>NC_037335.1:3850406-4476666 GCF_002263795.3 Bos taurus
TACTAAGTTTAAAGGGTGCATGTATGCATGCTCAGTCATGTTTGACTCTTTAAGACCATATGGACTGTAGTCTTTCAGGCTCATCTGTCCTTGGGATGTTCCAGCCAAGAATACTGGGGTGGATTGCAATTTCTTTCTCCAGGGAATCTTCTTTACCCAGGTATTGAACATGAATCTCCTGTGGCTTCTGCATTGGAAGGCAGATTCTTTACCATTCATGCCACCTGGGAATTCACTGCTAAGGTTAAACAGAAGTTATCATAAACGGATTTGGAAATTCACCATAAACAGAATATAAGAGTGTGAGTGAGTTGGTGAGAGGATTCTAACATAACCTTGTGCAGTATTTGAGGTTTATTTCCTTCCCTGATGCTGTGCTTCCTAGAGTGGCTCCCCCAGCATCTGGATTTGGACAGCTCACTAGAGTCAACCTAGTCAGCTCCTGTCTTAAGACATAGAAGGGACACAGCACATACTGAATTAATAGCCAGAGGATGCTTTTAATATCAAAAGACATGAGACTAATTAGAGGAACTTCAAAAGTAATTATTGAAGAAATCACTGAAAGCTGCTGCAACAAAGCACAGAATATGCTGCCAAGAAGCAATATGATGTTCAGCCAAGGACCATCCCTGTGGATCACACAGGGCATCTGGTCCTTTGTGAGCAGTCCTAGAATATCTGTATCAACCTGACTCTCACCCTTTCCCAGAGGAGGAACTGAGACAGGATAATGTGTCAAAAGTCCAGATAAAGCATCCCAGATAGAAAGTTGGGAGTGCAGGACCCTTGCTTCTTATTCCCAACATCATTGTTCTGAGTGACTCAGTTTTGTTCATCAGACCTCTGCTCTGTATCTGTATTGCTTTGTAAATATCTTCATCATGTCCTATGGCATTCATATCATTCATCTGCATATCATTCTCAGATACCTGTGTTCTCTCCAGGAGTTTCTTCCCAAATCCCTGCACTTTAATTGCCCCCATTGGATAGTAGCAGGCATCTTGACTGATTATTTTCATACACTCCACCCTGAGTTGTTCCCTAGAATTCTCCATTTAGTACATGACACTGCAAGAAGTTTAGTACCTAAAGAATGCTGAGCCCCAGAGAATTGATGCTTTCCAATTGTGGTGCTGGAGAGGACTCTTGAGAGTCCCCTGGACAGCAGGGGTACCAAAAAGTCAGTCCCAAAGGAAATCAATCCTGAATACTCATTGAAGGACTGATGCTCAAACTGAAGCTCCAACACTTTGGCCACCTAATGAGAAGAGCCTATTCATTAGGAAAGACCCCTATGCTGGAGAAGAATGAAAGCAAAGGGAAAAGAGGGTGACAGAGAATGAGATGGTTATATAGTATCGCTGACTCAATGGACATGAGCTTGAGCAAACTCAGAGAGATAATGAAGGGCAGGGAAGCCTGGCATGCTGCAGCCCATGGGGTTGCAAAGAATTGGACATGATTTAACAAACAAACAACAACATACAACAGATTACACGTTAGTTCAAGCTAAATGCTAAGACCATCTTTAATGGCTCTCTCTGTCTCTTTCTGTGTCTTTCTCTTTGTCTCTTTCTGTCTCTCTATCTCTCTCAAACGCTGTCTCTCTGTGTGTCTTTCTCTCTGTCCCCCTCTCTTTCTCTCTCTCTCACACACCATATCAGGAAAACTGTTATGTGTTTCTTTATTATTTATCTCTCCTTTCTCTTAAGTAAGAACTCCATAAAGGTATGGACATAGATTACTATCTAAAAGATGTTGCTGAACCATGAAAGATGCTGGGATTCTTGGCCTCCAGAGGAGAATAATTCAATCCAGGGCCAGTGACGAGGCTTGATCACTCAGAGCTTTTGTGTAATAAAGTTTTATTACTGTATAAAAGAGATAGAGAAAACTTCTGACATAGACATCAGAAAGGGGCAAAAAGACTTCCCCCCTGCTAGTCTTTAGCAGGATGTTATGTATCTACTAGCAAGCTTCTAATTAGAGAAAGGAAAAGTTTCAAAACTCAGAGACTGGCACCAGGCCCCTCACCCACAACATGCATTTTGAGATAACAGTGGCACCAGGTGAATCATCCCGGTCCACAAAACGATTGACATGAATCTTGAAGAAATGCAGGTTTCCAGGTAAATATAGAGTTTCATTAACATAGCTTAAGACTAACGTTTCCATAAGAAAAACATATTGGTTAGCTCAAGGTTTGAGAAAAGTTAAGTTAAGGTGGAGCCATGTGATGTTATGGCGACACAGAATTTTAAGAGAAACCTCTTTTTAAGTTCGTATAGAGAAGGGGAAAAAAAATCTAACACTTCTTTGTTTCCTCCTGCCACTTAAGAGAGAGGTAAAAACTGTTTGACACTTGCAGCCTATTTCCTCCCTTTGGAGACCCCTGCCTTCCTGCCTATTACGCTCTCACTATTTCTTCATCACTTTAGCTAAAACAGGATACTGCTTCCATAGTATAGGCTCTTGATAAATGTGTTGAATGGGAAAAATCCCTTTCTGAGTAAATGACACCAAGCTCAGCGCTCTTTCATGATCCTGTGTTTCATAGAGAAGCTGCTAACAGGAGCCACTGTTTTCAGAGCCAGGAAGGAAACCAGAAGCTGTCAGGGAGCAAGAGGGCCCCTGCGAGTCGTGGATGTGCTGACACGGGTGCAGCAGGAAGGCAACACCAGGAGTCTTGTGGAAGAATCAGCAGAGAGAACAGGAAATGTTCACTTGCTTCCATGTTGAGGTTTCAATATCGAAGTGGAATGTAGTCTTTAGAGCTTACTCAATATGACATGAGGGATTATTACATTAAAAGATAAGACATTCTGCTACACTCAATGTCCCCACCCCTGCATCAGGCCACCACCAACCCAAGCCTTCGCTGGAGACTCCTGGACACTCATGAGCAAGTCTGGGTCAGTCTCTTGTGGGGTCACTGCTCCTTTCTCCTGGGTCCTGTTGTGCACATGGTTCTGTTTGTGTGCTCCAAGAGTCTGTTTCCCCAGTCTTGTGTAAGTTCTGGTGGCTCTACGGTGTGGTTAATAGTGACCTCCTCCAAGAGGGCTTATGCTATGCCCAGGTCTACTGCACCCAGAGCCCCTGCCCCTGCAGCAGTCCACTGCTGACCTGACTTGAGGAGCAGTCCACTACCTCCTCAGGAAACACTCAAACACAGTTCTGTCTCAGTCTCTGGGTCCTGGTGTGTGCAAGGTATGTTTGAGCCATCTGAGCATCTCTGGCAGGTATGGGGTTGGATTCTAAACACAATTTTACCCCTCCTACCATCTTGCTGTGGCTTCTCTTTGCCCTTGAACATGGGGTATCTTCTCAAAGTTCCTCCAGCAGACAGGCAGCCAGCACTCCAGTGCCTCCTTTTGAAGGAGGTCCACATTATCTTCATTACCTCCACCAGAGTTTGGCCTCAGGTCAAATAACAGGAAGGGAACACAGCCCCACCCTTCAATAGAAAAATGGATTAAAGGTTTACTGAACATGGCCCAACCCATCAGAATAAGACCCAGTTTCCCCCTCAGTCAGTCTCTCCCATCAGGAAGTTTCCATAAGCCTCTTATCCTTCTCCATCAGAGGGCAGGTACAGAATGAAATCCACAATCCCAGAAAACTAACTAATCTGATCACATGGACCACAGCCTTGACTAACTCAGTGAAACTATGAGCCATGCCATGTGGGGCCACCCAAGACAGACAGGTCGTGGTGGAGAGGTCTGACAGAATGTGGTCCACTGGAGAAGGGAATGGCAAACCACTTCAGTATTCTTGCCTTGAGCACCCCATGAAAAGTATGAAAAGGCAAAAAAATAGGACACTGAAAGATGATCTCCTCAGGTCGGAAGCTGCCCAATATGCTACTGGAGATCAGTGTAAAAACAACTCCAGAAAGAACGAAATGATGGAGCCAAAGCAAAAACCACACCCAGCTGTAGATGTGACTGGTGATGGAAGTAAAGTCCTATGCTATAAAGGGCAATATTGCATAGGAACCTGGAATGTTAGGCCCATGAATAAAGGCAAACTGGAAGTGGTCAAACAGGAGATGGCAAGAGTGGACATTGACATTTAGAAGTCAGTGAACTAAAATACTGGAATGGGTGAATTTAACTGAGGTGACCATTATATCTACTACTGTGGGCAAGAATCCCTTAGAAGAAATGGAGTAGCCATCAGTCAGCTCAGTTTAGTTCAGTCTCTCAGTTGTGTCCGACTCTTTGTGACCCCATGAATCACAGCACACCAGGCCTCCCTGTCCATCACCAACTCCCAGCGTTTACTCAAACTTACATGCATCGAGTTGGTGATGCCATCCAGCCATCTCATCCTCTTTCGTCCCCTTCTCCTCCTGCCCCCAATCCCTCCCAGCATCAGGGTCTTTTCCAATGAGTCAACTCTTCACATCAGGTGGCCAAAGTATTGGAGTTTCAGCTTTAGCATCAGTACTTCCAATGAACACTCAGGACTGATCTCCTTTAGGATGGACTGGTTGGATCTCCTTGCAGTCCAAGGGACTCTCAAGAGTCTTCTCGAACACCACAGTTCAAAATCATCAATTATTCGGCGCTCAGCTTTCTTCACAGTCCAACTCTCACATCTCTACATGATCACTGGAAAAACCATAGCCTTGACTAGATGGACCTTTGTTGGCAAAGTAATATCTCTGCTTTTTAATATACTGTCTAGGTTGGTCATAACTTTACTTCCAAGAAGTAAGCATCTTTTAATTTCATGGCTGCAATCACCATCTGCAGTGATTTTGGAGCCCAAAAAATAAAGTCTGACACTGTAGCCGTAGTAATCAACAAAAGAGTCCAAAATGCAGTACTTTGATACAATCTCAAAAATGACAGAATGATCTCTGTTGGTTTCCAAGGCAGACCATTCAATATCACAGTAATCCAAGTTTATACCCCAACCAGTAATGTCAAAGAAGCTGAAGTTGAATGGTTCCATGAAGACCTACAAGACCTTCTAAAACTAATGCCCAAAAAAGATGTCCTTTTCATTTTAGGGGAATGGAATACAAAAATAGGAAGTCAAGAAATACCTAGAGTAACAGGCAAATTTGACCTTGGAGTGCAGAATGAAGCAGAGCAAAGGCTAATAGAGTTTTGCCAAGAGAACACACCAGTCATAGAACACACACTCTTCCAACAACACAAGAGAAGACTCTACACATGGACATCACCAGATGGTCAATACCGAAATCAGATTGATTATATTCTTTGCAGCCAAAAATGGAGAAGCTCTATACAGTCAGCAAAAATAAGAACAGGAGCTGACTCTGGCTCAGATCATGAACTCCTTGTTGCCAAATACAGACTTAAATGGAAGAAAGTAGGCAAAAGCACCAGACCATTCAGGTATGACTTAAATCAAATCCCTTATGATTACAGTGGAAGTGACAAATAGGTTCGGGGGTTAGATCAGATAGATAGAGTGCCTGAAGAATTATGGGCAAAGGTTCGTGACATTGTACAGGAAGTGGTGATCAAACCATCCCCAAGAAAAAGAAATGCAAAAAGGCAAAATGGTTGTCTGAGAAGGCCTTATAAATAGCTTTGAAAAGAAGAGAAGCAAAAGGTAAAGGAGAAAGGAAAGATATACTCATTTGAATGCAGAGTTCCATACAACAGCAAGGAGAGGAAAGAACGCCTTCCTCAGTGATTAGTGCAAAGAAATAGAGGAAAACAATAGAATGGGAAAGACTAGAGATCTCTTCAAGAAAATTAGACATACCAAGGGAACATTTCATGCAAAGATGGGCACAATAAAGGACAGAAATAGTATGGACCTAACAGAAGCAGAAGATATGAAGAAGAGGTGGCAATAATACACAGAAGAACTATACACAAAAGAACTTCATGACCCAGATAATCACAGTGGTGTGATCATTCACCTAGAGCCAGACACCCTGGAATGCAAAGACAAGTGGGCCTTAGGGAGCATCACTACGAACAAAGCTAGTGGAGGTGATGGAATTACAGTTCAGCTATTTCAAATCCTAAAAGACAGTGCTATTAAAGTGCTACACTCAATATACCAGCAAGTTTGGAAAAGTCAGCAGTGGCCATAGGACTGGAAAAGGTCAGTTTTGATTCCAATCCCAAAGAATGTTCAGACTAGCACAAAATTGCCCTCATCTCACATGCTGGCAAAGTAATGCTCAAAATTCTGAAAGCCATACTTCAGCAGTATGAACCATGAACTTTCAGATGTTCAAGCTGGATTTAGAAAAGGCAGAGGAACCAGAGATCAAATTGCCAACATCCACTGGATAATCGAAAAAGCAAGAGAGTTCCAGAAAAACATCTACTTTATTGACTACGCCAAAGCCTTTGACTGTGTAGATCACAACTGTGGAAAATTCTTCAAGAGATGGAAATACCAGACCACCTGATCTGCCTCCTAAGAAATCTGTTTGCAGGTCAATAAGTGACAGTTAGAACTGACATGCAACAACAGACTGGTTCCAAATCAGAAAAGGAATACATCAAGGCTGTATACTGTTACCCATCTTATTTAACTTATATGTAAAGTACATCATGCAAAATGCCAGGCTGGATGAAGCACAAGCTGGAATCAAGATTTCCAGGAGAAATATCAATAACCTCAGATATGCAGATGACACTACCCTTACGGCAGAAAGTGAAAAAGAACTAAAGAGCCTCTGGATGAAAGTGAAAGAGGAGAGTGAAAAACTGGCTTACAACTGAACATTCTGAAAACTAAGATCATGGCATCTCACTCCATCACTTCATGGCAAATAGATGGGGAAACAGTGGAACCAGTGACAGACATTATTTTTTGCAGCTCCAAAATCACTGCAGATGGTGACTGCAACCATGAAATTAAAAGATGCTTGCTCCTTGGAAGAAGAGTTATGAACAAAGTAGATGGAATATTAAAAAAAACAGAGACAGTACTTTGCCAACAATGTTCCATCTAGTAAAAGCTATGGTTTTTCTAGTAGCCATGTATGGATGTGAGAGCTGGACCATAAAGAAAGCTGAGCACCAAAGAATTGATGCTTTTGAGCTATGGTTTTGGAGAAGACTCTTGGACAGCAAGGAGATCCAACCAGTCCATCCTAAAGGAAATCAGTCATGAATATTCCCTGGAAGAACTGATGCTGAAGCTGAAACTCCAATACTTTGGCCACCTGATGTGAGAAACTGACTCATTTGAAAAGACTCTGATGCTGGGAAAGATTGAAGGCAGGAGGAGAAGGGGATGTCAGAGGATGAGATGGTTGGACGGCATCATTGACTCAGTGGACATGAGTTTGAATAACTCCGGGAGTTGGTGATGGACAAGGAGGCCTGGCGTGCTGCAGTCCATGGGGTTGCAAAGAATCAGACACAACTGAGAGACCTGACTGACTGACTGAAGTCATTCTGTCTTTCATATGACAATGACTCAAGCCTGATGTATTTTTCATGGTGGATATTTCTCATGAAGTCAAGTGAAGTGAAAGTCGCTCAGTCATGTCCAATCCTTTGTGACCCCGTGGACTACACATTCCATGCAATTCTCCAGGCCAGAATACTGGAGTGGGCAGCCTTTCCCTTCTCCAGGGGACCTACCTAACCCAGGAATTGAACCAGTGTCTCCAGCATTGCAGGTGGATTCTTTATGAGCTGAGCCATAAGGGAAGCCCCGATGTTTCTCACAGCATCGTTCCTATTCCTCCCTTTCATAATTAAATCCTGGGTTGACTTAGTGAATGAAGAGTTTAGTGTTGGTTTATGTGTTCTGCTTCTAGAAGACAGATAATAAGAAGGACCATTGAATCTGGAGTAGTAATTAAAATTCTGTCAAAGGCTGTATAGCATTTTGAATAATTAGATTTATTTTAAGGAAGTGTGCATTCTGTCACTGCATAGCACATTCTCAGTCACACCTTCTCTTGCAACTGTTGGCTAGCATCTTATCATTCTTTCCCAGAGTGAGCATAATATTTAGGATGGGTAGGTAGATAGATAGATAAATATATACATACAATTAATTTTGGGGTCTTTGTATAAGAGCAATTACTTCTGCAGACTGTCCAAATCTCCATGTAGGAATATTTTTATATGTTCTAAAACCCTCTGCATGTGCCCCACTTCCATGAAAATCCACAAGAACACATCTAAAATCCATGTTGAGCATGATCTCTTATATTTTCTAAACTGGTGATGTGAACTAGACTCCCATGGGTTTTGGGCTCATATGTTTTAGTTTCAAATAACTGTGACCATTTATATATAAAGAAAAAAAAATGTTATTGTGTTAGATGCTTGATAGAAAATATCAACATCTATATATGTTTTCAAAAATATTATAAATTCTGAAAAGCATGCTATAAAAAGTTTGTTAGATGTTGCATCTCATTTAGAACACACATCACATTTGGACTTAAAATTTTTCTGTATACATAAAAGATAATTTTCAAATATGCTTTCCATTTATAGTCTATATTTCCTACACTCAAGCAGTGGTTTGTCATTAAAGATTTCAATCTAGTGTGGTGTTCATGATGACAAGCACAAAAGTTCTGTTCTTACTGCAGTTTTGCTTTTTAAACTTCTCAATATGCTAAGTTAATCTAGTTTAGAATCTGTGGTATAAAATTATTGTTCAGTTATATACATCAGAAGAATGAAGAAATTATATTTTCCTTGTTTGTTAAAATGCATTTCATATGTATACACACATATATACAGATATATATTATAGCTCAATTTTATACAAGGCACAAAATGCTGGCATGGACTAGAGAAACAAAAATTACATCTATTTTTTATAGTAATCAGTTCAGTCACTCAGTCATGCCAGACTCTTTGTGACCCCATGGAATGAAGCATGCCAGTCTTCCCTGACCATCACCAACTCCCGGAGCTTATTCAGACTCATGTTCATCGAGTTGGTGATGCCATCTAACCATCTCTTCCTCTGTCATCCCCTTCTCCTCCCACTTTCAATCTTTCCTAGCATCAGGGTCTTTTCACATGAGTTAGTTCTTTGCATCAGGTGGCCAGAGTATTGGAGTTTCAGCTTTAACATTAGTCCTTCCAATATATATTCAGGACTGATTTTCTTTAGTATTGACTAGTTGGATCTCCTTGTTGTCCAAGGGATGCTCAAGAGTCTTCTCCAACATCACAGTTCAAAAGCATCAATTCTTCGGCACTCAGCTTTCTTCACAGTCCAACTCTCACATCCATACATGACCACTAGAAAAACAATAGCCTTGACTAGATGGACCTTTGTTGGCAAAGTAATGTCTCTGCTTTTTAATATGCTGTCTAGGTTAGTCATAGCTTTTCTTCCAAGGAGCAAGTGTCTTAATTTCATGGCTACAGTCACCATCTTCAGTGATTTTGGTGCCCCAAAAAATAGTCTGTCACTGTTTCCATTGTTTCCCTATCTATTTGCCATGAAGTGATGGGACCAGATTCCATGATCTTAGTTTTCTTAATGTTGAGTTTTAAGCAGAACTTTTCACTCACCTCTTAAAGTATTATTAGAGAGGAAACTATGTTAATAATTGTCCAAAGCTGCTTAAGCACTAAATATCAACATTTAAAAAAAAAAAATAGCATTTCATGTTTCCATGGCTCCTGGTCAATAACTAATAGTCTGTCCTTCAAACCCAACACATTTTGTGTGTAAAGTTGAGTCATATAAAGCTAAGTGAAGTGAAAATCGCTCAGTTTTGTCTGACTCTTTTTGAGTCCATGGACTATACAGTCCATGGAATTCTCCAGGTCAGAAAACTGGAGACGGTAGCCTTTCCTTTCTCCAGGGGATCTTCCCAACCCAGGGATCAAACCCAGGTCTCCTGCATTGCAGGCGGATTCTTTACCAGCTGAACCATGAGGGAAGCCCGAGAATACTGGAGCAGGTAGCCTATCTCTTCTCCAGCAGATCTTCCTGACCCAGGAATTGAACCATGGTATCCTGTATTGCAGCCAGATTCTTACCAACTGAGCTATCAGGAAAACCAATTAAAAATTGTATCCAGATATAAATGTTCTGTGCTGAGTTGCTCAGCTGTGTGGACTATAACCCGCCAGGTTCCTCTGTCCTTGGGGATTCTCTAGGCAAGAATATGGCAGTGGGTTGCCATGCCCTCCTCCAAGGAATCTTCTCAACCCAGGGATCGAGCCCAGGTTTGTGGCTTTGCAGGTGGGTTCTTTACCATCTGAGTCACCAGGGAATCCCAAATATAAATGGTCATTACATAAATGACAATTAATATTGACTTTAACATAATTTGTATGCAGGTCAGGAAGCAACAGTTAGAACTGGACATGGAACAACAGACTGGTTCCAAATAGGAAAAGGACTTCATCAAGGCTGTATATTGTCACCCTGTTTATTTAACTTATATGCAGAGTACACCATGAGAAATGCTGGACTGGAAGAAACACAAGCTAGAATCAAGATTGCAGGGAGAAATATCAATAACCTCAGATATGCAGATGACACCACCCTTATGGCAGAAAGTGAAGAGGAACTAAAAAGCCTCTTGATGAAAGTGCAAGTGGAGAGTGAAAAAGTTGGCTTAAAGCTCAACATTCAGAAAACAAAGATCATGGCATCCGGCCCCTCACTTCAGGAGAAATAGATGGGGAAACAGTGGAAACAGTGTCAGACTTTATTTTTCTGGGCTCCAAAATCACTACAGATGGTGACTGAAGCCATGAAATCAAAAGACGCTTACTCCTTGGAAGGAAAGTTATGACCAACCTAGATAGCATATTCAAAAGCAGAGACATTCCTTTGCCAACAAAGGTTCATCTAGTCAAGGCTATGATTTTTCCTGTGGTCATGTATGGATGTGAGAGTTGGACTGTGAAGAAGGCTGAGTGCCGAAGAATTGATGCTTTTGAACTGTGGTGTTGGAGAAGACTCTTGAGAGTCCCTTGGACTGCAAGGAGATCCAACCAGTCCATTCTGAAGGAGATCAGCCCTGGGATTTCTTTGGAAGGAATGATGCTAAAGCTGAAACTCCAGTACTTTGGCCACCTCATGTGAAGAGTTGACTCATTGGAAAAGACTCTGATGCTGGGAGGGATTGGGGGCAAGAGGAGAAGGGGACGACAGAGGATGAGATGGCTGGATGGCATCACTGACTCGATGGAGGTGAGTCTGAGTGAACTCTGGGAGTTGGTGATGGACAGGGAGGCCTGGCGTGCTGCGATTCATGGGGTCGCAAAGAGTCGGACACGACTGAGCAACTGATCTGATCTGATCTTAACATTTTTAAAAAGCCCATAAAATGGATTGTTAAAGACAAACTCAGTAATACAGGGAGCCCAGGATTGTGCTTTGTGATGACTTAGAGAGGTGGGATGGATGAAGGAGAGGGTGGTTCAAAGGAGGATATATATATATATATATATATATATATAATGACTGATTCATGTTGTTTTATGGCAGAAACCAACACAAAACTGTTGATGTATGGCAAAACCAATACAATATTGTAAAGTAATTAACCTCCAATTAAAATAAATAAATTTAATTTAAAAATAAATAAATAAATAAAAATAATAAATTTTAAAAAAGGAAAAAAAAATTTAAAAAAACTGTAAAGCAGTTTTCCACCAGTTAAAAAATAAGAATTAAAAAAAAAAAGTGTTAATATTCAAAAGCAAGCCAAGCTTCAATTAGAGGCTTCAAATATTAATTTGCTAGTATTGTTGTCCATTAAATGTTATAGATAAATAGTAAATGTGGGAGGAACATGAAATAAAATCAATAAATGGCTCACTGAGAAAAAAAAGATGAACCTGATATTTTCTTAATCTGTATTGAGTATCTTAGAACATCTTAGAACATCTCCAGTTTTCCCAACATAAGTAAGCAAAATATAAAATGTGTAAACTGGGTTGACTTGTTTCAATTTTGTTTAATCACTAAAATTATTGAAAATGTTAAGTTGATATATACAGTAGTAGTAAACACTGAAAGGAAATTTGGAGATCATTTTACTTAATCAGGTCTGCCAATTCAGGAATCTCTTTAACCAACCCCTGGACACTCATTGAATATTGGCCTCTATTGAGAGACCTCAGGGACTGGGGAACTGATTTCTCAGGACACAGTGGAGAAGTCATGGCCTCTTTGACACTTCATGTTTGATCTTACCAAGCGTTACTTCTACTAGATTAAATATTTTGAGGGCAAAGAAACACATGACATAGGTGCTGGAATATCTTACTCATTTATTCAAGAAATGTTCTAAGTACTTAATTTTCCAGCTCTGTGCTGTAAGATAGAAGTAGAGCTGTGAATATAATGACCATTATATTGTCTCATAAAATATATAATCATCAGGTAATGATCTGTTAGTTAAGTGGGAAATTAGCTAAGTATTGAAGTGTTTTGTGGAAAAAGGAGAATGTCAGGGAGGTCACATGTCAGCAAATCATAGGCAGCTTGCATGGTTTAGAAATTATATTTAAACTTAGTCTTAAGAAATGCATAGAGGATGCTCAGGTTGAAAAGAGGAAAGACCATTGCACATACTGGGAGTAGCTTGCACAAACCAGGATTTGGGGGAAAGCATAACACATTCAGACATAGCTCTTTCTTCCCTTTCGTCTAGTAATTAACATCCATTTATTTCTGATATCTGTTATTTTAAAAATTATGCAGTATTATATCAAAGTATTTCATTTGTAAGACTCATCACAGCTACAGTTTAATTTTGTATGATAATTGATTAAAATTCTTTCCCTCACTATAGCCTAATCTCCAAAATTCTAAGAACATGGCCTATTTTTTTAAAATTTTATTTTTAATTAGAATATAATTGCTTTACAATGTTGTGTTAGTTTTTGCTCTACAACAGTGTGAAACAGCTATACATATACATAAACCCCCTCCCTCTTGGACCTCCCTCCCACCTTCCCTCCCTCCCTCTTCAACCCCTCTGGGTCATCACAGAGCACCAAGCTGAGCTCCCTATGCTATATAGCACATTTCTGCTACCTGTATATTTTACACATAGTAGTGTATATATGTCAGTGCTACTCTCTCCTTAGAACAGTGTATTTTTATCCACCCTCATAGCTTCAGTATTTAACATGGCATGTGGCATACATCAGGTTCTATTTGATATTGTTAGCTAAGGAAAGGAAAAACAGGCAGCAATGATATATAATTATATGATGGGAAGTGGGAGAGCCAGGTAATGCAACTCCTAGGTGATCTCATTCAAAATACTGGCTTTTTTCTTTGAGGCAGTTGAAACAATGAAAAGATTTTCAGCAGTGGGGTGATGAAGTCACCATGACTTACTAAAGTATAGAATGTGGGCAAATAAGGCCTGAGGATGAACAGGTAATTGGTTAATATCATAATCTGGGATAAAGACAAGGGAAACTTAGTAGAGAGTGGCTGAATTTGAGAACTATTCAGAAAACAGACTATTCAGAAATGGGATAGAGAGTGTGAAAAAGAGAGATATCAATAATCATCTATGTACTTCTCACTTTAAAGCTATGTGAAAGATGGCAAAGCTCAGGAAAGTAAATTTCATGACACCTGTACTGCTGTTGCTGCTAAGTCTCTTCAGTTGTGTCTGACTCTGTGACCCCATAGACTGCAGCCCACCAGGCTCCTCTGTCCCTGGGATTCTCCAGGCAAGAACACTGGATTGGGTTGCCATTTCCTTCTCCAATGCATGCATGCACACCAAATTGCTTCAGTCCTGTCCGACTCTGTGCAATCCCATGGACAGCAGCCCACCAGGCTCCTCTGACTACCGGATTCTCTAGGCAAGAATACTGGAGTGGGTCGTCATTTCCTTCTCCAAGACACCTGTACAATTTGATGTACAAATTGAATACTAAATTCACAAGCCCGTGTGCACAATCCATTTAGAGTGCTGTATAGAGAAGAGGAAACTCTGCCTTTGTTTCCTGCCCAAGTCCCAGCAGTTATTGCTGGTTGTTCATCTCCAGGGATCATCTCTTTTTCTTCTGTGATTGCTGTGGCTAGGACTTCATTTTTTTTGCCTTCTTTGTTGCCAAATGTTTCACTCATGTTTCACCCCCTACTACAGGAAAAGGCAGCAACGCTGTTACTACGTCTTGTTATTTGTCATAACTCCAGGAACCTGATTTTACTGAAACACCACAGAACAACTTGCCTCTGTGATTCTCTCAGACCATTTAGTTGATGGTAATCACATCACTTCTCAGGGTACTCAATGCATCATTTATCCCACTGCCTATCCTGTGAATAATGACTTCCAGAGATTCTCTCAAAGGTTCTTACTGTTCTTCTACAGTCAAGACCACAAATGGAAGTCTTACTCAGAATAAGACAATGTAAACAAGAAGTATTAATAGTTTTCTGATCTTATAAATTTACCGTGAAGAATGTTGCAGCATAAACAAGAAACAACCCATGTTTAAATGCATCTTCTCTTGAACTTTTTGATACTGCATCCCTACATTCTTAGAACATTATCTCTTTGGTCTGGACAAATGTGGGAGGTGGAACAATTGGAGAGCATCTCAAAAGGAGAAATAGGAACCAGAAATTGATACCAAAGGAGAGCTTTGAAGAGTTTGATGTAAGCACTTTAAACCACCAGGATCCATGGGTCATGAGTCCCTTTTAATGTAGGTTTAGATTACTAGATTTATAGATAAATAAATCAGGACAAGTGCAGCTAACTCTTTTATTTATTTATTTTAAATATATTTGATGGTAAGAAGTGTAGAGAAAAAGGAAAGTACCAGGAAAAAGATTCATAGCTCAGAGCAACAGTAGAACTTCTGGAAGACTGAATATAATTCTATGAGTAAAGAAAATTTAGACTATTTGAATGCTGAGAGTGATACTCTAGAAGACAGGAAGAAGGTCAGGATTTGGAGTAAGTGAAAGAGTTCTATCTAGAGCCTAAAAGGCTCAAGTACCAGGGATGGTCATTAAGCAAGAGGATTTTTCTATATAAAATAGAAGGATAGAGAAAGGAATGAATGAACATGCAGAAAATCTAGCTTATGTTTGAAAAAAATAGTAGTTTGATTTGATGGTTTCTATCTTCTCTATAACATGCAAAACAGAAGTAGAAGCATGGAATGTGAGATACTCAAAGTTGTGAGATAAGACTATTTGAAATAGTTGCTTCAGGATGTGGCTATTGAATTGATTCAAGAAATCATAAATTTCAAGGCTGAGCATTGAGACCAGTGAGCATTAGTGACCAAGATTAAAGGTTCAATCATTCTGCCCTTTTCAGTCATTTTCTTCACTTGACTTAGCAACCAACATGCCAGCATTGATAAAATGAAGTTAGACTTGTCCTGAGCTGGTTCAAGCTGAGTTTTGAAAGCTTTGGCAAAAGATAAATTGAGGTTATGACCCACTGATTGTAAAATAATTAGGGACTAAAATGCATCCAGCTGAAGATGAAGGGATAAGGGCAAATAGAGGAGTCAATGGGAAGTCTTTGAGATAGCCATCATGACTCAAAGTAGAAGGACAGGAGTTTGGGGTGGAACATGAGATTACATAGACTGGAGATTAAAAAATGAAGCAATTTCAGCTTAAAATATGACTGAGCTTCTTGAGGCAGGGGCTCAGGGGGGTTAGAGGAGATGGATGGACAGGAACATGAAGCTAGGTGTTAGCTCAACCCATTTAGTCATAACACTGACTTCAGAAGTTCTGAAATTCGACAAAGAATCAATTCATCAGATATGCTAGGATATTCATCAAAAGTTATTTTAAGTACATGAATTTTTTTTTCCCCAGAAAGCATCTAATCTTTTAAAATTAACTGTCCATGTCCTTGCTTCTCTCTGTTAAGAGTAGTTTGAGATGCATAGAGATTATGCACTTTATATTCATGGTTTGTCTTTTGAATCATCCCAAACATAAGATTAATATAATCATCTCTTTCTATCTTTGGCTTTACTCCAGACTTTAGAAAATTAATTCATTTAATTAATAGAATATTCAGTATTCATAGGAAGGCTTCTTTGAGAGTAGAAATAAATGATCCTTCACGGATAGATTGATTATATTTAACCTAGACTCAAAATATTAAGATATACCAAATGCATCACATACATGATACTCATATAAAATATATATTTGAACCAAGCAAGTGAAGGGGAGATTTGCATTACCTTTAGAAAATCTATGACATGTTCTTATTTTAAAAATCAAGTACACAGCAGTACATAAATACATTCTCATTATACAGAGATCAGCAAAGAGAATGACAGCAGCAAGATGCTGACATAAGAAGTACTAGCCCCCATACCTTCTTGGAAACCCAGACCTGACATGATTTAAGTAACAAAATCCCTTTATGAGAGGACTGGAATCCAGTTAAGGATTTTCAGTACCTCAGACAAGCACAAAATGGAGATTAACCACACTGAAGTGGTGAAGAGAACAATTTCACTTTCACCACATCAGCCTCTCCTGAAAGCTGGCACGGTTCAGTCATGACTGACCATGAGCCTTCGATGCTGCAGGACAAAGAGTGTACATCCATACCTATGTCCCTGGCCTTTCTGTAGTATCTCTGAATGGTGACACTCTTCCTCACCTCACAATGAATGCTGAAAGAATTGTAATAGTCCGGCTGCCCAGGGTTGCCGAGGGGATGGATGCAATCCTGTGGCATGTACTCCTCTGGGAGGTTTGGAAGAGGCACAACACTGAGACCTTTCCTCCAAAAGAGAGTGACTCCAACAACCTGGTATTTCAATGGGCTTCCCTGCAGTGATGGTTTTTGCTCTCACACAGAGAGCTGAGGAATCCTGCATCCTCCAGATCACTGGGACAGTAGTGGTCAGCATGGCTTTGGGATATGGAAAAGATGCATAACTGAAGTTGCTTCCGAAGGATGGAGAAGAAGAGTAAAGCATGGCCCCAACATCTGTGGTCTTCCAATGCACCACAGAGAGGCTGGTTTCCGTCTCATCTCAAATGGGGTGATGACAGAGCTGACATAGTCACCAGAGGGAGCAAGAGGTTATGAGCTACTGGAGAAAAACAATAACAACAAACTGAAAATAAAAGCAACAATTAGAAATACCTGGACCTGTGGAGCAGGAGAAAGCAGATTCCCTAACCAGCCTCACTGCTGAAAGTCTTTCCTAGTCAAAAGCAGCTTGTAAAGATTTGAAGAGGATGTTTTCCTTCAAATGCACAGACATTATAAAGCTGCAAGGAACATGAAGAATCATGAAAATACAGTCTAAAGAAAATAGTTTTCTGATAATTGACCCTGAAGAAATGGCTGTCTATAATACGTTTGATCAATAATTCAACATGATAATTTCTAAAAAGGATCTCAGTGAATTACAAGAAAACACAAACAACTAAATGAAATAAGGACCACAATACGTTATAAAAGCTGAGAATATTAATGAGGAGATAGAACAATAAAAACTCTAACAAATCCTGGAAGTAAGAACACAATCAGTGAATGAAAAAATCAGCTAGAAACATTGATCAGCAGACTTGAGCAAGCAGAGGAAAGAATCTGTGTACTTAAAAACAGGTCATTTGAAAGTATTCTATCAAAGGAACTAAACAAAAAAAGAATGACTAAAGAGAGCTTAAAGAACTTATGAGACAAACCAAGAGAAACAATACAAACACAGTGGGACTGTCAGAAAGAAAAGTGACTAAGGAGCTGAAAACTTATTTACAGATACAGTGGCTGAAAACATCCCAAATCTGGGGAAGGTCCAACCAAATTCTGAATAGGATGAATCTACATATAAAGTCTATGGAAGGACATGCTATAACAAAAAGTCAAAACTTAAGGAAAAAGAATTTGGAAAGCAGAGAAAGCAAAGTGATTCATCAAATACAAGGGAACCTCCATTAGACTCTCAGCAGATCTCTTAGCAAATACTTTGCAGGTGAGAAGGGAGTGAAAAGAGATATTTAATGTGCTGGACAAAACCCTGCCAATAAGAACACTATACCTGGCAAAACTGTTTTTCAAAAATAAAGGAGACAAAAAGACTTTTTAAGACAAACAAAAGCTGAGGAAGTACATTACTATCAGACCTGCATTACAGAAAATACTAAAGGGCATTCTTCAAGTTAAAATTAAAGGATGCTAAAAAGCTATTAATACTTTAAAGCATATAAAAGTATAATAGATGCTGCTAAAATGAATATATAGTTAAAAACAGAATACTGTCCCATGATAAGGATGTTAGATAAATCACTTTTCATTCTAGTATCAAAGTACAAAAATAGCTTTAACTAAATGTGTCAAAAAAGCACAATTTGTATATCTTTAAATTGTGAAAACAATAACATAAAGTGGGGGAAGGTAAGCAAAATGTAATGATTTGTATGCAACTGAAGTTAAATTGCTGTCAACTGAAAATAGATTTGCATTATATGTTTTATTTAAGCCATTGTAACTCCAAAGAAATGTTTATGCTAGATATATAAAAAAAGAGAGAGACAGAAATCAAAGCATATCACTATAAAAAATGAACCAATCACAAAATAAGATGAGAGAGGAAAAGATGAACAAAGAACTGTAAAGCATTTACAATGAACAAGACAGCAAATAATAATCCCATACCTATTAATAATTACTTTCAATGAAAATGAATTTAACTCTCCAATCAAAAAGGGTAAAGTAGCTGAATAGATTTTTTTTAAAAGATCTCATTATATACTCACTACACTTTAAGACACAGGTCACAGGAAGCTTCCCTGATGGTTCAGATGGTAAAGCATCTGCCTGCAATGTGGGAGACCCAGGTTTGATCCCTGGGTTGGGAAGATCCCCTGGAGAAGGAAATGGCAACCCACTCCCCATGGACAGAGGAGCCTTGTAGGCTACAGTCCATGGCATCGCAGAAAGCCAGACACTACTGAGTGACTTCACTTTCTTTTTTCTTTCACACAAAGTATGAAAGTGAAAGGATGGAAAAAGGTATTCTGTGAAAATTATAATCAAAACAGACTAGAGGTGACTATACTTAGACAAAACATACTGTAAGTCCAAAATAATCACACAAAAAAAACAAAGAAGATCATTTTATAATGATGAAAGGGACAGTTTGTCAGGGATATATAACAATTTTAAGTATATGTGCACTCAACATCAGAGCACCTAAGTTTATAAAGCAGTCATTGACAGACCTGAGGGAGAAGCACACAGCAGGACTATAGTAATAAGAGACTTCAAAATCTCACTTTCAATAATGGATAAAATATCCAGACAGAAAACTGATAAGGAAAGAGTAGACATCAATGTTACAGACCAAATAGACCTAACAGACAGTTACAGAACATTTCATGCAATAGTAGCAGAATATGCATTCTTTTTAAGCACACAGGAAACGTTCATCAGAATAGATCACATGTTACATCACAAAACAAGTTTGGGGAAATATAAGAAGACTGAAATCATACCAAATATGTTTTCTAACCACAAGGGAATGAAAATAGAGATCATTAGCAGAGGGAAAACTTGGAAATACGTAAATATGTGGAAGTTTAACAACATATTCGTAAATAGCCATGGAGTCAAGAAGAACTCAAAAGGGAAATTAGAAAATACCCCAAGGCAAATAAAACCCAAACCTGACAGAATGAAACATATAGGACACAGCAAAGGCAGTGCTAATGAAACTTTATAGCAGAAAATGTCTACTTTCAAAAAGAAGAAAGATCTCAAATAAAATCTAACATATACTCCCAGAGAGCTAGAAAAAGAACAAAGTTCATATTTATCAGAAAGGAGACAATAGCAAAAATTGCAGCAGAAATAAGTAAAATAGAAAAGAGAAAAACTGCAGAAAAAATAAATGAAGCCAAAGTTGATTTTTATTTTTTTATTTTTTTGACAAGATGAATGAATTGACAAGCCTTATCAGGACTAAGAAAAAGAAGACTGAAATAAAGAAAATCAGAAATGAGAGAAAGGACATTTAAGTAATGTTACACAAATGAAAAATATACCATGAGACTGCTATAAATATTTACAATAAATTGGATAGCCTAAACAAAATGAATAAATCCCTAG
Organism: Bos taurus; assembly: GCF_002263795.3. Taxonomy (NCBI): domain Eukaryota; kingdom Metazoa; phylum Chordata; class Mammalia; order Artiodactyla; family Bovidae; genus Bos; species Bos taurus. Next base: position 3,870,451 of record NC_037335.1, read on the forward strand.
AAACTTAGAACCTATCGAAACAAACTCATGAAGAAACAGAAAATTTAAACAGACCAATAATGAATGAGATTGAAACCAGAACTTCTCAACAAACAGAAGTCCAGGACCAGATGGCTTCACTGGTGAATTTTACCAAACATAATTAAGAATTAACACCGATCCTTCTTAAAAATCTTCCAATTAATTAAAGAAGAGGGATAATTTCCAAATAGAATTACCATGTGATCCAGCAATCCTAGGTATACATCCACAATAACTGAAAGCAGGCTCTCGAAAAGTATGAATCCCCCTTGCTCACTGCAGCATTATGCACATTACCAGAGATATGGGAGAAATGTAAATGTCCATCAACAGATGAAAGGATACAGTAAATGTGGTCTCTATGTACAAAGAATAATCAGCCTTAAATAGAATATCCTGCCATAGCTGACACACAGATGAACCTAGAGGACATAATGCTAAATGGAATAAGCCAGTTTCAAAAGGATAGATACCATGTGACCCATTTACATGAAATATCTAAAATAGTCAAACTCAGAAACAGAGAGTGGAATGCTGGTTACAAGGACTGGCGAGGAGTGGAAAGAGATGCAATTCAACTGATATAAAATTTCAGTTGTTTAAGATGAATATGTTCTAGTGGTCCACTGTACAACACAGCAGCTATTGTAAACAGTATAAGCATGGTGTGTGGAAAATTTAAGAGGGTAGATATCATGTTATATTCTTAGAAAATAATAAAATAAATTAGTAAACAAGAAAATAATTTAGTAAAAGTACAGTATAAAAATATGAAACACCATTCTTTAATATACAACACGTCCCTGGAGAGAACAGTTTTATTTTTATTTTTACACTAGTATCCCCAAAAAGCTTATCAGACAAGCTTACTCTGAAATCATATCAATCACTGGCCTTTAGTGCCTCATTCTTAATTGTGAATGATGGGCAGATAAATATCATCAGTTCATTGAAGAAAGACTCCAAGATAACAGAGACAGACTACATCAGGAAAACCAGGAAATCAGAAAGAAGGATTAGAGATCATTGAGAAACCAAAAGAAAATGAACCAAGTCATTATTAATATCCTCAGGCCAGAAAGAAAAAATGGACTTCCATAAAACAAGAGTATGACACCATGAAAATGTCAGAAATGTCCTCATTTCTTTTAATTGATTTTTCTTTTTTCCTCTCTGATTCATTTATTTCTACCATTCTATCTTCTACTTCACTAATCCTATCTTCTGCCACATTTATTCTACTATTTATTACCTCCAGGGTGTTTTTGATCTCATTTATTGCATTATTTATTATATATTGACTCTTTTTTTATTTCTTATAGGTCCTTGTTAAACCTTTCTTGCATTTTCTCAATTCTTGTCTCAAGGCTATTTATCTGTGATTCCATTTTTATTTCAAGATTTTGGATCATTTTCACTATCATTATTTGGAATTCTTTCAGGTAGATTCCCTATCTCTTCCTCTTTGGTTTGGTTTGGTGAGCATTTATCCTGAAAATCTCAGAGACCTCCAGGACAGTGTCCAATATTCGAATCATAGGAGTCCCAGAAGAAGAAGACAAGAAGAAAGACCATGAGAAAATACTTGAGGAGATAATAGTTGAAAACTTCCCTAAAATAGGGAAGGATATAATCACCCAAGTCCAAGAAACCCAGAGAGTCTCAAACAGGATAAACCCAAGATGAAACACCCCAAGACACATATTAATCAAATTAACAAAGGTCAAACACAAAGAACAAATATTAAAAGCAGCAAGGGAAAAACAAATAACACACAAGGGGATTCCCATAAGGATAACAGCTGATCTTTCAGTAGAAACTCTTCAGGCCAGGAGGGAATGGCAAGACATACTTAAAGTGATGAAAGAAAATAACCTACAGCCCAGATTACTGTACCCAGCAAGGATCTCATTCAAATATGAAGGAGAAATCAAAAGCTTTCCAGACAAGCAAAAGCTGAGAGAATTCAGCACCACCAAACCAGCTCTCCAACAAATGCTAAAGGATATTCTCTAGACAGGAGACACAAAAACGGTGTATAAACTCGATCCCAAAACAATAAAGTAAATGGCAATGGGATCATACTTATCAATAATTACCTTAAATGTAAATAGGTTGAATGCCCCAACCAAAAGACAAAGAGTGGCTGAATGGATACAAAAACAAGACCTCTATATATGTTGTTTACAAGAGACCCACCTCAAAACAGGGGATACATACAGACTGAAAGTGAAGGGCTGGAAAATGATATTCCATGCAAATAGAGCTCAAAAGAAAGCAGGAGAAGCAGTACTTATATCAGATAAAATAGACTTTAAAACAAAGACTGTGAAGAGATACAAAGAAGGACAGTACATAATGATCAAAGGATCAATTCAAGAAAAAGATATAACAATTATAAATATATATGCACCCAACATAGGAGCACCACAATATGTAAGACAAATGCTAACAAGTATGAAAGGGGAAATTAACAATAACACAATAATAGTGGGAGACTTTAATACCCCACTCACACCTATGGATAGATCAACTAAACAGAAAACTAACAAAGAAATACAAACTTTAAATGATACAATAGACCAGTTAGACCTAACTGATATCTATGGGACATTTCACCCCAAAACAATGAATTTCACCTTTTTCTCAAGCACACATGGAACCTTCTCCAGGATAGATCACATTCTGGGCCATAAATCTAGCCTTGGTAAATTCAAAAATATTGAAATCATTCCAAGCATCTTTTCTGACCACAATGCAGTTAAGATTAGGTCTCAATTACAGGAGAAGAACTATTAAAATTTCCAACATATGGAGGCTGAACAACACGCTGCTGAATAACCAACAAATCACAGAAAAATCAAAAAATAAATCAAAATATGCATAGAAATGAATGAAAATGAAAACACAACAACCCAAAACCTCTTGGACACTGTAAAAGCAGTGCTATGGGGAAAGTTCATAGCAATACACGCATACCTCAAGAAACAAGAAAAAAGTCAAATAAATAACCTAACTCTACACCTAAAGCAACTAGAAAAGGAAGAAATGAAGAACCCCAGGGTTAGTAGAAGGAAAGAAATCTTAAAAATTAGGGCAGAAATAAATGTAAAAGAAACAAAGGAGACCATAGCAAAAATCAACAAAGCCAAAAACCAGTTCTTTGAAAGGATAAATAAAATTGACAAACCATTTAGCCAGACTCATCAAGAAACAAAGGAAGGAAAATCAAATCAATAAAATTAGCTATGAAAATGGAGAGATCACAACAGACAACACAGAAATAAAAAGGATCATAAGAGACTACTCTCAGCAATTATATGCCAATTAAAATGAACAAGGTGGAAGAAATGGACAAATTCTTAGAAAAGTACAACTTTCCAAAACTGGACCAGGAAGACATAGAAAATCTTAACAGACCCATCACAAGCATGGAAATTGAAACTGTAATGAGAAATCTTCCAGCAAACAAAAGCCCAGGTCCAGACGGCTTCACAGCTGAATTCTACGAAAAATTTAGAGAAGAACGAACACCTATCCTACTCAAACTCTTCCAGAAAATTGAAGAGGAAGGTAAACTTCCAAACTCATTCTATAAGGGCACCATCACCCTAATACCAAAACCTAACAAAGATGCCACAAAAAAAAAAAAAGAAAGAAAGAAAATGACAGGCCAATATTACTGAGGAACATAGATGCTAAAATCCTTAACAAAATTCTAGCAATCAGAATCCAACAACACATTAAAAAGATCATACACCATAACCAAGTGGGCTTTATCCCAGGGATGCAAGGATTCTTCAATATCTGCAAATCAATCAATGTAATACACCAGATCAACAAATTGAAAAATAAAAGCCATATGATTATCTCAATAGATTCAGAGAAAGCCTTTGACAAAATTCAACATCCATTTATGATAAAAACTCTCCAGAAAGCAGGAATAGAAGGAACATACCTCAACATAATAAAAGCTATATATGACAAACCCACAGCAAACATTATCCTCAATGGTGAAAAATTGAAAGCATTTCCCCTAAAGTCAGGAACAAGACAAGGGTGCCCACTTTCACCATTACTATTCAACATAGTTTTGGAAGTTTTGGCCACAGCAATCAGAGCAGAAAAAGAAATAAAAGGAATCCAAATTGGAAAAGAAGAAGTAAAACTCTCACTGTGTGCAGATGACATGATCCTCTACACAGAAAACCCTAAAGACTCCACCAGAAAATTACTAGACCTAATCAACAAATATAGTAAAGTTGCAGGATATAAAATCAACACACAGAAATCCCTTGCCTTCCTATACACTAATAATGAGAAAATAGAGAAATTAAGGAAACAATTCCATTCACCATTGCAACAAAAAGAATAAAATACTTAGGAATATATCTACCTAAAGAAACTAAAGACCTATATATAGAAAACTATAAAACACTGGTGAAAGAAATCAAAGAGAACACTAATAGATGGAGAAATATACCATGTTCATGGATTGGAAGAATCAATATAGTGAAAATGAGTATACTACCCAAAGCAATCTATAGATTCAATGCAATCCCTATCAAGCTACCAACGGTATTTTTCACAGAGCTAGAACAAATCATTTCACATTTTGTATGGAAATACAAAAAACCTCAAATAGCCAAAGCCATCTTGAGAAAGAAGAATGGAACTGGAGCAATCAATCTGCCTGACTTCAGGCTCTACTACAAAGCCACAGTCATCGAGACAGTATGGTACTGGCACAAAGACAGAAATATAGATCAATGGAACAAAATAGAAAGCCCAGAGATAAATCCATGCACATATGGACACCTTATCTTTGACCAAGGAGGCAAGAATATACAATGGATTAAAGACAATCTCTTTAACAAGTGGTGCTGGGAAAACTGGTCAACCACTTGTAAAAGAAGGAAACTAGAACACTTTCTATCACCACACACACAAATAAACTCAAAATGGATTAAAGATCTAAACATAAGACCAGAAACTATAAAACTCTTAGAGGAGAACATAGGCAAAACACTCTCTGACATACATCACAGCAGGATCCTCTATGACCCACCTCCCAGAATATTGGAAATAAAAGCAAAAATAAACAAATGAGATCTAATTAAAATTAAAAGCTTCTGCACAACAAAAGAAACTATAAGCAAGGTGAAAAGACAGCCTTCAGAATGCGAGAAAATAATAGCAAATGAAGCAACTGACAAACATGTAATCTCAAAAATATACAAGCAACTCCTGCAGCTCAATTCCAGAAAAATAAATGACCCAATCAAAAAATGGGCCAAAGAACTAAATAGACATTTCTCCAAAGAAGACATACAGATGGCTAACAAACACATGAAAAGATGCTCAACATCACTCATTACCAGAGAAATGCAAATCAAAACCACCATGAGGTACCATTTCATGCTTCAGAATGGCTGCGATCCAAAAGTCTACAAGCAATAAATGCTGGAGAGGGTGTGGAGAAAAGGGAACCCTCTTACACTGTTGGTGGGAATGCAAGCTAGTACAGCCACTATGGAGAACAGTGTGGAGATTCCTTAAAAAACTGGAAATAGAACTGCCTTATGACCCAGCAATCCCACTGCTGGGCATATACACTGAGGAAACCAGAACTGAAAGAGACATGTGTACCCCAATGTTCATTGCAGCACTGTTTATAATAGCCAGGACATGGAAGCAACCTACATGCCCATCAGCAGACGAATGAATAAGAAAGCTGTGGTACATATGCACAATGGAGTATTACTCAGCCATCAAAAAGAATACATTTGAATCAGTTCTAATGAGGTGGTTGAAACTGGAGCCGATTATAGGGTGGCACCCCACTCCAGTGCTATTGCCTGGAGAGTCCCATGGAGAGAGGAGCCTGGTGGGCTGCAGTCCATGGGGTAGCTAGAGTCAGGCACGACTGAGCGACTTCCCTTTCACTTTTCACTTTCATGCATTGGAGAAGGAAATGGCAGCCCACTCCGGTGTTCTTGCCTGGAGAATCCCAGGGACAGGGGAGCCTGGTGGACTGCCGTCTATGGGGTCGCAAAGAGTCGGACACGACTGAAGCGACTTGGCAGCAGGCAGCAGCATACAAAGTGAAGTAAGCCAGAAAGAAAAACACCAATACTAATGCATATACATGGAATTTAGAAAGATGGTAACAATAACCCTGTATGCGATACAGCAAAAGAGACACAGATGTATAGATTAGTCTTTTGGACTCTGTGGGGAGAGGATGATTTGGGAGAATGGCATTGAAACATGTATAATACCATATAAGAAATGAATCGCCAGTCCAGGTTTGATGCAGGATACAGGATGCTTGGAGCTGGTGCACTGGTATGACCCAGAGGGATGATATCGGGAGGGAGGAGGGAGGGGGTTCAGGATTGGGAACATGTGTATACCCGTGGTGGCTTCATGTTGATGTATGGCAAAACCAATACACTATTGTAAAGTAATTAGCCCCTAATTAAAATAAATAAATTTGAAAAAAAAAGAAAATATCAGAGAATAACAAAGTTTACTTGGAAATGTAAAATGTGATTGATAAAGTTAAAAGAAGGAATGGAAGATAGGTCAAGAAAATCTTCAGATTTTTTAAAAATATTAAAAATAGAATATAGAAGGTAAAACAGAAAATGTTAGTGAAAATGGGAGGAACAAATTAAACAAGTGGTAAATTTTAATTGGCTTCTCTGGAGTGTGCTGCTAATTATCCAACAACATGGATGAGGAGGACTCAGAGCCAGGACATCAAACACCCATTAACTGTCAGAACAGTTTGGATCTAAAATACATAAAATTATATGAGTTAAATGATACCACATTTTCAACAGCAAAAATAAAACAACATTTTCAAAATTTTGAAGAAGTCTTACTAGGTACAAATCAGCTGCTGCTGCTGCTGCTGCATTGCTTCAGTTGTGGCCGACTCTGTGCAACCCCATAGACGGCAGCCCATCAGGCTCCCCCGTCCCTGAGATTCTCCAGGCAAGAACACTGGAGTGGGTTGCCATTTCCTTCTCCAATGCATTCATGCATGCTAAGTCGCTTCAGTCATGTCCAACTCTGTGCGACCCTATGGACAGAGCCCACCAGGCTCCTCTGTCCTCGAGATTCTGTAGATAAGAGTACTGGAGCGGGTTGCCATTTCCTTCTCCGTTTAAGAATTTAATCCAAGTGAAGGCAGAATATAAATCTTTTCTTTAATTTTGTGGACTAAATACATTTGCCTCCCTTTAACACATTCTGACAAAACCACTAGTGGAGTTGCTCCTATAAAACAAGAGTGTAGTTTAGCAGGAGGAAACAAATGGAACCCAGTTCCCAAATAGGAAAGGGCTTCCCTGATAGCTCAGTTGGTAAGAATCTGCCTGCAATGCAGGAGACCTGGGTTCAATTCCTGGGTGGGGAAGATCAGCTGGAGGAGGGATAGGCTACCCACTCCAGTATTCTTGGGCTTTGCTTGTGGCTCAGCTGTCAAAGACTCCACCTGCAATGAGGGAGACCTGGGCTCGATCCCTGAGTTGGGAAGATCCTGTGGAGAAAGGAAAGGCTATCCATTCCAGTATTCTGGCCTGAAGAATTCCATGGACTGTATAGGCCATGGGGTCGCAAAGAGGCTGATAGGACTGAGCGACTTAACTCACTCAAATAGGAAAGAGTTGATGAAAACATCTAAGATATCAGTTGTTCTCTAGTAGCTCAGTCAGGTCGGATTCCTAGGTCAGGAAGATCCCCTGGATGAGGAAATGGCAGCCCCCTCCAGTATCTTTCTCTGAAGAATCCCATGGACAGAAGAGCCTGGCAGGCTACAGTCTATGGGGTCGCAAGAGTTGGGCACAACTGAGCAACTAAGAACGCAAAGTAAACAGTTCAGGATGAAACAACAAAGGACTCCAGGAAACAAAAATAAAACAATTATACGGTTTCAGATTAAGTAAACTTTTAATAATAGTGTTATGTTATTATATTATTAAAATAATGTTATATAATTATATTTTCAGCATCTAAGAAATAACTGAAGGTATGATTATGAGATATTAGCTAGTATAATTTGAATAAAAAAAGAATAGATCCATCAAAAAATGTGAGAGGAAATGCTGAAGAAAATTAAGTCATTTTTTTTTCTAGATAATAGAATTGCAGTGGGAAAAATACAGAGAAGAAAACTTCTTTTCATTGTTCAATATTTAATAATGTACGCAGAAATATGTAAATATTTTTATAAAATGAGAATACAATGCTTATAATAATGAAACCAAAAATATTAAAATAACTTAGACTTGGAAATGAGCTGGATTAAAATGAAATTAAAAATAAGAAGTGAAGTTCATAGGACTATCAATGAATAATAAGACATAGTAGAAATTAGCAAAATAGTTAATATTTTATCATAATATCCAAAAGTTATTTTTAAATAAACTAGACCTTTACTGACAAATTTTAATCAAGAAAAAGATATGATACAAATAAATAGCTATTGGAATGAGAACAGGGATTAAACAATGTTAATGGAGAAGAACAGCAGAATAACAGCATGAAATAGAACTCTTTGCCAAAACATTTGAAAATATAGATGAAGAGGGTGACTTTTAATAAAGTATTATATCAGAATTGCCTCCAGGATATACAATATGAACATTACAATGAATTCAAATTAAATTTAAAAATGTAAGCGGGTCTAACCTAAAAGACAGTATCAAGGGAGTTTAATTGGCAAATCTTATCAGCCATTCAAAATTTGCTTTGGAATGCAGTTTTTCATGGCATTTGTTTCATATGCACTTTCTTTTTTCCTCTCTTAATTTTTGTTCTTTTTTCACATTCTACTGCTCATATATACCTATTTGTCAATAAAACACTGATCGTTGCCTTGGCAATAATGGCAAGGTGACAGATGACAATGTGACAGTGAGATAATGAGGGAAGAAAGTAAGTCTTGTTCATTCATTCATTCATTCAGTATTGTGTGTGTGTGTGAGTATGCATCCTTGGAGTTGAAGAGAAGAAGGAGCAGATTTAACACAGATTATCATATTCTGCTCCAGTAGCGGCAGATATTTTTCTACCTGGAGGGAGAGAGGTGTAGGGGGCAGAGATCCACTGGCATTTGATCCTAGTAATCCAGTCACAAGATGAGATTATCCATTTGAGATAATAAAATTATTTAAAGATATGAAAAGATCCATTGTTTCTTTCTGACTCTAGTATAATACTCAAAGTTGAAAGCTTTGGATCTAGCATCTTCTATCCAGGTCATGTTAAATTCAAACACTTCCTTGCAATCTGATGTTACTGTTGTGTCCTGAACTTGAAAGAATGTTTCTTTGGCAAGAAGCAGAGTTTCTTTTCAACAAGGGTAAAAGCATGGTATGATACCTGTGTTGTTTTTAACTTGATTTTATACATTTTCAATGTTGGAAAATACATGCTGTTTTCTCTGCAACTTGTTTGTGAGAAATGGGAAAGTTTATACCACTTTTTTTTTTTAACACTTTTCCCTTATTTTTGGTCATTACCTTTGCAAATACAAGTCTGAAGTCTATAATATCTAGAAAAGAGAAAAATAGAGACAGCTTTTTGTTTTTGTGTGGGAATCTTTTCAAATTGTATACAAATGACCCGAACAAGAGAAAAAAGTGCTAAAAAAAAAAAAAAAAAAACAATAACAGCATTGAAAAGCAGTAACGTTAAACTGATGTGATCTGGAATTTCACACTATAAAAAGCTAAATAGGTAATATGTTATAAATCTGATAACCAGATGGACTACTATCCTCTTCCTCCAATATAACACCTACAGAATCTTGTTCACAATGTTTTGTATTAATACTAAAGTGAGCTCCTTCAATAATACTTGTCACTGAGTTATAATATATGTGGCTGGTATCTGCTCTTTCTGTGTCAAATACCTCATAGAAATGATTTTGAATATTTTGGCATCTTTGCCACTCTGGTTTTGTATCTGCTGTGATTGACAATCCAACCCATGCTAATTCATTGCTGGCCTGCATTTCTCTGACGCTAGAGTATATCTAAAGAATGTGCATGGAGAAAATGGGACTAAAAATTAAAGCATTGGTTTCAGATGATTTAGATTTCTCAAATTCATCTAATGGACTCTCATTTTGAAAATGGCAAAATTATAAGGAAATTTGTTACAGTTAATTAAATATTAACTTTATTAGGAAAACAGTGACTTCTCTCCCACTTTCATTATGTATTTTAAAACAAAAGCCCAAGAATTTTATGTAACCCAGAAATACCATGAATATGCACCAAGCATGAATATATGGATGCCATTCGGCATGCAGGTATAGGGAGGAAAATGTTCAGAATTATCTTGTTAAGGGTGTGGCTGGAACCCCAAATAAAATTTGTTCAGATACTACATAAATGAATACCACACTCTATGTCCCCCTCTCTCCCTCTCCCTTTCCCCATATGTATTTGTGATAGATATTATTTTGATACTTAGCATATCCTTAGCTATTTTCAGTAAATGTTTCCATATTCCTAAAATAATATTTGATAATGTGTATCAGGATTTTTTTTTTAATTTTTCTTCTCCTTCACTGGCTTCTTTCTGACTTTGGGCAAAATAAATTACTGTAGTTACCATCGTGGTTACTGCTGGCTTATTAACCAAGTTTAATATGAACATTTCAAGATTTGATGGGAAAGATTTAAAACTGCATTTTATATTATTAAAATATGACTTGCACTTGTAATGGCACCCTTTGGCACAGTCATGGTGATTGATATGTACCACGATTCCCCCTAAATCAGGATAAAATGAAATGGCTCCCATGTGTTTGACATGTTCCCCTCAGTGATTGATGCAGATAAGCACATGATCACCAGTACCTGAAATAAGTATTGATCTTCAAGACATCTGAAAGGAACAGATGAGTTATCACAGTCTCTTGACAGTTTAGACTTCTAAAAAAATGTCTTTGATAAATTTGAAGGCTCTGAAATTTTTTTCTCTGGATCAAGTCTGACTCTAAATATTACATAAGGACAATTGTTTTGCTCCCTTTTAAGTAGACTGGATTTATAACAGACTATTATAAACTAAATAAAAGGAATTGGAAATATGTACTATTCTAATACAGGAAATCACTGGAGGAGGAAATGTCAACCCACTCTGGTATTCTTGCCTGGAAAATCCCATGGACAGAGAAGCCTGGCAGGCTACACTCCATGGGATTGCAAAGACTCAGACACAATAGAGCAACTGAGCACAATACAGGAAATAATAACATTTATGCAATTTAAAAATGAGTTATCAGGTGCTATTCACCTCATAGTGGGCCAGTAAATGGGCAAGTGTTGGAGCAAGGATTATCGACTTTTTCAGAGAGCCAGCAGACTGAGAAGATAGTGGACTAGCATCCCAAGAACCATCTTTCTGGAGTTAGAATTCAGGTTTCTTTTATATTAAATACTAAAGGGGAGGCAGTGTGGCAGGTTGTTGCAAACTTCTTGGTGAGGGTCAGACCCCAGGGTCAGACTCCTTTGTTCTTGTTCTTGCAGCTGTTCACATAGATCTGATCACATCCCTACAAACCTCCAACAAGCCAATTATTTTCTGTTCTTCACATTTATATCTCTGTATGAATGAAAAGAGTTATGCTTTTAAAGGCAGAGCTTTGAGAATGGGCCCTCTTGGACACTTCAGGCTACAGGCCACATTCTTTTACAGTTTGGGACTAAGATGCAGCGTGACTGTGGAAAGTGAAAGTGTTAGTCATTCAGTTGTGTCCAGTTGTGTCCATCTCCCTGTGACCCCAAGACTGTAGCCCGCAGGCTCCCCTGTCCATGGAATTTTTCAGGCAAGAATACACGAGTGGTTGCATTTCCTTCTCCAGGTGATCCTCCGACCGAGGGACTGAACCTTTGTCTCCTGCCCTGCAGGTGGATTCTTTAAAATCTGAGCCACCAGGAAGCCCTAACCACAGGCAACAGAGCACAATGCTTAGAGTGGAAGGAATAGGCCTGTTGTGGGACGCTTGGGCATAAACCCTTCTCTGCTTCCGTCTCCAGTGTTTTAGTTTGTTTGGCACCACTGTGTGTCAGCTCTTTTGTCTCATTTTCTTTTTTATTTATTTAGGCCTTCCTGGTGGCTCAGTGGTAAATAATCTGCCTGCCAATGAGGGAGACCCGGATTTGATCCCTGGGTTAGGAAGATCTCCTGGAGGAGGAAATGGCAACTCACTCCAGTATTCTTGCCTGGGAAAATCCCATAGACAGAGGGTCCTGGAGGGCTATAGGCCATGGGATCCCAAAGAGGTGCACACAACTTAGCGACTAAATGACAATTTATTTATTTGGCTGCCTTGGTCTCAGATGTGGTACACAGGAACTCCATTGCATCCTGTGGGTTCCTCCATTGCATCCTGTGGGTTCCTCCATTGCATCCTGTGGGTTCCTCCATTGCATCCTGTGGGTTCCTCCATTGCATCCTGTGGGCTCCTTCCTTGCTTCCTGTAGGCTCCTTCCTTGCATCCTGTGGGTTCCTTCCTTGCATCCTGTGGGTTCCTCCACTGCATCCTGTGGGTTCCTTCCTTGCTTCCTGTGGGCTCCTTCCTTGCTGTGCACGGATTCTCCAGTGGTTTTAGTGTGCTGGCTTAGTTGCTCCGAGGCATATGGGATCTTAGTTCCCTGACCAGGATTGAACCCATGTCCCCTGCCCTGGAATGTGAAATCTTTACCACTGGGCCATCAGGAAAGTCCCTTCTGTCTCATTGTCAAGTGGACATTCTGGTGATGAAACATTTCCTCCCTGAATAATTAAAGTTGTTTTTAAGCTTATCAGTATTTCATTAAAGAATGAAACCCTATTATCTTCCACAATCCCAGACATTATTTCCATTAAATTGGTAGAAAAACAAAGCTAATCTTTTAATTTTTTTTTATATTTACATGCAGTCACATTATTCTTTAAAATCTGCTTTTTATTTATGTATGTTGATTCATCTGTATCATTAATATAATAATTTATCTTTAAATGTTTTAGTAAGTTATTATTATCCAATACAAGGGACTTCACTATAGATCATTTTTTAATCAAAAAACATCAAAAAATAACAAAATCTAAAACTGTAATCCATTGAGGTGAATATGTAACAAAATTGAGTTCTTAAACATTCAGAGTAATAATAGAATATCAGGAATGGAAGGGTAAATATAATGAAATAAGCAATAAAAATATCTGAATTTGCAACATATAATATAGCATTTATTTAAGCATATTTAGGTAAACTCTACAGAAATTTGTTTTTAAATCTTGTGAAGGGAAAGAGTTTCTAGAAGTAATAAATTGAAAATTTCAGCCACAAATTTAAAACTAATTGGAAAGGCAAATAGGATATTAACACAGATTTAAACATCTTTTATTTTTTAATGTAGGGATCCTGTAATTGGAAAATTCACTTGCTTTCTTCTCTTATTTAAAGGGAACTGTATGCTCCTAAGAATATAGAGCAGTTCTGAGAAAAATTGGGGTTGGGCCCTACATCAGTATGTGTTTCCCATGTGGTTAAATGGTAGAGAATCAGCCTGCCAATTCAGAAGCCACAGATTTGATCCCTGGGTTGGGCAGATCCCCTGGAGGAGGAAATGACAACCCACTCCAATATTCTTGCCTGGGAAAATCTCATGGACAGAAGAGACCAACAGGCTTAAGTCCATGGGGTGGCAAAGAACTGGACATTACTGAGCACATACATATACCCTCCATCAGTATAATGCTGACTAAAAACATCAAGAATCACTTCATTACTCTGGAGGCATCACTGAATGGAGCTGGGCAAAAGCAAATGGATTTTCCCCATAACTCAGCCTTTTTTTTTTTTTTTTAAAGGACTGCTACTATCTTAATTTGAACTATTTGGGTGGTAACTTTTAAATATATAGTACATCTTCCCTCCATTCTCAGAAACTAATTTACATAAGTAACTGCCTTGAAGATTCAATCATCATTATGATAATTCTTACCATGAATATCATAATCAGCATCTTTATAAATGGTATTTTAATTCCTGCTATTATAATAATAACCCATCTGATGACTGATACATATAAAATGCAGTAATTAATTAATACATTTTTAGTTAACTGAATACTAATGAAATTACCAATAAAAGCAATATCATGATGCATTTTTAAGAAAGAGGAATTTTTAAAATGAATAAAGTGGCTAATTCTCACTAAGAAGACTGTATTTACCTTGAAATTATTTTCAGAATAAGGATTAAAAGGCAATTCCAAAACTTAGTTCTAGATACGAAATTATATGAAATTATATGAAAATGTTTGCTTTTCTTTTTTTTTTTAATAAAAAGAAATGAAAAGACACTTTAATCACTAATTGTGTTTTTTCATCCTGCAAGTAAAACAGAGATGAGTTGATGTATATGTAGGCTATGTACTAAATATATTATATGTGGTTTTGTTTAGCTGGTTATCTTGCACAACCCTTTTATTATCAGAAGTAATAAAATTACTTCTGCTAATTATTATTCAGGACTTCCTTGGTGGCTCAGATGGTAAAGAATTCACCTGCAATGCAGGAAACCTGGGTTCAATCCCTGGGTTGTGAAGATCCCCTGGAGAAGGGAAAGGCTACCACTCCAGTATTTTAGCCTTGAGAATTCCACCCCCTCCAGTATTCTAGCCTGGAAAATCACCCACTCCAGTATTCTTGCCTGGAGAATCCTATGGACAGAGGAGCCTGGCAGGCTACAGTCCATGAACATGACTGAGTGAGTTTCACTTTCTCTTTTTCCAGTTTCTTTGAATTTTTACTCAATAAATATGAACTTGAATCCATGTTTCCAAAATTGTCTGAATGATCTGGTAGTGTTACATGTCACTCATTTTTTGATGCTAAAACATTGATGTTGATCAAAGGAGTTTTTCATTTATTTCTCTTTATAACCAAAATAATATGAAAAAGCTAATCAAAATTGTAATACAGTTGTTTGTGATGATTAAAAAATACAGTTGTGTATGTCACAACTAAGAATTGAATTTGAGGTTTCTTGTTAAGTTTCTGACATATTTCTTCACCGTCTAGGAATGTATCTGTTCAACAAGGAACTGTGAGTTTAAGTTATAATCATAATAGGAAAGAATGTATTTTATCTTACTCTGCTGTAATAGAAGTTGCATTTTTTAACTGTGTTGTATGTACTTTTCTGTTTCTATTTTCAAAAAACTTGTCTAAAACTTTAAACAATATACAACATGTATTTGCAATTATTTAATCCCAATAGGGTGGGTAAGATGGTAAAGAATCTGCCTGCAATTCAGGAGATCCGGGTTCGATCCCTGGGTGGGGAAGTTTGCTTGAAAAAGGAAATGGTAACCAATTCCAGTATTCTTGCCTGGAGAATCCCGTGGACAGAGGAGGCTGGAGGGCTACAATCCATGGGGTCACAAAGAGTTGGACGTGACTGAGCAACTAACGCTTTCCCTTTTCAGATATTTGAAATTATATTCATCATTAGTAGGTAAACAGCTGATCCTTGAACAACACAGGTTTCCCCAGTAGAAAATCTTTGTATAACTTGCATTTGGCTCACCACATCCTTGGTTAATTCATACCCATGATTTTGCACCTGTGGATTCAGCCAACCACAGATAGTAGCACTGTGTTATTTGCTATTGGAAACATCTGCCTGTAAGTGGACCCAGGCAGTTTGAACACATGTTGTTATAAGAATAATCATATAATGTGCTTTACTGATAATCCATCTCAGTAAATAAATATAATTTTGTCTTGAAAACCATCCAAATCTTATCCAAGTGAAAAAAGTATGGGTAAGAGGGATAGCGGGAAAGTAAGAAAAAGTGATAGAGAAAATGTATGTGCATATATATTCATGTGTGTGTGCATTGTTTGTTCATGGGTGCATGAGGGTGTTTATGTGACTATGTGCTTGTGTGTTTGTGTGTGTGTGTGTGGGTATATGCATGTGTGTTCCTGTGTTACTGCATAATATGTACATGTGTATATATGTTGTGTACACATGTTCATGTGTGGATGCATGAGTGTGTGTACATCTGAGTTATGTGCATGTATGTTCGTGTGCATGCATGTTCATACGTTGTGTGTGTGCTGTGTATTCATGGGTGTGTGAGTTCATGCATATATGTGCTTTTGTGTTTTTGCATATGTGTTCATGTGTGTATTGAATACTATGTTTGAATTTGTACATGTGTATACATGTGTGTGTTCATGTGTGTGTTTGTGTGTATGGCTGTGTGCACATGTGAGTATGTCCATGTGTGTTCATGTGTGTGCATGTGAGTGTGAGCATATGTGTGTACATATGTGCAGAGAATGATTGTAAGGCAGTGAGGGGACAAGTCAGAGCCTCAGAAAATCAGAGTAGTCTCTTTCCCAACATTTCAAAAGTAATTTTCTCTAAATACGGGTGATATGTTTCTTCTTCACAGCTTATTTAAATTACCATATCTTTTCTGCTACACACATTATAAAAAAGGTCATTTTCTAAAGTCAAAGTAAATGTCATCTAATTTAACTTGGAGGCTAAGCCCATTTATAGTGCATGATAAGAACTCCTTAATTCATATATTATTCCAAAATCCAATGAACATATCAATAAATAAAATGCCATAACCAGGCATAATTATAATAATCTTGAGGAGAGAACTCTGGATAACATAAGCAGCTATACCTAAGCTATTCTTTCCCTATTTGACTTCTTAGCTATGGATAAATAAATGAATAACCATCAGCTAAACACAGTAATTTAGAAATCTGTGTGTGGGTATTGATCAAACTCCACTCAATTTTCAGTCAAGACTTTTGTTTTGATTGCAGTATAAGATTTAAAATGTTTTGTCCATAGTGTAATATTGTGATGGGACTATTCAATGGGAAAAAAATCTCATTTATTTTACACATCTGTACATGAGAAAATAAAGAGAAAACTCAATAATGAGTAGAGGACTGATCTCAAAGAATGATCTCATTTATTCAAGGCATTTCAGATATTTTGGAGGAGAAATCTGAATGTTACAAAATGAGGGCACTAGTAGAGGGTGTAGAAAGTGGAAGCACATTTTTGGGGAAAGAAGGTTGAAATACCTTGGCTAAAATATTAGCTTTTAGTTTAGAAGGATTGCCTTGATGTCTATGGAGCATAGAAAGAAATTTTTTTTAATGATTCTCATTCTTTTATTGCAGTCTGCTAAAGGAAAATGTAGTCACAAATTCACTCTTAAATTTAAAATGCATTACTGACATTTGGGGATATGTTAAAGAGACACTCTTTATGTGTGAGTATTTTCTGGTTGAGATGCGCCTATCCTGTACCTTCTAATAGACATGATGCTCATATTTCTGTTTGTAAAGGGTAGATGAGCATTATGGTCCCTGATGAACAAGGCCATTAGATGTTTGAGGATGCTTGATATGTTCAGAAACAGCACAGACTTCATCTTCAGGGGCTTCCTAATGACCTCAAGGGGCTGCTGAGTGCCCTGATACATTTGCACTAATCATTTTTTGTTGGAAATTTTTATGCTGCTTATGAAGAAGACTTGGGCGAAGTGACCTCTTGCTAGAACAGTTCCTCAGAAGTGAGCATGTGAGTTATTCTTGTTACTCAAATAATATCAGTGTGGATAACAGCCCAGTAATTCTTTTGATATCTTAAAGAACAATACCAAATGCAAACAAAATTTAATTGTAAAATTTGCCAATTTGGTTATTGTCTGAAAGTAAACTGTACCCTCTCTAAATTCCATGATTACACACATTAGTTAATTTATGTGTTCAATATATATTTATTGAACAACTGTTACTGATTTAGGTCTCATGGACCCTGCTTGGATCCTAGCCTGGACAAGACAAATTTTTCTCCCATGTTGATTTTTTGCATGTGATTTTGTAACGAATTTTAACAGTATTTGTTGTTGTTTAGTTCCTAAGTCATGTCCAACTCTTTTGCAACCCTATGGACTGCAGCCCACCAGGCTCCTCTGTCCATGGGCTTTCCCAGGTAAGAATACTGGAGCGGGTTGCCATTTCCTTCTCCAATGGGAATTTTCCAAACCAGAGATCAAACCCATGTCTCCTGCATTGATGAGCAGATTCTTTCCTGCTGAGCCACCAGGTGGTGGTAAATAATCTTCTTGATAGTATTTAATGCCTTTATTAAAATTTATTTTTAATTGGATGATAATTGCTTCACAACATTGTATTGGGTTCTGCCATATGACAGTGTGAATCAGCCAAATGTACACATATGTTCCCTCCTTCTTGAATATCCCTTCCCCCTCCACATAATCACCCATTCAGGTCATCACAGAGCACAGAGCTGAGCTTCTTGTATACAGCAGCTTCCCACTGGATATTTTACACATGATAGTGTGCATATGTGTCACTGTTACTCTCTCATATACCCCACCCTCTCCTTCACCATTGTGTCCACAAGTCCCTTCTCTTATGTCTGCGTCTCTATTTCTGCCCTTCAGATAGATTCATCAGGGCCACTTTTCTAGATTCCATTTGATTATAAAGAGTGAGGATAATGGGGATGAGGATAATGATAATGGGGAGGTGTATGCATTTGTCTTCTGGGGGAAGGGATAAGGCTTCTCCAGGAATGGGGTGCCATCCTCTTTCTGTCTTTCTTTGCTCCACACCTTCCAGTCATGGCTTCTCATTGATGTGTCATTTAGTAGCTAGTTCAGTAAAATCAGCATAGAATACGACTCTGGGTCTGTGGAAGGATAGATTTGTGGCGGTCTTGGTTCCAGCTAGTTCTATCTAGTTTTTGTTTTTCTCTTCCTATCATTTCATACCTTTTAGTCCAGATTCTGTGACTTAAAGAGATGTGTTAGTTCCTGTTTCAGGGAGGGGTTGGTGGTTTTTGCACAAGGATGTCTTCTATGTCTTCCTGTTCCTGTATGAAGCACTTTTCCCACTTCACATCGGTCTTCAGAAATCAACTGATTCTCTGTGTTGCATTGCATCACAGTAGTAGCACCTAGTCTCTTAGTTGTGTCCAATACTGTCCAATAGTCCATAGTTCATCCGTATGGACTCAAGCCCTCCAGACTCCTCTGTCCATGGAATTCTCCAGGCAAGAATTCTGGAGTGGATTGCCATTTCCTCCTTCAGAGGATCTTCCCAACCCAGGGATTGAACCTGAGTCTCCTGTGTCTCTTGTATTGCAGGTGTGTTCTTTACCACTGAGCCACCAGGGAAGCCAATGGTGCATTGCATTTCGTCCTTCAAAAATGGTTTGTCAAACAATACCCAGATGGTTGTCACTAGAGGTCCCCACAGCTTTTTATCTATTTCCAGGGAATTTGACATTCTCTAAGATATTTACTCTGGGAGAAGGCAATGGCACCCCACTCCAGTACTGTTGCCCAGAAAATCCCATGGATGGAGGAGCCTGGTAGGCTGCAGTCCATGGGGTCACTAAGAGTTGGACACGACTGAGCGACTTCACTTTCACTTTCCACTTTAATGCATTGGAGAAGGAAATGGCAACCCACTCCAGTGTTCTTGCCTGGAGAATCCCATGGACGGAGAAGCCTGGTAGGTTGCAGTCCATGGGGTCGCACACAGTTGGACACGACTGAAGCAACTTAGTAGTAGTAGTAAGATATTCACTACTTTTTATAACTGTCTCATCTAAGTATGCTTTGATTTCCTCCAACAATCTGAAATAATATGCTTTTTTTTCAGAATTTCTTTTCTTTTCAAAATATTTGTTCTCTTAGTGGCCCTGCATTAATTAGAGCTCTTTGGTTACCATCAGTAGAGGCTGATTCTAATTAGGAAAAGTACATTGGTCGAAAGACAGTGAGTCTTCACAGAACAGACGTGAGACTGGGGAGTCTTGGAAGCAGACGGAGTGTTAAGATGACATAATGCACACAGTGACCACTGCCTTCAGAGTGGACGGACCTGACACACCTCTGTTGTCCTCAAGATGTTTCATGAGAAGACAGAGAACAAGAGAGAGCCATAAGCAAATAAAGTTCATAAAAAGATAATCAAAATAAGTTACCCACATACAGACAGAGCAATAAAAATTGCCTATCACATATCTGAAAGCCACACTCTTTCTATGCAACTTGGAGGCCATTTCTGTTCATGATATTTCTGGTTTAGAGGATGAGTAATCTTGATAACACCTAAAACATTATAGCATTATTACCTAACTGCCCACAGGTCACCTTTCTGTTGAAATTCTGATTAATAAGATACATGGCTATAAATTATTCTGTAAAAAATGATTTCACGTGATGAAAGTCAAAATGAAGCTCAAAAATATACTCTTTGTCCTTCTCTTTCTACACTGTTTTATCAAATTATTACATGCATGAATTGTGCATTTCTTGTAAAGAAAATATCCAATTCTTTGAACACCACACATTTTTAAGGGTGCCAAATACATAAAGACCTCTATTCAGGTGTGTTAAATAAAGTCTTAATGTGGGGGAAAACGTGTATTTTTCATTTCAAAATACTCTCTAGGCATCAACAAAATAGGACAAACTTTCATTTATACTTGTTTGAAAGTGAGATGTACTAGAATATCTGTTATATGAAGTCTTATGGGGCCTTCCAGCTTCAAGTTACAGTGTAATTGTATTTCTCAAAAATTCATGGGTATTTTCAATATTGTAGGCATCTAACTTTTTTTTTCACTTCTTTTTTTACTGCTTTATTCATTTATTTATTTTGTTTTTTTATTTGTTTTTTTTTTTACCTTACAATATTGTATTGGTTTTGCCATACATCAACATGAATCTGCCATGGGTGTACTCGTGTTCCCAATCCTGAACCCCCATCCTACCTCCCTCCCCATACCATCCCTCTGGGTCCTCCCAGTGCACCAGCCCCAAGCATCCTGAATCCTGCATCGAACCTGGACTGGCAATTCGTTTCTTATATATTATACATATTTCAGCAAAAAAGACACAGATGTATAGAAAGTCTTTTGGACTCTGTGGGAGAGGGAAAGGTGGGATGATTTGGGAGAATGGCATCTAATTTTTTAAAAGAAGGACTCAAGAGCAATTCTTACTTGGAGGGAATCATGAAATGGTTCATTATACTTACTGAAAATTGACAATATTGAAAACAGAGAACTCATAATTAAAATATGCAATATTTGTTCTTTTCAGAAAAGTGATTATAAAACTGCCAAAGAAGAAAAACACATACACAAAGAAACACAGATTGATTTTGTCTCTATTTCTAGCTGTATAATATATCCATTCTGTTATTCAGGTTTCTATATCATAAGAAGAAGTAATGAATGAATGTTTCTATCTTTTCTACTCCCTATATGAGATAAAGAAAATTCTAGTTTTCTCAATTTTCCTCCTTAACTTTTTCTGTAGAGATTGAATAATACTAGCAATAATCTCTGGATATGAAAAAGCAGAAGCCTCGGCTCTCTGAAAAACAGTTAAAGATGAGGATAGGGTAGCACGGGTTAGTGCTAGGATTGAAGAAATGGAAGGTAATTAAATGTGTTATGGAATGTTTCCATCTCTGTGGCTGAAAACAAACTAAAAGACTCTTAAATTCATTACAGGTAGCTAGGAAACACATCTGTATTTGTTTGCAATGGGGCCCAAAAAATTTGGCCCATTCTTTGCTCTGAGAAGTAACCCAAAGGACCTTCATGTTAGAAATACTGAAAAGAACAAGGCTTTGAATCACTGTCATACTTTTAAAGTCAGGGCAAAGGGATAACTTATTGCTAGAAATATTTTGTAGATATATATATATATGTATATGTATATATATGTGATTATAAAATGTATATAATTAATATAAAGATTAATACTTATATATATAAAATAAGTATAAACACATATAAAAAGTGTTATAAAATAACACTAATTAACACTTATATAACAAGAATATATATTATATATATTACATACTATATGTTATATATTATATATGTAGTATATTTTATTAACACTTAAATATATAATATATATAACATAAGATGTACATATTATATTATTTCTATATATTAATGTATTTTATAATTTATATTATGCAATTAATAATCTATTGATATATATAAAATATATTATATCATTTTATATTATATATAATATATAACATATATATTATATATATGATATAATACATACCATATAATCATATAATGATATATATTTTAAATATATTATATATATAATACATTATATAATATTATATATTGCATAGTATAATATATTATATAATATTATATGTTGTATATTTTATTATATGAAAAAGTATATAATATTACATATTACATATAATTATGTATACTTAATAATTTTAATTAATACTTATATAAAAGTATATATATTTATATATTGTATAAGTATACATATATATATTTATTATACATAACATTCATAACATAGACATATTATAATATATATCATGGGATATATATTACACATTCAATAAAATATAAATATATATAATTATATATATTATATATTATAATTTATATGAATATATATAATGCATATATATTGTATATTTATATAATACATAATACATATATAATATAATATAATATACAAAATATAGTATAATATATATAATTATGTACAATTATATCTATAATATATATTATATATTATGCATTATATGTATATTATATATTATTATACAACATATTTATATATATATAATATAATATATGTACATAATATATTATATATTATATAATATGGTATATAATATATATTTACATATATACATATATAATAATGCAATGTACAGAGAATAGAATGTATATATATTATATAGATAATTATATATATAATATAATATATATAATACATATTATATATATTATATTATTATAATATGATGATATTACATAAATATATATCTTTGTATATAGTATATTAATATATTAATATATTGATATACAATATATTAATATGTTATGTAATATATAATAACATTTATATATATAATAAATATTATAATTATATTATATTATATTATATATATTTTGTAATTATATTACATTATATATTATATAATTATCTAGTATTATATAATTATGTATAATATATATAATATATTGTAATATATTAACTATATATATGTATATATAGAATAGAAAGTACAGAGAATAGAATGTATATATAATTATATGTATACAATATATATAACCGCTATATTTAAATATATACATATCTATCAATAGATAGATACATAATATCTATCTATATATATATATACACATATACATATAATATATCTATAAAATATAAACTCATATCTCCTGCATTGCAGACAGATTCTTTACCATATTGGGAAGCCCAAGTATATATAAATATATATATATGTGTGTTCGTCTAGTGAAGGCTATGGTTTTTCCTGTGGTCATGTATGGATGTGAGAGTTGGACTGTGAAGAAGGCTGAGTGCCAAAGAATTGATGCTTTTCATCTGTGGTGTTGGAGAAGACTCTTGAGAGTCTCTTGGACTGCAAGGAGATCCAACCAGTCCATCCAAAAGGAGATCAGTCCTGGGTGTTCATTGGAAGCACTGATGCTAAAGCTGAAACTCCAGTACTTTGGCCAATTCATGCGAAGAGTTGACTCATTGGAAAAGTCTCTTATGCTGGGAGGGATTGGGGGCAAGAGGAGAAGGGGAGGACAGAGAATGAGATGGCTGGATGGCATCATTGACTCGATGGACATGAGTCTGAGTGAACTCCGGGAGTTGGTGATGGACAGGGAGGCCTGGCATGCTGAGATTCATGGGGTCGCAGAGTCAGACATAACTGAGCGACTGATCTGAGTTTATATATTATGTATATGTTATAATAATATAATATATATAATAATATATACAAATATAATACGTATATTATACATATATATGTATATTATGCAATATACATATATAATATGTATATTATGCAATATACATATATATATGCATATAATATGTATAGTATATATACACATATATGTATATACATATATATGTATATTATATGTATGCTAAGTTGTTTCAGTCGTGTCCGACTCTGTGCCACCCCGTAGATGGCAGCCCACCAGGCTCCACTGTCCCTGGGATTTTCCAGGCAAGAACACTGGAATGGGTTGCCATTTCCTTCTCCAATGCATGAAAGTGAAAAGTGAAAGTGAAATCGCTCAGTCATGTTCGACTCTTAGCGACCCAATGGACTGCAGCCTACCAGGCTCCTGGGTCCATGGGATTTTCCAGGCAAGAGTTCTGGAGTGGGCTGCCATTGCCTTCTCCGATATTATATGTAAACATATACATATACATATAATATTTATACATATACATATAATACATTAATTATATATACATATAATTATAAATATATATTATATAATATATATAACAATACATATATTATTTATATATGTATATTATATATGATATATTATATATATGATATAATATATATTATATCATATAATATATATGTTATATATATCTACAATTCTATAGTATATATTTTATATATTATAAAATATATTACATATGTTACATATATATTATATATGCTTGCTTGCTAAGTCACTTCAGTCATGTCCGACTCTGTTTGACCGCATAGATGGCAGCCCACCAGGCTCCCCTGTCCCTGGGATTCTCCAGGCAAGAACACTGGAGTGGGTTGCCATTTCCTTCTCCAATGCATGAAAGTGAAAAGTGAAAGTGAAGTTGCTCAGTCGTGTCCGACCCTCAGCGACCCCATGGGCTGCAGACTTCCAGGCTCCTCCGTCCATGGGATTTTCCAGGCAAGTGGAGTGGGTTGCCATTGCCTTCTCCTATATATGTAATATATGTTATATTATTGTTTATATATATATATAATATATATAATGTATATCATATTTATAATATATATCATATGTATGTGTTATATAATATATATGATATATGATGTATATAATGATATATCAAATATATATCATATATCATATATTATATAATTATAAATAATCATTATAAATATGAGTTTTTTATATAATCATAAATATAGACTATAATATAGATATTATATATATCAACAATAATGTAGTATATAATATATATATCAACAATAATATAATATATAAAATATATATCAACAAATATATAATATATATGATATATATATAAATAATATATGGTATATTTTATAATTATATAGTTTATATATGAGTCTTTATTCAGTTCATTTCAATTCAGTCGCTTAGTGGTGTCCGACTCTTTGTAACCCCATGACTTGCAGCACGCCAGGCCTCCCTGTGCATCACCAACTCCCGTAGTTCACCCAGACTCACGTCCATCCAGCCATCTCATCCTCTGTTGTCCCCTTCCAATGAGTCAACTCTTTGCATGAGCTGGCCAAACTACTGGAGTTTCAGCTTTAGCATCATTCCTTCCAAAGAAATCCCAGGGTTGATCTCCTTCAGAATGGACTTGTTGGATCTGCTTGCAATCCAAGGGACTCTCAAGAGTCTTCTCCAACACCACAGTTCAAACGCATCGATTCTTCAGCACTCAGCCTTCTTCACAGTCCAACTCTCACATCCATACATGCCCACAGGAAAAACCATAGTCTTGACTAGACTAACCTTTGTTGGAGTCTTTATTATATAATGATAAATATGATATGAGTCTATTACTGGATTGGGAAGATCCCCTGGAAAAGGGAATGATAACCCACTCCAGTATTCTTGCCTGGGTAATCCCATGGATAGAGAAGCCGGGCAGTCTATGGTAATATATATCCTGTTTTGAAGGGCCCATTAATTGGAAAAGACACTGGTGCTAAAAAAATTGCAAGCAAAAAGGGAAGGGGACAGCAAAGGATGAGATGGAGGGATTCCATCACCGACTAACAGGACGTGGATGTGATCAAACTCCAGGAGATAGTGGAGGACAGAGGAGTCTGGTGTGCTACAGTCCATGGGGTCACAGTCAGACATGATTCAGTGAGTGAACAACAGCAACTACATAGCCAACTGTGTTAGTAGGGTACCTAGCTAACTCTGTTGGACTTATGAATCTGCTCTTTGAACAGAACTCATTTTGTAGGAGACTTAGTATACACCAGAGCACTTTGTTTTTCCTACAAAGTCCTGCACACAGGAAAACTGTTTTAACCAGATTCTAACCTGTGGGGTATATCACAGCATAACAGACCTAGGAGAAAGGAAGTAACCAACCAACTGGCTCTAGCCTTCTACAGAGAAGGAGGGAAATATCCAACTATAGCCCTTTGCAGTCACTTGGTCTCCCCTGAGAGGAGAGGGGACTGAGGAACACATGTGAAGTTCATAGCCCAGGCACACAGGCTGACCAACCATAGGATGTAGAGGGTTCCCCTCTACCCACACTCACCACCATGTTACCCAAAGGAATATTTACATCAGCTCCTTTTATCCAGCATATCATATCAGACAATCAAGACATTTTGACCAGACATGCTAGAAGGGAAAACAATACAGATTGAAGAGACAGAACAAACATCAGAAAAATTCCAAGCATGGGAGAGATGTTGAAATTATTAGACATAGAATTTAAAACAATTCTAATTAATAGGCTATGAACTGTAATGACAAGGATACAGTATGTAAGAACAGATGGGCAATATGATAAGATGGAAATTGTAAGAAGTAACCAAAAAGAAATACTGGGGATCAAAAACTCTGTAATAGAAATTAAGAATGCTTTTGATGGATTTTCAGAGGACAGAAAATGGCTGGGAAAAGAATCTCCAAGCTGGAGAATATCTCAGTAAAAACCTCTAAACTGAGTATGATTTCAATACCTTTAGATGATGAAATTTCTGCACCTGATCTTATGTCTCTGGATATGTTCCAGTGTCTACTAGTTTATAGTCTATGGGAGTTGAATAGAATTTGTATCCTACTATTGTGTGGAAATTGTATAAATGTTAATTATGTTGAATTGATTGATAATACTTTTCAGGTCTACTATATTCTTCTACTTCTCTGTACATTCTATTAAATTCTGAGAGTTTCATATTGAAACTCCACCTTAAATTTTTAATTTATATTCAGTTCAGCTCAGTTCAGTCACTCAGTCATGTCCAACTCTTTGCAACCCCATGAATTGCAGCACGCTAGGCCTCCCTGTCCATCACCAACTCCCAGAGTTCACTCAGACTCAAGTCCATCGAATCTTTAATTTCATGGCTGCAGTCACCATCTGCAGTGATTTTGGAGCCCAGAAAAATAAAGTCTGACAGTGATGGGACCAGATGCCATGATCTTAGCATTCTGAATGTTAACCTTTAAGCCAATATTTTCACTCTCCACTTGCACTTTCATCAAGAGGCTTTTTAGTTCCTCTTCACTTTCTGCCATAAGGGTGGTGTCATCTGCATATCTGAGGTTATTGATATTTCTCCCAGCAATCTTGATTCCAGCTTGTGCTTCTTCCAGCCCAGTGTTTCTCGTGATGTACTCTGCATATAAGTTAAATAAGCAGGGTGACAATATACAGCCTTGACGTACTCCTTTTCCTATTTGGAACCAGTCTTTGGTTCCATGTCCAGTTCTAATGGTTGCTTCCTGACCTGCATACAGATTTCTCAGGAGGCAGGTCAGGTGGTCTGGTATTCTCATCTCTTTCAGAATTTTCCACAGTTTACTGTGATCCACACAGTCAAAGGCTTTTGCATATTCAATAAAGCAGAAATAGATGTTTTTCTGGAACTCTCTTGCTTTTTTGATGATCCAGCCAATGTTGGCAATTTGATCTCTGGTTCCTCTGCCTTTTCTAAAACCAGCTTGACAATTATAGTATATAGTGGGACTATATGTAACTTTGTTGTGTATTTTCCAAGTCTCCTATAAATATATTATCATATTTTCATAATTTAAAAAATAAAAAAGACCAAAAAAAAAAAAATCCTCCAAACTGAAAATCA
Source organism: Bos taurus (assembly GCF_002263795.3). Taxonomy (NCBI): domain Eukaryota; kingdom Metazoa; phylum Chordata; class Mammalia; order Artiodactyla; family Bovidae; genus Bos; species Bos taurus. Next base: position 3,898,447 of record NC_037335.1, read on the forward strand.
AAGAGAACAATAACAAAACCATACAAAAACCAGAACAGGATATCCTCAGACTGCAGGACAACTATAAACACGTATAACATACACATGTGGGAGGATAGCAAGAGAAGACAGAGAAAGGAAAAGAAGAAACATTCGAAACAATAATGACTAGAATTTCCACCACATTAATTCTAGGCACCAAACCATAGTTCTCAAAGCTCACTATTCAACATAGTTTTGGAAGTTTTGGCCACAGCAATTAGAGCAGAAAAAGAAATAAAAGGAATCCAAATTGGAAAAGAAGAAGTAAAACTCTCACTATTTGCAGATGACATGATCCTCTACATAAAAAACCCTAAAGACTCTACCAGAAAATTACTAGAACTAATCAATGATTATAATAAAGTTGCAGGATATAAAATTAACATTCAGAAATACCTTGCATTCCTATACACTAATAATGAAAAAACAGAAAGAGAAATTAAGGAAACAATTCCATTCACCATTGCAACAAAAAGAATAAAATACGTAGGAATATATCTACCTAAAGAAACTAAAGACCTATACATAGAAAACTATAAAACACTGGTGAAAGAAATCAAAGAGGACACTAATAGATGGAGAAATATACCATGTTCATGGATTGGAAGAATCAATATAGTGAAAATGAGTATACTATCCAAAGCAATTTATAGATTCAATGCAATCCCTATCAAGCTACCAATGGTATTCTTCACAGAGCTAGAACAAATAATTTCACAATTTGTATGGAAATACAAAAAACCTCGAATAGCCAAAGCTATCTTGAGAAAGAAGAATGGAACTGGAGGAATCAATCTACCTGACTTCAGGCTCTACTACAAAGCCACAGTTATCAAGACAGTATGGTACTGGCATAAAGACAGAAATATAGATCAATGGAATAAAATAGAAAGCCCAGAGATAAATCCACACACATATGGGCACCTTATCTTTGACAAAGTAGGTAAGAATAAACAATGAATTAAAGACAATCTCTTTAACAAGTGGTGCTGGGAAATCTGGTCAACCACTTGTAAAAGAATTAAACTAGAACACTTTCTAACACCATACACAAAAATAAACTCAAAATGGATTAAAGATCTAAACATAAGACCAGAAACTATAAAACTCCTAGAGGAAAAAATAGGCAAAACACTTTCTGACATACATCACAGCAGGATCCTCTATGACCCAACTCCCAGAATATTGGAAATAAAAGCAAAAATAAACAAATGGGACCTAATTAAACTTAAAAGCTTCTGCACATCAAAGGAAACTATTAGCAAGGTGAAAAGGCAGCCTTCAGAATGGGAGAAAATAATAGCAAATGAAGCAACTGACAAACAACTAATCTCAAAAATATACAAGCAACTCCTACAGCTCAATTCCAGAAAAATAAATGACCCAATCAAAAAATGGGCCAAAGAACTAAATAGACATTTCTCCAAAGAAGACATACAGATGGCTAACAAACACATGAAAAGATACTCAGCATCACTCATTATCAGAGAAATGCAAATCAAAACCACCATGAGGTACCATTTCACACCAGTCAGAATGGCTGCAATCCAAAAGTCTACAAGCAATAAATGCTGGAGAAGGTGTGGAGAAAAGGGAACCCTCTTACACTGTTGGTGGGAATGCAAACTAGTACAGCCACTATGGAGAACAGTGTGGAGATTCCTTAAAACACTGGAAATAGAACTGCCTTATGATCCAGCAATCCCACTGCTGGGCATACACACTGAGGAAACCAGAAGGGAAAGAGACACGTGTACCCCAATGTTCATCGCAGCACTGTTCATAATAGCCAGGACATGGAAGCAACCTAGATGTCCATCAGCAGATGAATGGATAAGAAAGGTGTGGTACATATACACAATGGAGTATTACTCAGCCATTAAAAAGAATACATTTGAATCAGTTCTAATGAGGTGGATGATACTGGAGCCTATTATACAGAGTGAAGTAAGCCAGAAAGAAAAACACAAATACAGTATACTAACACACATATATGGAATTTAGAAAGATGCTAACAATAACCCTGTGTATGAGACAGCAAAAGAGACACTGATGTATAGAACAGTCTTATGGACTCTGTTGCAGAGGGAGAGGGTGGGAAGATTTGGGAGAATGGCATTGAAACATGTGAAATATCATGTATGAAACGAGTCGCCAGTCCAGGTTCGATGCACGATACTGGATGCTTGGGGCTAGTGCACTGGGACGACCCAGAGGGATGGTATGGGGAGGGAGGAGGAAGAAGGGTTCAGGATGGGGAACCCATGTATACCTGTGGTGGATTCATTTTGATATTTGGCAAAACTAATACAATTTGTAAAGTTTAAAAATAAAATAAAATTAAAAAAAAAAAGAACATAGAACAGAATAAATACCAAACAAACAAACACCTTGCATTGAGGCATATCATGTGCAAACAATAGAAAATTGAATAAATAAATAAAAAACATCAATAACCTCAGATAGGCAGATGATACCACCCATATGGCAGAAAGGGAAGAAGAACTAAAGAGTCTCTTGATGAAAGTGAAAGAGGAGAGTGAAAAAGTTGGCTTAAAACTCAATATTCAGAACACTAATATCATGACATTTGGTCCCATCACTTCATGGCAAATAGATGGGGAAACAGTGGAAACAGTCACAGACTTTATTTTGGGGGCGGGGGGTGGTTCTAAAATAACTGCAGATGGCAACTGCAGACATGAAGTTAAAAGATATTTACTCCTTGGAAGAAAAGCTATGATCAACCTAGACAGCATATTAAAAAGCAGAGATATTACTTTGCCAACAAAGGTCCATCTAGTCAAAGCTACGGTTTTTCCAGTAGTCATGTATGGATGTGGGAGTTGGGCTATAAAGAAAGCTGAGAGCCAAAAAATTAATGCATTTGAACTGTGGTGTTGGAGAAGACTTCTTGAGAGTCCCTTGGACTGCAAGGAGATCCAACCAGTCCAACCTAAAGGAGATAAGTCCTGGGTGTTCAATCCAAGGACTGAGTTGAAGCTGAAACTCCAATACTTTGGCCACCTGATGCAAAGAGCTGACTTGTTTGAAAAGACCCTGATGCTGGGAAAGATTGAAGGCAAAAGTAGAAGTGGACGACCGAGGATGAGATGGTTGGATGGTATCACCAACTCAATAGACATGAAAATGAGCAAACTCCAGGGATAGTGGTAGACTGGGAAGCCTGGTGTGCTACAGTCCATAGGGTCACAATGAGTGGAACATGACTTATTTACTGAACAACAACAATAAATACTGATATGTTAAGAAAGGGGAGAAAATGGAATCACATAAAATTCGCAGTCAAAATTACAAAAGGCAGCAAAACAAGGGAAGACAAAAGAAGGAAAAAAGGGGCAACAAAAAGAATAGTTTTACAAATGTAGTAGATATTAATACAACTGTGTCAATAATCCCTTTCAATATCTGTGACCTAATTGCACTAAGTTAAATGTAGACATTGTCAGGGGATTAAAAAACAAAGTGCAAGTTTATGTTGTCTACAAGAAACTCACTTTAACTATAAAGACAGATACAGATTAGAAGAAAATTAATAAAGATATACCATGATGAAACTAATCAAAAGAAAGCAAGAGTAGCTGTATTAATTTTAGACCCAGCAAAGCACAGAGTCAGAAAAGTTATCAAGGGTAAAGAAGGGCATTACAGAAAATAAAGGAGTCAATTCTTCAAGAAGACATAGCAATTCTTAATGTGTATGCACCTAACAACAGAGTATAAATATACATCAGGCAAAAATTGATAGAGCTGCAAGGAGAAATAGATGAATCCAGTATTATAGTTGGAGACTGCCCCTCCACTCCCTCAGGGTTAGACAGTTCCTGGAGGCAAAAAATCAGTAAAGACATAGTTGAATTCAGTATCACCATCAATCAACTGGATATAATTGACAGCCTTAGACTACTTCAACCAACTGCAGAATACATATTATTTTCAAGCTCACATGGAACATTTACCATTCACCATTACCATTGTATAACACAGGAAACCCTAAGACAGGGCTCTATGACAACCTAGAGGGGTGGGATGGGGACGGAGCTGGGAGAGAGGTTCAAGAGAGAGGGGGCATATGTACACCTAAGGCTGATTCACGTTGACATGTGGCAGAAACCAACACAATATTGTAAAGCAATTATCCTCTAATTATAAAAAAAAAAAGTCAAAGAACAGAAATCTTACAGTTTTCCCTCTCTAACAACAATGGAATTAGATAAGAAATCAGCAATTTGTGAAATATAGCTCCTCTTTCCATGGAATTCTCCAGGTAAGAATATTGGAGTGGATTACCATTTCCTTCTCAAGGGGATCTTCCCAACCCAGGAATCAAACCCAGGTCTCCCACATTGCAGGCTGATTCTTTACCATCTGAGCCACCAGGGAAGTTCATGAAAAATAACTAGAAAATCCCCAAATACTTGGAAATTAAGTAGATATTTCTAAATAACACATGGGTTAAAGAAGAAATCTCAAGCAAAATGAAATATTTGGACCTAAATTAAAAAGAAAATACAACTGATTAAAATTTTGTAAAATACAGTGCTTATGAGGAAATTTACAACACTGAAGGCATATATAAGTAAAGAAGAAAGATTTAAACTCAGTCTTTTTCACCAAATCAGTTGCCGTCTTAGGAAACTAGAAAGAAAATAGAAAATTAATGCCCAAGCAAGGAGAGGAAAAGAAATTAAAAAAAAAAAAAAAGAGCAGATATCAATGAAATTAAGAAAAGGAAATCAATAGAAACAATCAACAAAACCAAAGCTGGTTCACTGAAAAGATCAATAAAATTGATAAGCCTCTGACAAGGCTAATTACCATGAAAAAAAAAAAAAAGAGAGGATAGATTACTAATGCTGGAGATGAAGAGACATCACTGCAGATCCCATGGATCTTGGACAAAGGAAATAAAAAAATATATGGATCGGGAAGGAAGAAATAAAACTGTCTTTTTTTTTTTTTTGCAGATGATGATTATCTAGGGGAAAAATCCTAAAAATTGACCTCAAATTATTATCATAAATGAAACAGCAGATATCACTATAGCTTCATGGGCATTAAAAGGATGAATAAAGAAATATGAACAACCCTATGTCCACAAATTTGATTATCTAGATAAAATAGACCAATTCCTTGAAAGACACAGTGTGCCAAAACTCAGGCAAATGTTAGTAATATTCTGAAATCAATTTCTGTGTATGTGTGTTCTCATATATCAAGCAATTCTTAGATACCAGCCAGGTATCCTACAATTCAGCCCAGTTTTGACAGCTACTTTGGAGGACAGTTTGGTGGTTTCATACGACATACTCTTGCCATATGATTCAATAGTTATGCTACTTCTGTGATGTGTGCTGTGTTAATTCACTTCAGTTGTGTCTGACTTTTTGCAATCCTGCAGACTGTAGCCAACAGGCTCCTCTGTCCATGGGATTCTCCAGGCAAGAAGACTGAAATGTCGCCATGTCCTCCTCCAGGGGATCTTCCCAACCCAGAGCCTGAACCCATATCTCTTATGTCTTCTATATTAGCAGGCAGGTTCTTTACCACTAGCACCAACTGGGAAGCCCTGTTATGCTCCCTGCTGCTGCTGCTGCTAAGTCGCTTCAGTCCTGTCCAACTCTGTGCAACCCCATAGATGGCAGCCCATCAGGCTCCCCCGTCCCTGGGATTCTCCAGGCAAGAATACTGGAGTGGGTTGCCATTTCCTTCTCCAGTGCGTGAAAGTGAAAAGTGAAAGTGAAATTGCTCAGTCATGCCCGACTCTTAGCGACCCCCTGGACTGCAGCCTACCAGACTCCTCTGTCCATGGGATTTTCCAGGCAAGAGTACTGGAGTGGGTTGCCATTGCCTTCTCTGTAATATTTACTAAATGGGTATTAAAACTGTGTCCACACAAATATGTACAAATGGATATTTATAGATGCCTTATGCATAATTGTCACAATTTGGATGGAACCAAGATGTCCTTCAGTAGGTGACTCAGTAAATAATTGTTGGGGCATCCAGACAATGGAATAATATTCAGTACCAAAAAGAAAACAGGCTATCAAGTCATTAAAAGCCATGGAGGACATTTAAATGCATACTACTAGGTTCAAGACACCAACATGAAAAGGCTACATACTGTATATTTCCAAGTATATGACATTCTGGAAAAAGCAAAACTATAAAGCCAGCTAAATAAAAAAAAATCAGTGGTCCCTCGAGTTTGGGAGGAGGAAGGAAGGGATGAATAGGTGGAATACAGAAAATTTTAGGGCACTGGAACTATTTCTTATTATGTAAAAATGGTGAATAATTGTCCAAATCCATAAAATGTCCAACAGCAGGCATGAACCCTAATGTGAACTATGACCTCTTAGTGGTCTTGATGTGTTAAAGTAGGTTCACCCATTGTAACAGTCATACCATCTGGCAGGGGATGTTGGTAATGGAGAAGCTGTGCATGTGTTAGGGAGAGCGGTGTAAAGGAAAACTCTACATCTTTCAGTAAATTTTGCTGCAAACCTGGAATTCCTCTAAAAATTAGTCTGTTGAATAAAATTGTTATTCATATCTCTGCAATCACAAACATGTACACATCTTATTCAAGGAGAAATTATGTCAAAATACTAAGGTAAAGAATTCAGGAGACCTGCAATGCAGGAGACCCCAGTCTTATTCCTGGGTCAGGAAGATCTGCTGGAGAAGGGATAGGCTACCCACACCATGATTTTTGGGCTTCCCTTGTGGCTCAAAGCGAAAGACCTAGGTTCAATCCTGGGTTGGGATTCCCAAGACCTGGGTTGGGAAGATCCACTAGAGAAGGTAAAGGCTACCCACTCTAGTATTTTGGCCTGGAATTCCATGGGGCTGCAAAGAGTTGGACATGACTGAGAGACTCACTTTCACATTAAGTGTTCAGATAGATGATGGGGATTAAAGGTGAATTTATCAAATAGATAAGCAACAAGAGTTCACTCTATAGCACAAGGAATTATATCCATTTTCTCATAATAACATTTGGTTGGTTGTTTAGTTGTTTACCTGGTGGTTCTTGTTTTTGTTTTATTTGTGTTTTTTACTGGAGCACTCTTTTCAAATATAATCAGAGATGTTAAAACTCTTTTCATTAATTAAGTGGGAAGTCACACTATTGATGCTGCCATTTTATCTTTCATTCATCTTGGCAGTAACATATTAAATCTTGATGCTGAAAGACAAGTACAATTGTTGCTTTCAGTGGTTTTTCTTCATAACTTCTAATAGCCAGTATATTTGATATTTGAGAAGTTCAGTTCAGTTCAGTCACTCAGTTGTGTCTGACTCTTTGTGACCCAATGGACCACAGCACGCCAGGCCTCCCTGTCCATCACCAATTCCTGGAGTTTACCCAAACTCATGTCCATTGAATCAGTGATGCCATCCAACCATCTCATCCTCTTCCGTCTTCTCTTCCTGCCTTCAATCTTTCCCAGCATCAGAGTCTTTTCAAAGGAGTCAGCTCTTCACATCAGATGGCCAAATTACTGGAGTTTCAGCTTCAACATCAGTCTTTCCAATGAATATTTAGGACCGATTTCCTTTAGGATATACTGGTTGGATCAACTTGCAGTCCAAGTGACTCTCAACAGTCTTCTCCAACACCACAGTTCAAATGCATCAATTCTTCAGCTCTCAGCTTTCTTTATGGTCCAACTCTCACATCCATACATGACTACTGGAAAAACCATAGCTTTAACTAGATGGACCTTTGTTGGCAAAGTAATGTCTTTGCTTTTTAATATGCTGTCTAGGTTGGTCATAACTTTCCTTCCAAGGAATAAGTCTTTTTATTTCATGGCTGCAGTCACCATCTGCAGTGAATTTGGAGCCCCCCAAAATAAAGTTTGCCACTGTTTCCTGTTTCTCCATCTATTTGCCATGCAATGGTGGGACTGGTTTCCATGATCTTCGTTTTCTGAATGTTGAGCTTTAAGTCAACTTATTCACTGTCATTTTTCACTTTCATCAAGAGGCTCTTTAGTTCTTCTTCACTTTCTGCCATAAGGGTCATGTCATGTACACGTCTGAGGTTATTGATATTTCTCCCAGCAATCTTGATTCCAGCTGTGCTTCACCAAGCCCAGCGTTTCTCATGATGTACTCTGCATATATGTTAAATAAGCACGGTGACAATATACAGCCTTGACGTATTCCTTTTCCTTTTTGGAACCAGTCTGTTGTTCCATGTCCTGTTGATATTTGAGAAGCATATCTATAATTTCTGACTTTGATTATTGATACTGACTGCTATTACTGCTTTTTCTCTCTGTGGTTCTAATTCTCTAGTTGAAATTATAATCATTCCTGTGTCTATGTAGAAGGGTTAGAAACCAGAAGATATGATTTCTCATTCCATTTGGAGGCCAAAGTCTTGACCTTTACTTCTGTATTCAGAAAGGCCCTTAGTTTCATTTTGCAAATAGCATTTGTAGGGAAAAAAAGGCAAATATTTCAACTTCATATGTATTATATATTTATATTCTGTATTATTTACATTTAATAAAATGTTTATTTATATTATGTATTTATATTCTATTATAATCTATAGAATAATACATTTCTCACTTTGATTTATAAAATAAAACTGAGGAAAGAGTTATCAGCCAAAGTGTAGAGGTAAGCAGGTCTATTTTCCAAAACTGTCTATAGTCCAAGCTTCCTTCTCTGGCACATATATTTGAACTTGTGCTATCATGTGTCCTAAGGTAGCCTGGATAAAGTTGATGGAATGTAAGGGACTATGGTGATGTACTCTGCCAGCAATGGTGTGACAAAGACTATCTCCTTGGCCCTTCTCTGGTCAGGCTCTTCTGAGTCCTCCTCTTGACCAGCCCTCAATCTCAGCCCATAAAAATATCAGACTCTCAGTACAAAAATTTTTCCCACTCTTTCCCTATCCACCCCGCCTCCCCCACACACACACTTAAAGACTTAAAATGAGACTAGCATAGTTTGGGATTTCCTTGGCAGTTCAGTGCTTAAGACTCTGCACTTCCAATACAGAAGGCTCAGATTTGATCCCTGGTCAGGGAAATAAGATCCCACATGTTGCCATGTGGCAGAAGAAAAGAACGGGCATAGATTCTAACAGCTCAAGTTCAGTCCCTAGGATAAAGGCTCCAGCTGCTTTCTCATAGCTGTAGGTGACCCGGACTCTTCATTCTAGTCTGTTCAAGCCCTCAAGACAGGACCCCTGTCTCTCAGTCTCCATGGGGCAACCAGAGCCTCTCCAAGACAACCACCAGTTAGCAACCCAGCTGGGCAAACCCCTTAGTCAACACCCCACCAGCTTTTTGTGACTGTCTACTTCCCTGAGTCTGTCGCATCTCATCACTTCCCCTCCTACTCCCTCATTCTCTGTTTAAAAGGCACAAATCGAAGTTGAGTTCACACTGGGCTCTCTTGCATTATGCAGTAGTTCTTACTGAATGAAATCTGTCTGCCCCACTGTAACCAGTGTCCAGGTTTGTGTGTCTTTCACAAGCATCACCTGTGTTGCTGTATTCATAGTTTACCTAACACCTTTGAAGCAGGGGAGATTATCCACGTACTGCAAATGAGTAGACAAAGGCATAATGCAGTCATGTAATGTGTCTGAGAACAGGTGCATTCTCCAGGGGGCAGTTGTGGTCATTTGATGCCCAAGTGTTGGCTTGAGTGTTGGCCATATGAGACCTTCTATCTTTGTTCCACGTGCAGGAAGCCAGTGACTGCTTCTCCACCATAGTCCTCAGCTACGACATACACTCAAGTTCTATTTCTCTTGTTCTGGGGAAGGAGGATGCATGTTGAGCTTGGATCTTATCATCTTAAGGATCATAGATACTGTACTCACTCCTCTTCATGAGCTCTGCTATAATCATGTTTTACAGTGTGTTTATAACTATAATGACATACATTTAAATGTAATGCATGCATGCATGCCAAGTTGCTTCAGTTGTATCCAGTTTTCAACCGAATGGACTGTAGCCTGTCAGGCTTCTTTGTCCGAGGAATTCTCTAGGCAAGAATACTAGAGTGGGTTGCCATGCCCTCCCGCAGGGGATCTTCCCAACCCAGGGATCAAACTGCATGCTTCTCTTATGTCTCCTGTATTGGCAGACAGGTTCTTTGCCACTAGCGCCACCTGGGAAGCCCTTATATGTAATATCACTATGCAATTCAGATGAATTTGAAGCTGTTTCCTTTCCATTTTTTAAAAGTGCTTTGGCTTAAAAAAATTTATTTATTTATTTGCCTGCACCAGGTCCTAGTTGTGCCATACAGATCTTCAGTCTTAGTCACAGTGTGTGAGATCTAGTTCCCTAACCAGGGATGGAAGCTGAGCCCCCTGCATTGAGAGGGCAGAATCTTAGCCACTGGACCACCAGGAAGTGCTGTGTTTTGGCTTTTTAAAATTACTCAAATCTTTAAAATATATATTCTGTTTATAAATAGAATCAGATCAGATCAGATCAGTCACTCAGTGGTGTCTGACTCTTTGCGACCCCATGAATCGCAGCACACCAGGCCTCCCTGTCCATCACCAACTCCCGGAGTTCACTCAGATTCACGTCCATCGAGTCAGTGATGCCATCCAGCCATCTCATCCTCTGTCGTCCCCTTATCCTCCTGCCCCCAATCCCTCCCAGCATCAGAGTCTTTTCCAATGAGTCCACTCTTCGCATGAGGTGGCCAAAGTACTGGAGTTTCAGCTTTAGCATCATTCCTTCCAAAGAAATCCCAGGGCTGATCTCCTTCAGAATGGACTGGTTGGATCTCCTTGCAGTCCAAGGGACTCTCAAGAGTCTTCTCCAACACCACAGTTCAAAAAAATCAATTCTTTGGCACTCAGCCTTCTTCACAGTCCAACTCTCACATCCATACATGACCACAGGAAAAACCATAGCCTTGACTAGATGGACCTTTGTTGGCAAAGTAATGTCTCTGCTTTTCAATATGCTATCTAGGTTGGTCATAACTTTCCTTCCAAGGAGTAAGCGTCTTTTAATTTCATGGCTGCAGTCACCATCTCTAGTGATTTTGGAGCCCAGAAAAATAGAAGTCTGGTACTGTTTCCCCATCTATTTCCCATGAAGTGGTGGGACCAGATGCCATGATCTTCCTTTTCTGAATGTTGAGCTTTAAGCCAACTTTTTCACTTTCCTTTTTCACTTTCATCAAGAGGCTTTTGAGTTCCTCTTCACTTTCTGCCATAAGGGTGGTGTCATCTGCATATCTGAGGTTATTGATATTTCTCCCTGCAATCTTGGTTCCAGTTTGTGTTTCTTCCAGTCCAGCATTTCTCATGATGTACTCTGAATATATATCTATAATTTATAGCATATCTATAAATATATATCTATCATCTATAGCAATAGATGGACATATCTTTGAAAGTCACAATGGCTATTTGGAGGCAGATGTAATAGGGGTTGGTTTAGTTTCTAAGTCATGTCCAATTCTTTTCCAATCCCATGGATTATAGCCTTCCAGGCTCCTCTGTCCATGGAATTTCCCAGGCAAGAATACTGGAGTGGGTTGCCATTTCCTTTTCCAGGGCATCTTCCTGACCCAGGGTTCAAACCCATGTCTCCTGCTTGACAGATGGACTTTCTACCACTGGGCCACCAGGGAAGTCCCTATATGAGACAGTAGGTGAAGGCTGAATCACTTACTACCATTAAGCAGTAAAATATTGGGCTTCTCTGGTGGCTCAGATGGTAAAGAATCTGCCTGCAATGCAGGAGACCTGTGTTTGATCCCTGTGTTGGGGAAATCCTCTGAAGGAGGAAATGGCAACCCAATCCAATATTCTTGCCTGGAAAATTTCATGGACAGAGGGGCCTGGTGGGCTAGAGTCCACAGGGTCACAGAGAACTGGACTCAGCTGAGCAATTAACACTTTCAAACAATAAAAGATCAGTTTAGTCCTGCTTTTACTTGGTCCCTGGTGAAAAAGTGCCTACATGACCCATAAACATTCTCATTCATTCCAAGCAGGCATGTCTATTAGCTACAAGCTCTACATTATTAAAATTATAACCTCTCTAAGCAGTCAACTAACTTTAATCTCTGCTTTTATATGACAGTGAAACTCTACTGCCTGGAAATAATAATGTTATAAAGAAATTTTCTGAAAATTTATAAACTGGGCAAAAGTCTTAATAACTTTCTCAAGTAATCAGAAGTTATTTGAGCCTAAAGTGGATTGAAATACTAGTATAAGGGAGCTATAGATTTCCCTGCTCAGTGTCTGTCATTGCTCCAGTGAGAAAGGATTAAAAAATACTCCAGTATTCAGCCAATATTGTTCTCCATACATATGTATTCAGGTTATCCTAGTGTAAGTCAAAATAATCCATTCTAGGGGATGCATTGGACTCCACAGGAATATTCACAATAAAGAGAAATTTAGGGACTTGTGGGTTTACAGTGTGCTGACTGATTTCTAAGGAGGAGTCTACATCTTTTGTGCTCTGGTGGTTTTCACACCTCAAGGAAATGTACAAATGAAGTAGGATTTGTGTTCTGTAAGGGGTGTGGCTTTCTTTTATAAAATGGTAAGGTCAGTAACAAATTTAAGAAGGTCTGTTTTAGAATATAATACAGATAGAAGGTCAGAATCTAAATTAATCTTCTTAAAATTATTCCCATCCTTTCCCTAAAAATCTGTGCCATCGGGGAAATCAGTATCTGATTTTGAAGACCACTGTTAAAAATCTTTTGGAGATGCTAATACTGGGCTTCCCAAGTGGTGCAGTGGTAAAGAATCTGCCTGCCAATTCAAGAGATGCAAGAGACACAGGTTTGATGCCTGGGTCAGGAAGATCCCCTGGAGGAGGAAACAGCAACCCACTCCAGTATTTTTTCCTGGGAAATCCCATGGACAGCGGAGCCTGGTGAGTACAGTCCATGGGTCACAAAGAGTCAGACACAATGGAGCATGCGCACATGTGTCATCTTACTAGCCCTGTAATTAGTGAGGTCTTTACAGTCCTCATAGAACTGATTCTGTCATTCTAATAACATGTCCATGCTTTTTACTTTTAATATTTATTTATTATTGATTGTTTATGGGTTTTTTTGACATTTTTATGAAAAACTTGTCATGTCCGATGTATTCTTATATGACTTGTATAGACTACCAATTTCAAATTAGACATTTATCTGGTAATTTAATTTTAAAATAAATCAATACATTATTTGTGACTGAGCTAAAATATTTATAACTAAAAGGTGATTTTAATTGAATCTGAAACACGATGATAACTGTCAGATACAAATCGGCGCTTGCCAAGCACACTTGCTGTCTGCCTCTGAGGAGACCGAACCCTGTGCAGCTACAGCCGTTGACCTTCAACACCCCTGAGGGGGTTCAGGGCAGAGAGAGAGGCGCTCTGCTCCAGGGAATCTGGTGGCGGGTCTTTAGACAGTTGCTCCTTGCAGTTCAATATTACACTCATGGCCAATTCTTGACAGAAAATATTTGATAATTCTAACACTGTCAATACTAGTGTAATGACAATAAGGAAACATATAAAAGTGTTTAGAATGGACATTTAACTTTTTTTTATTTGTTTTTGTTTTCCTAATTGTGTCAGTTTATTTGTTTTGCTCTTGACAGTACTTTAATGACATGATTCAAGTTCAGTATACTTTTATGAAATAATGTAGGCAGTCTTTGGAAAGAGGTTAAGAATTCTTGGGTTAATTCCTGTCTATGTATCAGATGGTCATGGTTTTCTCTTATTTTCTGCCCGTACATGACCCCCAATACATCTGTAACATCAACTCATTTTTATTTCTCTCATCATGTTTTTGTTGTTGTTCAGTCACCCAGTCTTGTCCAACTCTTTGTAACCCCATGGACTGTAGCCCACCAGGCTCATCTGTCCATGGAATTTCCCAGCCAAGAATACTGGTGTGGGTGGCCATATCCTTCTTCAGGGGATCATTCTTAGCTAGAGATTGAAACCAGGTCTCCTGCATTGCTGGCAGTTTCTTTACCATCTGAGCCACCAGGGAAGCCCTATGTCATTAAATGCCATATAGGCAAGATTGAATATGAAGAGTATTTTTTATTAATGCAGAAATGTGGAAAATAAGCCAATGTCAACTATAGACTCATAATTGATTAAGGAGACTATACTGAAGATACAAATGGTAAAAAAATAAAGGAAAAAAGTTCACAATAATTTCCAGTTTCCTGAGTTTGACTATATTTCCAGTAATTTAGAAATATTTTTCCAGCTTTATTGAAATATAATTGACACAGTGAAGTGAAGTCGCTCAGTTGTGTCCGACTCTTTGTGACCCTGTGGACTGTAGCCCACCAGGCTCCTCCGTCCATGGGATTCTGCAGGCAAGAATACTGGAGTGGGTTGCCATTTCCTTCTCCACAGTGTAAACTTAAAGATGTACTATGTCATGATTTGAAGCACACATATGCAAAAAAAATGTGCGCTTATGTGTAGTGAGATGTTTACCACAATAAGGTTAGTGAACACATCCTTCATGTCACATAACGACCCCTTTGTTGTTGTTATGATTAAGAACATTGAACCCTAATCTCATAGCAACTTCTACAAGTACAATGATGTCAACTGTATCCACCATGCTGTACTTAATATCCCTGGAATTTATTCATCTTTTAACTGAAAGTTTGTTTCCATTGATCAACATCTCCCCATTTCTCCCGCTTATCATTCCCTGGCAACTGCCATTCCACTCTGTTTCTATGAACTGGTTGTTTTTAGATTCCACACAGAATTGAGATCATGTTCTATTTGCCTTTCCCTTTCTGTGTGTGTGTGTGTGTGTGTGTGTATGTGTGTGTGTGTGTATGTGTGCGTGTGCGTGTGTGTGTGTGTGTGTGCGTGTGCGTGTGTGTGTGTGTGTGTGTGTGTGTGTGTGACATTTTCCTTACCATTGATTCATCAGTGGATGCTTAGGTTGTTTTCGTATCATAGCTATTGTGAATCGTGCTGCAATAAAAATAGGAGTGCAGATATATCTTTAAGATAGCAATTTCATTTCCTTTAGATAAATGCTTAAAAGTATGATTGCTGTATCAAACAGTAGTTTTGCTTTTAATTTTTGAAGAAAATTTATACTGTTTTCCACAATGGCTGCACAAATATATATTCCCGCAAACAGAACTCCAAAGTGCCCATTTCTCTACATCTTTCCAGCATTTGTTATCTCTCAGCTTTTATTTTTATTTAGTTTTCAATAGTAGTAATTTTAACAGGCGAGAGGTGATATCTTGTTGTTTTGATTTGTATTTACCTGATCATTAGTGATGTTATGCACTGTTTCCTAAATTTGTTCTTTACTTGTCCTCGCGGTAAAGAACCTGGCTGCCAATGCGGGAGAGGCAAGAGACATGGGTTCAATCCCTGGGTCAGGAAGATCCCCTGGTGTAGGAAATAGCTACCCACCCCAGCATTCTTGCCTGGAGAATCCCATGGACAGAAGAGCCTGGCGAGCTATAGTCCATGGAGTCACAGAGTCAGACACGACTGAAGCAGCTTAGCACATATGCATACTTTCTTTGGAAAAATGTCTATCCAAGTCCTCTGCCCATTTTTTAATTGGATTCTTTGGTTGTTTTGCTATTCAGTTGCATAAGTTACTTATGTATTTTGGACATCAGTCCTCCTTAATCAGCTATGTGATTTGCAAATATTTTCTGCCATCTCATAGAATGTCTTTCATTGTGTTGATTGTTTCTTTTGCTGGTGAAAGGGCCCGAGCTTGATTTCGTCCCACATGTCCAGTTTTGCTCTTGTGCTGTGCTTTCAGTGTTACATCCAAAAGGTTGCTGCCACACCTGATGTCAAAGGGTTTTTCCTGCCTTTTTCTTCTAGGGGTTTTACAGTTTCAGATTTACATGTGAGTCTTTAATCAATTGCTATTTAATCATTGAGAGTGGTATAAATTTGAATCTTTTCATACAGCTATTCAGTTTAACCATCACCCATTCTTTGAAGAGAGCTTCCCTGGTTGCAAAGAATCTGCCTGCTGATGTAGGAGTTGCAGGAGACACATGTTTGATTTCTGGGTCTGGAAGATCCCCTGTAGTAGAAAATGGCAACCCATTCCAGTATTCTTGCCTGGGAATTCCCATGGACAGAGGAGCCTGGTGGGCTTCTCAAAAGAGTCGGACACAACTCACCACTACCAGCATTTACTGAAGAGACTATCCTTTCCACTGGATATTCTTGAATTCCTTGTTGACTATTAGTTAACCATGTATGCATGACTTTATTTCTACACTCTCAGTTTTGCTTCCCTGATCTATGTGTCTGTTCTGGTACCAGTACCATACTGTTCTAATTACTAAAGTTTTATAATTTGGTAAAAACAAGAGTGAAGTCTACAGCTTTCTTTTTTTTTTTTTTTCAAAATTTTTTGGCTATTCAAGATCTTATATGGCCTCATACAAATAATAGGTCTTTTTTTTTCATTTCTGTGAAAATTTTCATTGAACTTTAACAGGGATTACAATGACTTTACGTATTCTTGAACATGGGATATTTTCCCACTTACTTGTGTCCCCATCAGTCTCTTTCATCATATCTTAGAGTGTTCAGCATATAGCTTTTCATGCCTTTCTACTTTGATCTTTGCTATTTCCTTCCTTTGCTAACCTTAGTCTTAATTGCTTATTTTCAGTTTTCTTAAGATGTAAATTAGGTTATTTGAGCTCCTGCTTTTTCTTTTCTTAGTGTAAGCATTTATTGCTATAAATTTTTCCTCTTAAAAGTGTTTTTGCTCCATTCCATAAGTTTTGGTATGTTTTGTTTGCATTTTGTTTGTTTCAGGATATTTTTCATTTTCCTATTGATTTCCCCTTTCAGAAGTCATTCATCAGTGGGTGGATTAATTTTCTCATGTTTGTCAGATTTCCAATTACCTCTTATTCTTGATTTCTAGTTTCATACCTTTCTGTTCAAAAAAGATACATGGCATGATTTCCATCTTTTAATTGTGCTTTGAGTTGTGCTAATATATGATCTTTTCTGAACCACTTTCCATATGCACTAGAGAAGAATGTGACTGTTGCTGCTGTTCCATACATTTCTGTTGGTACTTTTGATCTAAGGTGCGGTACACATCCATAATTCCTGTGTGGATTTTATGTTTGGATTAGTCCCTGAAAGCGGGATATTGAAGTCCCTTACTGAATTTTGGTGATGGAGGGTGGGATGGAGGCCTCCTACTTTGTCATCTTGGTCATATCACTTCAGGAAAACACACACACACACACACACACACTGTACAAAATAAATAAATAAGTTCCTACTAGCATGAGAACATATAAAATTCCACTATTTTTTCATGAAATTTATATACTAGCTAAGGTTTAAATTCTAAGAATTAACTAGAAGGAATTTTTAAGCACACTATTCATATTTAAATTTATACAAACTTATTTAGATGGCTTTATAGTGGCTCTTCATGGCAAATAGATGGGGAAACAGTGGAAAAAGTGACAGACTTTATTTTTTGGGGCTCCAAAATCACTGCAGGTAGTGACTGCAGCCATGAAATTAAAAGATGCTTGCATCTTGGAAGAAAAGTTATGATCAAATTAGACAGCATATTAGAAAGCAGAGCCATTAGTTTGCCAACAAAGGTCCATATAGTCAAAGCTATGGTTTTTCCAGTGGTCATGTATGGATGTGAGAGCTGGACTATAAATAAAGCTGAGCACCAAAGCATTGATGCTTCTGAACTGTGGTGTTGGAGAAGACTCTCTAGAGTCCCTTGGACTGCAAGGACATCCAACCAGTCCATTGTAAAGGAAAGCAGTCCTGAATATTCATTGGAAAGACTAATGCTGAAGCTGAAACTCCAATACTTTGGCCACCTGATGTGAAGACCTGACCCATTGGAAAAGACCCTGATGCTGGGCAAGACTGAAGGTGGGAGGAAAGGGGATAACAGAGGATGAGATGGTTGGATGGCATCACTGACTCAAAGGACATGAGTTTGAGCAAGCTCCAGGAGTTGATGATGGACAGGGAGGCCTGGCGTGCTTCAGTCCATGGTGTCACAAAGAGTTGTACATGACTGAGCAACTGAACTGAACTGAATTGAACCATGGATCTCTGTATTTCCAATTTATCATAGAAAATATCTGAATGATTTTATTGAAAAGAACTAGTGACCTACACATCGACACTGTAGATTGGAAAATATATGAATACCTTTTAAAAATGTAAAAATTTTAAGTGTTGTATTTTTCTTTTTCATTTCTTTATTTTTGTTAATAAAATTAAGAATTTGGGCAGACAAAAATAATTGTATTCCACAAAAGGAGTTAGAATTTGTATTTTGATAAATACTAATATCTATTTACATAAGCAAAATTCTACTGCTTGTTTCTAAACCTAAATAGACAAATTTGTCAACACAAATTTGTAAGCCATAACTGGATACTGGGGACTTGATATTTATGTTTACTAGATTTCCAATCTGTTAAATAGGAAATATTTAAAATACTTAATTCCTGAAGCTCTCTGAAGGTAATGAAACTAGTACCACAGGGGAAAACATGAGCTTCAGAATAAAATAAGATAGGGTTCAAATATAGTCTAGAATTTACTCTGTGCTCTTAGTTGGGTTATTAACCTAATAGGTTAAGGAATGAGACCATCACTCAATGTTCTCATTCAAATTTTGAAGATATTAAATCAATCAATCTGTAGAAGGTTCTCAGTACATTTCATGACATAGGTGTTCATTTCATCCTTCTCTCCTTTTCCTACATTTTACTAAATAGCTTTCTAAGTGTGATCTAAACCAGGAGAACTTGCAGAAAGTCCAAAGATGGGCACTGAAGTTTTGAATGAATTCTTTAAATGTGCCTGTTGTAGATAAACGCATGTGTATGCCTTTTATGTATGTTTATAAAATACTTTACATTATAGACTTTTTTAAAATAGTTTCATCAGTTTAAAAACCTTTACTCTTCTCTACTAACTCACTCTATCTTATTGTGAACAACTGACGACCATAAGACAGTTACTGGAGTCATGTTAGAATGTCTCATTCTTCAGGGCAAAAGGGACTCTATGAAATTTCATTCCTAATTCATTAAGTTTCTCTCTCAGGGTAAATTTGAGGGGCCAATAATATAGTTTATAATATCATTTATTAACACTGCAAAGTTGCAAATACAAGAAAAATAGCAACCAGATTTTATCATCTGTTTCATCATCGCAAACTCATGGTTTGGGCTTTGGCGTGTGTTTTTCTTTGGCTTTAAGCCAGTACCTGGCAGCCACATTTCCTGCTTGTGAAAATGATTCTCACTCTTTACTGGAAAACTCCTATTATTTCTCCCTTGAATTCTTCCTCAAAGAACTGGTTTCTTCATGTTTATTCCTAGGGGGATTTTTGCAACTGTATCATCATTGTGTTGCAACTTGTATCCTATTGATAGCAAAACATACGTTTCCCTGGATAATGTCCTTGAGGGTGGACAATGACCCTCTCCACAGCTTCATAGGATCCGATGCATAGAGGTCCCCAGTATGGTTTTGTTGAATTAATGAAGATGTGAACAAACAATTGGGTATATAATTGAGCATCCTTTTATTTCGCATTTAACAAAGTCAACATCCTGTCAGTCTGTGAGGGATTACACAGGATAGTTTTTTGCATAATTTGCAAGCATTTTATTTAAATTCTGGTCTTTTTATTGATTCACTCAGTCCTTGATCAATAAACATAGGTCACTTTGATAAAACTCAGTTTTGAAAAACATCTTTGACAATTGAGAGAGCATAAAACTGAATTAAAAAAAAATCATGCTCGTATTCCTAGGATACTGTCATTTTTAAGAAAAGTTGAACAGACTTGACTTCAGATAAAACCTTTTTGTTTGTTTGTTTTGTAGCCCAGGCTTTCTTCTGTATTTCACACAGTAGCAATGACAACTATTTAGCTATTCTCTAATAATGTTCTTGAACTATGATGTCTGTTTCATCTCACGATCTATATGCTTCAGAGATTATGTGAGCCCAGAACAATCCAGAAACAACTCCTGACCGGAAAAGAGAGCTGAGCATCACATCACTTATTCTGATATATTCAAACGGTTAAGTCACTTGACAGGAAAAAAAAAAGTTAAGAAAAAGACAAGAGCAGTTAATGAATATATTTTTTTTACAGTTTGAAGGTAGGATTCTTAAACATCGATGAGGCAAAATATTTGTAGTAATAGAGGACAATTTGTGGATTGTTTTCAGTTTTTCCAAACCCAAGTGAACTCTTTCATTTTCCTCTCCCTTTCTTAGCCTATACACCCCTATTTCTGCATTTACCATCTATGAGCAGTGAAATCTAACTGTAAACTCTGTGATGTGATGCACCAGTAGATCATATGTCCATCAGATAATTTCTACTGTATTTCTTCCTCCTTGAGTTCTTTGAAACTCAAATTGCATTTTCTTCAATCTTGTACTTCTAGCCCTTAAAGCCATCATTATTCTTAATACAGAGAAAATCCTCAACATCAAAATAACCAAGTAATAAACATATATACACCTACATGTGTGCATGTGTGTGGAAGGGTGTTTTTACATGCATGTGCTTAGTCACTAAGCTGTCTCTGAGTCTCTGCGACCCCACGGACTGTACCCACTGGGCTCCTTTGTCCATGGGATTCTCCAGGCAAGAATACTGGAGTGGGTTTCCATTCCCTTCTCCAGGGGATCTTCCTGACCCAGGGATCAAACCTGCATCTCTTGAGTCTTCTGCATTGGCAGGCTAAGTCTTTACCACTGATTCACCTGGGAAGCCCACACAGTATGTATATAAATATGCTCATTTTACATAATGGCTTTTAGTAACTGAATCAGATTGTACACAATGACTTTTAGAAACTAGATCCCCACAAATACACACATGCACACAATCACACACTGCATATATACAAATAAACCAACTTGACATGATGTTGCGTGTTCAGGGTACATTATCCCAATATGGTGCCTTGAATATTGAGGAAGCTGAAGGAATTTGAGAAAGCGCAGGTCTGGACAGGACTTTCTGACCTTGCCCTGAAGCGGGTCATGAGACCGTCATGTGAGAGGTGCCTTTCCAGTACCCACAGAAAAGGAGCATCATTTCCTCCAGGGGAAAGGGACAGAATCTGAATGGACAGACCTTGCTAAGTTTCCTCAGTTGACTACTGTTTGCTCACATCTTTTTGGCTCTATCACTGTTTCCAGGACTCTCTGTTCTTCATCAAACCTGGTATGGAAACACTAAGTCTGATGGTGTCTTTGAGTCTTCATTTCCTTATGAAGGTTCCCATGTGGTACATTGTATGCTTTTCTGTTGTCAGTCTCTTTTGTTATGGAGACTCAGCCAAGTAACTAAGATGGGTAAAGGAATGATAATTTTCTTCTCCTAAAATGTTATTTAGTAACTAAAAAAGAAAAAAAGTCCACAGTGGTTTTTAGAAACTGGAAGCTCATTACCACTCTTCCTAGCTCTTGCATAACTCCCAAAGGAAGAGGTTTGGTCTCTCTAAGTGAGAATAGCTCTTAGTCATAAACAAAACATTGTACTCAAAACTAAAACTGTTTGGTGGCATTTTAGAGGGTTCTAAAGAGCTCTGGTAGTCCTTTATGTCTCAACACAGAAAGAATTCGGTGAGAAGCAACGTGATAGATGAGTGATTTATTAGAACATAATGCTTTTAAGGCTTACCAGTAGGTGAACAAGAAGGTGCTACACCTTCAAAAGTTAGTTTTATAGTCAAAGGAAAAGTGAGGAGGGGGAGAAGAACTTCTTCGTTTTTCTTGAGTAGACATCACACTTTCATCATCAGCTTTTCATCTATGTTAGGCAGGAGAGTTTTCTTGTCCTATGTGATCAAGCCAGGTCCACAAAATATTACTTCTTATGTGTGTGGAGAGCATGTCCTAACCTACCGAGCTCACTGGGCAGAATGTGGGGCTCTTGCCAACATCATTTTATTGTTTTGAGGCCAGTCTCATGCTTCTGTTATATGATTTCATGGCTAAGCAAGCCTGGTTAGTTTTGCGGTTAAGCAAACCTGCTTTCTTCAGTTCAGTTCAGTTCAGTTCAGTCACTCAGTCATGGCCAACTCTTTGTGACTCCATGGACTGCAGCACGCCAGGTTTCCCTGTCCTTCACCAACTCCCAGACCTTGCTTAAACTCACATCCATAGAGACAGTGATGCCATCCAACCATCTTATCCTCTGCCGTCCCCTTCTCTTCCTGCCTTCAATGTTTTTCAGCATCAGGGTCTTTTCTAAGGAGTCAGTTCTTCACTTCAGTCCTTTCAATGAAGATGCAGGACTAATTTCCTCTAGGATTGACTGGTTTTATCTCCTTGCCATCCAAGGGACTCTCAAGAGTCTTCTCCAACACTGCAGTTCAAAAGCATCAATTCTTCAGCATTCAGCTTTCTTTATGGTTCAATTCTCACATCCATACATGACTACTGGAAAAACCATAACTTTGACTAGCTGGAACTTTGTCATCAAGGTAATGTCTCTGCTTTTTAATATGCTGTCTCAATTTGTCATACCTTTTCTTCTAAGGAGCAAGCATCTTTTAATTTCATGGTTTCAGTCACCATCTGCAGTGATTTTGGAGCCCAAGAAAATAAAGTCTCTCAGTTTCCACTGTTTCCCCATTTATTTGCCATGAAGTGATGGGACTGGATGCCATGATTTTTGTTTTTTTTTTTTTTTTTTTGAATGTTGTGCTTTAAGCCAACTTTTTCACTCTCCTCTTAAACTTTCATCAAGAGGCTCTTTAGTTGTTTGTGTTCTGCCATAAGGATGGTATCATCTGCATATCTGAAGTTACTGATATTTCTCCTAACAGTTTTGATTCTAGCTTGTGCTTTATCTAGCAGAGGATGTCGCATGATGTACCCTGCATATGTCAAATAAATAGGGTGACAATATACAGCCTTGATATACTACTTTCCCAATTTTAAACCAGTCTGTTATTCCATGTTCGGCTCTAATTGTTGCTTCTTGACTTGCATACAGATTTCTCAGGAGGCAGGTAAGGTGGTCGGGTATTCCCATCTCTTTAAGTATTGCCCACAGTGTGTTGTGATCCACACAGTCCAAAGCTTTAGCGTAGTCAATAAAGCAGAAGTAGATGTTTCTCTGGAATTTTGGTCTTGCTTTCTTGAGTAACCATTAACTTACAGGAGTCTCCCACATTTTTTTCTACTTACAGTCCCAGAGTGGGATTACCTGTTTGATCACTTACTTTGTCCTTTGCTCTGTCCCTGTCGAAACCAGCCTTCTTGCATGACCATTCACTATCTTATCTTGCAAAACATATACTGGGAGTGCTGAAACATTATGGAAATTATGTAGTTGTTAATGAAACTCACTGAACAATATCTTCCATTTCTTTCCTACCTGTTTTTTTCTCTATCAACCAAAAGTTCCTTTTAAATCGAGCAACCTCTTGCTAATGGAAAAATCAGGGAGTGAAAAATTATTTAAAATATTTAAATGTCCTTGTTAAAGTATCAAATATAATAGGTAGAAAGGAATCCCAGGATATAAAAACTCACAGCAAGATGGTTTCTTTCTTTTTTGGATTTTGACCAAAATACTACGGAAAGGCTTGATTTTAAAACAAATCATCAAGTAGTTCTCAATTGTGTTTTTTAAAAATTTAGATATAAGATTCTCTGAGAGCTGCAAAAAAATAAAAAACACAAAAAAACTGTTCAACCAGCCAGACTCAGTTTCTCTATTCCTAGAAAGGCAGTTGATTCAACTCTCTGAAGTGTTTTGATACTTAATTAGTTTATACTTGACAAGCACTTTCAATGTGAAGGTCTCATTCAAAAGCACAGTATTATTAATCAGTGAATGCCAGATTCAGCAGTTTTCTTGCACATTATAAATTCTTAGCAACTCTTTCAGCAAAATGTTAAATTAATGTGTCCTTATTTTCTTTCTTGGGCGTCTCTTTTGTACACATTTCCAACCTGCTTTTAAAACATATCTGACAAACAATTATTTTATCTCTCTTTTACAAAGAATGCAGCCTAAAAGTTCATGATCATATTTTCTTAAGTATGTGTTTCTCTTATTAACACCATTTCCCAGTCTGTGTTCTTTGCAGTATCATTGTAACATAACTGATGGCATTTAATAAAATAGTCACATGGGAAATAAAATAGTAACCTTTTGAATTGTCAGTCTATTACTAATAGATTTAAATGAGAACCACATCATTTGTAAGCACATTTTATAATAACTATTGTAATTCATTGTAAAGTTTCAAATTTATACAAACACTGCTTTCAGTGAAAAGGGAAAATGTGAAGATCATGCTTTTGGCTCCACCATGGAGCTAAGATAAGTAACTGCAAGCTTTAGAACTGATGTCTCAAATGATATGAATCTAATGAGAAAGAATGGCCAAATTTATGATTCTTGTCTCTCCACTATACATGTACTGAAATCTTTATAACAATATAAAAAGCAGATAAATATAAGCATGCATTTCTTCAAAAGATGGCTTGTTTGGATGTTAATTAGTCTTCAGATTTTTATTTCAAAAGCAAATATAGGGGAAGAGATGATTGCTTTTTGGGTACACTCTACTAAGAGCTCCTATTAAGCAAAGAATGGTAGCTCATTTATCTAGTTACTGGGCTCCTGATTGAGTCCTGGATCTTGCCCTTACTACCTCTGAGAGTTTTAGCAGGATATGTAACACCTGTCTCAGCCAGAAACAAGGTTGAAGTAAAGTTAGATAAGTGAATGTATGCAGAATCTAAGTATAGTGGCTGGCACAGTGGAATTCAGAGTTCAAGTGAATGCAAATTGATATGTGATGCTATTCTTACCATGATATTTTTTCTGCACCTATCAGTATGTGATTCATGAAAGACACTCAGTATTGTTGAATTTAAATGACAGAGCAAGAAGTTTTAATAATTCATGAAAGCAAGCAAAGATCACCAACATTATCATCATCATTATCACCTTCAAACATTCAACGTGTGGAAAATATGTTAACTAAATAAATAACCAGGCTGCGATGGTGCACAAGCACCGTGTAGAGGAGCTACCCCACATCCAAGGTCAGGGACAGAAGCCGGGAGGACCCCATGCCTGAGGGGCGGTGGCCAAGAGGAGCTAACCCACATCCAAGGAGCTGTGGATGCGTAGGCACAGGAGGGCCTAGAGGAGCTATTCCATGTTTAAGGTCAGGAGGGGAGGCGGTGAGGAGATACCCCTAGTCCTTAGGTAAGGAGCAGCCGTGAAGAGATACCCCACATCCTAGATAAGAGAAACCCAAGTAAGACGGTAGGTGTCGCAAGAGGGCATCAGAGGGCAGACACACTGAAACCATAATCACAGAAAACTAGTCAATCTAATCACACAGACCACATTCTTGTCTAACTCAATGAAACTAAGCCATGCCCTGTGGGGCCACCCAAGACAGGCGGGTTGTGGTGGAGAGGTTTGACAGAATGTGGTCTACTGGAGAAGGGGTATTCTTGCCTTGAGAACCCCATGAAGAGTATGAAAAGGCAAAATGATAGGATACTGAAAGGGGAACTCCCAGGGTCTGTAGGTGCCCAATATGCTACTGGAGATCAGTGGAGAAAAAACTCCAGAAAGAATGAAGGGATGGAGCCAAAGCAAAAACAATACCCAGGTGTGGATGTGACTGGTGATATAAGCAAGGTCTGATGTTGTAAAGAACAATAGTGCATAGGAACCTGGAATGTTAGGTCCATGAATCAAGGCAAATTGGAAGTGCTCAAACAGGAGATGGCAAGAGTGAACATCAATATTCTAGGAATCAGCAAACTAAAATAGACTGGAATGATTGAATTTAACTCAGATGACCATTATATCTACTATTGCTGGCAGGAATCCCTTAGAAGAAATGGAGTAGCCATCATGGTCAACAAAAGAGTCCATCATGCAGTACGTGGATGCAATCTCAAAAACGACAGAATGATCTCCGTCCGTTTCCAAAGCAAACCATTCAATATCACAGTAATCCAAGTCTATGCCCCAACCAGTAACACTGAAGAAGCTGAAGTTGAACGGTTCTATGAAGACCTACAAGACCTTTTAGAACTCACACCCAAAAAAGATGTCCTTTTCATTATAGGGGACTGGAAAGCAAAAGTAGGAAGTCAAGAAACACCTGGAGTAACAGGAAAATTTGGCCTTGGAATACAGAATGAAGTAGGGCAAAGGCTAATAGAATTTTGCAAGAGAATGCACTGGTCATAGCAAACACCTGCTTCCAATAACACAAGAGAAGACTCTACAAATGGACATCACCAGGTGGTCAACACCGAAATCAGACTGATTATATTCTTTGCAGCCAAAGACAGAGAAGCTCTATACAGTCAGCAAAAACAAGACCAGGAGCTTTTGAAGAAAGTAGGGAAAACCACCAGACCATTCAGGTATGACCTAAATCAAATCCCTTGTGATTATACACTGGAAGTGAGAAAAAGATTTAAGGGACTAGGTCTGATAAATAGAGTGCCTGATGAACCATGGATGGGTTCGTGACATTGTACAGGAGACAGGAATCAAGACCATCCCCATGGAAAAGAAATGCAAAAAAGCATCATGGCTGTCTGGCGAGGGCTTATAAATAGCTGTGAAAAGAAGAGAAGTGAAAAGCAAAGAAGAAAAGGAAAGATATAAGCATCTAAATGCAGAGTTAGCAAGAAGACATAAGAAAGCCTTCCTCAGTGATCAATGCAAAGAAATAGAGGAAAACAACAGAATGGGAAAGACTAGAGATCTCTTCAAGAAAATTAGACATACCAAGGGAACATTTCATGCAAAGATGGGCTTGATAAAAGACAGAAATGGTATGGACCTAACAGAAGCAGAAGATATCAAGAAGAGGTGGCAAGAATACACAGAAGAACTGTATAAAAAAGATCGTCAGGACCCAGATAATCACGATGGTATGATCACTCACCTAGGGCCAGACATCCTGGAATGTGAAGTCAAGTGGGCCTTAGAAAGCATCACTACAAACAAAGCTAGTGGAGGCGATGGAATTCCAGTTGAGCTATTTCGAATCCTGAAAGATGATGCTGTGAAAATGCTGCACACAATATGCCAGCAAATTTGGAAAACTCAGCAGTGGCCGCAGGACTGGAAAAGGTCGGTTTTCATTCCAATCCCAAAGAAAGGCAATGCCAAAGAATGCTCAAACTACAACACAATTGCACTCATCTCACACGCTAATAAAGTAATGCTCAAAATTCTCCAAGCTAGGCTTCAGCGATAGGTGAACTGTGAACTTCCAGATGTTCAAGCTGGTTTTAGAAAAGGCAGAGGAACCAGAGATCAAATTGGCAACATCCACTGGATCATCAAAAAAGCAAGAGAGTTCCAGAAAAGCATCTATTTCTGCTTTATTGACTATGCCAAAGCCTTTGACTGTGTGGATCACAATAAACTGTGGAAAATTCGGAAAGAGATGGGAATACCAGACCACCTGACCTGCCTCTTGAGAAACTTGTATGCAGGTCAGGAAGCAAGAGTTAGAACTGGACATGGAACAACAGACTGGTTCCAAATAGGAAAAGGAGAACGTCAAGGCTGTATATTGTCATGCTGCCTATTTAACTTATATGCAGAATACATCATGAGAAATGCTGGGCTGGATGAAGCACAAGCTGGAATCAAGATTGCTGGGAGAAATATCAATAACCTCAGATACTCAGATGACACCACCCTTATGGCAGAAAGTGAAGAGGAAATAAAATGCATCTTGATGAAAGTGAAAGAGGAGAGTGAAAAAGTTGGCTTAAAGCTCAACATTCAGAAAATGAAGATCATGGCATCTGGTCCCATCAATTCATGGGAAAGAAATAGTGGAAACAGTGTCAGACTTTATCTCTTGCAGGCTCCAAAATCACTGCAGACGGTGACCGAAGCCATGAAATTAAAGACGCTTACTCCTTGGAAGGAAAGTTATGACCAACCTAGATAGCATATTGAAAAGCAGAGACATTACTTTGCCAACAAAGGTCTGTTTAGTCAAGGCTATGGTTTTTCCAGTGGTCATGTACGGATGGAAGAGTTGGACTGTGAAGAAAGCTGAGCACTGAAGAATTGATGCTTTTGAACTGTGGTGTTGGAGAAGACTCTTGAGAGTACCTTGGACTGCAAGGAGATCCATCCAGTCCATTCTAAAGGAGATCAGCCCTGGGTGTTCTTTGGAAGGAATGATGCTAAAGCTAAACTCCAGTATTTTGGCCAGCTCATGCGAAGAGTTGACTCATTGGAAAAGACTCTGATGCTGGGAGGGATTGGGGGCAGGAGGAGACGGGGACAACAGAGGATGAGGTGGCTGGATGGTATCACCATCATGACCTCATCATGTCAATGGACATGAGTTTGAATAAGCTCCAGGAGTTGGTCATGGACAGGGAGGCCTGGCATGCTGCAGTCCATGGAGTAGCAAAGAGTCGGACATGACTGAGCAACTGAACTCAATTCAACTGAACTGAATGTTAGTTACTCAGTCATGTTCTACTCTGTGACCCTGTGGACTATAGCCCACCAACTCCTCTGTCCACGGGATTCTCCAGGCAAGAATTTTGGAACGCGTTGCCATGCCCTCCTCTGGGGATCTTTCTGAACCAGGGATAGCACCCATGTCTCCTACACTGGCATGCAGGTTCTTTATCATCTAATTCACTGGGGCAGCCCACCAGCGTTCTTGCCACTTTGCATATTCAATTTAGCCAAGCTCCCCTGATTCTACTGAATCTTAACATGTATCTCCATGAATTGTCCCTGGTACTATAAAACTATGGATACATAATATTTAGTTTTTTCCCTCTTATGGATATATAGCTGAAAGTTTATTTTTTGTGTGTGCTGAACAAGTGAGAGCTGAAGGGTATTAATGGTTGAATTAAAAACTGACATTTGATTCTATTCTGAAAAATTATTAGTGAGATAAGTGAGTGTTGGTTGCTCAATCGTGTCCAAGTCTTTGCGATCCCATGGATTATGAGAGTATTGGCTTAATATTATTGAGAAACATAGCACAATGTTTTTCTTTTTTAAATTCAGAATATATGTATTTAGCCAGAGAAAAGGGAGGTTTCTGCAAACTGACTTGCTTGTTTAGTTTTCCCTCTTTTTATGAAACCCTCATCCTAGCATTGCATTCCTTATTCTGACGTCTCCTTGTCCATCACGCCAGGCTCTAAAATTAAAATACAAATGGGCTTGCTCCCTAGATAGTAGGAATTTAATTTTTCCCATTCTAAGCAGTGCCTTTACTATAAAATGATTTTTGTTTGTTGAATCCCTCTTCTCTAAAGATGAACGTGACAGACCTGCAGTGTGGGACTTGTATACTGTGGGTGCAAAGCTGAGGGTCGGCTGGAAGGATAAAGCAAGGACTTTTCACTCAACACCTCTCCCTCCACAACACACAGTTGTTATCAAATCTCAACTTCTCTTTTACAGCGTGCCCTTCCTCTGGCCCCTCTTTCCACTTCCCAATGCTAATGTCTTACCCTGTGTGCCTGCTCAGTGGTGTCTGTCTCTTTGCAACCCCTTGGACTGTAGCCAACCAGGCTCTTCTGGCCACAGGATTTCCCAGGCAAGAATACTGGACTGGGTTGCCATTTCCTCCTGCAGAGACCTTTGCACCCCCAGGCATTGAACCTGCATCTCCTGAATTTCCTGCATTGGCAGGGGGATTCTTTACCACTTAGCCACCTGGGAAGCCTGACCTCTTACCCTAGAGAATCATTATCTTATAACTGAAATGTTCAATAGCCTCTGGTTTGCTATCCTTATTTTCAGTTTTCATAAAGCAAACCATGCTCCATCTGTTGACACTGAAATTCTCCAAAATACCCCATCATATATGTCAGTTCCTTCTTAGATGGTTTTAGATGGCTCACTGTTGCCTACTTGCAGGACAGCAGATAGCTTCCATGGTAACTGCTGCCTCCATTCTACAGTCAGGCTTGCCTGGAGCACTGAGTTAAATGTTTCCAGAATGACCCAGCAAGAGTGCAGTTATCTGTTAGTGATGTCTGCCCCAGGGTAGCAATGGAGACCCGCAGCGTGTTCATAGTGGATCTTAGACCAGTCCCAAAGGTTCAGTGGTAAAGAATCTGCCTTCGATGCAGGAGATACAGGAGATGTGGGTCCAATTTCTGGGTCAAGAAGATCCCTGGTGGAGGTGGAAATGGCAACCCATTCCAGTATTCCTGTCTGGAAAATCCCACACACAGAGGGATCGTAAAGAGCTGGACAGGACTGGACGAGTAAACAACAACCAAACAGAGGGAACCTATCCTCTTAACATTCTCAAACCATACATGAATGTACGCACATGGGTCTACTTAGGTAAAATACTTTGTGATTTGAAAGAATAATATGAATTACACAGGCAAATGGGCAATAACACTATTTTCTCAGCTATGTCAATTACATTTGTGTGCAACTTCCTGCATTATTTAGTATAAGCTTAGCATTCCTATGCCTGAGTTTCCTATCATTGAAATGAGGACAGTTGTTCAAAAACTGTGTGAATATGTGTAAATCGTTTAGAAAATGCTGGACGCATAGCAAGCTCTTGAAAAATGGTTGCCACTATTATCATCATTATCCATCTTTATAACACCTTCAGAAGCCTTGGCCATTGATTACTTTGAGAAGAATATTGAGAAAAATGGGTTTCACACACTATCTCCCACCCCCATGTGTATAAGAACAAGTCTTTACATACACAGATATGCATGTGTATGTGTGTCTATTAATTGCTGAATTGTGTCCAGATCTTTTCGACCCAATGGGCTGAAGCCCACCAGGCTTCTGTGTTCATGGGATTTCCCAGGCAAAAGTACTGGACTGGGTTGCCATTTCCTCCTCCAGAGGATCTTCCCTACCCAGGGATCAAAACCCGTGTCTCCTGCATTGCATCTCCTTTACCATATGAGCCACCAGGGAAGGCCTATATATTTGTGTACATACATATAAATATATAAAGTAAATGATATCAATATATGTACATATAAATGTGCATAAATATATATGTATCCATAGCAAGAAATTGTTTTTCGCCAGAGGAAAAAAAAATGTCAGTTATCCTACTTAATGCCACAGCTACTAATGAACAGAAAACAAGTAATTAAAAATAAAGTATTTGTTTATTGCATTTGTTTAGAAATTATTTGTTTATTGGTGGGAGAAGGAAAACAAATTAGGTTGGTCAAATGTTCTTTCAGTTTTCTGTAAGCTCTTAAGAGAAAAACAGGGGCGAACTTTTTGTCCAACCCAATGGCTTACCTAATGAAAGAATAATTACAATGTTATTTCCAGGTAACATATCAGGCACCATCCCTCCTCCAGACATTTGCATTTTCTGTGCCATTTGCTTGAGATGCTCTTTGCTACATTTGTTGCTTCTGACCACTTCTCCTTCAAGGCTGCCTGGCTGTCATCCAGAGGTCCCTGCCTTACAGCTCGGCTTATGAATCTCTTACCCTGACCCCCTTCTCTGTTCCCTCCTGTACTTGTTCCCTTTATTGTGCTAGTCAACCTTCTCCTACACCATGCACTTTATGATATATGGTCCTTTGTACTGAAATATTGTGGATGTACAGTGGTATGATGCAAGTTACGGGTGCACAGTATAGTGACTCACACTACTTAGACTAGTGGATAGCCTATCTCTTCTCCAGCAGATCTTCCCAACCCAGGAATCAAACTGGGGTCTCCTGCATTGCAGGTGGGTTCTTTACCAACTGAGCTCTCAGGGAAGGCCTTGTTGCATTTTTTAGATTTCTCATATAAATTATATCCTGTGTCTCTTCTGTCTGAGTTATTTCATTTAGCATAAGGCCCTCCAAGTCCACCCATGCTTAAAATGGCAAAATTTCATTTTTTATTAAGCATGAAACATCCATTCAGGTTTTTTCATAAGATTTTACAGTTGTATCTTGGAGATATATGTGTGTAACATCCATATACTGCACCAATGTACATTTCTACCAACAATTTCCCTTTTCTCCACATCCTCACCAACACTTATTTGTGTTCTTTTTGATGATGGCCATTCTGACAGATAATAAGATAATATTTCATTCTGGTTTTGGATTGCATTTCCCTGATAATTAGTGATGTTGTATGTCTTTTCATGTCCTGTTAGCCATCTGCATTTCCTCTTTGGGAAAATGTCTATTCAGTTCTTCTGCTTATTTTTTAAAATTTATTTTTATTGATTGAAATTGGACTATGATACGAATTACTGCTGTACAGCAAAAGGACACAGCTTTCTATCTATCTATCTAGATAGATAAACAGATTTCGGCTATCTATGTATAGGTATCTATATGTAGATAGATAGCTGAGTCTCTCTGCTATACAGCAGTAATTACAGCTTTTTCATATTCTTTTCCATTATGGTTTGTCACTAGCTTCCCTGGTGACTCAGTGGTAAAGAATTTGCCTGCAGTGCAGGAGACCTGGGTTCAATCCCTGGGTCAGGAAGATCCCTTTGAGAAGGAAAGCAACCCACTCCAGTATTCTTGCCTGGAGAATTCCTGTGGACAGAAGAGCCTGGTGCGCTGCATGCAATCCATGGACTCATGCTAAGTCAAACACAACTGAAGCAACGAAGCAGCAGCAGCAGCATGGTTTGTCACAGGACATCAGGTACAGTTCCTTGCGCTCTATAGCAAGCCCTTGGTGTTCATCTATTCTATACCAATTTGCATCTGCTAATCCCTAACTCCCACTGCAGTCCATGGGGTCACGAAGAGTCCAACACGACTGAGCGACTTCACTTTCACTTTTCACTTTCATGCATTGGAGAAGGCAATGGCAACCCACTCCAGTGTTCTTGCCTGGAGAATCCCAGGGATGGCGGAGCCTGGTGGGCTGCTGTCTATGGGGTCGCACAGAGTTGGACACGACTGAAGCGACTTAGCAGCAGCAGCAGCAACTCCCACTCTTACCTTCTCCCACACTGCTCCCTCTTGGCAACCACAAGTATATTCTCTATGTTCCTGATTCTGTTTCTGTTTCATGGAGAGGTTCATTTGTGTCATATCTGAGATTCCACGTGTAAGTGATATCATACCGTATTTGTCTTTTACTTTCTTCACTTTCCATGATAATCTCTACTTGCATCTATTTTTAAAATCTAGTTTTTTTTTTATTTTTTCTCCCCACATTAGAATGTAAAATCTATGACAACAGAAAATGTTATTCTGTTTACTATTGTATGAAACTTGCCTAAAAGACTGACTTACACTTAGAAGAAGCCTAAGAATTATATGAAAATTGAATGAAGTAAAACTTTACCTTACTTAAAATAGATAGGCGTCCTTAGTTATTCAAATAAAGGGATCACTCATGAATCTCCTACCTTATCTGTGGGGTCTTGATAGACTTAAGGGACAAAGGGTAATTTATAAATCTGCTTTTTCTTTTTTATACAGCATATTTTGAAATTAATGTACCACTGTTCTAGGAAAACTGAGGATGTTGAAATGAGGATGTAATCAAATAAAAATTATAACAACAAATTATTGCTGTATACAAGTGCATCTTTTTGTACTTCGTGAATATTTGGAATTTTTTGACAAAACGGTCAAATCTGAATTTTATCTCAGAAAATAGCCACACAAAGACTCCTGAATCTCACTGTGAAGCAGTGAGGAGGGAAGCTGAGGGGAACACAGCTTCAGCCACACTGTACCTGGTGTGAGGGCAACAAGGGGAAGAGGTACAACACGCTTGTCCCTTTTCCATCAGTACAAAGTCCTTTTCTCCAGACGTCTTTGGATGCCTGGTTTATTCACAGAATGTCAGTTCCCTTAAGTCCACCCTATAACATGATAGGTGAAGGATGGACAGTGGGGCATTATCTTGACAAGATAGATCTTAGCAAGCAAAAAGTCAAGTTAGATGGAAATCTAAAATCAGGGAGTCAGAATGTTATCGTTTTGTATTTGATGTTACTTCCACTCTCTGTAAATCTGAATTCACACTTTCATTTTAACCATTAAGACTGTCCTTTCCTAGTTCATCTTATGCCAGATTATCCAAATGAATATTGGGAAAAAAGGTGGTCATTTAACTGCTGCTTTAGTGGTAATATATGAGGTTTTAATACTATAGACATAATATTATGGGGATTTTATTTCAATGTTTTGACATTAAAAGCAGCCATTATAGCTGTTGAATATATTGTTTTTATTCCTCCCTAAGTAATACTTTCTATAAAGTATGTTACCAGTGTTAATTAAACAGGGACCATGAAAAGTCCTTAAGTCATTTTTGGAAAATATCTTCAAAGTGGTTTTATAATACTACTTAATATATGCTTATAATCTGAAGAAAATACCACCATTGCTGTAGAATATTACAGAAGAATATAGAATTACTGATTCTGCACATTCTGAGTTGAGAAAATAGCACAGTTAAAAGTAGATTTGGATACTGTATCTTGGTCATGGGAGATTTAGTAGGAAATATTCCAGGAAACTGCATTCATAAGGGATGAGAAAAAGAGGATTGGGTGGAGAATGAAACTTCCACCCAATTAAAGATCATATATTATGTACCTGAAGATAAATTTATCTACTTTATGAAAATTATTTTTATATGTAAAAATAAGCTAATAAGTTTACTCTCAATCAAAATTAAGATATTGAAAATGTTACCAAATACATTATAGGCTCCATGGATGAGCTTTACTAAACAGAATATCATCAAGTGAGGAAAATACTGTCATGTGGAAAAGGGACTGGATGTATACTGGGTGGATACTAGGCATAGAATCAGCACTACTGTCCAGGGAGATTGATTTTATTTCAATACAGTGAGCAATTGTGCAGCTGAATTGTATGGGATGAGGTTGGTATAGAGGACGTGGGTCATACTGATATTGTAAGTCTTTTAGCAAGACTTTGACAAGCTATTTGAGTATATAGTTTGGGTGCAAGTTGTAGGATCGTATTGTAGGTATGAAATATTTGAGGAATTTTCAACATGATTATGCCTGGTATGTTGCAGTCCATGGGGTCACAAAGAGTCAGACACTACTGATCGACTGAACTGAATTCTCCACAGGCAATGATAATGTTTAGATACACATTTATTTATATATTTATTTATTCAAAAACTATGTATCGAGCATGTATAGCATGTTAGGGATAAAATATGTTATCGGCTTTGACTTCCTGGATGATTAGGATAGAAAAGTAGCCTACTATTTTAGAAACACACCATATTTT
Source organism: Bos taurus (assembly GCF_002263795.3). Lineage (NCBI taxonomy): Eukaryota > Metazoa > Chordata > Mammalia > Artiodactyla > Bovidae > Bos > Bos taurus. The sequence goes on from NC_037335.1 coordinate 3,933,804, forward strand.
CAAGTACCAAAGAAAATTTGGACATGCGATGTTAAAATTGTACAAATGTTTGCAAACATATATACAGATTCAATATTTTTAAATGAGTATTTTCATTTCGGAGAGAAGATAAAATGGTGGATATTATTTAAAAATTAATTAGTTTAAAGTTTAGGTATTAGAGGGTTTCCCTAGTGGCTCAGATGGTAAAGAATCTGCCTCTAATGCAAGAGACCTGGGTTCGATCCCTGCATTGGGAAGATCCCCTGGAGAAGGGAATAGCTACTCACTCCAGTATTCTTACCTGGAGAATCCCATGGACAGAGGAACCTGGTGGGCTACAGTCCATGGAGTCACAGAGATCCAAACACGACTGAGCGACTAACACTTTCACTTTAGGTATTAGAGAAAACTGATTAGTGAAGATGTTCTTATTTTACCTTGATGAGTTCTGCTACTGACTAGGTATAAAGTGGGTATGTCAGTGTATAGTGAGTACAGGTTTTCACATCTATTTGCATTCTCCTCCTTAGCAGTTTGACATAGTGCTGCTATTTTGATGTTTTTCATGAATTGCAATAGACAGATTCAGTCTTTGAATCCTTGCATGCAATTCTCAATGAAGCCTTGGTCAAAAAAACTAGTAGTTTTTAAATCCTTATTATCAAAATATCCATTTATCTGTATATATTTCTATTGATTTATCTATTTGATTGACAGATGTAAACATTTATGATTCCTGTTTCACAAATGTCCAAGTTTCTTTCCTGAAACTACTTTTGAAGTTCTCATTATGGAATGGGAAATATTTATTTGAAAGCTTACTTAATCATATTACAAAGAGAAAATATTTTAAAAAAGAATATAACCTAGGATTTTTAATCAGAATTATGACTATTTTTCAGGTTAAAAATCTGTTTATATAAAGTACTCAATTTTTTGCTTTAGTGTACTGAGCTCAGATGAAGATGTTTTCTGAAATACCAAGAATTTTTCTAAAATTTTTCTAATTTTTCTAAAGTTTCATTCATATAGGCAAAAGAGAATCCACATAAGCCTACTGAGAATGGAATCTCATTCAGGAGCTAATTTTTTTCATAATATTTCTATTTTCTTAGTAAATCACAAAAAGAGCTGCATCTAATTCAACAGTCTACTTCCCAAGACCAAGAAGAGCAATCCTCCCAAATCAAGTCTGTTGGTGATATTTTACTTAGGCTAAACTTCATAGTATTCTCATCAAAACACAGAATATTTTAGAGTGCTTGTGAGTGCTCACTCAGTCTTGTCTGACTCTTTGTGACCCCATGGATTGTAGCCCTGCAGGCTCCTCTGCCCATGGGATTTCCCAGGCAAGAATACTAGAGTGTGTTGCCATTTCCTTCTCCAGGGGATCTTCCCAAACCAGGGTCGAACCCTGGTCTCCTGCATTGCAGGCAGATTCTTGACTGTCTGAACTATCAGGGAATTAAATGTATAGGGAAAGAAAATATAGTTGAGTAAAGATATATTCTGTTAGTAGAGGAATAAAGATATTTAGAGGTAGACTTACGGACTAAGAACTTAAATGCCGCAAAGTGAAGAACTTCCCTAGTTTGAAAATATTTAGGCCAGGAAGAAATAACCTCCTTTTTCTTTTAGTTAGCATTTGTCACACTTTAATTTGTAGCACATTTAATTGCAAACACTTTTTAAGTCCCTTGTAGTACTGAAAATTCTGTGAGAATGTTCAGATTTGTATCTTCTTTCTACCCAGCAGCATTTGCATATATAATGAAATTGACTTGGGTTTTTTGTTGAAGAATTTCAGTGATGATAGTGACAGGGAAATATAACATTTTAAAATTTTACTTGTCTCTTATTTCTCTTTACTGTGTAGTGACAAACATTGTAATTTCAGAGAAATCGATTGAAGAAGATTCCTCTTAACCTGTGTCTTAATTTAATGACACAAAAATAGCATAGCTTAAATTTACTTTTATTATAACTATTATTAATATAATCAATTCCCAATTTTCACTGGAGGATCACCCCCACCCCTGAAAAAAACAACTTAGCTAAAGGTATACTTATAATAAAGTACCCTGTTTATTCAGAGGGAACAATTTAAGAATTTTTATACTTCAGGTATTGTTATTGGGTTAAATAAGAACAGAATATATTTCCATTTCTAGATACATTACCTTTATGCTCTAGTATCTGTGATTCTGATAAAAACTTGGAAAAGGCAAATCTAAATAAAAGTAAATCATACCATATTTAGATAGAAGGTAAAACTAAGTATAAACCATTTCACTGATACATTTCAATATAACTATTTTAAAATGTAGATAATGTACCACAGTATAATCTTGAAAATCAATTACTTTTTAATCTTCTCTTCCAGTATTATAACATTTGTTATGTTATTTATTAATAAAGCTTATTATTTTGTGACTCTGTAGAGTTAAGGTAAGAACACCAGGAGACTGTCGGTGACCATTTTTTGGTTTTTTAAACAATTGACTTTCACCAGACTTATCAGTTTCAGATATAAAGCTTTAAACTAGTAAATTCAGAGGGGAAATGTTAATATGGCAAAATGATGAGCAAATGTTTCTCTTTCAAGTTCAGTTCCAACCGACAGAGCCCCAGGTGATCTGCCGGCCAGGTAGGGATCAAACCCATCCCCAGCCCACATTCACATCTGAGAAAGCAGAACCACGCAGTGGAGCCTATCCAAAGCATGGAATCCTGAGTATTATAGTTGTTTTAAGTCACCAAATTTTAGAGTGAGCTTAAAGGAAGCAATGTTCTGCCTCTTCCAAGGCAGAACCTGGCTCAATAGAAGGTTAACACAAACAGCTGAGCTTCTGTATTTCTCCAATTGCCTTTATGTTGTATTTTCAACTAGAACGTAAGTTATTCAAGGTCCCAGTTATTGTTTATTTTTTTTTTCCTCATGTGTCCCAGTAGTATTAACACAATGCTGGGCACATGGGGCTCTGATTACCTGAGGTTCCAGATTGACTCAGAATGAAGGAGCAAAAGGGTTCTGAGGGGGTGTCTTTGGATATAAAGAGGAATGAAAGACAGGGAATTTGATTAGATTAATATTAATGACCAATTAAAATACATCTATCTATATATATATATTTCATCTGGATAATCTGAACAAAGGAATTCAGAGTCACATAAAGCTTTTTTTTATTTGTTTGTTTGTGACAAGCTAAAATAAATACCAATATTAGTTAGGAACATTGTCATCTGTTAGAAATTTACATGTGGAATTGTGAAAGAGATGATAACCAAGTAAGTAAGTAAATGAATAAGTAAAATGGAGGGCGGGGACTGATTGCCTAGAGCTATGCTGTAAAAGCATAATAATCCCATGGGCTCTACATGTACTTCATGTAGGGAATAACAGGTACACACCTTCACTGTGACTAACCATGGTTCCCAGAGTAAGTACTGTTTGCAGGACAATTCACTTGAATAACGGTAATGAGGCATGGTTCAAGTCAGAATCCTGGATTTATAAAACAGAATGATGATATGTCCATTTGTGATCAGGACTTGTTTATTTTTTTAAGGCACAAATAAACTGGCATTATTTAAAATATGAAGGATTTTAATTTTTTTTAATTTCAAAGGTATCTTTGAGATTTTTTTTTTTTTTACTTTTTAATTGTTAATAACTCTATCTACAAGACAGAACATATTATATATTTAAATATGAATAGTTTTCCAAAATCTTTTCCTTCAGGATCCATCAATCCCAGCAAACCTCTCCCTGTTTTGTGCTTCCCAGAATTCATATTTCTATGATTCAGAATGGCACTTGCTAAGAGACAAAAAGGAGATTAGAAAATTATGCAGGGTATAGAAGAGAGAGAGTGAGAATGTGTATGTGTATGAGTGTGTGTGTGCGTGTGTGTGTGTGTGTGTGGTGAAGAATTATGTCCCGTCCTCTCCAGATTCCGAAGTTGCACTTGTGTAAAATGAAACGGTAACTGGTCTTTAACTAAATGACATCTTCAGACATTATTTATTAAATATGTTTACATACTCTTGAAATGAAAGTAATTCACAGAAGCAAATACTGCAGCACGAAGCTTTACTCATGTAGTCGTCAGTATGTACTGTTCAGATACATTTTAAAATTATAACCTAAGGAGCTGAAAGCATGTGTCTTCACACTCATGTACATCTATGTCTTCATCAGGCGAGACAGGAGGGAGAGAGAAGTGGGCAGCAGAGGGAGGGGAGGGGACCTGGAGCGGGAGTGGGATGGAAGAGAGGACGACGGAAAGGAGAGAGGGAGAAAGGACCCTCCTGGACCCGCCGTCCTATCGTCCCAAGCTTGTGGGCATCACCTCCAGTTGTAACAAAGAGGTGACCATGGCGCTCTTTCGATTCTAGACAGGCTGACACAGCGCGTGCTGCGTGTCTGTCTGTCGCCTCCTGCAAGTCCCCCTTCCTCCAGGAGTTAGGAGCCCCGGATCCCGGGAGTGCCCCCACTCCGTGCCAGGCACGCAGGTCCCTTGGAGACGCGGCCACAGGTTCGTGTGTGTGCGGTCAGGGCCGGTGGCGCATGCCGGCGCCGGGGAGAAGGGGGAGGCCTTCCCGCCGAGACCAGGCTCGACCCCCACTCGGCCTGGGGACCGCGGGAGGTGCGTGCGAGGGCAAAGGGACAGGTGGCCCCGCTGCGACCCCGAGCGCTGCGCGCGGACAAGCGGGGCCGGGGAGGCGGCGGCACCGCGATCTCACCCGGCCAAGGCGCGGGCCGACCTAGGTAAGCCGCCGGGGCTCCACGGTGTAGCTCCCGAAGCCGAGGCCCAGAGCCCCAGCCTCCGCCCGGCCTCGCGTCGCGGTCCCGGCCCTCCCCCCGGTTCGTCGCGCACCTGGTCCGGCGGCCTGGGAGCCCCGGGGCAGGATCCCCGGACTCGGTTCGCCTCCGCGCCCGCCGGCACCACGGAGGAGCCCGAGGAAACCCCGCGACCAGGCGGCCCCCCGCGCCCCGCATCTCCGGTCTGGAGCCTTTGGTGTGAGGCGAGCTGGGGCGCGGGCCTCCCGAGGGGTCCAAAGTCGCGCGAACCGCCGGGGTGGAGAGAGGAGACCTCACAGGCGAGAAGCTGGAATCCGGGTCCGGCGGCGGCGTCGCCCTGCTCGGCTTTTTCGCGTCACGGCGAGCTTATATAGGAGCTGGCGGCGGGGGACTGCCCTCCCCGCCCGCCCGGCCTCCCGCACGTGGCCGGCACAGCCTCGTCCCCGCGCAGGCGGGCATCAGGCGACGGCGGCGGGAGCAGCGCGCGCCTCTGCCACCTCGCCCTCCGCGCGCGCGCCCCGAGAGCCTAGCTCGGCTCGGGCGCCACCCTCCCTCCTCGGCGCGAGGAGCGTGAGAGCTTCGCCTTCCAAGTGCGGCGATGTTCCTCTGGGCTCGTTCCGTTGCCGGGAGAGGATGCTAACAGGAGCGCCGGGGCTTGAGAGCGTCGCCGAGGAAGAGGAGCGATTGATGGGCAGGGCCCGCACTTGGCGGAGGACCGCAGCCCGGGCGCCGCGCGAGCACAGACGGCGCGGCGCCTCCGCCGACCTCCGGAGCCTCCTGCCCCCGGGCACCTGGGTCGCCAAGCCGCTGCCCGCCGACGAGGGTCGGCGCGGCGCGTGAGCGCCCGGGAGTTCTCGGACTTCTCTCCAAATAGCACTTCTGCCCGGGACACCGTGTCTCCCGGACCGCCGGGAGCCCGCCGGCGCGCTGGCCACCGAGGGACTTGAACTGGAGTTTAGGTGGCTTCTCCCAGGGCGAGCGCAGGAGGAGACGTCCTGGGAAGACGAGAAAGGTGATGTGCTGGGGTAGAGAGCGAGCACTTTTCTTCCTGCCACTTGCTAGGGCCGAGCCGCTTCCCACGCAGACCTCCTGCCAGCCCTCTCCTGCGCAGCTCAGCCCTCCCACGCCGAGGGGGAAACCCCAAACCTCCCGTTTTCTTAAGTATCCAGCATGCTATTGACTTTTTCATAACTTACGATTAGTCTTTGGAAGGATCATATTTACTCCGTGGCTTTTTACTGGAGGTCGATAGACTTAATGATTTCCTCCTTGGAGTCATTGACTTCTCAGCCAATAGCTAATGCCTTCGTCATAGTTTTCTGGGGGGAAACTAACTTTGCGTTGCTTCTGCCGATGCCTAACTCCCCTTCAATCGTGCATCTTGGTGCTGAGCACGCAGCAAAAAGTTTTTAGCTTCTCCTCAGTTTCTGGTGCTTTGGATTCAAACGAGAGTCGGGCAGGGAACCATCTCCTGTAACTTTTCTTCTCTGTTACCATTTGCGATGAAGAGGAAACAGAAGAGATTTCTGCAGATGACTTTGTTATTCATGGTGGCTTTAATTTTCCTGCCCAATATCGGTCTCTGGTCTCTATACAAGGAGAAGCACCTGGTGAAATCCCCTGAGCCCGGGGAGCCGCAGGTAAGTGCTGCGCAGAGAAGAATCCCGGAGGGGCAGGAGTCTGGAGCCGGCCACCGCAGGCAGGTGTGCCGAGTTTCCATCAGCTCCCAGGTCTTTGCAGAGCTTTGATTACAAGCCTCTAGAGACTTTGGGGTTTAAGCAAGTAGTCTTTTTAAGAGCGCGACCAATGACATGGGTGAAATGCAAAATAAAGTGAAAAAGCAGGATGAGAGGTCAAAAGGAAGAAACAGCTCCTCTCCATTGATCTAGAGGTTACATGAGAGGTAACTGCTTATTCGTGAAAGGAGATGTATATATAGTACAGGTTTAGTTTCAGAGATTTGTGTTTGCTTCTCCTGGAGTTTGTGTGTCTATATTAAAGTGAATTGGGCCGATTAAATCGTGAAACTTGTGAAGTGGTTCTCAAAAACCAAGTTACAGTTTTCTATATTTTTGCTTAGCAACACCTTTTTTTTTTTTTTTTGCCATGCAGAAAGGTAAAGTCTTGTGTCTCCTGCCCTGTTGCTAAGGTACTGTGTGGGGTCTTCAGGCAGTTACTAAGGAGGTCGTTCGGTTTCACAGTCTGGTAGTAACAGTTTGTTGCTAAAAGCTCTCCTTCATGTCCGAAACGCCATATAGTGGAGTTAAACGTGTATACCCACACACACAACACACACACACACACACCCCTACCACATTTATGTTTTACTTAATATTCAGTCTACTAGTGGGTGCATGGGTCATACCTTAACATGGACCAAAAGAACTATCTTTCTTAACGATAAAGCAAAATATCCTCTCCAGAACACTGGTGAAATTCAATATAGTTAAATTCTTTACTTACGAATAAACTAGCTTCTGCCATTAAACTTTTAACAATAGAATGCGGCCTTTTTCATGATGTGGATATAACACTCCTTCAGGTAGTCCTGTGCATCACCTTGGAGTGGGAATAATCTTAATTTCACGGGTCATCACCCATGTACACTATGTGCCTTCCACAAACAGAAGGTGCTTAAATTGCCCATTTGTGGATGACAGTATTTATTACTGACAATTAAAATATCTGCTCTTATACTTAACGAAGTGGAATTTCCTTTTACACAGTGGGTGGTTAGTTGTAAAGTATATGGAAGTAATCTGCTTTTTCATTATGACAAGTAAAGCGTTACCAGTCTCTTAAATGTTAAGGATTACTAGTTGTTTATGAATTTTGGTGGATTGGAATTTTGAGGGAAAATGTTGACATTTTCATTCCGTTGTTGATCACTGTCATCCTTTATAATAGGTGAATGACTTTGATTTGAAGTATATTCTGTTTTGTCATTCCAATAAAAAAAGGTTGATACTTTCAATGTGAAACTTTTTTTCCTATATAGATCATTTATTTCTCCAACCCTTAAGAGAAGCTGAATGTTATTAATATTGGTAGTTAATTATTAAAATTAGCTACTTTTATTAAAATCTCCATTCCAATATTGATAAAATGATAACAAAATGATTTTTCCTTGCATTCGGTTAACAATAGCCATCTGAATCATTTGCTGGAATAGCCAACATAAAGCTCTAATTAATCTTATTAATGAAGTATTTACAACTTTCCCACCAGCTCCATTGGTTTCGACCCTTAATGAGAATTCTATTTGTTCAATGGCATAAAAAAAATAAAGTGTGGCAAACCAACTCTCTTTGCTTGTTATTATCATCTCTATAACGGTTTTCTTATTCCTGTTTCTTTGGTGGTGCAAATGATGTTTAATATCAGGTAAAAAATTAGTGGATATGAAGGCATGGAGCAGCAAGAGAAGGGACTGTTTCTCAAAGTTTCATACTGTGTGGAATAAATAACCAAGATTGAAGGGGATCCTGTGGCATTCCAGCTGGGCAGTTTTAAAACCAAGAATAAACAAAAGGCAGTTTGTGCCATGAAATGAATGCCAGTTGCATACTTCAGTATGTTTTAACCTAAAAAAGCTAATGATTTCAAAACTGATGCTTTCTTACAGATACAAAATTAAGTTGAAATGTAGAAACTATCACTTCCTGAAAGATAGAATTCATTGTAAAGCAATAAAAGATAAGCCTTCATTGGTTTTATTCTATTATTAAATCTAATTGTAAAGAAAATTAGGGTATATTGACATCATTATACAAGCATTGATAAGTAAGAGATAAGCCATATGTAAAAATTTATTTATATGCACATTATGTATGTATATATACATATATATATACTTGACCAAATAAAAATTGACTTGTAATGATGAATTAAGCATGTTTAATATTGTGATATAATATTTGACTAAGGTATCCACATTTCAAAGTAAGTCAACTAAATACATAAGTTTTCAGTTAAAGTATATAACTTGACTTGTGCTATTTAAATTTAGTAATTTAGTAATTTCCTTTACAAAGGCATTTTAATGGTCAATCACTACCTATTCTTCAAGACCCATCTGTTACTTTAGTTATCACTTAGTTGTGAAATGCTCCAGGTAAGGATAATGAGCAGCTCATTGGCCCTGGTTAGCACTGAAGGGATTGAGACCAAGTCACATGCTGGAAGGAGAGTCTGGTTTTCCAGCCGTTCTGTGGAAAAGGGCAGTCCAGCAGTGGGAAACCTTCACATTTTAAACAGTTTCATTTATAGTGGCTTGCAGGAAAATAATTTCTAGAAATACAAAATCATGGAATGGATGATACTTTTAAAGTGAAGATGATCCTCCTCACTTGTATTTTATCAGAGCACATCACCAATAGTTTGCTGTCTACCACTCAGTATGAATGGCATTGGTATGTTCTGAGATAAAATAAAGGGAGGTAAATGAGAAAGCATTGATAGAAACTGTGCATTGTCAAGATGTTTAGTATTTTACATATATTTTCTCAAGTCTTCCATACTGTTACAAGTTAATCATTTGTATTTACAGTAATTTATGATTTAAAGTAATATTTATAATAATTCTTATAATATTTCAATATTTGCCCCATCTATGATGCAGAAAATATATGAAAAAAAGTCCCTAAATTGTTCATCTAAAAGGTTTACCACACACTTAACTAATGAGGACCAAAAAAAGTAGTTATAATAATGGAAGACTTAAAAAGTTAATTTTATTGTTTGGGCTCTGCAAAATGGAATCAAGTTACAGAAATAAACATTAATCTTTTAAGAATTTTAAGATTTTATGAAAATTTTATAAAAATCAGGGTTTTATAAAATATTTTATACTTCCTGCTTATGTTGTTAAATTATCAATGATAATTATGTTATTTTTAGTTGAGTTCTATTTGTTGCTTTTTAATTTTTATTAAGATGACTTATACATGGTTTAGAAATATATACATTTAAAATAATTTATTGGTAATGAATTTTATATTCAGCTGAAGTGATTACTCTATGGTTATTGTACAGTAATTTTTAATTTCTTTCTTTTTGATTTTGTATTGCTACTCTTCTCTGGTTTCAGTTGCATTTGAATTAAGGTTATGTATTTAGATCTTAATTAAGCCGTTCCTTAGGATGTTAATTAGAGCAAAGCAATATTTTAGAGCAAAACTACTGCGTCTAGCATTATTATACCTTTCTTTTTAATTATTTATGCAAGTATAGATAAAAAGGGCCCCCAGATACTTTCTTTCCTTAAATACAATAGGTTAATATTTTAAAAGCAGCTATAAAGTAGTTCAACAACTAAGTTGAGATGCAACTCAATACTCAGTACAAGTGAAAAATAATTCAAGAATATTCAGAATATGAAGGTTTTGCAATTTTTGAAATAATGATTAAAACAAAGATCAAAATCTCAGAACTTTAAATCACATATTTTCAGAATTGTTCAGAATGATATTAGAAGCATACGTTTGACCTGGATTTTTTCCCATGAAGTACACCAAAAACAACACTGAACACTTCAGTTCAGTTCAGTTCAGTTGCTCAGTCATGTCTGACTCTTTGAGACCCCATGAATCGCAGCACACCAGGCCTCCCTGTCCATCATCAACTCCCGGAGTTCACTCAGACTCACATCCATCGAGTCAGTGATGCCATCCAGCCATCTCTTCCTCTGTCGTCCCCTTCTCCTCCTGCCCCCAATCCCTCCCAGCATCAGAGTTTTTTCTAATGAGTCAACTCTTCACATGAGGTGGTCAAAGTACTGGAGTTTCAGCTGTAGCATCATTTGTTTCAAAGAAATCCCAGGACTGATCTCCTTCAGAATGGACTGGTTGGATCTCCTTGCAGTCCAAGGGACTCTCAAGAGTCTTCTCCAACACCACAGTTCAAAAGCATCAATTCTTCGGCACTCAGCTTTCTTCCAGAGAAGGCAATGGCAACCCACTCCCAGTACTCTTGCCTGGAAAATCCTATGGATGGAGGAGCCTGGTAGGCTGCAGTCCATGGGGTCACTAGGAGTCAGACACAATTGAATGACTTCATTTTCACTTTTCACTTTCATGCATTGGAGAAGGAAATGGCAACCCACTCCAGTGTTCTTGCCTGGGGAATCCCAGGGACGGGTGAGCCTAGTGGGCTGCCGTCTGGGGTCGCACAGAGTCGGACATGACTGAAGCAACTTAGCAGCAGCAGCAGCTTTCTTCACAGTCCAACTCTCACATCCATACATGACCATTGGAAAAACCATAGCCTTGACTAGATGGACCTTTGTTGGCAAAGTAATGTCTCTGCTCTTCGATATGCTATCTAAGTCACTTAATTTATAGAACCTTCCTCTTTCTTAGTACTTCAGAATTTCTGTGTGTAAAACAGGGCTAATCAAACTTTTGCTATAACAAGGTACATAAAGTCCTAAGATCACATCTTGGCTGTTGAAACTATTGTGAGGTAACATTTTGGTTTTAATCAAATCCACAAGTAAATTGTACTCCACAGATGTGAGGCTTTATATATATGTGTGTGTGTGTGTGTGTGTGTGTGTGTGTGTGTGTCTTTCCTGAAATTTCTCAGCATCTTTGTCCAACTTTACTAATATTAATCAGCACCACACTTGTTGGGATGGGGGGATTCATCTTATTGGCAAGAACTTTTTTCTGTGGTGTTTTAAACTTATCTTGTGATTTGAAGATATTAGATATCTGGAACTGAGTGTATGCAGACGTACTCATGCTTCTGTCTGTCACCCTGACCATAAAGCTTGAAGAATGTCTATGTTTCTTCTCCAGCAAACATCTTAGATATTGGAAAAGCTAAAAAGAAAAGAAAAGTAAAGAAATAAGAAAGTAAAGTTTTCACTCCTCCTGCCCTCAGTATATGATCAACACACTAGGTGTGAAGTGATGCATTCATTTGAGCCATAATGTTCTCAATTAGCTAAGAAGTAGATTTTAAATCAGCATGCAGAAGGACCTTTTCTTGAATTTATGGAAATATCCATCCTGACTTGCTCCAGTATTGCACCTCGCAGAGTCCTGTAACAAGTGCTTTAATTATTGACTGTGATCTGGAGATGATTAGTTCTCCAACTTGCCCCCTAGGCAACAATGTTGAACAGAATCTCCTGTTCACAATCTGGTTAAAAGAAAAAAGAGAGAGAGATAATTTTTTTTTTCTTCTTCTTCTTCTCTCTCTATGTGTGTTTATTTTTGAACAAGCTGTGCTGAATCAATTAGCCTCCTATACATTTTATTCTTTCTATATAAGAAACCAAATCAAGGGTGAAATACAGAGGGAGAAGGGTGAGAAAGTTTGATGGTTTAGTGTTGTCGAGAAGATAATTGAAATTTGTGTGTGGAAGTTTTGTCAGGAGTTGCCATGACAACTTGTAGAGAAGTTTGTAACAACATCTCCCTTGGAACACTTTATACAAATGATAGCCAGTGCAGGGACCTCCAGGATGACCTGAAGGAGGGAGATCAGACTTAACAATAGGGGAAGATGGTGTGAATGTCCTGTCACCCCAGGTCAGGATGTATTTGGTCCAGCCTCTCCTTCACATTTGCTTGGCATGCTTGGAAGGATGAGGCAGGACTTTTGGCTCTTAAAAGCATCAGGCGTGAGCATGTTATTCTTCTCTTTCTTTCATGTTTACATATGTGTTTACTAAAGTGCTATTACAGAGTCAACATTGCAGATGTGCAAAAAAATAGAAGGTTCTGGAGACCATCAGAAAAGTGAAGCCAGACTCTCATAAATTAAGTACTTGCTCTCTTAGGACGTCAGTCTGTGACCCCACAGAGCTAGTTGATCCTAAATTAACTCAAAATATAGTGGGGATGCTTGAATTGTGGTCATTGTTGTTTAATCGCTAAATCGTGTCTGATTCTTTGTGACCCCATGGACTGCAGCCTTCCAGGTTCCGCTGTCCGTGAAATTCTACACGCAAGAATACTGGAGTAGGCTGCCATTCCCTTTTCCAGGGGATCTTTGCCATCCTGGGATTGAACTCGCGTCTCCTGCATTGTCAGGCTGCTTCTTTACCATTGAGCCACCCAGGAAGCCGGAAGTTCGAATAGGTGGCCAAAAAGAACAAATGAAAAACATTCATGCTGCTGAGAGTATGTATGTATCCAAGCACAAAAATATCTATACTGGGTTTATTTAAAGTTGAAAGGAAGGGACGGGTCCCCAGAAGTGTCAAGCCACAATGACCCTCAGCATCCCCTAATATGCTGATGTCTGTTACTACCAAACTCTAACATGGTGGCTGGAAAGAGGGTGAACAGAGAAGGGTATTTTTAGGGTTTAAGGTAAATCCCATCAGTTTTCCTCTACTTTTCTACTTCCAGTCTAGTGGGGAAAAAATGTGGACTGAATTGGCAGTATTCTCCAATTAAATGTATTCATTTCACATACTTATTTAGCAACACGCATACACACGTACATGAATTCACACACATGGTCTCACTTGTGAAGAAAAAATAAATCCACCCAACTGTTTCATTTTCTACAGTTTTTTACTTTTATAACTTCTTGCTTTTTCCACTGCTTTGAATCTAAAAAAAAAAAAAAATCATCAGCTGAGTTTATTTAAATGTTATTAATTTAATTCTAGGAAAGTATGGAGAGAAGGACAAGTGCATTTGTCTCTAGAAGTACTTACATCATCTTTGGCAAGTATGAAAATCACCATAAATATTTAGCCTGTGAGAGTTGCCCAGGTGGCTCAGTAGTAAGAATCCGCCTTTGAATGCGAGAGAGATAGGAGACATAGGTTTGAGTCCTGGGTTTGGAAGATCCCCTGGAGAAAGGGGCATGACAACCCACTCTAGTATTCTTTCCTGGAGAATCCAATGGATAGAGGACCTGGTGGGCTACAAGCCATGGGATTGCTAAATGTTGAACATGACTGAGCACACTCGCCATGCAAAGCAATGTGAAAGTCGCACAGATCATAAATAGTGCAATTTATCATTATCCATTGATGTTAGCAAGGAAGTTGTGCCTGTCAGAGGCCATGGTGGTGGCTATCATCTCTATGTTGTAGGGAATGGTGTGTCTCAGTGATGGTAGAGAAGATCCATTTCAAATTCAGTTCAAGTTCTGAAATCCTCATGGAATGTTACTTCATTCCATTGAAGTCTAGAAAGCCAGAGTCAAGAGATTTTATTATTGATCATTTTGATCTTTTTTAATACAATAAAATGAACAAATTGTCAGGGCTACCACCGAAGTTTGAGTGAATTTCTTTTTCTTTTTCCTTAACTGTGCTAGATCTTCCCAGTAAGAGAATCCATTTGAACTTAATTTGTGGAGAAATATCAGAATTTCCATATTGTCTTGTTACCTTTTGGTAACAAGTGCTCGTTAACAGCACGTAGCACTTTAGGACATTTAACCAGTCATGGGTCTTCCTCTGTCAGTTTTCTCTAAATCAGGTGCAGACGATGTCTTTCTTGTGTTGTTATTTTTGGTGAGGATTAAATGCTCAGTATCTTGAACAGCATGTAATAAGGGTTAATGAATATAGATTTTTTTTAATACATAGTATGAGCATTTGTAAGCAATCATTGCCTTTAATAAGATAAATAGTGTTTGCTTGATAAATATTTACAGATGATTTCTCTTTGCAAGGCAATGTCAAGACAGCACAACAGAGCAATGACTATGGTACAGGACTTGCCATGGATTGTTAAATCTGGCAGGGAGATCTTTTGAAGAAACACATAAACAGGATCTAGAAAATAATAGAAAAAATTTTCCCATAATTTTTGGTCCAGTATTTAAGGAAAAATTGTTAATTTTATTTTACATGCAATTGTTTATTGCAAAACAAACAAACAACTAATTTTTTGGTATATTGCATCAAACATTATTCTAAAATTGAAGTTTTTAATAAAAGAGGGAAAAAAACAGAGAGCAATGTTTGTTTATAGTGACCACTATCATTTGCTATCAGAAAAGACAATGGCACCCCACTCCAGTACTCTTGCCTGGAAAATCCCATAGACAGAGGAGCCTGGTAGGCTGCAGTCCATGGGGTTGCTAAGAGTCAGACACAACTGAGTGACTTCACTTTCACTTTTCATTTTCATGCATTGGGGAAGGAGATGGCAACCCACTCCAGTGTTCTTGCCTGGAGAATCCCAGGGATGGGGGAGCCTGGTGGGCTGTCGTCTATGGGGTTGCACAGAGTGGGACACGACTAAAGCGACTTACCAGTAGCAGCAGCATCATTTACTATAACAAAGTCCATGCCTGGCTTGCCTTGTGCGTCAGATGGTAAGGAATCTGCCTGCAATGCAGGAGATCCAGGTTCAATCTCTGGGTTGGGAAGATTCCCTGGAGAAGGAAATGGCAACCCACTCCAGTATTCTTGCCTGGAGAATCCCCATGGACAGAGGAGCCTGGTGGGCTACAGTCCATAGGTTCACAAAGTGTCAGACACGACTGAGCGACTAACACTTTCACTTTCACATATAAGCATTTTTTTCTACATTAATTACAAGTCAGAGTCTGAGAACTGCTTTTGTTGTTTAAGTCTTGGTCTTGAGAGGTAATAGTTATTCTGAAGACCAAAAGTTAAGAAGCAGAGTGGAAACGATTCTTAACTATTTCAGTTAACTACAGAACTACTTTATAGAGTTACTGTTTCCTTCAGTAGAGTTAGAGGGATATAGAAAAAAGCATATTGCATTGTGCCCATTCTTAATTTTCTCAGTAGTGAATTGGAGAGATACAATATCTAGTCATGAAACAAGCAAGCAGTGCATAGTAGCATTTTCTGTGTGTGTGTGTCTGTGTGTGTGTGTGTGTACTGTGCTTTCAAAACAGAAAAGGAACAGAATGATCTGAACTCTTGGGACAGTCCTTAATTGCTCCAGGGGGTGAATATTGAGCCTCGTCATGTTATGAAAATTAGACAGGGGGGTTGGGGTTAAGCTGAGGAATAATCAAATACTTCAGGTTTATATGCTGTTTTCACCACTTTCCAAAATATATCCTCTTGGGCAAGACATTTTACATCTTTGAACCATAGTTCTTCATATGTTGGCTCAGGTAGAAACTCTTAAAGGGGTAGCAGGGGGATCAAATTGGATTAATATATGCAGACTGGTACAAAGTAAACACTCCATTTTGGGAAACTTAGCAAATAATATTGCTGCCTTTTTCTCAGTTTTTACAATATTCACTGAAGGTAGTAAATAAACATACTGTTTTGTACATCTAATAAACATGTATTAAGAAGAGGTGACAAGAATACACAGAAGAACTGTGCACAAAAGATCTTCATGACCCAGGTAATCACAATAGTGTGATCACTCACCTAGAGCCAGACATCCTGGAATGTGAAGTCAAGTGGGCCTTAGAAAGCATCACTACGAACAAAGCTAGTGGAGGTGATGGAATTCTAGTTAAGCTGTTTCAAATCCTGAAAGATGATGCTGTGAAAGTGCTGCACTCGATATGCCAGCAAATTTGGAAAACTCAGCAGTTGTCACAGGACGGGAAAAGTTCAGTTTTCATTCCAATTCCAAAGAAAGGCAATGCCAAATAATGCTCAAACTACCACACAATTGCACTCATCTCACACGCTAGTAAAGTAATGCTCAAAATTCTCCAAGCCAGGCTTCAACAATATGTGAACCGTGAACTTACAGATGTTCAAGCTGGTTTTAGAAAAGCCAGAGGAATCAGAGATCAAATTGCCAATATCCACTGGATCATGGAAAAAACGAGAGTTCCAGCAAAACATCTATTTCTGCTTTACTGACTATGCCAAAGCCTTTGACTGTGTGGATCACAATAAACTGTGGAAAATTCTGAAAGAGATGGAATACCAGACCACCTGACCTGCCTCCTGAGAAACCTATATGTGGGTCAGGAAGCAACAGTTAGAACTGGATATGGAACAACAGACTGGTTCGGAATAGGAAAAGGAGTACGTCAAGGCTGTATATTGTCACCCTGCTTATTTAACTTCTATGCAGAGTACATCATGAAAACGCTGGGCTGGAGGAAGCACAACCTGGAATCAAGATTGCTGGGAGAAATATCAATAACCTCAGATATGCAGATGACATCACCCTTATGGCAGAAAGTGAAGGGGAGCTAAAAAGCCTCTTGATGAAAGTGAAAGAGGAGAGTGAAAACGTTGACTTAAAACCCAACATCCAGAAAACTAAGATCATGGCATCTGGTCCCATCACTTCGTGGGAAGTAGATGGGAAAACAGTGGAAGCAGTGTCAGACTTTATTTTTTTGGGCTCCAAAATCACTGCAGATGGTGATTGCAGCCATGAAATTAAAAGATGCTTACTCCTTGGAAGGAAAGTTACGACCAACCTAGACAGCATATTCAAAAGCAGAGACATTACTTTGCCAACAAAGGTCCATCTAGTCAAGGCTATGGTTTTTCCAGTGGTCATGTATGGATGTGAGAGTTGGACTGTGAATAAAGCTGAATGCCGAAGAATTGATGCTTTTGAACTGTGGTATTGGAGAAGACTCTTGAGAGTCCCTTGGACTGCAAGGAGATCCAACCAGTCCATCCTAAAGGAGATCAGTCCTGGGTGTTCATTGGAAGGAATGATGCTAAAGCTAAAACTCCAATACTTTGGCCACCTCATGCAAAGAGTTGTCTCATTGGAAAAGACTCTGATGCTGGGAGGGGTTGGGGGCAGGAGGAGAAGGGGACAACAGAGGATGAGATGCCTGGATGGCATCACTGACTTGATGGACATGAGTTTGAGTGAACTCCGGGAGTTGGTGATGGACAGGGAGGGCTGGCATGCTGCAGTTCATGGGGTCACAAAGAGTCGGACACGACTGAACTGAACTGAACTGAATAAACATGTGAGTGAAAGCGAAAATGCTAGACACTCAATCGTGTACAACTCTTTTGTGACACCATGGACTGTAGTTTGCCAGGCTCCTCTGTCCATGGAATTCTCCAGGCAAGAATACTGGAATGGGTTGTCATTCCTTTCTCTAGAGGATCTTCCTGACCCAGATATCGAATCCAGGTCTTCCACATGGCTTTACCATCTGGGCTACCAATAAAGATATAATAAAACATTTAAAGTATATCACTACTGATTTCAGTTCAGTTCAGTTCAGTCACTCGTCATGTCTGACTCTTTGCAACCCCATGGACAACAGCATGCCAGGCCTCCCTGTCCATCACCAACTCCCAGAGCTTGCTCAAACTCATGTCCATTGAATCTGTCATGTGATCCAACCATCTCATTCTCTGTCATCCCCTTCTCCTCCTGCCTCCAATCTTTCCCAGCATCCAGGTCTTTTCCAAGGAGTCAGTTCTTCACATCAGGTGGCCAAATTATTGGAGTTTCAGCTTTAGCATTTGTCCTTCCAATGAACATTCAGGACTGATTTCCTTTAGTCTCCTTGCAATCCCAGGGACTCTCAAGAGTCTTCAACAACACCACAGTTCAGAAACATCAATTCTTCAGTTCTTAGCTTTCTTTGGGGTCCAACTCTCACATACATACATGACTACTGGAAAAACCATGGGTTTGACTAGACAGATATTTGTTGGCAAAGTAATTTCTCTGCTTTTTAATATGCTGTCTAGTTTGGTCACAACTTTTCTTCCAAAGAGCAAGCATTTTACCTTTTTACCTGCATTTTACTGATTTCCCTACCTATTATTGATAAAATAGATGTTTATCAGAGACCCTGAGGCAAATAAGTGATGAAGAGATAAACCTGTTTTCAGTAAGCTTATGATCTATTAGCTAAGAAAAGGCGTGTATAATGCCTATCATGTAGGGATAGATTAAATTCTTTTTTAAAATATAGTTACTCTAGTTATTTTGAGCCTAGTTGAAGGAAACATATTTTAGGGAAAATATGTTCTTGTTTGATATGTATGTTTGGCCCTAAGTGTTTTCTGTACTGGTTTCACCCTCCAGTGTTTCACTGAGACAGGTACTTCTGTAGAACCAACTTTACAGTTAAGTAAGGTGCAAAGACAAAATTTGAGACTGTGCCCTCCAGGTCCATAAAAAGAGACAATGATGGGCTGTGTTAACAGCCACATAGTTTAAGGCAAGTGAAGACTTTGAAAAGGTCATTGGGCTTGGTAGTTATTTGTACTCTTCAGGCCGGAGTAACACAGAGTTGTAGAGGAGCAAACAAAATCGTAAGGGTATGGGGAGGGAGGAGGGAGGCGGGTTCAGGATGGGGAACACAGATATACCTGTGGCGGATTCATTTCGATATTTGGCAAAACTAATACAATATTGTAAAGTTTAAAAATAAAATAAAATTAAAAAAAATGCATAAATGCATGAAATATTATGCGGAAAAAAAAAGATTAAATGGAAAGACGAACAGGTGAGAGTTATTGGTGGGAGTGGCATTGACATGAAGGGTTGAATGTGAAGTCTTGGTTGGCAGGAGACGGTGGAAGTTAAAAGAAGGCTGGTGCAGGGAGAGTGAGGAACTGGTCCCCAGGGAGGATGAAGGTGACAGCAATGATCAAAAGGAGGAGAGACACAGAAAAGATTGAGCTTAATGGTAAATTTAGAGACTGTGCTTTTAATAGCTTTGAACCTCTTGGCAGAAGGTCTAAGAATTTTCCTATGCAGTTTTCTTACTAATTTGGAGAGGTAATTAAACATTTGTAAAATATTCTGTAAAATGGGAAGTTATATGTTTATAACATGGGCTTCCCAGGTGACACTAATGGTAAAGAATCTGCCTACCAATACAGCAGACACAGGAGACCTGGGTGTGATCCCTGGGTCAGGAAGATCTCCTAGAGAAGGAAATGGCAACCCACTGCAGTGTTCTTGCCTAGAGAATCCCATGGACAGAGGAGCCACAGGAGAAAACTAGGTTTCAACAGGGACATTAGTTTTCCCAGCATATTCATCGGCACCAGTGCTCTTGTGATGACCTTGTTCCCATGTTTTCCATGCCTTTCTCTTCATGTGGTGTTGATTTCTCAGTGTGTAACTCGGCCCTCAAGGAATAGAAAATATTTTATAAACTGTATCATTAAGTCAGTCTAAGCTCCCAAAAAAGGATTATCTAAAAGGGTCTCTGGGGGTAAATGTTTTATTATTTTACGTAATTGGAATTTAAGGTGGCTCAAATGGTAAAGAATTTGCCTGCAATGCAGGAAACACGGGTTCGATCCCTGGGTCAGGAAGATCCCCTGAAAAAGGAAATGGCAACTCACTCCAGTATTCTTGCCTAGAAAATGCCATGGACAGAGGGGCCTGGCAGGCTACAGTCCATGGGGTCACCAAGAGTCTGATGTGACTGAGTATGCATGCAAGCACGTTCTGGTTGCTTCTGATAGTAATGTTGAATCAGAAACACCATGAGTGAGGCTGCTGCAGACAAGAACAGAGGAGTCACTTGAGGAGTAAAATGCCTCCTCAGTCCATCTTCCAGCTTCAAGAAAGGAGCTTCCTGGAAACAAAGGAATTGACAATGGTGTAAAACCAGGAGGTGTGGGGGAATGAAAATGCTCCAAGTCCCCAGCTGAGTGAATTCTATCATTTTTTAGACAGATTAACAGTGTGTGTGTATAGACTCAGTTGTCTCCAACTCATTGTGACTGCATGGACTATAGCCCACCAGGCTCCTCTGTCCAGGGAATTCTCCAGTCAACAATGCTGGAGTGGGTTGCCGTTTCCTTCTCCAGGGAATCTTCCCGATCCAGGGATCCAACCCAATCTCCTGCATTGGCAGGTGGATTCTTTACCACTGAGCCACCCGGGAAGCCCTCTGTGTAAGATTAATAACTGTGTATTGGAACTGTGTCCCCTCTTCAGTTCCTTAGAAACTTACAAATTTTCTTCCATGAGCTGAAGGAAATTGCAGGGTCTGCAAAATGCTCAGCGCTTCTAGCTGAAGATCTTGAGTTCTAATATGTGAAATATGGAGGAAAAGATAAACACCAGGGGCAGCAAGTGCTCTTATTCCAGAAATGGTAGAAATACAGGCTATTATCTCCCCTTACTCACCGCCCCCCCACCTTTTTCCTGCTCAGAGCCTCCTGTCTTCCTCTTTCCCTTGTGAAAATTTCCTTAAAAAATGCATGTAGGCATTGGCTCCATCAATTATTCATTCTGTGAATGAATGGAAGCCTTGAAACACTTAAAAGAACTTGAGTCTTTTCCATCTTAAAAAGAGGTTCTCTTGAGCCTACGTGCATTTCCAGTTTTTGAAAGGTGTGAGATGTGAGAAGTACTCTTTTAGCTCAAGGCTTCTGCTGTTTGATCTTTCTTTGTTGCTGTTGTTTTGTTTGCAATTCTGAGGGCTGCCTCCTCCTTCCAAACTATATAATCAGAAAGTAAATATTGCTTAGCTGTATCTCCCCAAGGGAATGATCTTTTGTAAGACAAGTACAGACTGGCACAATGAAGCCAAAACTACCAGAAAAGAACTGCTCTCTGCCACCCTGTTTAGCTCTCTTCCCTGTGTTCCAGAATTGCCTTTTCCAACCTTTTCTTCCCTCTCAACCTCCCCCCACCCCCCACGCAAGCTCCAATTTTCTTAGGCCAAGCAGACAACCTGGCCTCATTCTTCACTGAAAGCATGCAGTGTTCATATTGAGAGAACCAAGATTTCATGCCATAAAATCAGATAAAGTACCTGCATTATTTGCCAGTTCCCTTCATGTCTCCTGTCACCGAGCAACGATATCCCAACTGTAGGATAAATGTGAAAATTCTATCCAGATTGTGGCTCACAACTTTTATTTCTTCTGGAAATGTCATATATTATGTTTTTTTTTTCCTTCTCATTCATTTGCTTTTAGCCTTTTCTTCTTTGATCCATCCTTCATATCAGTACTGCTTTATCTAAAGTAAAGCAAAGGACATATCCCTGGATCAATAATATCCATCACAAAATCTTCTTGACTTTGCTTGTGAATTTCTAGAAATACATGTGTGTGTGCTAAGATGCTTCAGCCATGTCTGGCTCTTTGTGACTCTAGGGACCATAGCCCGCCAAGCTCCCCTGTCCATGGGATTCTCCAGGCAAGAATCCTGGAGTGGGTTGCCCTGCCTCCTCCAGGGTATCTTCCTGACCAAGGAACCCATGTCTCTCATGTCTCCTACCTTGGCAGGTGGGTTCTTTATCACCAAGGCCACCTGGGAAGCCCCTTCTAGAAATGACCACTTGAGATAATAGATTCTATTTTGTGGACAGAGTTTGGAGTTGACTCCGATATCCTAAATTCATAGGTGTAAGGCCAGTGAAAGAAATAAAAGCTATGCTTTTGAATTAGATGATAATAAGCAAATGATGCCTCCAACTCCTGAGTTTCTGCTTCTTCTACATACCTCAGCTGAGTCCAGCTCTTCTGTTGTATCTTAACTGCTTTACCAGCATCACAAGAAATCTCTTGGTAGTTAATCCTGAAAGCACTTCTCAATAGTCCTGTTACTTGAGAGAATTTAACTAAATGATCTCTTACATTAAACACTCATCTTCATCTGAAGATAAGAGGTGATGGGGTGAGGGCCTTGAGCAGAAAATGGGCTGGAAAAAGCAAGGTTAGAAAATAGGAAAGGAGGCTGAACAGGAGAACATAGCGCTTCCTGAGGAGTAATGTCAGTTTCACTGTGCAAATGCCCGTTTTCATTCTCCTCTTCCTTGCAGCTCATCCCAACCACCACCTGCACACAAACACATTCATCATTGTCCTTAGCATACTCCTACTCCTGTCCTTTTCCTGAAAATATTCTCTTCCTCAGGGTCTCTGCAATTACTGCTTGTTTGGGACTCACTCTGGGAGGGAAAGCATCCCATCCAGCCCCTCATTATTTCCTTTTTTGATTTTTTATCAATTTAATTAATACATTTATTTTTGTTTTGTCTGTGCTGGGTCTTTCTTCATTGCTGTGCACGGGCTTTCTCTAGTTGCGATGAGCGGGGGCTACTCTCTAGTTGCAGCATGCAGGCTTCTTGTTGCAGTGGCTTGTCTTGTTGCAGCGCACGGGCTCTAGAGTGTACGGGCTTCGGTAGCTGCAGTGCATGGCTCGGTAGTTGTAGCACTTGGACTTAGCTGCTGCACAGCTTGGGAATCCTCCTGGACTCGAGATCACACCCATGTCCCCTGCCTTGGCAGGCAGATTCTTAACCACTGGACTACCAGGGAAGTCCTCATCATTTCCTTCATCCTATTAAGGTGATAACATTCACATCATGATGTATAATCCAAATTTACCCTGGAATGTATTGTCCACACACCAATCTGAAATCTAGAATTAGACATTTTAAACTTGCAGTGTCTAAAGTGGAATTCCTCTTTCATTCCACTCCCTACACCTGTTCTCTTGGTTCGTTTGCTTAAATGAACCTACCATCATCCATCTGGCTACTCATTATAATCGAGACCTTTGTCATCTTTTTATGGTAAAATACTATTTATTTATGGGTATAATGAGCCAAGTTCTAGAAGAGAAGGATGAAAAAGAATAGAACTATCCCATTTAACTGTATGATCAGCATTTGTGAATGGAGATCTGAGCTTCCTGGGTGGCGCACTGGTAAAGGATCCATCTGTCAATGCAGAAAATGTGGGTTCTATCCCTGGGGTCACCCCTGAAGGAGGGCATGGCAACCCACTCCAGTATTCTTGGCTGGAGAACCCCATGGACAGAGGAGCCTGGCAGGTTATGGTCCATGGGGTTGCAAATAGTCAGACACGACTGAGCGACTAAACAGCAACAGCAAGAGAGGAATACACAGAGGCAGGAAATGCAGGGAGAGGTGAAAGCAGAGAGGGAGTGACGGCGCCAGGGGGCCATGACTGAGGAATGACAACAACACCTGGGAGCTGAAAGAGACGAGGACAGGTTCTCTCTGAGAGCCCCACCTTAAGTTTTAGGTTCTGGCCTTTAGAACTGTGAGAGAATACATTTTTCTTGCTTTAAACCACTTAGTTTTTGGTAATTAGTATGGCGAACGCAGGAATCTAGTGTAGTGAGGAGTTGTTTATCATCTTCTACCATTTAATTTCAGGTGCTAGCATTCAGTTCAGTTCAGTTTAGTTCAGTCGCTCAGTCGTGTCCAACTCTTTGCCACCCCATGAATCACAGCATGCCGGGCCTCCCTGTCCATCACCAACTCCCGAGGTTCACTCAAACTCATGTCCATCGAGTTGGTGATGCCATCCAACCATCTCATCCTCTGTCATCCCCTTCTCCTCCTGCCCCCAATACCTCCCAGCATCAGAGTCTTTTCCAATGAGTCAACTCTTTGCAGGAGGTGGCCAAAGTATTGGAGTTTCAGCTTTAGCATCATTCCTTCCAATGAACACCCAGGACTGATTTCCTTTCGGATGGACTGGTTGGACCTCCTTGCAATCCAAGGGACTCTCAAGAGTCTTCTCCAACACCACAGTTCAAAAGCATCAATTCTTTGGCATTCAGCTTTCTTCACAGTCTAACTCTCACATCCATACATGACCACTGAAAAAACCATAGCCTTGACTAGACGGACCTTTGTTGGCAAAGTAATGTCTCTGCTTTTGAATATGCTGTCTAGGTTGGTTATAACTTTCCTTCCAAGGAGTAAGCGTCTTTTAATTTCATGGCTGCAGTCACCATCTGCAGTGATTTTGGAGCCCCCAAAAATAAAGTCTGACACTGTTTCCACTGTTTCCCCATCTACTTCCCATGAAGCGATGGGACCAGATGCCATGATCTTAGTTTTCTGAATGTTGAGCTTTAAGCCAACTTTTTCACTCTCCTCTTTCATTGTCATCAAGAGGATTTTTAGCTCCTCTTCAATTTCTTCCATAAGGGTGGTGTCATCTGCATATCTGAGGTTATTGATATTTCTCCCTAGCATTACCTGCTCACAAATTAGGCCCTTAACAGATATTTTCTGGCAACAATGAAAAGTGACATGTGTTGCTGTCTATGTACTGAACTTCTGAACTTATTTTTGTTCAGCTGTAGATGTATAAAAAAGTTACAGTATGCACAACCCAATATATATGTTTAAATAGCATCCCAGGGACGGGGGAGCCTGGTGGGCTGCCGTCTATGGGGTTGCACAGAGTCGGACATGACTGAAGTGATTTAGCAGCAGCAGCAGCAGGTTTTAACAAACAACTATAAAATGGCAACTCACTCTGGTATTCTTGCCTGGGAAATCCCATAGACAGAGGAGCCTGCAGGCTATAGTCCATGGGGTCACGGAGAGTCAGACAAGACTGAGCGTGTGTCACTCACACATTCATTTACAAAAAATGAGTATAAGGAAGTAAGCTAAGTCATGAATTAAGTTTCTACTTACATGTTTTTGTTCTGTCAGTGTTTCCCTGATGAAATAATGCTGCTATGTCAACCCTTGACTGATCCTGATACTGAAAATCTCAATGACATTTCCTCAGACATTAGACATCTGTGTATGTTACAGAAGACATATTTGACACCAATAAGTTTAGTGAAAGAAAGATAGTCACCTTTAAACAAACCAATGAGACGAAAAATAGATAATAACTGTATCTACTCTTTTTCTGATAATGTAGACTCCAGTAGTATAACTGTTGATTTAATAACTATGATGATGATTTAGGAAAGGCTTACTTTTAAAACTTTGCTAATTAATTAAAACAAAAGGAGCCTGTAGTTGAGCTCATTACTACAGCCTTCAAGGGGGTGTGTACAGCAGCAGACTTGACTTAAAGATTTCATTTTGGAAGTATAGTTTGATGTACTTCAAGGGGTCATTTTAATCTGAGCACTTCAGACATTAAGATGTCTGCTAGTTTGGTTTTCAAGTACAGTCCTTTGAACAGCTCCCCTCCTTTTGAATAGTCTACCTTGTGTTTATTTTAATTAGCAGGGCTAATTGTGTCTTAGGACTATCCAAACAGGGAGAGGACAGGAGAACATTCAAGGGTAAAACATATGAAAGATATTAGGAAAACATTGTAAGCGCTAAAGAAGATATGACAAGCTTGACTTGGTAGAGGCATGTTTAATACAGCATCTTCGGGGAAAATCTCTGTTCTGATAATTAAGTAGCATTGTGTTTGATGAGATGGTCCCACAGCATTTTTCATAATGCTAAATTACTTTGAACGTGTTTTTATAACTTCTCTTGTTTGTACTAATATTACGGTCAGCTTTGATTTTGAACTTTTTTTATTGTGACATTTCTATCTACACGTCACCTCACTTTGACCTTCTTTCATTTCAGTTGCTTTTGTGTTCATCTCAATAATGTATGAAAATGATTTGCTAGGAAGATTTACTGACTGCATTCAGTTTTTAAAAGATGTGCAGAAAGACTAGGAGGAGTTGTTTTAAATCAGGTCTTTAGCTTTAATGTTATAGTTCAACAACATTTGTAAGTCAAAATATCATTGAAAATGTTCTTACAATTGGAGAAAAATAATACATGTTATGACACATTGACTTGAGTCATAATATTTAGGTGCTAAAACAGAACTTTCTAGCTTCTGTCACCTAACAAAATGTCTGTGGATATTGCATTAATTATGAGAAAATATGTGCATACATTTTCAGTATCCTGTTGGAATTAAGCACTGAAGTCTTTTTTCCTCTTTACACTACTTCACAGAATTTTACGTGTTTTCTCTGAGTTTCTCCAGTTGCATACCTCTGTTTATTTGAGACACAGCCTGTGTTTGTCAGTGATCTTACTGTTGTATGTTGACTCTGGATGATTCATCAGTATCTTGCATGTAGACATATACAACTGCTATTTTTCTCTGATTGTTTTCACATGAAAAGATTTTTATTTTCATCTTACTCATGTAGTGTATAAATTCTGATGAAAATTTCTTTACAGAACACATTTTAAAATATTTTCATCTAAGTACAATGATCAATGATTTGCTTCAGAATCTTGTCCTTCGTAAAAAATATTCTAATATATTTGCCAGCATTTTCTCATTTGTTTTGCTAATTTTCATAAACTAATCTTTAAGATGGGAAGAACACCCTCCTATTAATGTACACTTATCTTATAAATCAATTTATTTCATTTCTTATTGGTCTGTAACTACCTTTAATTTTTTTTAACCTATAACTAGATTTAGATAGTATTTTCCTTCCAACATGCATGGCATGGAATTTTTCTCCATTTATGTATATATATGCATATGTATTTTTATATATGTCATAGGAATATATGAATTTTCTCCATGGCCAGCATTAATATACATGTGAGTGCATTGCAAGAAAGTACTGAATGATAATTTTGCTTCTTGGTTTAGCAAACATCATTCTGTTCTCTGGTTTAGGTTTGAGTATGAATCCCTTTGCTGCGCACTAGAAACAAACACAACATTGTAAATCAACTAAACTCCAATATAAAATAAAAAGTAAAATATAAATAAATATATTGAGCTATCAGTATCAAAAATTGTTACTTAGGTACAGTGAATAAGAATGATTTCTTTATTTCTATTTTACCATTGGCCAAGGTGAAAGAGTCACAAAGTTAAAGCATAAAAAGTGAGTGGATTTTTTCACTAGCTGGTGGTGAATATTTGATACTGATATGTATGTATTTCTACACAAGCATAAGCATGCGGTACTACCATCAACAGCATAAAATGTTTAAAGTCACTTATCCTCATTTTGAGACAAATATCCCAAAGTACACATCTGGGGACTAATTTCCAATTTTTAAGTTTTCCTTTACATGCTCACTTTAATCAATATAAAATAGCATGAGATGCTCCAAGTCTGATTTTGGGGATTCTTTTGGTGATTAGCAGTAGGTAAGTGCCCCCAAATTGTCTGTGTAATCTAGGGAGGATAGTAAAAATAGCTTTCGTTTTTGCATGAATGTGAAGTGCAGCATGCCTTATTCATCACACTGTGCAGCGGATGCTCATTAGTCATTCAGTCGTGTCCGACTCTTTGCTACCGACCCCGTGAACTGTAGCCTGCCAGGCTCCTCTCTCCATGGGATTCTCCAGGCAAGAATACTGGAGTGAGTTGCCATGTTCTCCTCCAGGGGATCTTCCTGACCCAGGGATTGAACCTGCCTCTCCAGAGTCTCTTATATCAGCAGGCAGATTCTTTACCACTGAGCCAACTTCAAAGCCCTGTGGTGGATGCACAGTGAATGGCTATGGATTGATGACTAGGAATTTCCATATATTTATCATCCACTTATTAAAAATATCTGTTGCCAATAAAGAATGTTATCTGTAGATGGATTTTGAAGTTTTCAAGTGTTCTACTCCAATTTTAATGAAGTTGTTAAGTAGGCTCTGCTTTTAGCCAGGATTTGTTGACACTCCTAATATTAAGAGCAGACTGGAGTTGGAGAAAAAAATAATTCTGTTCTGCCATAAACCCCTGAATACATGGCTGAAATCTTGACTATTCTTAGATTTTTATCACTTTCTTTCTAATAGTGGTTTCTACATATTTCACTTGCAGGACTCATCGTTGTTGTTTAAGCATATTGTCATAGGTTGAATGTTATATAAAATGTGTCTATGGACGGTTGTTGTTGTTCTGTCATTAAATTGTGTTCCAGTCTTTCCGACCACGTGAACTGCAGCATGCCAGGCTTCCCTGCCCTTCTCTATCTCCCCATTATGGACAATGGTAAGGGGAGAAATTATCTTTCTTCAACTCCATTATTTGTTCATTATAATAGAATGTTGTACACCTTTGTTGCTAAATTAACCGTGGATCTGGATTTATAATAGCAGATACTTTGAACTGTTCAGTAAACATGCAGTCTAGTCTATCAAAATAAATATATTCAACTATAAGAATTATTTTAGAACACGCTTGTCTATTTTCTTTTTCCCGTCAAATGACAGTGGTTCTCCAACCCATGATCCTTATATTCTACAAACATGTGCTCACTTGCTCAATTGTTTCCAACTTTTTGCGACCCCACAGACTGTAGTAGCTCTCCAAGCTCCTCTGTCCGTGTATTCCCAGGCAAGAATACTGAGTGGGTAGTCATTCCCTTCTCCAGGGAATCTTCCTGACAGAGGGATGGAACCTGGGTTGCCCACAATGCAGGCAGATTCTTCACACCTGAGCCACACGACAATCCCCGTGCTGATTCTTATCTTCTACAAGCACAATGCTGTAGCAAAATTCTTTCCAGTGTTTGAAAATGCTGAGCAAAAACATGCAACGTGATCTCATAACGTTTTGCATGTGTGTTTTCATGCTCTTGTCATGAACTGAGAAGCTGTTTGAATTGATACTTCCAAAAAAGATTTCATCCAGTTATTAACTTTTTTTTCAGCCAAGTCTTCGTATTTCCTAGCTTTAGAATGAGACTTGGAAAGCACTTTATAAGCAGATGCTCTAGTGCAAAAAATTAATGCTCAATTTCAGGGAATTCTGTGATTTTGTGTGTAAGTATTTTAAATCAAACATTGTTTTCCCATCTAACAAAACTGGTTGGGTGCTATTTCCAGAATGAGCAAAATAATCTTGTCTAACTTTTTCATAAGTCAGATGAGGAAACTAAGCAAAACTGTTAGTCAAGAGTACACAGTGAGTAAACAGGCAAGCCAGGGCTGAGTTCCAGCCTTAATTTTCCTGATGCTAATAAAGTTTTCCTTATAAAAGCACTGCTTTGCAAAGGTGCCCGTAGTTCTTCTGTCCTTTGGGAATTCCACACTGCAATCTGAGATTGGTTGTCTCAGTAATTTAGAACACCTGCCCTTGTCAACACTCCAAAGTCCTTTAACAGCAGCCTCTAGCCTTTTCTCAGCAGTCTCTAGTCTTTGGGCTTTCCTGGTAGCTCAGATGGTAAAGCGTCTGCCTACAATGCGGGAGACCCTGGTTCAATCCCTGGGTCAGAAAGATCCCCTGAAGAAGGAAATGACAACCCATTCCAGTATTCTTGCCTGGAAAATCCCGTGGACCGAGGAGCCTGGTAGGCTACAGTCCCTGGGGTCGCAAAGAATTGGACATGACTAAGTGACTTCACTTTCACTAGCCTCTTTGGCACCAGGGACTGGTTTTGTGGAAGACAATTTTTCCACAGTCTGGGGAGTGGTGATGGTTTCAGGAGAATTTAAGAGCATTACATTTATTGTGAACTTTATCCTATTATTATTAGGCCACCCCCACTTCAGATCATCAGGCGTTACATCCTAGAGCTTGGGGTCATCACTGTTGTTTAATCACTCAGTGTGTCTGACTCTTTTGTGACCCCATGAATTGTAGCCCGCCAGGCTCCTCTGTCCATGGGATTCTCAAGGCAAGGATACTGGAATGGGTTGCCATTTCCTTCTTCAGGGAATTTTCCTGTCCCAGGAATTGAACCCGAATCTCCCGCATTGGCAGGCAGGTTCTTTACCACTGAGCCATCATGGAGCCCCTGCTTTATAAGGAAACAAACACAATGAAGTAAGGTAAGGTTTTCTGTTACATTTCATACCATATGTAAGCTGGTGCTTGCATGTGTGTGTGCTCAGCCACTTCAGTTGTATCCGACTCTTCATGACTCTATAGACTGTAGCCCACCAGGTTCTTCTGTCCATGTGATTTCCCAGACAAGTATACTGGAGTGTATTGCCATTTACTCCTCCAAGGGACCTGCCCCACCCAGGGATCAAACCCTTGTCTCTTGGGTCTCCTGCTTTGTAGGTGGATTCTTTACCACTGAAGCATTGGGGAAGCGCATGATAGTTGATACATGCTACATTTTATTTTTTTATTTATTTTTTTTTCATGCTACATTTTATACACGCACTGTGTGGTGGTTAATAAGATTTTAGGAAGAAGGAGGAAACACAGCTAGTTCTAGGAAGGTGCAGATGTACCTTTTAAAGATTGTCCCTAAAAGGTCAAGAGAAGTGGTCTCTTCTGTTACTGACACAGGCCAGGGGGTAGAGGACAAGAGAGGTAAGTCAGATATATTTAGATAAAAGGCCCAGGGTGGTGTCTGTAGGGGGAGGGAGTGCCTTGTGGTTGGTGGTTTGTTTTGTTTTCCCCACTGAATCTGGAGAAATTTCAATTGAAGGACCTTGTTAGAGAGGACATTTTGCCACTTAGCTGGGATATCTGTATAACAGTTAACAAGAATGAGAGTCATAAAACTAAAGGAAACACCTAGATTCACCACTAAAAGAACTTTCTGTGTGTTCCCCTCAGTATCTTCACTCTGTATTTAGATTTTGGGAAAAAATAATTGGCAAACACAATCTTTGGAGATTAGGAGTAAATTTGAAAGGATTTATGAGGTGGATAAGCACATTTTGTGTTTAATTTTCTTTGGTTTTCTATTTATGTTGCTGCTAGAATAGAATACAGTGTTCTACTTTTAAACATTAAAAAAAATCTATAGAAAAATAGAAAACATCTTTCTAAGTTCAACTAGCTTGTTTGGTTAAGCAAGTATGTATATATGTCTGTCTTTGCATATGTGATATTATAGATATGCTTTACTATTTATTATTTAATGTGTGTGTTAGATGCTAGGTTATTTTCTTGTTCTCCAAAATCACTGCAGATGGTGACTGCAGCCATGAAATTAAAAGATGTTTGCTCCTTGGAACAAAAGCTATGACCAACCTAGACAGTATATTAAAAGCAGAGACATTACTTTGCTGACATAGGTCAGTCTAGTTAAAACTATGGTTTTTTCAGCAGTCATGTATAGATGGGAGAGCTAGACCATAAAGAAAGCTGAGCGCTAAAGAATTGATGCTTTTGTACTGCAAGGAGATCCAACCAGTCAATCCTAAAGGAATTCAGTCCTTCTGAATGTTCATTGGAAGGACTGATAATGAAGCTCCAATACTTTGGCCACCTGATGTGAAAAACTGACTCATTAGAAAAGACCCTGATGTTGAGAAAAATTGAAGGCAGGGGGAGACGGGGACAACAGAGAATGAGACAGTTAGATCGCATCGATGGATAGGAATTTGAGCAAACTCTGGGAGTTGGTGATGGAACGACAGGAAAGCCTCACATTTTGCAGTCCACGTGGCCACAAAGAGTCAGACACGACTGAGTTTCTGAACTGAGATGCTAGGTTATTGTGCATTTTTATTTAGGTCTTATAGCTTAGCAATAGTTTATACCTATGGATTAATAATATGAATCAGCTGTAAAATTTGTTGCTTGGCAAATTAGTTCACAGTGTGTAACAATTGATATCTGTAATGGCTTAGATTTTTATACTGTATTTTATTATTTATGGCACTAGTGGTAAAGAAACTGCCTGTCAAGGCAGAAAGCTCAGAAGACTGAAGTTCAGTCCCTGGGTGCGGAAGATCCCCTGGAGTAGGAAATGACAACCTACTCCAGAATCCTTGCCTGGGAAACCCAATGGATAGAGGAGGCTGGTGGGCTACAGTGCATAGGGTCTCAAAAGAGTCCAAAATAACTGAATCAACTCTGTACACACGCATGTATTCACTGTTACATGGTGAGAAAACAGAAAATTTTTATATTGAATTAATAATCATTTAAATTATTATTCTACATTTTTACCAGTGTATGTCCATAATTACCCAACTAATGGTTAAGTACATTTCATAACATATCTTGTCATTTTAAAGACAATGTCTCAACCATATCATTACTTTTCTCATTTTAAAATAACCATAAACAATAGAATAATAAACATAATTTTGTTGAAAAAAAGATTTAAAAAAAAACTGGAAAATTTTTGCAATGCCATCAGTTGATAGGAGAAGGAGGAGGAGGAATACTGACTGAAATTTGTGTATTCATTTGATTTATGTAATATTTGGAACTGAAGAGAAGGGTAGATTCATCATTTATCCATGTAGTGTCACTAAATAAGAAAGTAATAAGAATAAGAATTTCCTTCCTTTACACACTTTGTCATCTAGTATTCCCTCCACTGGGTGGAGGCTGAGATAGAGACCTTGGTATCAGTTCTAGCAGAGCTCTGACTTGACAAAAGTGCTTGATGGAAATGTATATTTTTATTTGTGTGGGAATAGCTAATTATTTCTTCTAATTTTATATCCCATATTTTGGGGAACAGTTCACTCATCCTTCTGATTCTGCCCTGACAGTCATGTCCAGTTTTCACCAACTCGGAAATGAACTTATGAACTTTGGGGCAACAGTGACAGTGAAATGATTGCTAAGAGCCAGTCACAATAGTTTTGTTTCTATAATTGATTATTTTTTAGAAAATATTTAAGATATTAAAGAGATGTGGAAATCTAATGTACCTATTCTCGTCTTTGCAAACAGTCCATGGGGTCACACAAGCAAATTCTATAAGGTTTTCCCAGTTATCAGTGCAGTGACGTCTGACACCAACTCCCCAGAGACAGACCACATTCCACAGACAAGGCAGGGTGCAGCCCCCCACAAGACTGTTCTCATGTCACAATGCGGCAACTGCAAGAT
The DNA here is from genome assembly GCF_002263795.3 of Bos taurus. Lineage (NCBI taxonomy): Eukaryota > Metazoa > Chordata > Mammalia > Artiodactyla > Bovidae > Bos > Bos taurus. The sequence continues at coordinate 3,966,963 of NC_037335.1, forward strand.
CTGGGGTCCCCAGGACACCTCACTTCTGACCAGCTGACTATCCCCTAAGTTTCATTAATTTGCTTGGAAGTCTTACAGAACTCAAAAAAGAGCTTCACTTAAGGTTACACTTTCATTATAGCAAAAGTAAAGAAATCAGAACTGGCCAGAGGAAGAGACACACAGTGCAAGGCCTGGGAGGATCTCAAAAACATAGCTTCCACTCTCCAACCCCAGGAGTGGGACTCATCATCCTTGTGGCCTTGCGATGTGTGTAGTATCTCCGACTAAGGACGCCCAAGCATTGTGTCCAGAGGTTGTGTTGGGTTCATTGACAGCATGGCCATTGAGACATTGGCCCACAGGCCACACTCAAGACAAGAACTCAATCCTAGCCCCCCTCCCTCTCCAGAGGTCAGGCTGAGGGCAGTGGTCTCAGAGCCTCTATCCAATACCAGGGCTTTTTTCTTCACACTTTCAGTACCCTTCCAGAGCCACCTCATTATTTAAACTAAAGCCCTCAGGGACCTCCCTAGTGGTCCAGTGGCTAAGACTCTGAGATCCCCAAGCAGTACCCCAGGTTTGATCCCTGGTCAGGAAACTAGGTCCCACATGGCTCAGTTGTTGCTGTTGTGGTTATTGTTCAGTCTCCTAGTCATATCCAACTCTTTGTGATCCCATGGATTGCAGCACTCCAGGCCTCCCTATCCCTCACCATCTCCCAGAGTTTGCCCAAGCTCATGTACATTACATCAGTGACCCCATCCAACCATGTCATCCTCTGACGCCCTTTCCTCTTTCTGCCCTCAATCTTTCACAGCATCAGGGAATTTCCCAGTGAGCCAGCTGTTCACATCAGGTGACCAAAATACTGGAGCTTCAGCTTCAGCATCAGTCCTTCCAATGAGTATTCAGGGTTGATTTCCATTAAGATTGACTGATTTGAGCTCCTTGATGTCCGTGGGACGCTCAGGAGTCTTCTCCAACACCACAGTTCAAAAGCATCAATTTTTTGGTGCTCCACCTTCTTTATAGTCCAGCTCTTACAACGTACATGACCACTGGGAAGACCATAGCCTTAACTATATGAACCTTTGTTGGCAGAGTAATGTCTCTGCTTTTCAACACAACATCTAGATTTGTCATAGCTTTTCTGCCAAGAAGCAAACATCTTGTGATTTCATGGCTGCAGTCACCACCCACAGTGATTTTAGAGTCCATGAAGAGGGAATCTGTCACTACTTCCAACTTTCCCCCCTCTATTTGCCATGAAGTAATGGGGCCAGATCTTCCCTGTAGCTCAGACGATAAAGACTCTGCCTACAATGCAGGAGACCCGGGTTTGATCCCTGGGTCAGGAAGATCCTCTGAAGAAGGGAATGGCAAACTACTCCAGTATTCTTACCTGGAACCTGGAGGGCTACAGTTCATGGAGTTGCAGAGTCAGATGTGACTGAGTGACTACCACTACTACTAATGGGACCAGATGCCATGATGTTAGTTTTTTTGTTTTGTTTTGTTTAAGCCGGCTCTTTCACTATCTTCCTTCCCCTCATCAAGAGGCTTTTTAATTTCTCTTCGTTTTCTGCCATTAGATTGTTATCATCTGCATATCTGAGGTTGTTGATGTTTCTCCCACCTGTCTTGATTCCAGCTTGTAAATCTTCCAGCCCAGAATTTCTCAAGATATGCTCAGTGTATAGATTAAACAAACAGGGTGACATGCCTCAGTGCCACAACCAAAGGAAAAAAAGAAAAAAAAAAAGATCCTGCATGTCATAACTAAGACTTCATGCAGCCAAATCAATTAAAAAAGACAAAAGAAAAAACTCAGGGCCTCAAGTTACCTAGGTAGAAATGCCCTCCGGACTCATTGTGAATTACAAAGTTAATCTAATGATATGCATTTATTTCATCACTTGAGCAAGATCAAAGATTTAGAGAAACTGGGAGTAAGACCTGTTAAATTCTTTATGACACATCCAGAAAGCAACACAATCAGATTACATTGCTCCAGGACTCCTGTCACTTTTATGTACTATTGTACCTTTAAAGGTCTTCCCTGGTGGCTCAGTTGGTAAATAATCTGCCTGCAATGCGGAAGACCTGGGTTTGATCCCGGGATTGGGAAGGTCCCATAGAGAAGGGAAAAGCTACCCAATCCAGCATTCTATTCTGAGAATTCTGTGGACTGTATAGTCCATGGAGTCACACAGTGTTGGATGTAACTGAGCGACTTGCACTTCACTTCACATACCTTTAAAAGTTACTGAGGTTCAGTTCAGTTCAGTTCAATTGCTCAGTAGTATCGGACTCTTTGCAACCCCATGAATTGCAGCACACCAGGCCTCCCTGTCCATCACCAACTCCCGGAGTTCACTCAAACTCACGTCCATCGAGTCAGTGATGCCATCCAGCCATCTCATCCTCTGTCGTCCCCTTTTCCTCCTGCACCCAGCCCCTCCCAGCATCAGAGTCTTTTCCAATGAGTCAACTCTTCACATGAGGTGGCCAAAGTGCTGGAGTTTCAGCTTTAGCATCATTCCTTCCAAAGAACACCCAGGGCTGATCTCCTTTAGAATAGACTGGTTGGATCTCCTTGCAGTCCAAGGTACTCTCAAGAGTCTTCTCCAACACCACAGTTCAAAAGCATCAATTCTCCGGCACTCAGCTTTCTTTACAGTCCAACTCTCACATCCATACATGACCACTGGATAAACCATAGCCTTGACTAGACGGACCTTTCTTGGCAAAGTAATATCTCTGCTTTTCAATATGCTATCTAGGTTGGTCATAACTTTCCTTCCAAATCATAGTAAAAAAGAGCAAAAATAGAATATCTTCATTGTTTATTTCTTTAAAATCCTAGCAAGCACTCCCTCTTTCCTCTTTCCCTTCCCAAACAATTCAAGTACCTAGGTGTTGGTGGTGCCTGGCATGGTTGGTTGGCATCCACTTTGATGTCCAGAGTGAACAGTTAGAGCCCACACAGGGTGAAGAGGCCCACACTGTGTCACTGAAAAAATAATTGATCTAAGAAATTAATGGAAAATTTTACTCAAGCCAGATTTGAGGATTATAACCTGGGAAGAGTGTCTCAGAAAGTTCTGAGAACCACTCTCCCTGTTAGAAGTCCAGGCACAGGTAATAATGTTTTGAGACAGAGGGGTGGACATCATTTACATATTATTGTCAGTTTATACAATCCAGATCTAAGTATCATCTTGGCTCCTTACAAGATCAAGAACTTCCAAGGAGGTACCAATGGTAAAGAATCTGCCTGCCAATGCAGGAGACACAGGAGTTCAATCCCTGGGTCAGGAAGGCCCCCTGGAGTAGGAAATGACAACCCTATCCAGTATTCTTGCCTGGAAAATTACATGGACGGAGAAGCCTCACAGGCTATGGTCATGGGGTCACAAAAGAGTCAGATACAACTTAACAACTAAATGACTAAAGAACAAAAACCCCACCCATGCCACTGAACTTCCAACACACACACACACCCACACACACACACACATACATACACACACACACATGTTTGATGTATCCTACCAATTGTTAGTAATAAAAAGACTGCAATAAAGAGAATAAAGACTGGAATAAGAAAAAGAACATAATGAAAAGGAACCTGAAAATTTTGAGTTACCAAGGTTAAATCTAAGTGATGACAATGTACTTGCAGAAGGGTGAAATCCAGATTCATTTTATGAATATTTCTTGACCAAATAAAACTGGGTGTATCATGTCCTTTAGGCTCTTTATCATGTCTTTCATTTTAGCAATAATTTATTCATGAGTCTCAGAGACTTTTTTTTGGCAGCATTTAAATGTATCATATCTTGACAGTTTTTCCTCTCTTCAGGCTCATCCTCCTCTATTGTAATTTATTTAAGTATTTTAGTGTTTTAGATGATTGTGGATTAATGATGCATTTAAACTGCTTTAGAATGACCTTAGGCTAGGTAAATTACTGCAGTTCTGCCAGCCAGGGATATTTATTTTGATGGCAGTAAGCTTTTTCTTTCCTGTTTAACCACATGGCACACAAAGTAACTGGCTGCCTGGTGTAAAATATATCCTATAAGAGTTACAAACAAATTTTATTTAGAGAGAAGTAACTGTTACAGTCTTGACCCTATTACAGGCAATATCTAATTCTATTTTTCACAATGACTGAATGACTTTATCTTGACTGTTAAAGGTAAAGTTTGAAAGGAAATGAGACCAGCAGTAGCACTGCTCTCAGACCTGGGCTCCATACTTCAAGACTGTGTGAGTCCCCCATCACACACCCACAAATAAATATACTAAAGAAAGCATGGGCACTTTTCTCACCTGAAAGCTTGTGTCCCTGTGTGACACAGCCAGATTCATAGACTAAACCTCCTGACTACTGAGCCTCACCATTCAAGTCTTAGGGATAAGGTTCTCCCATCTCTCTCTTAAAATAATAATAATAATAATAATAATTTATTTATTTTAATTGGATGCTAATTACTTTACAATATTGTGGTGATTTTGCCATACATTGACATTAATCAGCCATGGGTATACATGTTTCCTCCATCCTGAACCCCATTCCCACCTCCCTCCCCACCCTATTCCTCAGGGTTATCCCAGTGCACTGGCCCTGAGCACCTGTCTCATGCATCGAACCTGGACTGATGATCTGTTTCACATATGATAATATACTTGTTTCAGTGCTATTATCTCAAATCATCCCACCTTCACCTTCCACACAGAGTCCAAAAGTATGTTTTTTACATTTGTGTCTCTTTTGCTGTCTTGCATATAGGGTCATTGTTACCATATTTCTAAATTCCATATATATGCGTTAGTATACTGTATTGGTGTTTTTCCTTCTGGCTTACTTCACTGTGTATAATAGGCTCCAGTTTCATCCACCTCATTAGAACTGATTCAAATGTATTCTTTTTAATGGCTGAGTAATACTCCATTGTGTATATGTACCACAGCTTTATTATCCATTCATCTGCTGATGGACATCTAGGTTGCTTCCATGTCCTGGCTATCGTAAACAGTGCTGAGATGAACATTGGGGTACACGTGTCTCTTTCAGTTCTGGTTTTCTCAGTGTGGATGCCAAACAGTGGGATTGCTGGATCATAAGGCAGTTATATTTACAGTTTTTAAGGAATCTCCACACTGTTCTCCATAATGGCTGTACTAGTTTGCATTCCCACCAACAGTGTAAGAGGGTTCCCTTTTCTCCACATCCTCTCCAGGATTTATTGCTTGTAGACTTTTGGGTCGCAGCCATTCTAACTGGCATGAAATGGTACTTCATAGTGGTTTTGATTTGCATTTCTCTGATAATGAGTGATGTTGAGCATCATTTCATGTGTTTGTTAGCCATCTGTATGTCTTCTTTGGAGAAATGTCTGTTTAGTTCTTTGGCCCATTTTTTGATTGGGTTGTTTATTTTTCTATTATTAAGCAGCATGAGTTGCTTGTATACTTTTGAGATTAATTCTTTGTCAGTTGCTTCATTTGCTATTATTTTCTCCCCTTCTGAAGGTTGTCTTTTCACCTTTCTTATAGTTTCCTTCATTTATCAAAAGCTTTTAAGTTTAATTAGGTCCCATTTGTTTATTTTTGCTTTTATTTCCATTACTCTGAGGAGTGGGTCATAGAGGATCCTCCTGTGATTTATGTCGGAGAGTGTTTTGCCTATGATTTCCTCTAGGAGTTTTATAGTTTTGGGTCTTACATTTAGATCTTTAATCCATTTTGAGTTTATTTTTGTGTATGGTGTTATAAAGTGTTCTAGTTTCATTCTTTTACAAGCGGTTGACCAGTTTTCCCAGCACCAGTTTTTAAAGAGATTGTCTTTTCTCCGTTGTATATTCTTGCCTCCTCTGTCAAAGATCAGTTGTCCATAGGTGTGTGGATTTATCTCTGGGCTTTCTATTTTGTTACATCAAGCTATGTTTCTGTTTTTGTGCCAGTACCATACTGTCTTGATGACTGCAGCTTTGTGGTATAGTCTGAAGTCAGGCAGGTTGATTCCTCCAGTTCCGTTCTTCGTTCTCAAGATTGCTTTGGCTATTTGAGGTTTTTTGTATTTCCATGCAAATTATGAAAGTATTTGTTTTAGCTCTCTGAAAAATACCATTGGTAGCTTGATAGGGATTGCATTGAATGTATAGATTGCTTTGGGTAGTATACTCATTTTCACTCTGTTGATTCTTCTGATTCATTAATATGGCACATTTCTGCATCTATTTGTGTCATCTTTGATTTCTTTCATTAGTGTTTTATAGTTTTCTATATATAGGTCTTTTGTTTCTTAAAGTAGATTTATTCCTGAGTACTTTATTCTTTTCATTGCAATGATGAATGGAATTGTTTCCCTAATTTCTTTTTCTGTCTTCTCATTGTTAGTGTACAGGAATGCAAGGGGTTTCTGGGTGTTAATTTTATATCCCAGGACTTTACTATATGCATTGATTAGCTCTAGTAACTTTCTGGTAGAGTCTTTAGGGTTTTCTATGTAGAGGATCATGTCATCTGCAAATAGTGAAGTTTTACTTCTTCTTTTCCAATCTGGATTCTTTATTTCTTTTTGTTCTCTGATTGCTGAGGCTAAAACTTCCAAAACTATGTTGAAGAGTAGTGGTAAGAGTTTGCATCCTTGTCTCATTCCTGACTTTATGGGAAATGCTTTCAATTTTTCACCATTGAGAATAATGTTTGCTGTGGGTTTATCATATATGGCTTTTATTTTGTTGAGGTATGTTCCTTCTGTGCCTGCTTTCTGGAGGGTTTTTATCATAAATGGGTGTTGAATTTTGTCAAAGGCTTTCTTTGCATCTATGATTGAGATAATCATATCATTTTTATCTTTCAATTTGTTAATGTGGTGTATCACATTGATTTGTGAATATTGAAGAATCCTTGCATCCCTAGGATAAAGCCCACTTGGTCATGATGTATGATCTTTTTATATGTTGTTTGATTCTATTTCCTAGAATTTTGTTGAGGATTTTTGCATCTATGTTTAACAGTGATATTGACCTGTAGTTTTCTTTTTTTGTGGCATTTTTTTCTGGTTTTGGTATTAGGGTGATGGTGGCCTCAAAGAATGAGTTTGGCAGATTACCTTCCTCTGAAATTTTCTGGAAGAGTTTGAATAGGATAGGTGTTTGTTCTTCTCTAAATTTTTGGTAGAATTCAGCTGTGAAGCCATCAGGTCTTGGGCTTTGTTTGTTGGAAGATTTTTGATTACAGTTTCTATTTCCATGCTTGGGATGGGTCTGTTAAGATTTTCTATTTCTTCCTGGTTCAGTTAGGGAAGGTTATACTATGTTTTAAGAATTCATCCATTTCTTCCAAGTTGTCCATTTAATTGTCATATAGTTGCTGATAATAGTCTCTATGATCCTTTGTATTTCTGTGTTGTCTGTTGTGATTTATCCATTTTCATTTCTAATTTTGTTCATTTGATTATTCTCCTTTTTTTTCCCTTGATGAGTCTGGCTTATGGTTTGTCTATTTTATTTATCTTATCAAAGAACCAGCTTTTTAATTTTGTTGATTTTTGCTATAGTCTCCTTTGTTGCTTTTTCATTTATTCCTGCCCTAATTTTTACGATTTCTTTCTTCTACTAACCCTGGAGTTCTTCATTTTTTTCTTTTTCTAGTTGATTTAGGTGTAAAGTTAGGTTATTTGATTTTTCTCTTGTTTCTTGAGGTAAGTTTGTATTGCTATGAACCTTCCCCTGAGCATTGCTTTTACTGAATTCCGTAGTTTTTGAGTTGTCGTATTTTCATTTTCATTTGTTTCTATGCATATTTTGATTTCTTCTTTGATTTGTTGGTTATTCAGAAGTGTGTTGTTTAGCCTCCATATCTTTGTATTTTTAATAGGTTTTTTCCTGTAGTTGACATCTAATCTTATAGCACTGTGATCAGAAAAGACATGTTAAATGATTTCAATTTTTTTGAATTTACCAAGGCTAGATTTATGGCCCAGGAATGTATCTAACCTGGAGAAGGTTCCATGTGCACTTGAGAAAAAGGTGAAATTCATTGTTTTAGGGTGAAATGTCCTATAGATATCAATTAGGTCTAACTAGTCTATTGTATCCTTTAAAGTTTGTGTTTTATTGTTTATTTCCTGTTTAGTTGATCTATCCATAGGTGTGAGTGGGGTAATAAAGTCTCCCACTATTATTGTGTTATTGTTAATTTCACCTTTAATACTTGTTAGCATTTGTCTTACATATCGCAGTGCTCCTATGTTTGGTGCATATATATTTATAATTGTTATATCTTCTTCTTGGATTGATGCTTTGATATTTATGTAGTGTCCTTCTTTGTCTCTTTTCATGGCCTTTATTTCAAAGTCTATTTTGTCTGATATGAATATTGCTACTACAGCTTTCTTTTTGTCTCCATTGCATGAAATATCTTTTTCCAGCCCTTCACTTTCAGTCTGTATGTGTCCATTGTTTTGAGGTGGGTCTCTTGTAGACAGCATATATAGGGGTCTTGTATTGGTATCCATTCGGCCTGTCTTTGTCTTTTGGTTGGGTTATTCAACCAATTTACATTTAATGTAATTATTGATAAATATGAACCCATTGCCATTTACTTTGTTGTTTTGGGTTCGAGTTTATAAACCTTTTCTGTGTTTCCTGTCTAGAGAACATCCTTTAGCATTTGTTAAAGAGCTGTTTTGGTGGTGCTGAATTCTCTCAGCTTTTGCTTGGCTGTAAAGCTTTTGATTTCTCCTTCAGAGGACTTCCCTGGTGGCTCAGATGATAAAGCGACTGTGTACAATGCGGGAGACCTGGGTTCAATCCTTGGGTCAGGAAGATACGCTGGAGAAGGAAATGGCAATCCACTTCAGTACTATTGCCTGGAAAATCCCATGGACAGAGGAGCCTGGTAGGCTACATTCAATGGGGTGGCAAAGAGTTGGACATGACTGAGCGACTTCACTTTCCTTTCCTTTCCTTTCATATTTGAATGAGATCCTTGCTGGGTACAGTGATCTGGGTTGTAGGTTTTTCTCTTTCATCACTTTAAGTATGTCCTGCCATTCCCTTCTGACCTGAAGAGTTTGGGACTGTTTGGGACTCTCTGCGTTTCTTGGACATGGATGGCTATTTCCTTCCCCATTTTAGGGAAGTTTTCAACTATTATCTCCTCAAGTATTTTCTCATGCCCTTCCTTTTCGTTATCTCCTTCTGGGACTCCTATGATTTGATCATTGGGGCATTTAACCTTTTCCCAGAGGTCTCTGAGATTGTCCTCATTTCTTTTAATTCTTTTTTCTTTTTTCCTCTCTGCTTCACTTATTTACTCCATTCTATCTTTCACCTCACTTATCCTATCTTCTGCCTCAGTTATTCTACTGTTGGTTCCCTCCAGAGTGCTTCTGATCTTAGTTAATGCATTATTCATTATTGATTTACTCTTTATTGTTTCTCCTAGGTCCTTTTTAAACATTTCTTGCATCTTTCTCAATCCTTTTCTCTAATCTATTTATCTGTAGCTCCATTTTGTTTTCAAGATTTTGATCATCTTTACTATCATTATTCTGAATTATTTTTTCAGGTAAACTCCCTATATCCTCCTCTTTTGTTTGGTTTGGTGGGCATTTATCATGCTCCTTTACCTGCTGAATATTTCTTTTTTGTTTTTTTTTCATTTTGTTTAGATTGCTGTATTTGTGGTGGCATTTCTGTAGGCTGGAAGTTTGTGGTTCCTCTTTATTGTGGAGGTTGCTCCCTGTGTGTGGGGTTGGACTAGTGGCTTGTCAAGGCTTCCTGTTTTGGGAAGCTTGCATCGGTGTTCTGGTGGGTGGAGTTGGATTTATTCTCTCGCAATGAAGTATCCAGTAGTGAGTTTTGAGGTGTCTGTGGATTTGGTGTGACTTTGGGAAGCCTGCCTTTTCATGCTCAGGGCTGTGTTCCTGTGTTGCTGGAGAATTAGCATGGTATGTCTTGCTCTGGAACTTGTTGGCTCTTGGGTGGAGCTTAGTTTCCATGTAGGTTTGATGAGCTCTTGTCAGTTAATGTTCCCTGGAGTCAGGAGTTTTCTGGTGTTCTCAAGTTTTGGATTTAATCCTCCTGCCTCTGGCTTTCAGTCTTATTCTTACAGTAGCCTCAAGACTTCCCCGTCCATATAGCACAGATGATAAAACATCTAGCTTAATGGTGAAAAGATTCTCCACAGTGAAGGACACCCAGAGAGGTTCCCAGAGCTACATGGAGAAGAGAAGAGGGAGGAGGGAGATAGAGGTGACCAGGAGGAGAAGAGGGGGAATCAAAAGGGGAGAGAGCAATCTAGCCAGTAATCAACTCCCTATGTGCTCTCCACAGTCTGGAACACCCAGAGAGGTTTATGGAGTTCCATAGAGAAGAGAAGATGGAGGAAGGAGATAGTGGTGACCTGGGGGAGAAAAGGGAGAGTCAAAAGGGGAGACAGAAATCAAGCCAGTAATCACACCCCTAAGTAAAAATGGGTACTGAAGGTTAGAGTCTTAAAGGTACAAAATTGATAACAAATACCAAACAACAAACATTAAAAATCTAGAGTAGAGGTTAGACTCTTAAAAATACAATATTAAAAATGCAAAGCAGAATCAATCACAAAATTATAGAATATATAAAATTATAAATATATATATATATGAAATTTGCTTTAAAATAAGGTCTCTTTTTTGCAAGGTAACGGTAGGTTATAAAAATGAAAATTAAAGGAGTAATAAAGAACTTAAAAATAAAAATGATTAAAAATGGTAATTAAAAGGATGGTAATAGTAAAAATATAGCTAAAAATTTCTCTGGAGTTGTTGAGGGCAGTGTGGGTGGGATCAGTTCAGTTTCAGATAGTTCCTTTTTCCAGCTTATACTTCTTGCCAAGGTCTATAGGCCCCTTCCAATGCTTAGTCAATGTTAGCTACAGGGTTTTAATCTGTTGCACCTGCCACCTCCAGAGCGGGTCCCTTCTTCTTTGTTTATTTTGGCTTCCTCTGTTTGCAAGCCTCTTCAGTGTCTAATTTCTGCCCTGACACAAGGGGACGAATGTGGTCACTTATTTAGGCTCTGTTGTTGAGTTGTGTGTGGGAAGGGAGGAACACTACAAACAAATATCACTGGCATGTATGGGGAGTGCTCACCGTGTCTGGGCCACACTGGATTTGCCCCAGCTCATGGTGGCATGTGCTTTCCCAGTCTACACTGCTCAGGCTCCAGGTTTCTCTGCAGGGGTGTTGTCCAAAGCAGGCCCTGCATTTTGTGTACTTTCCAGGTCTAAGTTGCTCAGGTTCAGGTTCTTGGGTACTTCACAAAGGCACAGACTTGGTTGGGTGTGTGTTTTGTGCCTTTCCCAGGTCTGAGCAGCTCAGGAGACCAGGTGCGTGGTGAGTGCACTCTCCCCAGGTGGGCATTGTGTCTTATCACCTCCCCAATCCTAGCCGCTCAGTTTCCCAGGTGTGCAGTGGGAGCACTGTCCCAGGTGTGCCATGTGTCTCCTCTGAGGAGCTGATCTCAGGCTGCAACCCTCCTGGCAGATGTCAACTGTCCAGGATCCCAGGAAGACTTGGTTAGGAACTGGGATGGAGGATGCTGTCTCTGGGTCCGAGATTGCCCCTTGCCTTCTGGCTCTGGCTGTTGCCCGCCTGCCTCTCTGCCTCTGGCAGGGGGTATGACCCAGTCCACAGCAGGCTAGCTCTTGTTTGGTGTTTGCTCAGTCCTTTTCTGTGAGTGGGCCAGGCTGAGCCTTAAGTTAGAGCTTTTCACGGGAAAGTTCTCTCTCTCTCTCTTATTTTTTTTTTCTCTCTCTGGCTATCCCACAGTTTGGGTGGGTTGCTATCTCACGTTAGCTCCCTCAGATTGTCCTCAGGGAATTCAGGCCCAGTCCCTTACCCTAAGCATGCAACTCACACCTCCCTGTCCAGCCCCTGCTTACTGGTGGTGGAAATGAGTGTCTGGGCTACTTCTCTGCTGGGAGTTGCAGTTAGGTGCGCATTCTTTGGGTTTTTTTATTTTTGTTTTCCCCTCCCTGTTTCTTGCCCTCTGAGATTCCAAATCTCCTCACAGACCCGCTGCTGAGAGGGTTTCCTGCTGTTTGGAAATTTCTCCTTCTTCATGACTCCCTCTCCAGGACGGGTCTCTGTCCCTAACTGTTTTGTCTCTCTTTTTGTCTTTTATATTTTGTCCTACCTCCTTTTGAAGAGAATGGGCTGCCTTTCTGGGTGCCTGGTGTCCTCTGCCAGTGTTCAGAAGTTGTTCTGTGGAAGTTGTTCAACATTCAAATGATCTTTTGATGAATTTGTGAGGGAGAAAGTGGTCTCCTTGTCCTATTCCTCTGCAATCTTAGGACTGCCCACCACACCTCCCCCCACATCTCTTTTCCCTCATCTTTCCAACAAAGGCTGGACCTGATGGTCTGTGCTGCTGACTTCTGTGCAGACACACCTGGAAAATGCATGGAGTGGTCTTTGGAGAAAACAAGCACTTAGGTGTGTGTTAGTCACTCAGTCATATCTGACTCTTTGTGACCCCATGGACTTGTAGCCTGCCAAGCTCCTCTGTCCATGGGATTCTCCAGGCAAGAATACTGGAGTGGGTTGCCATTCCCTTCTCCAGGGGATATTCCTGACCCAAGAATGGAACCTGGGTCTTCTGCTTTGTAGGCAGATTCTTTACAGTCTGAGCCACCAGGGAAGCCCTTGTAGGTGAAGGAAGTCTAAATTAAGTCCTCCAATATTTTTTCTCAATGCTTTTACTCATGAATTAATCCTCATGTGAATGCTAATAACTTTTGTGTGGCAAAGTATAATTTGCCAAGAATACCCATATAGCTAATCATTTATTTTCTTGTTTCTCACCCTATTGTAGTTCAAGTCCTACATTTTTTTAAACTGTCTTAAATCCTTTTATTGCATTGTTTTTGTCTGTTTCCATTCACTCCACTTGGAAAAGTCTGTGTGATCTTGACTTAAAAAAAGAAAAAAAAAAAAAAACACATTACCAAGAGATAACTTTCTCCTAAAAATGCAAGGATCACCCCCATCTTTTTTTCTTTTTCAAGATCATGGTGACCCATCTCATGTTATAGTGAAAATATTCCTGCCAGGACCCTTGAAATTCTGTGCATCCTTTTTGAAGAACTTCTGCTATGAGTCCTCAGAGTGGCTTGGGCCACAAACTCCTATAAGATTTCTTCCCTGAGGAATTTTAGAAAGCAGTGTCTCTGCTGGCTGGCTTCCCTACCACTTATTAGTTATAAAAATATATACTACTATATTTAAAATGAATAACCAACAAGGATCTACTGTAGAGCACAGGAAATTCTGCTCAATGTTATGTGGTAGCCTAGATGGTAAGGAAGTTTGGGGGAGAATGAATCTGTGTTTATGTATGGCTGAGTCTCGTTGCTGTTCATCTGAAACTGTCACAACATTATTCTCTAGCCAGTTCAGATCTTCCATACAACACTTTTTTTGATGGGCTCCAAAATGGACATCTTGATGAAATACCTGTTAAACTTGATTTAACAACCACTCTCAGACACTGGCAATAGTAACTATAAGTTGTAAAGGATGGGTTTTTTGAGCAGGAACTGAATTAAGTTTGAACTTCTGCTAGACTAAGATATTTAACAGAATTGTGACTTACTATTAATAATGCTAGCAGACATTTACATAAAATCTCAAACTGATCTAGGATAGACTAAAATGAGTTAAAAACATGAAGAATGATACTTCTAAATAGAAAACAGCTTAATGTAAAATCCATTGCAAAAGTGATATTCCAATAAAATACAAACTGATTAAAACAAGAAACTAAAAACATTAACTTTACTATGAAGAAAAAGATTGACAAATAATACACCAAATAAGTTTTCAATTAATTTCTGGACATCGTAGATCAAGATATGGAGAAGGCAATGGCACCCCACTCCAGTTCCTTTGCCTAGAAAATCCCATGGACGGAAGAGCCTGGTAAGCTGCAGTTCATGGGGTCGATAGAGTCGGGCACGACTGAGCGACTTCACTTTCACTTTTCACTTTCATGCATTGGAGAAGGAAATGGCAACCCACTCCAGTGTTCTTGCCTGGTGAATCCCAGGGAGGGGAAGCCTGGTTGGCTGCCAGCTATGGGGTCACACAGTCGGACACAACTGAAACGACGCAGCAGCAGCAGCAGATCAAGATATATTCTTGTAAAGAGAGATTTAAACCAGTTGATCAGCACACAGCTATGTTTCAATTTCTTTACGAACTCCAGAACTGAGGAATTTGATAGGAGAACTTAAGAAATACTGTCTGGGGCTTGATACTGCTTTAAGATAGTAGAAATCATGATATAAGGAATAGTGAATTCATGCTTAAATTAAAATATCTTATAATAATTTATGAAACATTAACATATATAATGCATAATTGTTAGATGATATGTAAAATTGATAGCTCATTTCAGAAAATAAATGTTTCTAGGCCAATTTTATTAATAATATCAGTTGCTATCTCCCTAACAGAGGATTTTGTAGTTTTTCCTAGATCATTCAGATGTTGAAATTTTGTCTTTGTAACTTCCTACGAGTACACTGGCATTGAGCCATCCAAGGAGAATACTGTGTGTGTGTGTGTGTGTGTGTGTGTGTGTGTAATATATTTTGCTGGCATAGAATCAGAATATTGTGTGTGAAAATTCACTGAGTAAAACAAAAATTTAGATGTTTTTTGTAAATTCACAGAATGTGCTGTGGAAGTAGATGCCTGGTGGTTATCTGAAAACTTCCTCATCCTTGGAAAACCAACAGTAAATTTATTGCTGATTTTGTATCAGTTACAATAACCACAGCAGTCAGTCAATATTGATGTTAGAAATTGTACACCTGGAGGAAGACCATAAGAAAATTTCTTTCTCTCATTTTTTCTGTAGAATTTAATATTGAAAAAAAAATGCTGCCTTCCAAATACCTATAATTAAACAAAGCCTTGTATTTGCACAAATGCCCTCATGCTAACCCGTGACTTGCAGAGAGATGATGCAGTTGTGTTTGTTCAAAGATAGGTCACTACATGATCATTGTTGTTGTTGTTTAGTTGTTAAGATGTGTCTGACTCTTGTGACCCCATGGACTGTAGCCTACCAGGCTCCTCTGTCCATGGAATTTTCCCAGCAAAAATACTAGAGTTGGTAGCCATTTCCTCCTTCAGGGAATCTTCCCAACCCAGGGATTGAACCTGTGTCTGCTACCTTGGCAGGTAGATTCTGTACCATTGAGCCATCTGGGAAGCCCATCTGATAATTAGAATTTGTTAGTTCAGTCCTAGAGGGAGACTTGCATTCTTTCCTTCTTTCATTTGCTGGTTTCAGTGTGTGGGGTCAGTTCTCAACTTGCACAATGAAGATCAGGGTTATGACTCTTTAAAATAAAATGTGTATCTGTCTTCGTCTCCTAACTGCCATTCTGCTTTTTGTATCTGAGAGGCTTTTTTCTTCCTAAATAAGTGAGACTCCCTCGTTGAAATACTTTTGTTCACTAACATTGGTACCAATATCACCTTCTTCTGAAAACTTGGCTGTTGGATACCCAACAAGTTTCTAAATAGAATGTAGATCCATTTGTAGTAATTTGACTTTCCTCTTCCCTCTTAAACGGTTCATGTGAAGGTATGAGTTTTGGATGAACTTGAGATGATTTAGGCTAAGGTCTTGAGATAATTCACTGATGTGATGATGGGTGAGTATCTCCCAGAGACCTTGGCACTTGTGGATGCTGGATCTGGTGCTGTGACAGCAATGATTGGGGGAAACACTGATTGCTGTTTAGGAAACATGGTTCCCCAAGAACTGATAGAAAGTAGAACATTGTTCTCAGGGTGACAACAAAGATATAAATAAATGGCACCTGGAGGGTTGCTTTGGGAAGATAACAAGGAATTTAATCGGAAATGGTTGCTGTGGTGAGGGTTTTCATTGGTGTTGCTTGTTTTCCGCTGATTGAGATCTCTAAAGTCTCCTGCCTTTCTTGCTCCATTATGAGCAATCAACATGAAATAGTGCAACCAGCACACTCACAGGCTTGCTGGTCTCAAAGCTGTGGACATTAATCTTCTGTTCTCCCTTCTATGGATGGTACTTGATGACCTTCAGCATCCAAATGTTGACATTACTTCCCCATGCTTATCTAGTTGTTGTCTTACCTGGCTTGTGTATTAGTGAGTCTAATTGCTTAGCAGCTCCATGCCATGGAGGTACTTTGGTAAACTTCCAGTTATGCAGAAAAGTGATGCTTCTTTGTTTTTAATTTTCCATCCAGAACATTTCTGTTTGCATCTAAAAGACAAAACCTTGCTGGTCTCTCTCTTTTGACGGAAAAAAAAAAAAATCTGGCAGAGATAGACTAATGACTTCTAGATAAAAGGTGACTATTGGATGATGATGACAATGTATCATCCTGGATTGGATTCTGGATCAGTTGTTGAGGACATTTAACTATGGGCTTAGGTTGTTGCTGTTGTTCAGTCCTTCCAGTGAATATTCAGGATTGATTTCCTTTAGGATTGGCTGGTTTGACTTACTGTCAATCCAAGGGACTCTCAAACAGCACCACAGTTTGAAAGCATCAATTCTTTGGCACTCAGCCTTCTTTACAGTCCAGCTCTCACATCTGTACAGGCTTTATGTTAGATACAATTTTTATGTTAATGGCAGTGTTAAATTAAATGTGGATGCTTCCTTTTCCACATTATTATGGGGGTATTGGGAAGTGGCCTCCCTGACTGGGGTTTTATTTTCCAACTCTGTTGAATTTATTCGGGGTCATAAGCTGGTTCTTACTAGTGGAATAGAGGCATAAGGAGGTAGGTATGCTCTCTGAAATTATTTTTTATTTTAGCCAGTGAAATAGAGAGGACCAGGAAGTTGGAAGGGATGGTAGAGTCACAGATGAAATGGCCCCAAGTAACTGAATTATAATAAAAAGGAAATCCATCCATCAAGCACAGTACATGCTTTGAACTGTTAGGCTAACAGGGAAAAATATTGGCATTCATTAAACAATGGGCTTTCCAAATGGTGATAATAGTAAAGAACCTGCCTGCCAATGCAGGAAACACAGGAGACCTGGGTTCCTCCATCCATGTGTCCATGTCCCTGGAGGAGGAAATGGAAATTGACTCTAGTATTCTTGCCTGGAGAATCCCATGGACAGAAGATCCTGGTGGGCTACAGTTCATGGTGTCGCAAAGAGTCTGAAATGACTGAGCACGCGCACACACACACACACACATTGGACAACTAGCATTTGAGGTCTGTTTGTGACAACAGTTTCTAGTCCCTCATTAATGCAGGCAGAGAATGTCCCATTGTCAATAATTGATGCCCAATGAATTGTTGACCCACTTAGCACCATAGCTGCCAATGGCAGGGGGTTTTTTTGCCTCATTTTTCTACAAGAACAGACACAGTCATTGTCTGTAGATAAGGTTTCAGTACACTATAGTTTTCCTTTTTTCACTTTCCAATACACTGATTGCTACTGTTCATGATACTGTTTCCATTTGTTTTATAGTACACATGATTTTCTGTCAGGAGATAGTCATGGGTGAATTCTGAGTTTCTTAGACACTTTGATAGTTAGTGGATATGATTCTCAAATAATGCAATGTGAAGAATGATTATATTGCAGAGCTTTAATTCCACATTTCTACATTTGTGAGCAATATTAGCCTCTTATTAAGGTCTCCAGGAACATCTGATACTCTACAGCATACACAAGACATAAAATGAAGTAAAAGATGGCAGCAAACTTTAATGTGAAAATAGAAACATTTTTATATATTCACTTGTTCTCCTTGATCTCCAAAGTAATACATATTGCAAATTATAGAACTAAGTTCATACTCCTTAACTTTTCTATCTCATGTTTTTAGCTGACTGCAAACCTAGCTCATCCCTTGCTTTATTCTAGAATTATTGTCATTTCTTATTGTTCTGTAATCTGGCAGAATCAGAAGGATATCTTCCCAGCAGAAAGATGTGACAGATTGCTTTAAAAAGAAATGACACTAGGACTGAATCAAGAAAGAAGGTTCATTAAAACCTTGAAGAAGAAGGCTCATCAGTCTCTGTATATTGCTCTTGACAATGCCTGAGATATAGCTATATATTATGTTTATTTTTAGAATCAACCAATCTCTTTTAACTTCATCTGCTAGTTGAAGAAAGCAAGAATATTCTCAGATAGCTCTTAAGTTTAGTGTGAATGAGCTGAATTATTTTGTTCTATTAGAAGATGCTGTCCTGTCCTTCATTTTGGCCAGATGTCTTCAGAATAAACAGAAAAAAAAAAATTACTGGATGCTTGAGGCCCGTGGATAGATTTGCTCTTTTAGTGAATAATAAATGTGTAGTAAAAGGAATAATAAAGTAAGGCGAAGAGTTTTATTCATCTTTTTAAGTATCTGAAAGGCCATGGCAATTTGATTTTTCTAATCAACTTGCTCAAGATGACCGTTTTATTTCCTGTATAAATAGATATGTCTAACGAGTTTGAAAGCATTAAGCATTCTTCTTCAAAGACAAAGACGGAGAATATCAACTTTTGATTGTAATGCTTTTGATTGATTTGAAAGTATATTAGGGAAAAAGTTAAGTTGAGTGTTTGACTCAACAGATTTGTTTTGTTTTTCAAAGTAAATTAGTTCTGAAAAGCAAAATTAGAGTGTGCAATTGATTATCTTTCAGTGAATAACACACACAAAAAAGTAAAGAATGTTTTAAAATATTTAATTATATCAGAAAATATATAAAGAACATTGAAATGATTGGAATTAAATTTATACAGAATGAAAGTGCAGGTTACAAGTGAGATTTCAATGATAGTAAGCAATTCCTTCTCTTTCCCTTGTCCACTTTCATACACTACTTTGACTTCTCTCATTTTAACACTATGATTTGCTTTCTATTTACAGACCCTTGGCTCTTATGTAAAAGCAGCTGATGCCCTTCTTCTGCATAGAAGTGGCAGCTGTCCTAAAGCTATTGCCACAGAAAGAAAGTGTGTTTGTGTGGGTTTCATGTGGTTATAGTACTATTCAGGTGTATATTGCTTAAAGAAACTGGAAAATAACATTTAAATATAGGAAATAGGAAAACTATGGAATGCACACTAAGGTATAAAAAACCATTGCTGGAGGCAGGATAAAGATTGCACAGTAGGAGGATTCTAAGCTCATCTTCTCCCACACACACACCAAAACTACAATTAAATATAGAGTAACTCTAAGAATGACCTGAAGACTAAGAGAAGATTTAGTCTACAATTAAGGATATAAAGGGGAAAAAAGCACATTGAATAAGAGGGGCAGAGGTATGATACAGTCATAATTGCTGGTGGGTGACACACAAGTGAAAGAGGATATTACAAACTCAGAGTTTCTGCATA
This sequence comes from Bos taurus, assembly GCF_002263795.3. Classification (NCBI taxonomy): domain Eukaryota; kingdom Metazoa; phylum Chordata; class Mammalia; order Artiodactyla; family Bovidae; genus Bos; species Bos taurus. Next base: position 3,986,385 of record NC_037335.1, read on the forward strand.
AGAATGCAGGTGCTTGAGTTCCATTTTGGGCATCCAGTCTTGAAGACCAGCACTTGGAAGGTGAACATTCTTAACTGGTTTTAGAAACTGCTGGAGTTGATGACCAGGTGAGCTTAAGGTCTATCTGAAACCCAGAATCTGCTCCTAAAGGACTGATGCCAGTAGGTTGAAAAGCACCTGGCACTCTAGCCAGCCTGCCAAGACTACTACCCAGCAGGAAATGTTACAGTGTTGTATAAGGCAAACCCATAGCTAGCCACATACTTAACAGTGAAAAGCTAAAAGCCTTTCCTCTAAGATCAGGAATAAGACAAAGATGCCCATTCTTGCCACTTTTCTTCAGCATGGTATGAGAAGTCCTAACCACAATATTCAGATAAGAAAAAGAAATAAAAGAAATCCAAATTGGAAAGGAAGAAGTAAAATAGTCATTGTTTGCAGATAATATGATACTATATATATATATATATATATATATATATATATAGAAAACCCTAAAGATTCTATTTTTTAAAACTGTTAGAACTTATAAGTGTGTTTAGTAAAGTTTCAGGATACAAAAGTAAAATACAAAAATGTGTTGTGTTTCTGTACATTAGCAAACTATCAGAAGAGGAATTAAGAAAATCCCATTTACAGTTGCATCAAAGGGGAGAAAATACCTAGGGATACATTTAATCAGGGAAATGAAAGATCTGTACTGTGAAAGCCATGAGAAATTGATGACAAAATATGAGGACAACACAAATAAGTGTAAAGACTGTAGCTTGCCAGGCTCCTCTGTCCCTGGAATTCTCCAGGCAAGAATGTTGGAATGGGTTTCCATTCCCTTCTCCAGGGGGTCTTTCTGACCCAGGTGTTGAACTCAGATCACCTACATTGCAGGCAGATTCTTTACCATATGAGCCACCAGGGAAGCAAATGGAAAGATATGCTTTGCTTACTGAAGAGTTAATAGTGTCAAAATTCCATATTACCCATAGCAATTTTCAGATTCAGTGCAATTCCTATTAAAGTACACATGACATTTTTTGTGTTAGAATAAGTAATGATAAAATTTGTATGACTCCACAGAAGACCTCAAGTAGCTAAAGCGATCTTGAGAAAGACTACAAAGCTGGAGGTATCATGCTCCCTGACTTCAAACTCTACAAAAAACCTATAGTAATCAAAACAGTATGATACTAGCACAAAAAGACACAAAAATCAATGGAACAGAATGAAGAACCCGGAAACAAACCCACACACCTATGTTAAACTATTCATAGGAAAGGAACCAAGACTATTCACTGGGGAAAAGACAGTCTCTTCAATAAGTGTTGTTACGAAAACAGGACAGCTACATGTAAATGGGTAAAACTAGCCATTTTCTCCAATATATACAAAACTCAACTTAAAATGGATTAAAAACTTAAATATAAGATTTGAAACCATGAAAATCTTAGAAGAAAACAGGCAGCATGTACATTGACGTCAGTATTGGCTATATATCTATATAAGTATATATATATATATATATATATAGATATATATATATCTATATAAGTATATATATATCTACATATACATACATGTGTATATGCTTCACTGCATACAAACTTTTTAGTTTAATGTAGTTCTATTTTTTCTTTTACTTTTGCTTTTGTTGTCCTCGCCAAAGGAGACAGATCCCAAGTAAATTTTATATATTTATATATATATATATATATATATGCTGCTAAGTCACTTCAGTCATGTCCGACTCTGTGCAACCGCATATACAGCAGACCACCAGGCTCCCCTGTCCCTGGGATTCTCCAGGCAAGAACACTGGAGTGGGTTGCCATTTCCTTCTCCAATGCATGAAAGTGAAAAAGTGAAAGTGAAGTCGTTCAGTCGTGTCCAACTCTTCGCGACCCCATGGACTCCAGCCTACCAGGCTCCTCCATCCATGGGATTTTCCAGGCAAGAGTACTGGAGTGGGGTGCCATTGCCTTCTCTGATATATATATTTGTATATAAAATATCTGTATTATACATTATACATGTAATATAATTATATTATATGTATATATTATATATATATATAATTTATTTAGGATCTGTCTCCTTTAGCAAGGACAACGAAAGCAAAAAAATAAAAACAGAACCACATAAAACTAAAATGTTTGTATGCAATGAAGGAAACCACTAACAAGTTGAAAAGGTAATGAATGGGAGACGATATTTGAAAATGAGAATTCTGGTAATGGGTTAATATCAAAAATATATACAACTCATATAACTCACTATCAAAACAAACAAACAGTTCACCTGAAAAACTATCAGAGGACCTGAATAAATTTTTTATTTCTAAAGAAGACATACAGATGGCCAATAGGCATATGAAAAGATGCTGAACATCAATGATCAACAGGAAAGTGCAAATCAAAACCACAATGAAATATCCCCTCACTCCTGTGAAAATAGCTATCATCAAAAAATCTATAAATGACAAATGTTGGAGAGGATGTGGGGGAAAGGGAACCCCTTGTGCTCTCTTGGTGAGAATATAAAATGATGCAGACATGATGGAAAAGAGTATGGAGCTTTCTCAAAATATTAAAAATAGAACTACCATATGATCCAGTAATTTTACTTCTGGATGTTTACCCAAAGGAAACAAAATCACTCATTTTAAAAGATATATGCAACTCATTGTTCACTGCAGCATTATTTACAATAGCTAATATATGGAAACAACCTAAGTGTTCATGGACAAATAAATGGATAAAAAAGACATCACACACACACACACACACACACACATACACACACACAAAGAAGTGTTACTCAGTCATACAAAAGAATGAAATTTTGCCATTGGCAACAACATAGATGGGCCTTGAGGGCCTTAAACTAAGTTAAATGAGTCAGACAGAGACCATAGTGTATGTTTTCATCATCTGTGGAATCAAAAAAAGAGCACAAAAAATATATCTAAGTAGAAACAGACTCACTGGTTGAGAAAAAAAAAAATGGTGGTTCCTGGACGATGGGAATTTTGAGTTGGGCAAAAAAAGCTGAAGGAGATTAAAGATGAACAACTACCATTTATTTTATAACTGTAAAATGAATAAGTCACAGGGATGTAATGTACAGTATGGGAAATATGGTCAGTAATATAGTAATAACTGCATGCTGTATAATCTATGAGCCTAATATAATATTGTAGGTTAGCTGTATTTCAATTAATTAGCCATTCAAAACATTGTTGAAATGCATTTTTAGGCCCAAGTTGGAGACACATAAACTAAAATTTATAGGTCATGTAAATGTTCCTCTTGATCAGAAAGGCAGTATTTCCATCAGCTACTCCCCAAACTCCAGGCCCACTCTGGACTGTATAATTACATGCTTATTTCTTATTCACTTTCTGTTTTTGTCTTCCTAGTTGCTTATTCTTCATCCTGCTTTCTGCCCCATTTTGCAGTTCTCTAGACTCTTGGTGGCAGAGACTGCCGGCTTCATGAAGTGTTAAGTAAAGTTAGCAAAGTCAGACCCCATTCTTCGCATTCCTTGGTAGAACCATGGTATGGAGTGCATCTCTTGGCTTCCTGCTAGTGCACAGGACATTCCTACACAGCCCACTTGCAGTGCCTACCAGCTCTGCTCTAGGACCTGATTTCTCCTGGTTCTATTCTTCACTTACTTCACATCCTGTGCTTGATGGGAGTATGTGAAATGCTGCTCCGACACTATTCAATTAGTGTTTGTCTTTATACTGGTGCCCTTGCTGACTGCATATGTCACTTACAGCAGCAGCTTAAGGGCCTCTGCAGGGCTCAAGATACCATGCCTTCAGAGGCCTGTGTGCAGTTGATAACAGACCAGTTACATGCCTTATGAAGATAGCCAGGATGCAGATATGTGGGTTTGCTTCTCCCCATTCTGATACCATGAGCTAATGGGAACAAGGTTTAGGGGGTGTTAGTGTGCTAATGGGCTTCCCGGGTGGCTCAGTGGGTAAAGAAACTGCCTACAACTCAGGAGATGCCAGAGATATAGGTTTGATTTCTGTGTTTGGAAGATCCCCTGGAGGAGGGCATGGTAACCCACTCCAGTATTCTTGCGTGGAGAATCCCATGGAAAGAGGAGGAGCCTGGCAGTCTACAGTGCATAGGTCACAGAGAGTCTGGACATGACTGAAGCAACTGAGTACAAAGTTAGTTTGTGTCTCTTCTTAAAAGATAAATTGAGGCAAGTTAAACATTTTATTTGCACTAAAATAGATTGGAATAAGGCAGCACCCCACCTAGCAGATGGAAAGCAGATGGAAATGAGCTCTACAAAATGAAAGATTTTTGTAACCAGAAGGAAGCCAGGATCAAAAAATTGTACTGCCTAAAAATGGGTTGGTTATTACAGGGTTAATTTCCTTTGAAGTTCATCAGGCCTGTCACATAGATGACCTACCTAGTACTAATCAGGGGATTTCTGATGGAATGGTTGAATATTCCATTTCTGGGAGAGCCAAAACTGTAATTAAGCTGAGTTTTGGTTTAGTGAAGTGGGCTTAGCATAAGCAACTCCATTTTGGCCTGTTGTCTTGCTTTTAACACACATGAATTGTCTTCTTCAGTCACTTTAAAAAGCATTTATTATAGATCTAATCTCAATATCATTTATAGGATTAATAATATCATTAAATAATGATTAATAATATTATTAATATAATGTACAACCTTTTAGCAAGTAGACATTGTGTAAAGGAATGAGATCAGTTCTTTTTACTCTGCTTGCATGCTGTTGCTTCAGTCATGTCTGACTCTTTGAGACCCTCTGAACTATACCCTGCCAGGTTCTTCTGTCCATGGGATTCTCTAGGCAAGAATATTGGAGTGCGTTGCCATACACTCCTCCAAGGGATCTTCCTAGCCCATGGATCTAACGTGTGTCTCTTTTGTTTTCTGCATTGGCAGGTAGGTTCTTTACCACTAGCGACACCTAGGAAACCAGTACCACCAATTAAGAAAATATCATATTGTCATTTTGGAATTATTTTCAGCTATCAATTATGTGTTAAAATTATATTAATAGCCATATCTATTGTATACTAACAGGGGTAGAATAATGATAAATGATCTTCTGGGTCATACCATTTTGTATGTAATAGTTTATGAAATTCGGAGTTATACTAAGAAAAAAACCCCCTACACTTTAGGTAACTCTGTAAGAAGTCTAGGGCTATAGGAGACTAAAATGTATTCTATCTTTCTTGGATAACATTTTTCTCTAAAATATCATATCCATTCCTTAAGATGCTATAAGGGTGATGGAAATATGTAACTTGGAGATGGAAATATAAAAACAGTTTTGTTTAGAATCCAGGTGTGTGTTTACCTGCTTGCATACCTGATGTCAGCATATCCTGTTCATTCTGTTCCCTCACATCCTCCAAAACAGTCATTCAGCATCAGTCATGTTGTTTTCATTGTTGTTATTATTCAGTCGCTAAGTCATGTCTGATTGTGACCCCAGGGACTGCAGCACACCAGACACCCTGTTCTTCACTATCTTCTGGAGTTTGTACAAATTTGTCTCCATTGAGTTGGTGGTGCCATCCAACCATCTCATTCTGTGTCACCTCCTTCTCCTGCCTCCAATCTTTCCCAGCATCAGGGTCTTTTCCATTGAGTTGGCTTTTCACATCAGGTGGCCCAAGTATTGGAGCTTCAGCATCAGTCCTTCCAATGAATATTCAGGGTTGGTTTCCTTTAGGATTTACTGATTTGATCTCCTTGCAGTCCAAGAGGCTCTCAAGAGTCTTCTCCAACACTAGTTTGAAACCATCAGTTCTCTGTTGCTCAGCCTTCTTCAGTTGGATGTGGTCCAGCTCTCACATCCTTACATGACCATTGGAAAAGCCATAGTTTGACTATATGGATCTTTGTTGGCAAAGTATTATCTCTGCTTTTTAATCACATTGTCAGGATACAGTTACCTGGTCAAATCAGTACCACATGATCCAAGCCTTCAGGTATACCAGAGCGCACACATTATACATAATATTCCAAGGATTTTATATCCATGGAGCCAGCCAAGGGACAGTTCTGAAGACAGACCCTTATTTGGAATGTGAAAGAATTAAGCAACTCGAGTTCGCAAGTTAACTCAATCCTCACCATTTGATCACCCCATCATTTGGTTAAATATTCCATAACAATTTTTACCAGGTATTGGACATAGATAAATAACCCCTGTTAAAATATTTCCATATTTTTTTTTTCTCAGCAAAGCAATATTAAATCCATTTACTGATGCAGAAGATGAAATCAGCTAATTTAACTTTCTCACACCACAGGGCTGTTAAATATTAGAGCTCGTATTTGAACACAGTTTCTGAATTTATAGCCTTGTGATTTGGGTTTCTCCATTTATCACACATGGGCTTCCCTGGTCACTTGATGGTAAAGAATATGCCTGCCAACTCAGGAGACACGGGTTGGATCCCTGGGTCAGGAAGATCCCCTGGAAAAGGAAATGTCAAACCAGTATACTTGCCTGGAGAACCTCCATGGATAAAGGAGCCTGGTGGCCTATCATCTGTGGGGTCACAAAGAGTCTAGATACAACTTAACGACTAAACCACCATGACATTTATCACACATACAGGAGAAAATTAACCATCCAGTCTAGAGGAGAAATATCCTGTAGGAGAAGAGGAAGCAGGGTCAAGGAATGCAATGTATATGTTTGCATTGCTTTGGTTTAAGCACAAGACCATGTGACTTTCATCATCATCCTCTAGACTCACCCAGTTTAGGATAATCAGTCATCAAAGAGAGAATGGCTTTTTCATTCTCCTCTTTCACTTTCATCATGAGGCTCTTGAGTTCTTCACTTTCTGCTATAAGGGTGGTGTCATCTGCATATCTGATGTTATTGATATTTCTCTTGGCAATCTTGATTCCAGCTTGTGCTTCATCCAACCCAGAATATAAGTTAAATAAGCATGGTGGCAATATTTAGCCTTGACAATATACAGGGATCAAACCCAGGTCTCCTGCATTGCAGGTGAATTCTTTACCATGTGAGTCACCAGGGAAGAATGGAGAAACAGTAAGTAAATCCCAGGTGGTGCTAGTGGCAAAGAATCCAGCTACCAATGCAGGAGACTCAAGAGATACGGGGCAGGTTGGATCACTGGGCTGGGAGGATCCCCTGGAGAAGGAAATGTCTACCCACTCCAGTATTCTTGCCTGGGAAATGCCATGGACAGAGAAGCCTGGTGGGCTCCAGTGCATTGGATCAGAAAGAGTAGGATATGACTAAACAACACTATTCTGTGGTGATTTATATATGTCAGAGGTCTGCAGAGACAAATTAGAATTTTATTGGAGAGATAATTTTTCAAATGTCATATTCCATTAGTAGCAGCATATCCATATGTGGGCTTGTTTCAGAAGAGAATACGAATGAAGATGATTTTTCTTTGGACTTAATGTTTCACTCTTTAGGGGAAAAAATTACCACACTATTGATTTGAGATGTATAGAAAAACAAAATGTCAGTGTGAAGTGAGCACTTGATTAATTACTTATTAGTAAAATATATCCAAATCCTGAAATATTTCCAATACATTTTAATTTGTTTAAATTTTTAATGTATAAAATGTAATTTTTGAGAATTTGGAAAATATTTTTTTCATTATAATATATCAGAACATAATGAACCTGGGTCTGCTGCATTGCAGGGAGATTCTTTAACTTCTGAGCCACCAGGGAAGCCCAAGTGTAAATTTACATTTTACTCAAGAAGAAAGAAGTTAAGACACTAGACCAAGGGATCCTGAGTGTAAATAATATATTGAAATCATGCATTATGAACAGGCCAATAGCATTTTATAAAGAACACACTCCCTTGGTCAGCAAGGAGATCAAACCAGCTAATCCTAAAAGAAATCAACCCTGAATATTCATTGGAAGGACTGATGCTGAAGCTGAAACTCCAATACTTTGGCCACCTGATGCGAAAGGTCGACTCATTGGAAAAGACCCTGATCCTGGGAAAGACTGAAGGCAGGAGGAGAAGGGGGCCATAGAGGATGAAATTGTTGGATGTCATCATCAACTCAATGAACATGAGTTTGAGCAAGCTCGAGGAGATAATAGAAGAAAAGGAAGCCTGGTGTGCTACATCATGGGGTCACAGAGTCAGACATGACTTACTGACTAAACAGCAACAACATTTTGTGTAATAATGGAATTTCAAATATCTTGATTTTGCTAAGTAATAGTGAACTTTTTTGGAGAAGGCAATGGCACCCCACTGCAGTGTCTTGCCTGGAAAATCCCATGGACAGAGGAGCCTGGAAGGCTGCAGTCCATGGGGTCACTGAGGGTCGGACACGACTGAGCGACTTCACTTTCACTTTTCACTTTCATGCATTGGAGAAGGAAATGGCAACCCATTCCAGTGTTCTTGCCTGGAGAATCCCAGGGACGGGGGAGCCTGGTGGGCTGCCATCTATGGGGTTACACAGAGTCGGACACGACTGAAGTGACTTAGCAGCAGCAGTGAAATTTTTTATTCTAAAATATTTTATTAAATTATATTATCTTAGTGGTATGAATTTGGTCAGTTAACTAAATATGATAACATAAACAGTCTTAAACATTTCAGTAGCATTCATTCTATTTACTCTGATATCATCTGAATTTTCATCAGGACCAAATGGCTGGCTATTGAATTAAAATCTGTTGATTCTAAATGAACACTTAAAAGTGAGTGATTTTTTTAAATGTGTATAATAAAGATCAGAAATATATTTTACAGTATAAATATGGAATACTGTGTTATCTGAAAGAACAAAAATTTTACTTTAAAAACTGTAATTTCAAAGAATTTAAAAAAAAAAAAATCTAGGCATGTAGTTCTCTTAAAACTACCTGCTACTGGATTATAGATTGGATTCAGGGAAGACTTGCAGTTCAGTAGAACAGTAATCATTTGAAAATTGCATGAAATACTGTCTCTGAAATTTATAAGGCCCAGAATGAAAAGTGCTGGTAAATATGGAAAGTTCTGTTTTGCTCAGCCTGAGTATAGGACAACTGATCAATAAGTTTGTCTTTTTATGACCAATGTCAATTGCTTTTTTAGGATTTACTGTAGACGTCTCTGTTCAACTTAGAGATAACTACATGGTTTTCTATTATTTTATAGAGAGAGACTAGAAAAGTAGTATCTTTATAAATAAAAGAATGGACTTAGAATTTTTGAAAGAAGATAAAACTTCAATTCATATATTCTTGGTAATTGCCTCCCCTGTTTTCTTTAAAATAACTAAGATATTCTACCTCTATTTTTGCCTTCAAACTTTTTGATCTACTTTTTGATCTGCTCTCATTGCATTTTAGCAATCTGTTTCATCTTTCTATAATGTGGTAGCAAAATAATATATTACATTAATTGTTCTAAAGTTTCTGTAAAGGCTTTAATAGATGATTAAGTTAGCACAAAATATGATATATATCATTAGCTTACAGGAATTATTAAATCAGCATCTCTAACTAAGTTTCCCAAAGTGATATTTCCTAGCAGGACAAAGTGCATATATTAAATAATAATGCACTTGAATAGAAGCATATTCTACTTTTAAGGTTAAGCACCTAACTATCTTCAAAGTGCTAAGGTTTCTTGATTATTTGTGAAATATATTTTGCAAGTGTTCTTTGCAATTCTTACCCCTATGATCACATATAGCAACTTGTCTCTAAAGATACTGTCTACTGAATACTCCCTATGCTCATGTCACAGAATTAGATTGTAAATGTAGTCAAACTATGAGAACTAGTCCCTCAAATCTATATGCTCATGATTATTTTGTAGGAAAAGTAGTTAAGAAAATGCCAGATTTTATTATATTTAAGTATAGTTGATTTAAAATCTTTATTTCCTATGTACAAAAAAGTGATTCAGTTTTGTACATACACACACACACACACACATATATTCTTTACCATTGTGGTTTATTATGAAGTATCAAATATAGCTCCCTGTGCTATATACAGGAGGACAGAACCTTGTGGTTTATCCATCCTATATATACTATCTTGTCTCTGCTAATCCCAAATTCCCATTTCTTCTCTCCCTGATTCCCCCTTCTCTTTGACAAACACAAGTCTGTTCACTGTATTTGTGAGTCTTTGTTTTGTAGATATGTTGATTTTTATCATAATTTAGATCACAAATATAAGTAATATGATATTTGTCTTTCTTTTTCCGATTGACATACTAAATTCACTTAGTATGATAATCTCTAGGTCCATCCAAGTTTCTGCAAATGGCATTTCATTCTTCTGAAGGCTGAATAATTTTCCATTAAATGTATATATATATAGACACACATTTATATATACTACATCTTCTTATCTATGTATGTGTTGATGAACACTTAGGATGTTTCATGTCTTAGCTATTGTAAGTAGTCCTGCTGTGCACATAAGGGTGCAGACATTTTTTCAAATAAAAGATTTGAAATAAAAGAAATAAATGAAATAAAATATTATAGCTTTGAATATAGGCCCAGGAGAGGGGTTGCTGGATCAAGTGGCAACTCCATTTTTAGTGTTTTTGGTGAACCAACATACTGTTTACTATAGTGACTGCACTGTATGGATTTTGTATAAATTTGTATCTTAAACACTAGATGCCAAAAGCAAATAAGACCAATACGCCCAGCTATTTTAGAAGTTCAACGTTCAGTGTGCATAGCTAAATGGAAAAGTAATTCTGAGACCTAACTCCCTTGCTGATGTCAGACATTCCATGGTTGTGCTTTAAACCTCCATGTAGACATAAAACTTCATGTAAGAAGCAAAAACACTAAACTTAACAATTTCGATACCTAGAAACAGATGGAAAACTTTCCAAATTACTACAAAGAGTCAACATAATTCTGAAGTTTAATATAAAGATGGTCTTCTCACCAAACTAACCACTTCACCAAGAAAGTAATAGTGATTTTTGTGAAAAGAAAATCTAGCATTATAAATTACATATTAGCCAGTAGAATGCAGCACTGAATTTAAAAAAATACCAGATAAACTGTGATAGATTAAAATTATAAAACTAGATGACATATTTTATCATGTGATCTATTAAATGGATTCTATAAAGTCATCGATAAAATTTATCATAAACTAACCAATTGAATGATTCTTTCTTAACTTTAAATGGAAGGCTACTTAAGATATCTTTTATACTTCAAGAGTCAATAAAATTCTCATATACGATCATTGAAATGAGAAAATTTTATTTAAAAGCTACTTATAAACGTCATTTTTAAACATTTCTTTGGAAGAGATAAATAATGCAATTTGAAAGTGAAATAAAAGGCAGAATATCACACTGTAAAGGTTTTTTTTTTTTTCCCCTATGACCACTTGTCTACAAAACCAGAAAGATTCACCTAAAATTTATTTTCAGTAATGCTGTGTTTATGGTGCCTTATAAAAATGTGTGTGTGCGTGTGCTCAGTCAGGTCTGACTCTTTGCACCCCCATGGACTATAGCCCACCAGGCTCCTCTGTCCATTCAGTTTTCCAGGAAATAATATTGGAATGGGTTGCCATTTCCTACTCCAACAAATTTATAAAGTAAATATATCAAAATCATCAAATTTTTAAATAATTGCCAGTTAAAATAATTGTCAGTTATTGCCAGTTATGTAAAATAACTGCTAATAATTGCCAGTTAAAATATGTAAGAGAAAACTCTGTTTTAATAAAATGCTTTTATAATATATAAGGTATAATAAGCTTGCTGCTGCTCTGCTAAGTTGCTTCAGTCGTGCCCAACTCTGTGCAACCCCATAGATGGCAGCCCACCAGGCTCCCCCGTCCCTGGGATTCTCCAGGCAAGAACACTGGAGAGGGTTGCCATTTCCTTCTCCAATGCATGAAAGTGAAAAGTGAAAGTGAAGTCGCTCAGTCATGTCCAACTCTTAGCGACCTCATGGACTGCAGCCTTCCAGGCCCCTCCGTCCATGGGATTTTCCATGCAAGAGTACTGGAGAGGGTTGCCATAAGCTTAGAAGCATATATATGGGCTAGATGATGAAAACTATAAAACTGTAGAAAGGAGTGAAAGTAACTATAGATGAAATAATAGCATATCATTTAGAGATAAAATATTTTCCTGGATAAGAATGTCCAATAATGTCAAATATTGGTTTTAATTATATCAGTCTAAATTTATAAGTCTATAAATTACTGTTAACTCTTGAACAACATAAGTTTCAACTGGGTAGGTGCACTTAAAGACAGATTTTTTTAAAAATGAAATATAAGATCTACAGTTGGTTGAACTCATGGATGTGTAACTGAGGATGTAAGTTATACTCTGATGCTTGACTGTGTGATGGGATTGGTGCCCCTACTCAGGTTGTTCAAGGGTCAACTGTAAAGGTTTCCAGTCCAACTGACAAAAAAGTCCTAAAGGTCATCTTGTATAATAAATGTATTAAAATAAGCCAGAACATTCTGCAAAATAAAAATGAGAGTAGCCATTCTTATATCAGGAACCAACCATATTCTCCCAAACTCCAATCAGAAACCTAGGAGTCACTTGTGATTCTCTACTCATTCACTCACTACATCCTTCAAATCACATTCTCTATTCTGCTCACAAAATAACTCTAATTCCCTACTGTTTCGTCTTAACTCTCCCAACTATGAATCAGACCACTCTTCCCTTTCACTTGCTCCTATGCACCATTTGCTGTCAGAGTCCCACCCTGACACAAAGGGGCCACAGTGATGCTCTTTAAAATAACAGATCACGTATGTCACTTCTCGGCTTAAAATTTTTCCCTGACTGTAACACAAATCTTCACATGTAGTCCACAGTCTTAAATACGAGCTAAGATAAAGTTCGCACTTAGTATGTACCAGTGCAGTTAACAAAACTCTGTGTACCTGTGGCTCTGCTTGCCTCCCTAACATCTCTTACAACTACACTCAGAATTTGGTCTTATTCATAATGAAATTCTTACATTTTCTCAAAATCGATATCATTTGAGGTTTTTCAATTTTTCTAACCCTGTGCTTTTTTTTTTCTCCTTATTTAATTTTTGTGTTTAATCTTAGAAATTTCTTATTTCAAAGAGCTTTATTATTGATTCCACAGATTTTAATTAAATGCCCCTCTGTGTGTTCTCTGTACTTCCCAGAACACTGCACATAATGCTCATAATTTACTTGTTACTTTAACTGTCTGCTAAGCATATGAAAGTGCCAATTGGGTGTGCCAGATATGGAAGAAAAACTACTTTATAACCATCTAATTTTAGCACTCATTCTGTGCATAGCAGAAAATTAGTTTCTGTAACATCATGGGTCTTACGTTTGTGTCTAAAGCCTGGGACTTTAATCCTCCAAAGGACTATAGTAAGCCTCCAGGAACTGGCCCCGAAGAAATGAAGATTCGGGAATTGCCTGAGTAAGAATTTAAAATGATTGTTTTAAATATACTCAGAGAGTTATGAGAGATCAGAGAGTAACAATTTAATAACATCAGAAAAATAACAAAACAAAATCAGAAGTACAACAAAGAGATGGAAAACAAAAAAAGGCCTGAACAGAATTTTTAGAGGTGAAGAATACTATGACTTAATGGAAAAATTAAATACAGAGCTTCAATATCAGGCTTGTTCAAGCATAAAAAAGAATCAATGAGCTTGCAAACAGATCAATTAAAATCATCCAATCAGGGGAGCAAAATGAAAAATACAAACAAAAAAAAGAATGAAAAGGAATGAGCTTAAAAAAACAAACAAATAAAAACAACAACAGCAGGGTATAGCTTTGTCTATACTTCCCTTTGAGAATCCTGCCTAGTTTAGCAGCCCTGAATAGGAGTTGATGGGCTCCTTCTAGAGTTGCCCAGCTTCCCCAATATCTCAGTGGTAAAGTATCATCCGCCTGCAGTACAGGAGATCATGAGGACACAGTTTGACTTTGGGTTGGGAAGACCCCCTGGAGGAGGAAATGACAACCCAGCCTAGTATTTTTGCCGGGGAAATCCCATGGAGACAGGAGCCTGGTGAGCTAGAATTCATGAGGTCATGAAGAGTCAGACACGGCTGAGCAGCTGCACACACAGCACATTCTTAGGTGACTTCCATAAGCCTAATCCTGAAAAGCCATTTTTCTTTTCCTACTGTTCTTTAAAGCCTCTAAAGACTTTACAGTAGTGATTTATCAATCTGACTACTCTATATAATTAATCATCCCAATTTTCCACAGAGATAAGAGGAATTCTACCTTTGTGTAACTTATATCTATGGCTTACTAATTATGCAGATTATAAGTATGTCAATATTTGACATATTGCAGTTTTAGCAGTGTTAGTTAGCAAAGGATATGTGTGTGAGAATGTGTGTGTGTGTATGTGAGTGTATGAATGTGTAATTCCCTCATCATAACTCATAGGGTGTGGGTTTGAAGGAGGAATATGGTGTTATTATGGCAAGAATACACAGAACTATACAAAAAATATCTTAATGACCCAGATAACCACGATGGTGTGATCACTCACCTAGAGCCAGACATCCTGGAGTGTGAAGTTAAGAAGGCTTTAAGAAGCATCACTATGAACAAAGCTAGGGGAGGTGATGGAATTCCAGTTGAGCTATTTCAAATCCTAAAAGACGATGCTGTTAAAGTCAATAAAATCAATATGCCAGCAGGTTTGGAAAACTCAACAGTGGCCTCAGGACTGGAAAAGGTCAATGTTCATTCCAATCCCAAAGAAGGACAATGCCAAAGAATGTTCAAACTACTGCACAATTGCATTCATCTTACACGGTAGCCAAGCAATGCTCAAAATTCTTGAAGCCAGGCTTGAACAGTACATGCACCATAAACTTTCAGATGTTCAAGCTGGATTTAGAAAAGGCAGAGGAACCAGAGATGAAATTGCCAAAATCCATAGGATCATAGAAAAAGCAAGAGAATGCCAGAAAAACATCTACTTCTGCTTTATTCATTATGCCAAGGGCTTTGACTGTGTAGATCACAATAAACTGTGGAAAATTCTTTAAGAGGTAGGAATACGAAACACCCATACCTGCCTCCTGAGAAATCTGTAGGCAGGTTAAGTTAGAACCAGACATGGAACAACAGACTGGTTCCAAATTGGGAAAGGAGTATGTCAAGGGTGTATATTGTCACCCTGCTTATTTAACTTATATTCAGACTATATCATGTGAAATGCCAGGCTGGACCAAGCACAAGCTTGAATCAATATTGCCAGGAGAAATATCAGTAACCTCAGATATGCAGATGACACTACCCTTATGGCAGAAAGCAAAGAAGAACTAAAGAGCCTATTGATGAAAGTGAAAGAAGAGAGGGAAAAAGCTGGTTCAAAACTCAACATTTGGAAAATTAAGATCATAGCATCTGGTCCCATGACTTCATGGCAAGTAGATGGGGAAACAGTGCAAACAGTGACAGACTATTTTGGGGGGCTCTAAAATCACTGCAGATGGTGACTTCAGCCATGAAATTAAAAGATGCTTGCCCCTTGGAAGAAAAGCTATGACCAACCTAGACAGCATATTAAAAAGCAGAGATATTACTTTGACAAAAAGGTCCATCTAGTTAAAGCTGTGGTTTTTCCAGTTGTCATGTATGGATGTGAGAGTTGGACTACAAAGAAAGCTGAGCACTGAAGAATTGATGCTTTTGAACTGTGGTGTTGGAGAAGACTCTTGAGAGTCCCTTGGACTGCAAGATGATCAAACCAGTCAATCCTAAAGGAAATAAGTCATGAATAGTCATTGGTAGGACTGATGCTGATGGTTCAATACTTTGGCCACCTGATGCAAAGAACTGACTTATTGTAAAAGACCCTGATGCTGGGAAAGATTGAAGGCAGGAGGAGAAGGGGATGACAGAGAATGAGATGGTTGGATGGCATCACCGACTCGATGGACATGAATTTAAGTAGGCTCTGGGAATTGGTGATGGACAGGGAAGCCTGGCATGCCGCAGTCTATGGTGTTGCAAAGAGTCAGACACCAGTGAGCATATGAACTGAACTGAACTGATAGCATTATTATTATTCTTATTGGCCCTGCTGGGTCTTGGTTGCTGCATGGGCTTTTCTGTAGTTGCTCAAGCAAGGACTACTCTCCCATGGCAGTGCACAGGCTTCTCATTGCAGTGGCTTCTTTTATTGCCAAGCGTGGACTCTCGGGTGCATAGGCTTCATTATCATAGTGTGTGGGCTCAGTAGTTGTGGTTCCTGGGCTCTAGAGCACAGGCTCATTAGCTGTGGCTTTTGGGCTTAGTTGCTCTGCAGCTTGTGGGACTATTTTGGACCAGGGATCTCCTGCATTGGAACGTGGATTCTTTACCACTGAGCCACCAGGGAAGTCCCAATGGCATCATTAATAGAGTTACTGAAATATAAAGAGTCTTTTGATTTGAGGTCACCTTGAATGAACACGATATGGAAGGGAGGTCTTAAACCAGACTTTTAGGAAGAGCTTCACCAGATGTAGAATGCCAGCAGGATTCTCTCATTTTCAGGACTGTACGTTTGCTTCTGTGTGTACGTTAACTTTATTCTTCTGCACTGATGACTAGTTTTTTTCATAGGACAGA
The DNA here is from genome assembly GCF_002263795.3 of Bos taurus. Taxonomy (NCBI): domain Eukaryota; kingdom Metazoa; phylum Chordata; class Mammalia; order Artiodactyla; family Bovidae; genus Bos; species Bos taurus. Next base: position 4,003,022 of record NC_037335.1, read on the forward strand.
AACATGGTTAACAACCACTTTTGAGCCTAACCTCCCACAGTTTTCATCAAAAACAAATCAAGGATGGACTCTCATTTTTCGTTTCATGTTTTAAAATTTTCCTAAGGGAAAATCATGATAGGAAATAATTAAATTGGTCAGGACTGGGTGTGGTACTACTCCTTGGCTATTAAATGTGCTTGGAGAGGCTCATATAAATTGATGGTTACTCCGGGTGCCACCTTGAAGTAGGTAGAACAGTGTTTTGCAGGAGAAGTCACAATATTTTTCTTCCATAAGAAGAAAAGAAATTGAGAACCAGAATAATAAGTGACTCCCACAGCAACAAACTAAAAGAAAGTGAAAGTATTAGTCACTCAGGCATGTCCAATTCTTTGCCACTCCTTGGACTGCCTACAGTTTAAATATATATATATATATATATCTTTTGTGAAAGAGTGTGTGTAAGACCATGAGAAATGAAAAACTAAATGTCTAGCCCCTGATATCAAATAGCATCCATCCTTCCTTGTAGCTCAGCTGGTAAAGAATCTGCCTGGAATGTGGGAGATCTGGATTTGATCCCTGCATTGGGAAGATCCCCTGGAAAAAGGAAAAGCTACCCACTCCAGTATTCTGCCCTGGAGAATTCCATGGACTGTATAGTCCATGGGGTTGCAAAGAGTCAGACAGGACTGAGTGACTTTCACTTTAGTGAGATTAGAGAAAGCTTGGAGAAAATCAAGCATAGTTATCAAACACCTTTAGTTCCCAAGGACATTCCTTCTTGGTTCCTTAGAATAACTGTGCTGGACAGTATTTTTTAATTATTATTATTTTTAATGTATTCATTTTTAATTGGAGAATGATTGCTTTTCAGTATTGTGTTGGTTTCTGCTATACATCAACATGAATCAGCCATAGTATACGTATGTCCCCTCCGTCCTAAATCTTTCTCCCACTTTCTACCCCACCTACCCTATCCCACCCCTCTAGGTTGTCACAGAGCAATGGTTTGAGCTCCCTTCATCATACAGCAAATTAAACTGAAAAGCTTTTACACAGCAAAGGAAACTATAAACAAGATGAAAGACAACCCTTAGAATGGGAGAAAATAATAGCAAACGAAACAACTGACAAAGGATTAATCTCCAAAATATACAAGTGTCTCATGTAGCTCAATATCATAAAAACAAACAACCCAAACAAAAAGTGGGCAGAAGACCAAAACAGACTTTTCTCCAAAGAAGACATCTTTGCAATGCTATGGACTGTAGCCTGCCAGGCTCCTCCATCCATGGAATTCTCCAGGCAAGAACACTGGAGTGAGCTGCTATTTCCTACTCCAGGGGATCTTCCTAACCCAGGAGCAAACTTGGGTGTCCTGCATTGCAGGCGGATTCTTTGTCATTTGAGCCTCCAGGGAAGCCCAAAGAAGCCATATTGATGCCTAATAAGCACATGAAAAGTGCTAAGCATCGCTCATTATTAGAGAAATGCAAATCAGAAGCACAATGAGGTATCACCTCACCATGGTAAGAATGGCTACCATCAAAAAATCTACAAACAATAAATGCTGGAGAGGGTGTGGAGAAAAGGGAACTCTTGTGCACCATTGATGGGAGTGTAAATTGAGAAAGCCACTATGGAGGATAGTATGGAGGTTCTTTAAAAAACTTGGAATGTATTTTTTGAGGTCTGTTATAGGTGAAGAAACTAGTCCCCAGGGAAAGCTAAATGAACTGTCTTGTTTCAAACAGCTCTGAAGTGTGGAAGTAGATTTGAATCTAGACTTGACCAATACAATGTAAAGACCAAATATAAAATATCAGGTGGGTTCAAAGGAAGGAAAATCATACCTGTCACAGGAAAAACAAGAATGGTTTTATGGAGAAGGTAGTTTTTAATATGAGCCCTTTAGGGATAGGTATCATTTTATTTAATAAAGATGAGAAGATCATGAACAAAAATTTAGGATTCAGAAACCCTGGTGTGTATTTGGGCAACAATGAGTTATCCAAAAGAACTCTAGTATTAAGCCAAATCAGGAGCATTAAAACAATGTTTCAGTATTTTTGATAAGAAATGAACATAACCATAACTTTATTTTATATATATATATATATATATATATATATATATATAATGGAAAAATAAGTTCTAAAATTCTTTTTGATTTTCTGATTAATCAAAGACTTCTTGGCAAAGCATGTTAATTCTTTTGTTAGTCATTTTAAAAGCAGACATAGAGCTTTGTTGATGACTATTGTGCTGTGGAATAGATTTTGATTTTTTTATTATCTTGGGCAGTTTGATATTGCAAAAAATGTCTCAGAACCAATTTTATATACATTCTTAGAGAATGGTTAGGTAATGTGGCTATTTCTGGAGCTGTACTGAAGTTACATGAAGGGAGACTAAATCATAGAATTAAGTATATGTATTAAAATCTACACGAATACTATACATTGAAATATAAGGTGAATGTTAAATCTTGTCTACCTTAGCATGAAAGTATGAGTTAACTTGATGCTTACTTTAATGATTTCTCTTGGCACTGTCATAGATTTCTTTATTTTGGTAGAATATTTAGACTTAATAGTTGAAGTCATGTTTCAACAAATAAAGTTAGTAAAATACACCAACAAGGTGGTCAAACCCAAGAAAGTCATGTGGCCAGTGGTTACCTAGCTTGCAACTGTGGGCAGAGCCATTTATCACTGAAAAAATAATCAGCCCCTAGAGTTCACTCAGGTAACAGTTTTAATTAAAACTGTTTAATTGAATGAAAACCAGCCTATATATACCGAGCTATAAATATGGAGAACAGTCCTTGTTAACATCTGGTGTTGTTAAACAGATTTTGTTCAGCAAGCAAAGGATCACTTTTATGAATCACGTATTTCCTCAGGCCCTGTGGCCTTAGAGGAAATCAAGAGCTAGTGTTCCAATTATGATTTGATATAATTCCAAGTCTCAGCCCAATTTGGAATGGTACTACAACGCTGCCCCCAGTCTTTCCCGTTTCACGTTGGTCCTCCCTCGGTTGGGGGGGGATGCAGTCTTGGCCCCTGGGCTGACTATCTCTGCCTGCCCTCCTGGTCCTGGTTCCCATCATCCTACTGAGTCACCCTTGCCCTCCTCAGGCTGAGAGTCTGTCTTTGAGTTGAATGCAGTTGCCACTTCAAATGGGTCTACCCTGTTTCTCCATGGTCAAAAATTCAGTGCTGGTGTTCAGAAAGAGTGCTTTTCATTCAGTCCAGTTTCTTTTGACATTTAACCCAGGGATCTGTGGACTCTACATGGACACAAGATTCCAGGGACCTACTCTAAGGAAAACTACAGGTTACATCTATTGTTGGTGATCCTACTCTCACATCCTTACATGGCTACTGAAAAAGTCATAGCTTTGACTATGTTGACCTTTGTCAGCAAAGGGATGTCTCTCTTTTTAATATGCTGTCTGGCTTTATTTCTGAGGAGCAAGTGTCTCTTAATTTCATGACTACAGTTACCATCCAGAGTGATTTTGGAGACCAGAAAAATAAAATCTGCCCATCTAGTCAAAGCTACAGTTTTTCCAGTAGTAAAGTATGGATGTGAGAATTGCACCATAAAGAGGCTGAGCACTGGACAACTGATGCTTTTGAACTGTGGTGTTGGAGAAGACTCTTGAGAGTCTTTTGGACTGCAAGGAGATGCAACCATTTATTCCTAAAGGAAATCAACCCTGAACAGTCATTGGAAGGACTGATACTGAAGCTCCAATACCTTGGTCACCTGATATAAAGAGCCAACACATTGGAAAAGACTCTGATAATGGGAAAGATCAAAGGCAAAAGAAGTGAGCAACAGAGAATGAGATGGTTGCATGGCATCACTGACTCAATGGACATGAATTTAAGCAAACTCTGGGATACAGTGAAATACAGGGAAGCCTGCAGTCCATGGGGTCACAAAGAGTCAACATAACAGTACCTGAATGACAACACAATCTTCCACTGATAATTGAGACAAAAATAATATTGATCTTTTCAGTCTTGCTTCTCAGCAGAGAAACAGTGCTGCCATAAATGCCATGGTAAGAAGTGGATTTTTGCAGAATATAGACTGGGGACAGAACATATTGCATTTTATACCATCTGTCAGCAGCCATACGAAGGGAAGGGAAGTGAAGGAAGCTGAGTACATTGAGTATGAGTCAGGGGTGGAGCCAGACCTTCACAGAGAGGATGTAGCTCCAGCTGGTAGACCCTCCACTGCTTCTCTCTCCTTCTCAGGATTGGAACACAGTTAATACGTGTTTTGTTTTGCTTTTCCTTGTTTGCATGCTAAATTGCCTCAGACGTGTCCGACTCTTTTATGGCCCCGTGGACTGTTGCCTTCCAGGCTCCTCTGTCCATGGTTGCCATTTCCTCCTCCAGGGAATCTTCCTGACGCAGAGATCAAACCCATATCTTTTACCTCCCTTGCATAATGGGTTCTTTACCACCTGTGCCACCTGGGAAGTCCTTGTTTATCTCTGTTCATAAAGTAGAAGCAAAGATGGTTGAAATCACACATCATATCTTTCAAGTGAAGTAATAAGATAACCCACTAAATCTAGTTTGGCTGCCTTTTAAGTACTATGTTATTAGTGATTCCTTTCTATAAACACAACTGCTTGACCTCTTTCTTCTTCTTTATAATGAGTGAAGGATAATGAATCTGGCAGAACTAATTTTAAATGAGAACAAAATTATGATTAAATACCAGACTAATTTTGCATACAACTTTTTGATGTTGCAAATGCACTAATAAAACTACTGCAAATTAGATATTGTAAGAAAGATAAACAAGCAAAATGAGGCTCATCTATCTGGATTGCACAACAAAATGTTCAAATCCATTGCTTTTAACTTTTTGTAGTCATGTGATGCTGATCACATTAAGCATTATTCATTTATAAACAACTTTACATTTGTAGATGTCACGGGAGTATGTAATTTTCTCGGTTCTGTCTTGTCACAACAAAAATTTGAAGTGATGGACAGACCAGTGTTACAGCTCTTGGGCAGACCAGTATCACAGCTTTCAGGTGGGCCAGGGTTACAGCTCCGTGTTACAGCTCAGTTTTATTTAGAAAATAAAGGAAAATACATCCTGCATGATGACCCGAAAGATGTCAAGAGAAGAGAGAGAGAGACCCCTGGCACTTTGGCTCCTCTTTTTATATGTTTTTTTTTCTCCTCCCCCTGGGCCTGCCCTATGTAAATTGGGGTAGCCAGGAGTGATGTTTGTTCTACCTGAGGTTTTTACTCAGGTCCTCAGACTTCTCTTTGTTCTGTTTTCTTGGGCTTTTCCCATTTTTTTGTCTTTTAGCCACTGCCATTCTGGACTCCTTTTCCCTATTCTAACTACCTAACAAAACAATGAAATAAAGTATAAATATTTATAACTCTTGACTGATGTTTGGAGTAAGACTAACATTTGCAATATAGGCTAAATATACAGTATCAGTCACATGTGTTTTTGCTACTAGGTTATGATTTTCTATGGTGCCTCAGATGGTAAGGAATCTGCCTGCAATGTGGGAGACCCAGGTACAGCTCCTGGGTTGGGAAGATCCCCTGGAGAAGGGAATGGTACTTACTCCAGTATTCTTTCTGGGAGAACTTCATAAACAGAGGACCCTTGCGGGCTACTGTCTATGGGGTCACAAAGAGTCGGACACAACTGAGCGACTAACACACACACACACACACACAAACATCTGGGTAAGCAACTATTTATCATCCAAGCTCAAGTGTAAAAGAGGATATTATGATTATGTGGGACACCTTCATAAACCTGGATTATCCTGCATAAATGGTAATCACCTGATAGTGTTGTATGGTGAGGATTTCTTGTATTTGGCTGCTTTTGTATTGTATTTGGGTTTCCCAGGTGGCATTAGTGGTAAAGAATATGCTGACAATGCAGGAGACACAGGAAATGTGGGTTCAATCCCTGGGTCAGAAAAATCCCCTGGAGGAGGGCACAGCAACCCACTCCAGTATTCTTGCCTGGCGAATCCCATGGACAGAGGAGCCTGGAGGACGTAGTCCATGAGGTCACAAAAAAGTCACACAGAGTTAAAGTGACTTGGCACAGTTGACCATTGTATTAACCATTTATTATGTTTCATTTAATTGTGTGTTGTGTGTTAGCCGCTTAGTCATGCCCAACTACTTGTGATCCCATGGACTGCAGCCCACAAGGTTCCTCTGTCCATGGGATTTCCTAAGCAAAGATACTGGAGTGGTTTGCCATTTCCTTCTCCAGGGCATCTTCCCAACCCAGGGGTCGAACCTGGGTCTCCTGCACTGCAGGCAGATTTTTTACTGACTGAGCTACCAGGGGAGTCCTTTGTTTACTTATAGAATGTCAAAGGCGGTCTGCCATTCCAACCCTCTTTACAGGTTCCATTGCTTTATCTACCTTCTGTTTTCAAATTTCACAAACTGGAGTTGTTTGAGCCTAAAAACCTTTGTCTTAAATAGTCCTATCTTTTTGATGCCAATAATATAAAAAGAACCCATACATTCACATATATATTATCATAGATTCTTTTTTTTTTGTATTGCAAGATGACTATCAATATAAAACTGTTTTCTACTTTATGTCTCTGCTTGCTTTTAAAATGTTGATTCAGATACAAAAAAATGTGGTTAGTGGCTGATGAGGAGAATTGTAGGACAGGGAGCCATTAACAAATCTGGTAATTATTGAGAATTATTATATGCCAGCGCTAAGTCTGGAGCCTGTATGTATATTATGTCATTTTTAGTTCTCAAAATGGTGTTTGAGATAGATATGTATTACCTTAATTTTCTTATGAAAATCTGAAGTAAAATAAGTTGTTTGCCCATGATTGTAGAGTTTTAAAAAAGTAGACCCAGGATATAAAGCCAATTTCTGATTCTAACAACTGTGCTCTTTCCTACATCTTTGTGTGTTTGTGTGTATTATGTCGCCTCAGTCATGTCCAACTTTTCATGACCCTACAGACTGTAGCCCACCAGGCTCCTCCATCCATGGGATTCTCCAGGCAAGAATACTGGAGTGGGTTGCCATGCCCTCCTCCAGGGAATCTTCCTGACTCAGGGATCGAATCTGCATATCTTACATCTGCTTTTGCAGGTGTGTTCTTTACCACTAATGCTTCCAGGGAAGCCCACCTACATCTTTGTACAGGTTGTCTATATGTCTTATATAGCTGCCTCTAACAAATAAAAGTAATTCTGGCCTGACAACTCAAACTAGTATTAAAACAGCCTTGTACATAATTACATAATATGTCTATAAACTATAAATTAGAGATGGAATCTAAGCTAGTTACTATTACAACACACTTGACCCTAATTGGACAATTCATCAATTTATTCAGTAAACATTTAAACACCTAATGTGCACAAGGAAACACATTTTAATAAACTGTGCTTTCTGCTGTCACAGAACCCCCAAGTTGATGAGGAAACACAGGCAAGTTATCTGCTTTAAAGTTCAGCTTCAATCTCAGGGTTTCTCAGGAATACCATTAAAAAAATCCTATCTATTTCAATCAGTAACATGTATAGTAGAATGCAGGCACTCAAGCTCTGGGCTAGGAGACAGTAACACATTTTATCCAAAACCTCAGCTTTGCATGGAAGAGAGTATTATTTTCAGACAAATGTTTTGTCAAGTATTTTGTTTGAGGCAAATGTTATTTCATCTTGAAAAAAAAATTAGTATATCCTATTTCTTATTGGATTTCCTTGGTTGCTCAATGGTTAAGAATCCACCTGAAATGCAGGAGATGCAGGAGACCTAGGTTCGATCCCTGGAGGAGGAAATGGTAACCCACTGCAGTATTTCTTGATGTAGAATCTCATGGACAGAGGAGCTAGGAGGGCTACAGTCCATGGGGCCACAAAAGAGTCAGAAAGGACTGAAGTGACTTAGCACCCCAGCATTTCTTATTAATCTCATAGTGATACTTAGCAAAGGCTACTGTATTCTATTCCTATGGCAGGGTGGAGGTTGGGCATTTGTGAAGAACTTACCCTTGTAGAAAAGAATCAGTGACATTTTCCAAAGTCACCCTCAAAGGTTGGATACCATTCCTTGAGGGCAAAAAATCCTAAAAAAAGAGAGGTTTACTTCATTCAATTTTGTGATCTGAGGGTGATAGCATCTTCTCGTGGTTGTTTCGAGTCTTTAGGCTTTGTCTTTTTGGCTGTACCCCTCTATTGTTCAGCCTGCTCTCTTTGGCCTCTGTGATACACTCAGTTTGTTACTGTATTAAAACAGGGTTACTTTGTACCAATAACCAAATGCCTCCTCTAAGTTGGTCTGAAGACCAGCGGTGATGTGCCCTACACCATAGTTTTTGTTTGTTGTCCTCCCCTGAAACAGTGATACACTAGGTGTTTGAAGCCTGAGAATAATGTTCACACACCTGTCTTCACACTTCCTGAGTCAGATGTTTGTGTTCCTTATCCTGCTTCCTCCTGTGCCATTACGTGTTAAGGAATGTTTGGGAGGAAGATGCGTTCATTGACACAAGAGACCTGAGAATAGGTCACCTAAAGTAGGTGAGCCAATTAACTGGAACAAGGAGAACTATTGTGTGTGCAAATTCAGAATGATGCTGAAGCAGACACAAAATAGCCAGACAAGGAGGATGACAATATAGAGAGTGGGAGGAGATTGGGATGAAAGTAGAATTGGAAAGGGCAAAGCAAAAATGAAAATTCCTACAGAACCTGGTTATTTACAGAACCTCAAAAAGGAGAAGTGCAGGGTTAGCATAAGAAATAATGATTAAAAATAAGTCATATATTTTTTTCCCCAGGGAGAAAATAATAGTCACATGTCTTACCCAATGAGAGAAAAATTGACAGTAATTCACAGTGCCTTTGTCAAAATTAACAGCATTATTAGGATATACATGTAAGTTCATATGGACCAGGTTGTCAAATATGCCCTATACTAAGCTGAAAAATAAAGCTCTTTTACTTGAAAAAAAAAATCTGAAGTATATAACATGAACAAGCCAAAGTAGTTCTGGTGTGTGTTAAATGACTCAAACTAAGCATGCACGGACGTTGAGTGTTTTTAGAGTTGCTGACAGTCGTAAAGAATCTGTGTCACTTTACATTTACCCTCCTGGCTGAGGCCTGCAGCTTGCCACATGGTACAACTCTGTGCAAAAGAGTTAGTCCATCAGGAGACAGAATCAAATGTGCTAATCTCATTAAATGCCTTCTCTAAATGACTGACTTAGACAGTAATTATAAACAGAAGAAAAATAGTTTCTTGTCCCAGAACTTTCAAACAGACAATTTGTAATGAGAAATCTCAAGTTTATATAATCTGAACACATGAAGAAAAAGAAGAAAGAAAAGAAATACCTGGTATTGTAATGGATGAGAGGTGCCCATTCCTTATTTGCAAATTCATAACATTCCTTTCTAATAACAAGGTCAAGGAATTTCATGATTTATAGCCATAAATTTGCACAGATTCTGTGCTTATCCTTACATTAGTCAGGTTAACAAATACGGAGACACGCACTCTAACTTCTGTATGTAACAACATGAATCGCTCAGTCGTGTCCCACTCTTTGTGACCCCATGAACTGTAGCCCTCAGTGCTCCGCTGTCCGTGGGATTCTCCAAGCAAGAATACTGGAGTGCGTTGCCATTTCCTTCTCCAGGGGATCTTTCCAACAAGGGATCAAACCTGGGTCTCCCTTATTGCAGGTAGATTCTTTACCATCTGAGCCACCAGGGGAGTCCTCTGTATGTAAAGAGCTTACAATTAATTTAGGACGCTACTTAACAAACCACAGTTTGTACAGATAACACCAGGCAGTAGGTTCTTAAATACTTTTGTAGTTTACACACTAAAAAAAGTGTGAAAAAGTGAGTGTTAGTCATCCAACCGTGTCCAGTGCTTTGCCATCCCATGGACTGCAGCCCGCCAGGCTCCTCTGTCCATGTTATTTCGCAGGAAAGAATACTGGAGTGGGTTGCCATTTCCTTCTCCAGGGAATCTTCCTGACCAGGGATTGAACCTGGGTTTCTTGCATTAGCAGGTGGATTCTTTATCCACTGAGCCACCTGGGAAGCCTCTGTGCATTTAGGAGGAAGGTCTAAATCCTGTGGAAGATGTTCTTTGAGCTGGTAGGTTGAGCTGTACATATACTAAATAAATGCTTAAGGAATTTAGAAAAACACTTTTCCTCTATGAACAATGCTTCTGTATTCTGACTTCTCTTTCCCCAAAGAGGTGAAGAAAGTTAGCTTTGTGTGCCCAGACTTATTAGTGATCTGTTTTTTGTTTCAGTTTCTCCTTCTCTGCTGCAAAAAGCTTCATGCTTTCATCCTAGAAGTAAGTAGCAGCAAAGGAACCTAAATTAAGGCAAAAATAAAATAAAGTGTGTTCTGTTAGTATTACAGATAATCACATTCACTAGGTCCATATGTGGAGCAGGAACTAATAAATGCAAATGCTTTCTATAATTGCTTTCTTTCTCCGGGTAACAAATTCCTAACCGTATATTAATAAATCTGACCTTTGAGAATTCTCCTAATCTCTTCTGTTTTACTTTCTTGCTCTCTTGATATCTTCTGTTGACTTTTTTTCCTTTGACTTTTCCTTTGTCTCTTTTACTGGAATATGTTAACTATCTCCTTCCATATTTTTGCTGAGCCTCAGTAAATAAAGTTAATGTCATTTTCATATATCCAAATGCAATAGCTATGGAAATTGGACTATGGCTGTCTCTCTTTGTCACTTTGTCTTTTCCTCCCATATTGATTATTATTTACAGTATACTTAGCCTGACTTCCTACTCACTTTTATCCAAGGTAGGACTAATATGTGGATGGGAGAGGCTACAGGAAATGAAATTATGTTTCAAATAGTAAGGAAGGAGCTTCAAGGAATGGACTGTGACATTAGTAACATTCGAGTAAATGGGTAATGTAATTTACCAATTTGCAAAATTGAGAGTCTTGGAATTAGTCCTAGAATGCTGTCAGTCCCATGGATTGAGTTTTACCCCAGATGTATCTCCTCTCTAACCTGTCTTGTACTTTAATAAACACTTAAAATACATTTCAGTTCTCTAAAGGGTGCATAGCCACTCGTCCTTGTGCCCCATTCACCTGATTCATTTATTTCAGTGACTTCCCGGCCCTAGAAGATAGGAAGGCCCTAAAACTTCTTCTTCTGACTAATTAGTGGTGGTATATTCTTACCACTTTGACTTAAATTTGTTTTCCTGTAATAAAGGATAGTGAGAAGTTTGTGTGGGAGTTTCACAGATACTTCTCAGTATATAAGTGATTTTATTTTCATTTTTTTCCCCTATGGTTAATCCCAGTACTGTTTATTTATTTATTTATTTAGGGTAATGTTATTTTACAGTGTTCTGTTAGTTTCTCCTGTACAATGAAGTGAATCAGCCATGTGTATACATACATCCTTCTTGGACCCCCCTCCCAACCACCCCCCACGCACCGCTGTAGGTCATCACAGAGCACCGAGCTGAGCTCTCTGTGCTCTATAGCGGTTATCCACTTTAGTTGTCTCTTTTATACACAGCAGTACACGTGTATGTCAATCTCAATCCCGATTCCTCCCACCTCCTCTTTTCCCCTACTCATCCCACCTCCTCTTTCCCCTACTGTGTCCACACATCCATTCTCTGTCTATGTCTCTATTTCTGCCCTGCAAATAGATTCATCTGGACCATGTTTCTACATTCCTCATGCATGCATTAATATATAATGATGGACAGGTAACACTGTATATAAATTTAAGGTATAGACATTGTTGATTTGATGCATTTATATATTGCAATATGATCACCTCCATGGTGAAAGTGAAAGTGAAGTCGCTCAGTCGTGTCCGACTCTTTGCGACCCCATGGACTGTAGCCTACCAGGCTCCTCTGTCCATGGGATTTTCCAGGCAATAGTACTGGAGTGGATTGCCATTTCCTTTTCCAGGGGATCTTCCCAACCCAGGGACTGAACCCAGGTCTCCCGCATCGTAGACAGACGCTTTACCATCTGAGCCACCAGGGAAGTTGATTTGATGCACTTATATATTGCAATATGATTACCTCCATAGTCTTAGCTAACACCTTCATGGTGTCCCACAATGATCATTTCTTTCTTATGGTGAAAACAATTATTCTCTAATTTCTTAGCAATTTAGAAGAATATAACCACAATATTGTGGACTAAAATCCTTGTGCTGTGCATTACATCTCCAGAATTCTTTATCTTCCAACGGCAAGTTTCTATCCTTTGACCATTTCACCCGCCCCACAGTCCCTGGTAATCACCATTCTACTCTATCTTTATGAGTTTTTTGTTTTTTTTTATTCCACATATAAGTTATAACATACAGTATTTGTCTTTGACTTGTTTCACTTAGCATAACACCCTCAAGTTACACCTCTGTTGCTGTAAATGGTAGGGTGTCCTTTCTTTCTCATGGCTGAATAATATTCCATTATACACACACACACACACACACACACACACACACACACATCTTTTTATCCATTCATCCATTGATGAAAAATTAGGCTGTGTCCATATCTTTCTGTGTGCATGGTAAGTCTCTTATTTAGTGTCAGATTCTTTGTAACCATATGGACTGGAACCTGCCAGGCTCCTCTCTCTGTTCATACAGTTTTCCAGGAAAGAATACTGGAGTGGGGTTCCATTTTCTCCTCCAGGGCATCTTCCTGACCCAAGGACCGTACCCGCGTCCCTTATGTCTCCTGCATTGGCAGGCAAGTTCTTTACCACTTGTGCCACCTGGGAAGACCTGTCTCCACATCTCAGCTATTGCAAAGAATGCAGTGATGAGCATAGGGGTGCAGACATCTCTTCAAGATCCCAATTTTATTTGATTTGGATATACATCCAGAAGCGGGCTTGCTGGATCATACAGTAGTTCTATTTTTAATTTGTTGAGAAACCTCCACACTGTGTTTCACTGTGGCTCCAATTTATACTCCCACCAACAGTGCACAGAGTTTCTTTTCTCTACATCCTTGCCAACACTTGTTATCTCATGTCTTGTTGATATCAGCAATCCCAACAAATGTAAGGGGATGTCTTGTTGTGGTTTTGATTTACATTTCTCTGATGACTAGAGATGTGGAGCATCTTTTTATGTACTTTATTGAGGTACAGCTGATTAACAGTGTTTCGGTAGCGAATCTCACTTCTTTCTTGTGCATGTAGTTACTGAGTTTTCCCAGTATTATTTTTTTCTTTTTTAATATAAATTTACTTATTTTAATTGGAGGCTAATTACAATATTGTATTGGTTTTGCCATACATCAACTTAAGACTATCCTTTCTTACTGACTGTTTAAAATTCCTTTGTCATGTATTAGTTTAAGCATATATGTAGGGGCTTATTTCTAGTCTCCCATTTCTGCTTCATTTTACTCTCTCACTCAAAATTCTTTAATAAGAATAAAGATCTAAAGTTCGTATTTATCACTAACTCTTTTGCAGGAATTCTCCTAAGTTCTTTACCTCGCACTAGTTCATTTGATCTTCAGAAACAATCTGATGCTGTAAATACTATTAGAGATTGCTATTATTCTTATTTTAGAGAAGAGGAAATAAGGTGCAGAGAAGTTACGTGGCATGTTCAAGGTTATACAGTATGTAAGTGGTGCAGATAAAGTATGTTAATTGAAGGTATAATTTATATACACAGTAGTAGACAATAAAAACCTTTGCAGTCATCTGGGATAGTTAGGAAAACAGTTTATAATGGGCAAAATGCACTACATGTATTTATAAATGGAAGAATTTGTCTGTTGGAGAATGTGTTATTTAGTTTAAAAATATCCATTTCCATTTGAGGTCCTGTATCCATGACTGTATGGCTCACTATAGGTTATCCTAACTGAAGCCTGGGAATGCATATCTGACCCTGAGCACTGTCTCAGCTGTGATCACTCACCTTACTTCTTTTCTCTATGTTAAAAAAAAATAATGAACATATTTAGAATGGTAGACAGGGAAGAGGGAATTATGTTACAGTGCAAAATTACTCTGCACAAATTTAAAAACATCTAATTCAAAATTTTAAATGTCTGTTTAAATATTACTTCAAATACATTATAAAGCTCAACAGATTTGTGTTGAACTGAGCTGCAAATTTTAAACTCTGTTTGAAAACACATCATAAAACAGAATACCGTGCCGAATAAAAACAATACTATGCTTACCTCTGTGCTTTTTCCTTGTTTTCTTATGTTAGCATCACGTCATATGCTTTAACTGGCCCCTTACTTTCCCTGTCCCACTTTTTTGACATGAATTTCTTACAAAGAAATACCTAAAAATGGAAACATTTTTTCCTATGGAATTGATATTTTTGTTTGTGTGCTTAGTCACTCAGTCGTGTCTGACTCTTTGCAGCCCAATGGACTGTAGCCCACCAGGCTCTTCTGTCCATGGGATTTTCAGGCAAGAATACTGGAGTGGGTTGCTATTTTCTCCTCCAGGGGATCTTCCCAACCCATGGACTGAACCCATGTCTCTTGTGTCCACTGCATGGCAGGTGGACTCTTCACCCACTGAGCCATTTATTAAATGATATTTATGTTTATGTATATTCATTTTGGAGACCCTTCTTTGGCTGCAAATGTTCATGAAGCTAAAGGTCTCATGGATATTTTTCAGGGAGTTTTGTTCTTTCATTTGTTTCCCAAATGGAAATTGTAGCTACCTTTACATTTTTATTTATGGCTTTGATATTGCCTTATATGCTTCTGAGTGGTCTTTGAAAATTTTTGGAATGTTGGTGACATCTCTGTGGATTTCAGCCTCACTTCTGTGAAAATGAACTTATTACTACAGATCGACAGTAGTCAAGACATGTGAACAAGTTGAATAATAGGCTGTCAGAACCAAAATATTTGGAGATATCCTTTTATCTTTTAGGGCTTCCCTGGTGGCTGAGGTTAAAGCATCTGCCTATAATGGGGAGACCTGGGTTTGATCCCTAGGTTGGGAAGATCCCCTGGAGGAGGGAATGGCAACCCACTCTGATATTCTTGCTTGGAGAATCCCATGGACGGAGGAGCCTGGTGGGCTACAGTCCATGGGGTTGCAAAGAGTCAGACACAACTGAGTGACTTCACTTTCACTTTTATCTTTTAACTATCTCATTATCATTAATCTTTTAATTGTAGTTATCCTTTTAAATATGTTTTTAAACACTTTGAAAGACTACAGAAACTCTTCATGATTTTCCTTAATTACCAAATGTCTAATTATTATCTAGACATTTTAAGGTGGAAAATAAGAAACTTAAAGAAAAATCAAAACAAATAAATTGAATATTTCTATTTATAATGAGCAAAATAATTTTTAAAAGGTAAATTCAAACAAAAAGCATTTTCTAAAGATTCTGCTGCTGCTGCTGCTGCTGCTAAGTCACTTCAGTCGTGTCTGACTCTGTGCAACCCCATAGACGTCAGCCCACCAGGCTCCCCCGTCCCTGGGATTCTCCAGGCAAGAACACTGGAGCGGGTTGCCATTTCCTTCTCCAATGCATGAAAGTGAAAAGTGAAAGTGAAGTCGCTCAGTCATGTCCGACTCTTCACGACCCCATGGCCTGCAGCCTACCAGGCTCCTCCATCCGTGGGATTTTCCAGGCAAGAGTTCTGGGGTGGGATGCCATTGCCTTCTCTGTCTAAAGAGTCTAGGTCATGGTAAATTACACTTTGATAACTGTGCAACCATTACATCAAAACAGCCAATCAGTCAGGTTTGACAGCATAATGACAAACTAGCTAATTTACCTTTCATTTTCAGACTGGCATCATGTGAAACTAATTATAAATAAAGGACCTGGGAAATGTATAATTTTCTCAAACTTTGTATTGATTATATAAAAATCAGTGCATGTAAGTGTACAAATTTACCAGAGTTTGCAGACAACAAAAAACACTTGAGGTTGTCTGTGATAGAGAAAAATTATTAATGGTAGAAGACTCTGCTTTCTTGCAATAACACATACATTATTTGGGCATTTTTATATTTTGGAAATATGTCACGTTTATAAGATAGAGTGACATGGACACCAAAGTTTAGGCTACATGGCAGGTCATGTTTATGCAGTTTCTGAGGTCTAGAAGGATGAAAGCAGAAGTTGTTTGGGTGAAGAAGGCAGAGACCCTAGTTGTTCACGAATGTGATGGCATAAGCAGATGTTCCATTAATTCATCATGAGGATTGTTGGAAAATATCAACAGACTGATATTTTCAGAGAAGCTACTTTAGTAAAGTTGTATGGGATGTCCTAGAAGCAATCTGAGAAAATGCAGAGGCCATGACCCTCCCCTGTGCATTGTAAGTGACAGTAAAGGCAGAATGTATCTGATGATATCAGGGAATATGTTGTTGGTGCTGTTTAGTCCCTCAGGCAAGTCAGACTCTTTGTGACCCCAGGAACTGCAGCATGCCAGGCTTCCCTTCTCCCAGAGTTTGCTCAAAGTCATGTCCATTGAGTAGGTGATTCCATCCAACCGTCTCATCCTCTGTCACCCCCTTCTAATCCTGCCCACAATCTTTCCCAGAAATAGGGTCTTTTCCAATAAATTGGCTCTTTGCATAAGGTGACCAAAGTATCAGGACTTCAGCATCAGTCCTTCCAATGAATATTCAGAGTTGATTTTCTTTAATATTGACTGATTTGGTCTCCATGCAGTCCAAGGGACTATCAAGAATCTTCTCCAGCATCACAATTCTAAAGCATCGATTCTTTGCTTTTGCTCAAAGTAGACTTCAAAGTTAAACAAAGTATAAGATACAAGCAACTCCTACAGCTCAACTCCAGAAAAATAAATGGCCCAATCAAAAAATGGGCCAAAGAACTAAATAGACATTTCTCCAAAGAAGACATACAGATGGCTAACAAACACATGAAAAGATGCTCAACATCACTCATTATCAGAGAAATGCAAATCAAAACCACTATGAGGTACCATTTCACACCAGTCAGAATGGCTGCGATCCAAAAGTCTACAAATAATAAATGTTGGAGAGGGTGTGGAGAAAAGGGAACCCTCTTACACTGTTGGTGGGAATGCAAACTAGTACAGCCACTATGGAGAACAGTGTGGAGATTCCTTAAAAAACTGGAAATAGAACTGCCTTATGATCCAGCAATCCCACTGCTGGGCATACACACTGAGGAAACCAGAAGGGAAAGAGACACGTGTACCCCAGTGTTTATCACAGCACTGTTTATAATAGCCAGGACATGGAAGCAACCTAGATGTCCATCAGCAGATGAATGGATAAGAAAGCTGTGGCACATATACACAATGGAGTATTACTCAGCCATTAAAAAGAATTCATTTGAATCAGTTCTAATGAGGTGGATGAAACTGGAGCCTATTATACAGAGTGAAGTAAGCCAGAAGGAAAAACACCAATACAGTATACTAACGCATATATATGGAATTTAGAAAGATGGTAACAATAACCCGGTGTACGAGACAGCAAAAGAGACACTGATGTATAGAACAGTCTTATGGACTCTGTGGGAGAGGGAGAGGGTGGGAAGATCTGGGAGAATGACATTGAAACATGTAAAATATCATGTAAGAAACGAGTTGCCAGTCCAGGTTCAATGCACGATACTGGATGCTTGGAGCTAGTGCACTGGGACGACCCAGAGGGATGGTATGGGGAGGGAGGAGGGAGGAGGGTTCAGGATGGGGAACACAGGCATACTTGTGGCAGATTCATTTTGATATTTGGCAAAACTAATACAATTATGTAAAGTTTAAAAATAAAATCAATCAATGCAAAAATAAAATAAAATAAAAATAAAATTAAATTAAAAAAAAAAAAATTCCAGGGCGGTGGGGGGGGGGGGCGGGGAAGAAAAAGTACTGTGATGGGGAATTACTGAATTACATAAATTTGAAGTCCAATGACATTCGTAGCTCCAGGTGAGGCTTGATCCCCTGGCTCATATCCTAAAAAAATGGGGTTTTCATCATCTCTCTCCATAGTTATGTGGGACCCTTTGTTGTCATAAAACTGGTTGCAGCAGTTTTTACCCTAATCCAGAAGACGAAAGAGACTTCTCAGCTCAGCTCTCTCTTGAGAACTTGGCAAAAATGTCAGCACTCAAAAGTCACTGGGTTGATGATCCCCATCTTGGGTCTATCAATGAGGATTCATGTGATATAGGAGGATGAAGAGGGACTGTTGATCTAACCCAATCAGACCCACTGAAATCTAAACACAGCTAAGAAAAGTGGATTTACACAAGTTCCTAAAGAAATCCAACAAAGGTCTCTATAGCCAAAGCTATGGTTTTTCCAGTAGTCATGTATGGATGTGAGAGTTGGACCATAAAGAAATCTGAGAGCCTAAGAATTGATGCTTTCAAAGTGTAGTGCTGGAGAAGACTCTTGGTAGTTCCTTGGACAGCAAGATCAATCCATTCAATCCTAAAGGAAATCAATCCTGAATATTCACTGGAAGGACTGATGCTGAAGCTCTAATATTCTGGCCACCTGATGTGGAGAGTCAACTCTTTGAAAAAGATGCTAGTGCTTGGAAAGATTGAGGGCAGGAGGACAAGGGCTGACAGAGGATGAGATGGTTGAATGGTATCACTGACTCAGTGGACATGAGGTTTAGCACAGTCTGGGAAATAGTGAAGGACAGGGAAGCCTGGCGAGCTGCAGTCTATGGAGTCACAAAGAGTTGGACACGACTTAAAGACTGAACAATAACAGCAACGAAAAAGATCCAGCACTTCCTTTGAAAGAGGAAAACTTGGATCCCAGGTCCTCACCAATACACACGACATTTGTAAATAGGAACTGAATCTCTACAAACGAAGTGCATGCATGTCTATGAAAATGGCCAGAGATATTTTCTTTTCCTTTGATTAGGGCTTCATTTAAAGTATTCCAGGGCTGGACTTAAGTCTTTAGACCAAACAAATACTATGATTTACTGTGTAGTTCTTTGCCAGTAAATAGATACACAATCTGAAGTATAAAACAAAGAATTTCTCCCTGATGTAAGTACTTTATGTGATCTGAAAAACAGAGAGAGAGAGTATTCTAATGAGGTCTTTAGAATTTAGCAGTTGTTAAATTTTAATAGATGTCAATTGATGACTCAATTAAAAAGTAACCTAAGTAAAATGATGGAAAAAAATATAGACTTTACATCATAAGAAGTGTAAATTTTTTATAGCTAAAAAAGCAAAAGACATTTACTGTATGCAGTAAAATAATTTGAAACCAGGAAAATATTTAGGAGCATGAAATTAATTTTAAATAAATAAAAGATATCTTACCTGACAGATAGGTTGTGGTAAGCATTGCTCTGTTTTCTTATCAACCAAGGTGTAGAATAATCAATTTTCCATCTTTGTATTTATGTCATTATTTTCTGGGAAATTGTATATTTATGGATGCTTTATACATTCAGAAGACTAGCAAAATACTGCAAGGATTTTCATGCAGATGATGATATCAAATCACTCTAGACTGAATCTATAAGAAAATCATTCCATTGAATGAAATTTATTTTTGGAGTATTAGGTTACTAAGTTACTATGTCTGGATGCCCATCAGACGGAATCACAGTACTCTGATATTGCTTTATTATAATAGGTTTGGCTGTCACTATATTTGGGTGTCTAAATTGCTGAGAAAAAAAAGTGAATAACAATGAATTTGAAAGATGACAGACTTGCTTCTAGAATCGATAAAATGTTGACACATTAACAAGGTAGAAAAAATTCCCACTTGTGTTGCCAATAATGACTTCAAATAAGTTGTCCTCATGAATGCTTGTAGCAAAGCAGTTGCAGCGAACAGGTGTGATGGAAAAGTCAAGTCATTTTCTGTTACTCACATACGGTATGTTTTGCAAATATTCTACCACACTTGGCAATGCAGAAGAATAAATGTACTAAATCCTTTCCAATATTTTGACAACTAGCATATAGCACCCAACTGTTAATGCCAGCGGAAAAGTCCAGGGGAAAGACTTTGCTTCGTTTAAAATTAATTCAAAAGTAATGTATGATTGTTACTTTTAAAAGTGTAGAAAGGCAGAACTATTCTTTTTTTTTAAATTTTATTTTATTTTTAAACTTTACAATATTGTATTAGTTTTGGCAGAACTATTCTTAAGCAAGAGTTAAAGCGTCCGAGTTCGTCTTCCCCTTGGCCAGCGCTGAATGCTTGTTCTTCCCTAGAGACAGTCGGGGATAGTAGTTTAGACGTGTTTTTCTAGCCTTTATCTGTATATCATAATTTTCAGAACCTATAAAGTCAGGTGATTTTCACAAGATCATGCATTTCATTGTTCTAATTCTCTTCTCTTTAAATATGACATCTCTGGAGGTAAATCAAAATACTATTTTCTTTATTTTTAATCCTGAAGAATAGTATTTTGATATTCAAATCACTTGATGTGATCAATTACACAGTGATGTGAACACTGTGATTATTACATACTTTTGTTCCTGAAGCTTTAGGCAAATGACTTGTACAGTCTACATGTCCATTTTCATGTCTGTATTATGGAAATAAAGTTGTATCTCTTCTAGGATGACATGAGATATAATGATTGATAAAAGCAAATAACCCAGGAGAAATTGCCATAGGATACCCTGATGTCAATATTAAAATTTTAAATAATTATTTTATGATAGGAAGCATTCTTTGGCTTGAGTAGTTACTTCTAGCAGGTACTTTTTAAGGTACTTATTATTACTTATAACATCTTTTGTTATTAGATTTAAATATTGAAAAAGACAATGTATATTCAGGCTCACTGTTAAATGAAGTGATGCCTAATGCTAAAGAAAGATTAAGGATTGAAGTCAAAAATGATTCCCAGGCACTACTAATATAATTGATTGGTTTTGTTGTTCACTCACTAAGTTGTGTCCGACTCTTTGCAACCCCATGAATTGCAGCATACCAGAAATAGGAAAAAAAAAAAAACTTTCTATTTTTGCTACTAGCCTCATCCCTTCCTATTGTTCTTTCTTTGCTGCTAAATAACTTGATGTTGACCTCAGTTTGGTTCAGTCACTCAGTCCTGCCTGACTCTATAAGACCCTTATGCAAAACAAATTTTTAATATATGGAAAACTTAGCAATTAGCCTTTAATAAATTATCTTTCTGTTCAGTTCAGTCGCTCATTTGAGTCTGACTCTTTGCAACCCCATGCACTACAGCACGCCAGGCTTCCCTCTCCGTCACCAATACCCGGACCTTACTCAAACTCATGTCCATTGAGTTAGTGATGCCATCCAACCATCTCATCCTCTATTGTCCCCTTCTCCTCCTGCCTTCAGTCTTTCCCAGAATCAGGGTCTTTTCCAATGAGTCAGTTCTTCTCAGAAGTTCACCAAAGTATTGCAGCTTCAGCATCAGTCCTTCCAATGAATATTCAGAACTGATTTCCTTTAGGATTGACTGGTTTAATCTCTTTGCAGTCCAAGGGACTCTCAGGAGTCTTCTCCAAAACCACAGTTCAAAAGCATCAATTCTTTGGCACTCAGCTTTCATTATGGTCCAACTCTCATATCCATACATGACTACTGGAAAAACAATAGCTTTGACTAGACAGACTTTGTCAGCAAAGTAATGTCTCTGCTTTTTAATATGATGTCTAGGTTGGTCATAGCTTTTCTTCCAAGGGGCAAGCATCTTTTAATTTCATGCCTGCAGTCACCATCTGTAGTGATTCTGGAGCCTAAGTAAATAAAGTATTTTACTGTTTCCATTGTTTCCCCATCTATTTGCCATGAAATGATAGGACCAGATGCCATGATCTTAGTTGTTTGAATGTTGAATTTTGAGCCAGCTTTTTCACTCTCCTCTTTCACCTTCATCAAGAGGCTCTTTAGCTCTTCTTCACTTTCTGCCATATGGGTAGTTTCATCTGGCATATCTGAGGTTTTTTATATTTCTCCCTGCAATCTTGATACCAGCTTGTGCTTCATCCAGCCAGGCATTCTGCATAATGTACTCTGCATATAAGTTAAATAAGCAAGGTGACAATATACAGCCTTGATATAGTCCTTTCCCAATTTGCAACCAGTCCATTCTTCCATGTCCGGTTCTAACTGTTGCTTCCTGACCTGCATACAGGTATCTCAGGAGGCAGGTCAGGTGATCTGGTATTCCCATCTCTTGAGGAATTTTCCACAGTCTGTTGTGATCCACACAGTCAAAGGCTTTAGTATAGTCAATGAAGCAGAAGTAGATGTTTTTCTGGAATTCTATTGCTTTTTCTATGGAGCAATGGGTGTTAGCAATTTGGTCTCTGGTTCCTCTGTCTTTCAATCTAGTTTGAACACCTGGAAGTTCTTGGTTCATGTACTGTTGAAGCCTAGCTTGGACATGTTGACCTAGTTACTATAAAATTCACATTATAGGTCTGTTCTTCCAGGTCCTTCCAGACAGTTCCTCCTGTTTCCTAAACCATGTCCCCTACCTGACATTTATTTTATCCTCTGTTGTCGACTATCAGCAAAATGTCATTTGTGGCTTTAAAACAAAGCACTCTGTCCTCAATTCCCATGTTACAGGAACATTTTAGTCAAATATTTATGATGCTTCTGACCTAATTTATTTTTCTTGCTTTGGAAAGTGAAGGCATTGTGGAGTTGGCACAGAAATTTTCCTCTGGCCCTGGATGTAAAAGCACTTCATTCTGATCCCTGGAGGTGTCTAGTTTGTAGAGGTAGCCAAGGAGGCTGCCCTGGGCAAGTGGAGCCTGGGCTCTTCAGTCTCTTTGCCACCTTTGACTCCCACAGAGGTTACTCACCCTTAACAACTTTTGACAAAAGTGTTTGACCAAGCAGTTTTATGATTTTTCATGTGGTTGTATTAATTTCTGCACATAGCTTTGGAAAAACAAGCAGAAAGGAGAGGCAGTGAGGTTAGAAGAATCATTGTTTCTGTGTTAGTGTCATTCAAAAATATTCCAGTGACCCACAGTGTTGGGTTAGTCGCCACAGTGCAGGAAAATGACTCAGCCATACATATATAGTTGTGGAGCAACTATACTCCAATAAAATTTAATTTTAAAAGAAAACAAATGTTAAAATAAATTATAGTTTCACTGCTTATAATTGTCTAAATCACTTAGGAAAAAAAAATTCCAGTGACGTATGTCAGTGTCATATTTTGGCATAATTTAAAGGGTTTCACCTATCAGTTGAGAAGTATGACTAGGATTTCTGTGTCCATTTTATGCTGGACTTAATATTTTGACACTGGGCAAACCTGAGAAATGTTTAATAAGGTCACAGAATTTCCGTGAGAGTACCTTTTAATTATCTATTGGTATCTATAGGTTGGGGTTTCCAGGTTAAATTTGAACTTCAGATAAACAACAAATAATTTTTAGTATAAGCAAGTTCAGTGCAATGTTTGGGACATTCTAAATAGTATTTGTTGTCTATCTGGAATTTAACTGTGTGTTTTATACTTTTGTTTGACTAATCTTGCAGCCCTGCCATAGATGGCCATGCCCTTCAGATGCAGAGGCAGGAGAAAGATGGGCCAAGTATAGGGAAGACTCAGTGGCAGCTTCTCAAAATTGCATACTGAGATTATTCTAAGAGGTGACACATTTTTTATAAGACTTTTCTTTTGATAGTGACGTAGGAGTTATCATTATAAGAGAAATCGAAAGGAAAAGTAACTAGCTCTTCCACATGAGCACCAGAATTCTTCTAATAAACTGTGACAGGTTATCATGCTTTTTCTCATCCTTTCCTCTTCATGATGACAGTAGTAACTATATCATGTATGCATGCATGTCTCTGACTCTCTGTGATCCTATGGACGGTAGCCCTCCAGGCTTCTCTGTCCATGGGATTCTCCAGGAGTGGAGTGGATCACCATGCCTTCATTCAGAGGATCTTCCCAACCCAGGGATCAAACCCATGTCACCTGCATTGTAAGCAGATTCTGTACCCACTGAGCCACCTGGGAAGCCCCAATAACTGTATCCGTAAAAACTAATCGCAAAGTAACTTCTATTGAAAGCTCTCTATACACTAAGCATTCTCCATTAGTTACATCTTTTCGTCCTTACAACCCTGACTTTACTGTGTTTCCCATGAGGTGTCTTGTCTTGTCCTTTGCTTTGCTCTATTTCCAGAAACCTAGGCAAAGGATGATAGTTATAGGAAGCGTTTGATCAATGAATGAAAACAATGGATAAATGAGGTAGATATTATTATCTTGATTTTATAGATAGATTGAGGTTGACTGATATTGAAATATTTCCTCCCAAACAGAATGTAACAGTGATATGACAGAAAAAAAACAAGTGTTTCACTTAATCTACCATGCTTTATGAGGTACATTAAAATATTACCATCTAATTCTAAAATTAGAGAAATTTTACTTACAGTATTATCTATTAATATTCATCGAATATCCATATATGGATAAATTTACAGACCCTATAACATGGAGATGGCAAACATACACCGTTCGCATTTTTCCTGACCTCCTCAAGGGTGGATGTTTAGTGATAGGTTGTATAGTTAAGACTGCATCTTTCTAGACAATCAGGTCCTGGTCTCGTCACCATTTCTTTCCCATACTCTAGTGTACATCAGTGTGCCTCAGTAGATTCTCAGAATCGTTAGGTCATGACTTCAGATGTGTACTGGTCAATGTTCTGGCTTCCCAGGTGGCGCTAGTGGTAAACAATCTGCCTGCCGGGGCAGGAGACACCAGAGACAGGGGTTTGACCCCTGGGTCAGGAAGATCCTTTGGAGAAGGAAATGGGAACTCTCTGAAGTACTCTTGCCTGGAGAATCCTGTGGACAGAGGAGCCTGGTGAGCTACAGTCCATGGGGTTGCAAAAGGTTGGACACAACTGAGCATGCCTGCATGCTCACACAGTCAGTGGTTAGAAACACTGGCTTCAACAACTAATTTCCACTCTCAGAGAACTTTGCAATACACAGAAGTCATGATAGTTCTGGGGAGATAGATTATTTATGTAAGAACAAAACCAAACATTCATATACTTCTATTGTTAGAAATCTTGGTGATGTAAAACATCATAATTTTACATCTATTTTTGCTTAACCCAACACCTTAGACAAATCTCTAATCGGAAACTCTGCTGAGCGTTGGGACAAATTCATCATCCTGCAAACATTGTCACAAATCAGCAGCAGGATGTTTTACTACAAAGTAAAAATAGTCAGCCATACACAAAATACAGCCACCTAAATTAAAAAAAAAAAGTGGAATTGTAATTAGTATTTGTCAATATAGCCTCAGCTGTCGGCTGATGGAGGGTCACCTTGCATACCAGTGGTGTTTAGGATCTGACCCACTCTGGCTGGGGATCATGCATGTCTGTCCCTGGAAAGGGGCCCCACACAAGCTCATCTGAAACAAGGATTGAGCATCATCCATCTTTTTCCCTGAGGAGTCAGTGAGCCTGCCTGACATGTAGATATTCCAAGGCTCCTGTGTGCATGGGACTCTCCAGGCAAGAATACTGGAGTGGGTGTCCATGCCCTCCTACAGGGGGTCTTCCCAACCCAGGGATTGAACCATGTCTCTTATGTCTCCTTAATTGGCAGGTGATTTCTTTACCACTAGTGCCACCTGGGAAGCCCCATTCAATAAATGTGTGTAGTTAAATGCATGGTGCCGGTCATTGTGTGTTTGCTAGTGTCTATTGCTCCTACCCTCTGCTGGTGCCCTCTGGCTGACACTGTTTCTCACGGAAAGATCCAGCCCTGCTTGTGATTTCTCTCTTCCTTACTCATCCAGGCCATCCCCAGTTACTTCTCAGTATCTTAGATTTTAAAGGTGATAATGTGTGTTCTTCAAATTTCCTATGATATTACTTTTTAAATATTTTCTTTATTGGAAGAGAATTGCTTTACAATATGGTATTGGTTACTGCCATACATCAACATGAATCAGCCACAGGTATACACATGTCCCCTCCCTTCTGAGCCTCCCTCCCAGGTCCCTCCCCATCCCACCCTCTAGGTTGTCATGGAGCACTCAGTTGTGCTTGCTGTGTCACACAGAAAAATTTCCCTGGGTACCAATTTTAAACATGGTAATGTATATGTTACATCTTACATGCTAGTCAAGTAATGCTCAAAATTCTTCAAGCCAGGCTTCAACAATACTTGAAGTGAACCATGAGCTTCCAGATGTTCAAGCTGGTTTTAGAAAAGACAGAGGAACCAGAGATCAAATTGCCAACATCCATTGGACCACTGAAAAAGCAAGAGAGTTCCAGAAAAACATCTACTTCTGCTTTATTGACTATGCCAAAGCCTTTGACTGTGTGGATCACCACAAACTGTGGTAAATTCTGAAAGAAATGGGAATACCAGACCACCTGACCTGCCTCTTGAGAAACCTGTATGCAGGTCAGGAAGCAACAGTTACAACTGGACATGGAACAACAGACTGGTTCCAAATAGGAAAAGGAGTACATCAAGGCTGTATACTGTCACCTTGCTTATTTAACTTATATGCAGAGTACATCATGTGAAACGCTGGACTGGGTGAAGCACAAACTGGGATCAAGATTGCCAGGAGAAATATCAATAACCTCAGATATGCAGATGACACCAACCTTATGGCAGAAAGGGAAGAAGAACTAAAGAGCCTCTTGATGAAAGTAAAAGAGGAGAGTGAAAAAGTTGGCTAAAAACTCAGCATTCAGAAAACTAAGATCATGGCATCCAGTCCCATCACTTTATGGCAAATAGATGGGGAAACAGTGGCAGAATTTATCTTTTTGGACTCCAACTGCAGATGGTGACTGCAGCCATGAAATTAAAAGACACGTACTCCTTGGAAGAAAACTTTTGGCCAAACTGGATAGCATATTAAAAAGCAGAGACAATACTTTGCCAACAAAGGTTTGTCTAGTCAAGGGTATCATTTTTTCAGTAGTCATGTATGGATGTGAGAGTTGGACTATAAAGAAAGCTGAGCACTGAAGAATTTATGCTTTTGAACTGTGGTGTTGGAGGAGACTCTTGAGAGTCCCTTGCACTGCAAGGAGATCCAACCAGTCCATCCTAAAGGAAATCAGTCACGAATATTCATTGGAAGGACTGATGTTGAAGCTGAAACTCCAATACTTTGACCACCTGATGTGAAGAACTGATTCATTTGACTGAAGGCGGGAAGAGAAGGGGATGACAGAGGATAAGATGGTTGGATGTCATCACCAACTCAATGTACATGAGTTTGAGTAAACTCTTGGAGTTGGGGATGGACAGGGAGGCCTGGTGTGCTACAGTCCATGGGCTCCCAAAGAGTTGGACAGGACTGGAAGACTGAATGGACTAATGCATATGTTTCTGTGCTATTCTCTCAATTAGTCCCACCCTTTCCTTCCCCCACTGTGTCCACAAGTTTGTTCTGTGTCTGGATCTCCATATGTCTGTATTGCCCTGTAGATAGGTTCATCAGTCCCATCTTTCTATATTCCATATGTATATGTTAATATACGATATTTGTCTTTCTCTTTCTGACTGACTTCACTCTGTATAATAGGTTCATCTACCTCATTAGGACTGACTCAAATGTGTTCTTTTGAAAGCCAAGGCAAACTAGGAACTGAACTACTGTATCATCCACTACTGCAACAAATACCCACTACTGGAGAGCAGTAGCAACCCCACTACTGGGCCCATACCCTAAGAAAGCCGTGATTGAAAGACACACATGCACCCCAGTGTTCATTGCAGCAGTTTTTACAATAGCTAGTACATGGAAGCAACCTAAATACCCGTCGACTGATCATTTGCTTTTACTTGCTGATCATCATACTTTTATTTGCTTTAATATTAATTAACATTAGAACTGAACTCCTTTTTTTTCTTTCATCTGTTTATACCTTAATTTTTTAATAAATTTCAGTGTTTTATCTAGGATTGGGGTTGTGGAGTCTTGGATCAGGATTCTTTAGCCTCAAGTTTCTTTGAAAGACCTCGGGCATCTGAGAACTACTATCAGAAGCATGGGAACAGTCCCACTGCTTGGAACATTTATCCACGTCCACAGAGGACAGGAATTTCAGCTGAAGCAGTACTAACACATCAGGTATTATAACATGCTAGCTAATGTACTATCTACTTGAGAAAGCTGGCCTATTAGAGCCTCAGAACAGTTATGTATGTTGAACATTATTCCACTTTAAAAGGAGAAGACATTGAGTCATGATGATTGTGAAGCCTTAATTCAATCAGGGCTTCCCAGGTGGTGCTAGTGGTAAAGAATCTGTTTGCCAGTGAGGAGATATAAGAGATTCCAGTTCAATCGCTGGGCTGGGAAGATCCCCTGGAGAAGGAAATGGCAACCCACTCCAGTATTCTTGCCTGGGAAATTCCATGGACCAAGGAGCCTGGCAGCTACAGTCCATGGGGTGGCAAAGAGTCAAACAGGACTTAGCAACTAAAATACAAGGACTCTAAAACTGAGAATATGCAGATTTTGAAATATTTAAGAAATGCATATGTTCAAATAGCTACTTAGAAAAATCTCTTTTCTTCCTAAGGCCACTTTAGTCGATACTGTGTTGCGACAGTTAAAAATGCTTTTTAATTGTGACTATAAATTATACATGAACAATCCTTAGTGACAGGCTTAACACTACATCAGATTATTTCACCCAAGGGGAATCGCAAGCATCATCAACATGAGGCAAGTGTGTGTCGGAAACTTTCTAAATAGCAATTTGGGAAAAGATAATGACGGTGAAGTTCTCTGGGTTAGAGTCAGCCCCAAACACTTTGCACAGAAAGGGAGAGGGCTGTGGATTGCGGAGCCATGGATCACAAACACAGTCTTTCTCTTTGTTCTCCTACAAGTGGGTCCTGAAAACAGGATCTGAGATTTCTGTTTGTCAGTTTAGCAGTCTTCAGAAATGAGCGACTAAATTAGACTGTGATTTACACTGCCATGGGCTGCCACTTGATTTAGTGGTACTCCAGAGAAACCGATCAGCAGCTCGTGAGGAGGAGGTCTCAGTCAAGAAGGGGCTTGTCCCCCAAGTGTGAAGAGGTGAGAGATCGTGGATTCAGGCTTCAAATATTATGATTAATAATTGACTTTTGTAACATGCAGAGAAATGGAAAAGCAGCCCTTTTTGTAATCATACAAGGCTAGTTTTGACGGGCAAAGAAGATACTTTATTCTTATTATGGTAGAGTTTGAAATTAAAATGAAGAAGTAACCAAGGAACTATAGAGATCCTCAAACCCAAATCTTTCTTTTAAGTATGATAAAATCAAAACTTGATGATTCAGGTAACAAAGTTGGTACTGGATTATAACTTTTAAGTGCATACATTAAATTAAATACAGAGGATGGTATGGGGAGGGAGGTGGGAGGGGCGTTCAGGATTGGGAACATGTGTACACCTGTGGCAGTTTCATGTTGATGTATGGCAAAACCAGTACAATATTGTAAAGTAAAAAAAAAAAAAAAAAAATCCTATCCAAGTTAATGCCAGGGGACACAGTATTATTAGATCTTGACCTAAAAGAGTTACAAGTGATTTTTCTGTTTATTTAATGTGAGCCTGAAAAAGACTATATTTTTTCATGGAAGTTTTTATTTTTTTTTAATTGGAATATAATTGTTTGCAATGTTGTGTTAGATTTGCTGTGTGTGCTAAGTCGCTTCAGTCATGTCCAACTCTTCTCGCCCCTATTGTCTGTAGCCCACCAGACTCTTCTGTCCATGGGATTCTCCAGACAAGAATCCTGGGGTGGAATACCATGCCCTCCTCCAGGGGATCTTCCTGACCCAGGGATTCAACCTGAATCTCTTGCAGTGCAGGTGGATTCTTTACCACTGAGCCATCGGGGAAGCTCAGTTTTTGCTGTACAGCAATATAAATCAGCTCTATGTATACATATCCCCTCCCTCTTGAGCCCCTCCTCCCACTCATCCGCAATATCACCCCTCTAGGTCATCACAGAACACTGAGCTGAGCTCCCTGTTCTATACAGTAGCTTCCCACCAACTATCTATTTTACACCTGGTAGTGTACATATATCAATGATACTCTCCCGATTTATCCCACATTTCCTTCCCCTACTGTGTCCACATGTTGATTCTCTACTTCTGCATCTCTATTTGTGCTCTGCAAATAGGTTCTTCAGTACCATCTTTCTAGATTCCATATATATGCATCATTACACAGTATTTGTTTTTCTCTTCCTGACTTAGTTCACTCGTGTGACAGGCTCTAAGTTCATCCACATCACTATAACTGACTCGATGTTGTTCCTTTTATGGCTGAGTAATATTCTATTGTGTGTAGGTACCGTATCTGCTTTATCCATTCATCTGTCAATGAACAGTTAGGTTACCTCCATGTCCTGGCTATGGTAAGTAGTGCTGCAGTTAATATTGGGGTACATGTGTCTTTTGGCATTATGGTTTTCTCAGGGTATATTTCCAGTAGTAGGACTGCTTAAAAGTTAAGAATAAGGTATATAAACCATCAATGATATAAGACATGGGAGTAGAATGAATATTCTAGACAGCACAGCATTATGAATGGGGAAAACATGTATGTTGTAGAGGAACAAGTGCCCTGAAAGACTGAAAGTCTGGTGGCTGCTTAGACAAAGCTTGGTCATATCAAACTTAATTTTTGTTGCTCTAAAAAAGTGATGAATTTGTAGATTCTGGTAATGGCTGAGTTAGCACTAACTGGATCCCTTTACAGGTACAGTCTGGGCATATTAGCTCAAAGCAGCTAGTGAAAAATGCAGAGAATAGGGCAAATTCTGAGTTTCCCATGTTCAAAAAGTACAGATTATATTATTTTTTCACTCTTTCTACCCGGAGAGTGGCAGAATCCCTTGTGGAGGAAAAGTTATTGGTTTTCTGACCAGAAAACCAGAATTCTGAATCAAAAAAATCTGTAGTTTCTGTTTAAAAAAAAAGAAGACTTCTATGAAGAAAAATATCTAGAGAAGATATCCCCAAATTTCATTTTATATCTCCAACAGACCCCTGAATCTTGTATTTGTAGACCAGACTCAGAGATCTCAGATGAATTGGGGTTGCTGTCCAAGGAAGAGTTTGTGATTTGTGACTAAAGCAGACAACAAAGCTTTCATTAGAAAGGCAGCCTTGGGTCTCCACAACTTAACATACATGATCTCAATTTAAAAACGCAGTATAACCTGACTTAGAGAGAACTAGGAGCATGGATCATGTTCTCAAAAAAAAAAAAAAAAAGAAAGCAAATGAGACCATCCCTAAAGGATACTTAGGGAGTTTGGAAAGGTCATTTACATACTGCCATATTCAAAATGGATAATCAACAAAGACGTAATGTATAGGAAAATAAATAAAAGAAAACAAATACACTGCACCACAGAAAACAGGGACTTATGGAAAATCACTGAACACAATAAATCTTCTCTAGACAGTGAAATGTTTGCAATGAGCTTGGTAACAATAAAAATAGAACTTTCCCTTGTTATTCCTAAAAAAAAAAAGAAAAGAAAACGAATCTAGGTTTTTAAAAATGGAATAGTGATTCCATTTTTAAAAAGATAATGGGATCCCATCTTAAGAAAGATAATGGGATAGGTTTACTATCAGAATGGAGACAAGAAAGGAAAGATTCAGTAAACTTGAGAATGGATTGAGAAAAATTATCCAAGCTGAAGAAGAGAGAAAAATATCTTGAAACTAAATGAACAGATCCTATGGTAGTTCTTAGATGGTATCAAATGGCCTAACATAGGTATGATTGATCGAATGTCCAGCAAAAAAAGGCAGAAAAATACTTAATGACATTTGGTTAAAATTTTATAAAACTTGAAGAAGCATATATATTTGTAGATATAGGATGTTCAACCTGAATAAACATTAGTTCAGTTCAGTTCAGTCACTCAGTCGTGTCTGACTCTTTGCGACCCCATGAATCACAGCACGCCAGACCTCCCTGTCATCACCAACTCCCGGAGTTCACTCAAACACATGTCCATTGAGCCGGTGATGCCATCCAGCCATCTCATGCTCTGTCATCCCCTTCTCCTCCTGCGCCCAATCCCTCCCAGCATCAGGGTATTTTCCAATGAGTCAACTCTTTGCGTGAGGTGGCCAAAGTATTGGAGTTTCAGCCTCAGCATCAGTCCTTCCAATGAACACCCAGGACTGGTCTCCTTTAGGATGGACTGGTTGGATCTCCTTGCAGTCCAAGGGACTCTCAAGAGTCTTCTCCAACACTACAGTTCAAAAGCATCAATTCTTTGGCGATCAGCTTTCTTCAGAGTCCAACTCTCACATCCATACATGACTACTGGAAAAACCATAGCCTTGACTAGAAGGACCTCTGTTGGCAAAGTAATATCTCTGCTTTTCAATATGCTATCTAGGTTGGTCATAACTTTCCTTCCAAGAAGTAAGCGTCTTTTAATTTCATGGCTGCAGTCACCATCTGCAGTGATTTTGGAGCCCCAAAAAATAAAGTCTGACACTGTTTCCCCATCTATTTCCCATGAAGTGATGGGACCAGATGCCATGATCTTCGTTTTCTGAATGTTGAGCTTTAAGCCAACTTTTTCACCCTCCTCTTTCACTTTCATCAAGAGGCTCTTTAGTTCCTCTTCACTTTCTGCCATAAGGGTGGTGTCATCTGCATATCTGAGGTTATTGATATTTCTCCGAGCAATCTGATTCCAGCTTGTGTTTCTTCCAGCCCAGCGTTTCTCATGACGTACTCTGCATATAAGGTAAATAAGCAGGGTGACAATATACAGCCTTGACATACTCCTTTTCCTATTTGGAACCAGTCTATTGTTCCATGTCCAGTTCTAACTGTTGCTTCCTGACCTGCATATAGGTTTCTCAGGAGGCAGGTCAGGTGATCTAGTATTCCCATCTCTTTCAGAATTTTCCACAGTTTATTGTGATCCACACAGTCAAAGGCTTTGGTATAGTCAATAAAGCAGAAATAGATATTAGAATTCTATAGTTAAAGACATTTGACCCTCAGAAACGAATGAAGAGTACTTGCATAGTAAATATCTGGATTATTATAAACATCTACTTTAATTTCTTTATTTTATTATTTCCTTCTTAATTTCTGTACAGTGTATCTGAGTATTTTAAGCAAAAGTATAACCACTGTCTTATGAGAATTTATAATACACATGTGTGTAATGCATGCAGAAACAGTAGCAACAAGGATGGTGAAGGGTAAGTTGACTTAGATAGAGCCAAATTTAAAAATTCACTTTGTATTCAAATATTATATGAAGTGATAGTGGTTTAATTCCAAGTAGATTGTGAAAATTAGGAATTTATACTATAATGTCTAGGACAACTGATAGAAAATTAACATAGAGGAGTGTAAAGTGAAAGTCAGTATGAAAAGAAAAATGACCAATAGAACAATTAAAATTCAATTCTAAGATTTATACAAATAAAAAGTAGTCAAGAAGGGAAAAACAAAAATAAAAAATGGAGACAAATTTAAACAAGTAGTATAAATTAGACCCAGATCCAACCACATCAAAATTATATTAGATATAAATTAACTGAAGATCCTAATTAAAAAGTACAGATCCAAATTTTAATCTTAAGAAATCAGAAAAAGAATGGTAAATGCAACACAACGTAAGTAGAAGGAAAACATGAAAGATAAAAAGCAGACACCAGGAAATGGAGAGCAGGACATTTCTGCTCTGAGA
The DNA here is from genome assembly GCF_002263795.3 of Bos taurus. NCBI lineage: Eukaryota > Metazoa > Chordata > Mammalia > Artiodactyla > Bovidae > Bos > Bos taurus. The sequence continues at coordinate 4,036,806 of NC_037335.1, forward strand.
AATACAAAGATATTTACAAGATTTCTAAGGGCCATTAACTGTCATGAAAGATGCCAATCAATTCAGTATGGAATAGACAGACTTTTCAATAAACAGAGATAGAAAATTAATATTTATATGCAAAATAATGAACCTCATCTTTATCTTACTCATACATATGAGTCAACTTGAAATAGACTATAGGATCAAAGACCTGAAACTATTCAACTTTAAGACATAGTAGAAAATCTTTGTGACATTTGGTAGGGCAAGATTTCCTTGAACAGAATACACACATACACATGCACACACACACACACAACATAAAAGCAAAGCAATAATTAAAAGAACAATGCCACAATTAAAACTATTGCTGTTTAATAATTAAGTTTTTAAAAATGCAAAAGCAAGTCATAGACTAGTAATAATATATTAACTATATATCTAAAACATATTTTTTTCCAAAATTTGTAGTCAAGATGTAATTAAGAATTAGGAAGAATTTTGAACAGGTACTTCATAAATAAGCACGTGAAAAGCTGCTCACCATCACTTTCATCAGAGATGTGAATTTTAAATCACAGTGACATATCTACTAAAATTGATAAAAGTAAAAAAGATTTACTTTATTAAGTGTTGATGACATGGATGTGGAGGAAAAATACACTGCTGACAGAAATGCAAAGATATACAGTGCACATGGAAAATTAGTGGTTAAATGTATACTTGCCATATGATTCAGCAGCCCCATTCTAGGTATTTGCCCAAGACAAATGAAACATCTGACTACAGAAAGAGTATCCGAGTGTCCCTAGCATCATTATTCATAATAATTAGCAACTTTCAATATTGCATAGGAACCTCGAATGTTAGGCCCATGAATCAAGGTAAATTGGAAGTGGTCAAACAGAAGATGGCAAGAGTGAACATTGACATTTTAGGAATCAGTGAACTAAAATGAATTGGAATTGGTGAATTAAACTCAGTTGACCACTATATCTACTACTGTGAGCAAGAATCCCTTAGAAGAAATGGAGTGGCCATCATAGTCAACAAAAGAGTTCAAAATGCAGTACTTGGGTGCAATCTCAAAAATGACAGAATGATCTCTGATCATTTCCAAGGCAAACAATTCGATCTCAGAGTAATCCAAGTCTATGCTCCAACCAGTCATGATGAAGAAGCTGAAGTTAAATGGTTTAGAAAGACCTATAAGACCTTCTATATGTGTCCTTTTCATTTTAGGGGACTGGAATGTGAAAGTAGGAAGAGATACCTGGAATAACAGGCAAATTTGGCCTTGGAGTACAAAATGAAGCAGGGCAAAGGCTAACAGAATTTTACCAAGAGATTGCACTGGTCATAGCAAATACCCTCTTTCAACAACACAGGAGAAGACTCTACATGTACAGTGAGCAAAAACAAGAACAGGAGCTGACTGTGGCTCTGATCATGAACTCCTTATTGCAAAATTCAGACTTAAATTGAAGAAAGTAGGGAAAACCACTAGACCATTCAGATAAAACCTAAATCAAATCTCTTATGATTATACAGGAGAAGTTACAAATAGATTCAAAGGATTGGATTTGATAGAGTGCCTGATGAACTATGGACAGAGGTTCATGACATTGTACAGGAGGCAGGGATCAAGATCATCCCCAAGAAAAAGAAATGCAAAAAGGCAAGATGGTTGTCTGAGGAGGCCTTACAAATAGCTGAGAAAAGAGGAGAAGCTAACGGCAAAGGAGAAAAGGAAAGATATACCCATTTGAATGCAGAGTTCCAAAGAATAGGGAAGGGAGGGGGGAGGGGGGTTCAGGATGGTGAACACATGTACACCCATGGCATATTCATGTTGATGTATGGCAAAACCAATACAATATTGTAAGGTAATTAGCCTCCAATTAAAATAAATAAATTTATATTGAAATATAAATAAAATAAAATAACAGTGAAAAAAATTTAAAAAAAGAAAGTCTTCCTAAGAGATCAGTGCAAAGAAATAGAGGAAAACAATAGAATGAGAAATACTAGAGATCTCTTCAAGAAAATTAGTGATACCAAGGGAATATTACATGTAAAGATGGGCACAATGATGGAAAGAAATTGTATGGACCTAACAGAAGCAGAAGATATGAAGAAGAGGTGGCAGTAATGCACAGAAGAACTGTACAAAAAAGATTTTCATCATCTTTCTTGGACCAGATAACCACGATGGTGTGATTACTCACCTAGAGCCAGACATCCTGGAATGTGAAGTCAAGTGGGCCTTAGGAAACATCACTACAAACAAAGCTAGTGGAGGTGATAGAATTCTGTTGAGCTATTTCAAATCCTGAAAGATGATGCTGTGAAAGTGCTGCACTCAATATGCCAGCAAATTTGGAAAACTCAGCAGTGGCCACGGGACTGGAAAAAGTCAGTTTTCATTTCCAATCCCAAAGAAATGCAACACCAAAGAATGTTCAAGTTACCACACAATCTCACACATTAGCAAAGTAATGCTCAAAATTTTCTAATCCAGTCTTCAAAAGTACGCGATCTGTGAACTTCCAGATGTTCAAGCTGGATTTAGAAAAGGCAGAGGAACCAGAGATCAAATGCCAACATCCGTTGGATCATTGAAAAAGCAAGAGAGTTCCAGAAAAATATCTACTTCTGCTTTATTGACTATACCAAAGCCTTTGACTGTGTGGGTCACAATTAACTGTGGAAAATTCTGAAAGAGATGGAAATACCAGACCACCTGACCTGCCTCCTGACCTGCCTCTTGAGAAATCTGTATACAGGCCAAGAAGCAACAGTTAGAACCTGACATGAAACAACAGACTGGTTCCAAATCAGGAAAGGAGTACATCAAGACTGTATTTTGTCAACCTGCTTATTTAACTATATTAAACAGTTAGCTTATTTAACTATGGAGAGTATATCATACAAAAAGCCTGGCTGGACAAAGCACAAGTTGGAGTCAAGATTGCTGGGAGAAATATCAGTAACCTCAGATAGGTAGATGACATCACCCTTATGGCAGAAAGCAAAGAAGAACTAAAAAGCCTCTTGATGAAATTAAAAGAGGAAGGTGAAATTGTTAGCTCAACACTCAGAAAACTAAGATCATGGCATCTGGTTCCATCACTTCATGACAAATAGATGGGGAGCAATGGAAACAGTGAGAAACTTTGTTTTTGTCTACTCCAAAACCACTGCAGATGGTGATTGCTGCCATGAAATTAAAAGACACTTGATCCTTGGAAAAAAAGCTATGACCAAACTAGATAGCATATTAAAAATCATAGACATTACTTTGGTGACAAAGGTCCATCTAGTCAAAGCTACGGTTTTTCCAGTAGTCATGTATGGATGTGAGAGTTGGACCATAAAGAAGGCTGAGTGCCAAAGGATTGATGCTTTTGAACTGTGATGTTGGAGAAGACTCTTGAGAGTCTCTTGGACTGCAAGGAGATCCAACCAGTCAATTCTAAAGGAAATCAGTCCTGAATGTTCATTGGAAGGACTGATGCTGAAGCTGAAACTCTAATATTTTGGCCATCTGATGCAAAGAACTGATTCATTTGAAAAGACCCTGATGCTGGGAAAGATTGAGGGTGGGAGGAGAAGGGGTCAACAGAGGATGAGATGTTTGGATGGCATCACTGACTGGATGGACATGAGTTTGAGTAGGCTTCAGGAGTTGGTGATGGACAGGGAAGCCTGGCATGCTGAAGTCCCTGGGGTCACAAAGTGTAGGATATGACTGAGAGACTGAACTGAACTGAACTAAGGGCTTCCCAGGGGGCACTAGTGGTAAAGAAACAGCCTGCCAATGCAGGAGATATAAAAAAGACACAGTTTAATCCCTGAGTGGAGAAGATCCTCTGGAGGAGGGCATGGGAACCTACTCCAATCAATATTCATGCCTGGAAAATCCCGTAGACAGAGGAACCTGGCAGGCTACGGTCCATAGGGTCACAGAGAGTTGGCCACAGGTGAAGCAACTTAGCAATGCACAGCACAGCACAGCGCAACAGCTCTAAACATAAATATCCATTAACTATTAAATAAGAGCAAAGTTTGTTATGGGCTTCCCCCAATGGCTCAGGAGGTAAAGAATCCTCCTGTATGCTGGGCACTCAGGTGACAAGGGTTTAATCCTTGGATCAAGAAGATCCCCTGAAGTAGAAATGGCAACCCACTGCAGCATCTTTGCCTGGAGAATCCCTTGGACTGAAGAGCCTGGTAGAGTACAGTCCAAAGGGTCTCAAAGAGTCTTACACAACTGAGCAAGCAAGCAAATTTTTGTTATATTACGAAATAATCATCAGTAATAACAAGGAACAAAGTTAGTTGCATAAAGAACTTTCAGCAATCTCAAAAGCATTATCCTGTGTAAAGAGCCCAGTATGATTCTACTTATATGCAGTTCTAGAAAGGCAAAATTATAGGTCTAGAAATCAAGTCAATGACTGCCTGGAATTGGATGTTGGGAGAGGGAATTGAATTCAAAACACATAAAATCTTAAAAAAATGTTTGACATGAAGCATACTTTCAGCAGATTAGAAATGTTCCAAAACTAAATTCAAATACAATTTGCAGTGAAAAGTTACTGTTTGTGCTACCCCACAGATTTTGGCAAAAGCCTCCTAAGTTTGTTACTCCTAACAACACAAGGCATGAAAATATATTTCTGTCCTTGTTCAAAGTATTTTAATATTTGAGTATGTTATGACTCTGTGTATTTAACAGAGCTTTTCCCTGTATCAGTGAACAAGAAACCCAACTTTCCATTAAATGAGCTCTGGGTCTGGAAATAAAATTAGAAAACTAATAAAAGTGGAAATATCAGGACTCTTGCCATTTTCCTAGCAGCAGGAAAATCCTTTATTTGATGTATCACAGTCTAGTATTATGGATATGAAAATACATGGCAAAATTTATATTGCAAATCCCACTTTCAGGAAATGAGCTCAAACACAGTATTCCTGAAATGTATGATTTAGAAACTAGCACATCAATCTGTATTCATGTAATTAAGTCACATATTTGTGTGTAATATACACAGATTGAAGAGGAAAAGCCAAATGCTAAGAATTTAAATTTGAGAACTCTGTTATTAAATGACATCTGCTAATAGTTGGATCTCTTTAGATTCAAGACCCAAAAAGAAGTCATTACAAAAATAAAATTCATGATACAAATTGTTCCATTTCTTGAATCGTCTTTATTAAGATAATTATTTTGAATGAATTTATTTTTCATATAATTGCTTTAGCAATTTACTTTATCATACTGGATTACAAAAGAATACCTTTCCTTATCACCTTCTTTTTATGTTTTCATCATTTGATAAGTCAGAGCCTGCTCTTGTGGTATGGACAATTAGGTATGGATGTTTAATTTTTTAGACTTTTACTCTGAATATATCAGATATTCCTATAATCTTATTAGGCTTAAAGAGGGCTATGGAATATAGTATCACTATAATAGTAATTACTGAATAAAATTATTATTTCATCCTCTGACAGAATACTTATTCATATTATGTTACATTGGCAACCTAAATTTCTCTAATAAAAAGAAATAAGATTCATCTTCTATGGTTCATTTGAAAAGCATTGTCAGTGTTCAGACATTATTTTGTGAATATGTAATCTGTATTAAAACTGTCACTTATTTAAAACAAGCCCCCTGCCCCAAGTTTCATGTTTAGTGATATTTTAAAGCTCTAAAAAGAATTCCTTTTTTTGAGAGCTTCATTATCTGGTTAAATATGTATGAAAATAATTAGGTTATTATTTAAGGTAAATATATTCTTGGGTAAGTAATGAAGAAAATAACTGAAACTGACTTTAGAAATTTTAAAAAGTGTAATTTTCAAAATAGAGGAAGATCATCCCCTAAGAATTTCATAAATTGTCTGATCCACAAAAGGACTAATGGTTAGCAGATGTAAATATGTTTCAATAAATGCAGACTTGATTAAGGAGGCAGTGGTAAAAAAAAAAAAAATGACTACAAAAACAAGGAGAATGAATTAATGAAACAGGATTTCAGAGCAGGAAGACTGAAAAAGAGGAAGAGAAGTTTATTGTTAAAACATGCTGAATTGCACTGAGATAGGTAACCATGGCTTAAAGTTGGGCCAAGAGAAAAACCAAGATTTGGAAAATAACCGATGGTATTGAACCTACTAAAAGGAGATGGTGTGGGTGCTGATTAAACTAGCAAAGTCCCACTCTTGCCCCAGACGTTTTAGGAAGATTGGGAAGGAGAGATGTGGAATGAAATCCCACAGACAAGAGACTGTGGGCTGCAGGAACAGAGGAGAGGAAACAGAGCTGAGGAAAATGCATTAGGGGGGTCTTTTAGGGCTTCTTCACAACAAAGAATGGGATGCCCACCACAGGAGAGGATGCATCCTCTGAGAAGCTGGATGCAGAGCACTGGGAACCAGTAGAAAGAGTACCTCACCTGAAGCCAGTTAAAGAACCAGTGTTCCTTCTTCTTCTCCTGATACTCCTCCTATATAATCAGGGCAATGATTCTCTGAAAGTAGAGGAGAGTGGGAGACGTCCCAGGACCAGATCATGGACATCCCTTCTGTATTCTGTTAGGTTCTGGAGTGGGGGGAGCTGAGAATAGGTGAGCCCCTTCAGATCTCTGGAGATACAAACCTGACCAAATGGCAGTGAACCGGGGTTCCTTGACTTAGATATGCTAAACTAGATTTTATTTAAGTTCAGTAAGTTATGAAATCCAACTCAAATATCATTCAAGACATCTACAAACTAGTGAAGAATAAAAAATTGACATTACAGAAATCATGTTTTCCATTAAAAATAATACTGTCCTACACAAAGGCTTCAGTCCATGAGGTCGCGAAGAGTCGGACACGACTGAGCGACTTCCTTTTCACTTTTCACTTTCATGCATTGGAGAAGGAAATGGCAACCCACTCCAGTGTTCTTGCCTGGAGAATCCCAGGGACGGGGAAGCCTGGTGGGCTGCTGTCTATGGGGTCACACAGAGTCGGACACGACTGAAATGACTTACCAGCAGCAGCAGCACACAAAGTTTATAAGCTTCAACAAACTAATCACTCTGAGAAAAAAGAATTCTAGTAAATAACTAGACTTTTTGAAATAAAAGATTATAATGAGAACATGCTTATACAACAAGTTCATAATGGTGATAGAACTCTGACTACATTGTTATAAAATGTTTAGAGTTACATCAGAATGTGACCAGTGTAATTTTATTGAATTTCAAAGATATGGGCTGAACCTCAAGGGATGGTGTGACACAGGCAACAAGATGTAAATAACTCAAGCCAGAGAGGTCCTGGCTGCAGATCTAGTTTTCATAGTCAAGAATTTAGTTGAAGCCTTTAGAAGGGAGAAATTGTTTGAGGTAACAATGCTAAATGCAGTGCTAGCAGAGTCCTTTCTTATTCAGGAGAGGAGCACAAAGGGAGAAGGGAGAACACGTGGTCACAGAATAAGCAGAAACTCTGAGGAGTTCAGGTGTTCATGCATTGGGAAGCGCAATAAAATCCAAGAAGAATGGTAAATGCTGGGTTTCATCATCTTCAAGAGCAGGTTCATTATGTAAATCAGACAAGGAGCAACAATAGTGATTTGATGGCTGGTGAGAAGAAGTAAATGGTAACCCACTCCAGTATTTTTGCCATTAAATCCCATGGACAGAGGAGTTTGATGGGATACAGTCCATGGGGTCACAAAGAGTCGAACACGACTGAGCAACTGAGCACACTCACGTGAGAATACGCAGTAACTTCATCAAGGAGCTTGAGGCTGAAAGCAAAGGGAATTAAACATGGTGTTTCGAGGAGACAAAGGAATCAGGATGGATGATGTGCAGAGAAAGATGAAAGAGACAAGCTGGCAATTGCTATTACAGCAAGTGAGTTAAATGTTAGCTTTGTGCTCAGCATGTGGTGTTTGTAGAACTATCACTCCGTAGTGCTGAGTGAGAGAGCCGTGGCTAACCTATGATGCCCACAGAGATTATTTTAGAAGAATACAGGTAGGAAATCATGCCTAACATTGATTAGATAGGATAATTTTGAAATAATTGTTTCTGGCACCCTATCATCAAGGGATATATGGTTACTGTTTTTGTTCTGAATTATGAATTTTCCCAGAGTGGGGAAGAGAGAGTATTCATGAAGGTGAACTCTGTTATGTCCTTTCTGTATTACAACCATTAAAGTTCATGCAGTCAAACGTGAACATGGAGTCTAATATGATCAAAAGGAACCTTATATTATTCTAACTGGAGTAGTAATACCCAAGAACTCATAGAGACTGTTTTCACCTGGAGAATGAGAGGTGATAACTAAGAACCAAACTGTTACCCAAAGTCTAGAATTATTTTATGCACTCATCATGGGTAGGATCATATTTTTTTTCTTTTTTAAATTATGAAAGTATTGTAATGCATTCACAGGAAACTTGGAAACTGCAGAACAGGGTTACATATAGTTCCATAATATATTATCATTGTTTTGAAGTAAATAAGATTTTTAGTTGGAGTTTCAATATCAACCTCTCAAAAATTAGTAGAATGAATAGACAGAAAAGTAGGATAGTAGACCTGAAAAGCACTATGAACCCAGTTCAACATAATTAAGATTTATATAATTTTCACAAACAGCAGAATAAAAATTTTATTCAAGTTCCCATAGACTAAAAATCTGGAAACACTGGAACATATCCAGAGACATAAAGCAAGAAGAAAAATTTTCTAAAGGGATTGAAATTGTACACAGTCTGTTCTCTTATATGATCATGTTTTGAGCATGTTTATAATGGATAGAAATCAGTCACTCAAACTACTGTATCTTTCTTGACTAGTAGATAACCCAGTTTTAAAGAAGATAGAAAATCAGCAATAGGATCTCATGATAAAATATTCTATTAATTTATGCAGGCTTTCACCTTGAAATGTAATCTGTGAAAGATCACCTTACTTGTGTTTTCATGACTTCATCTAATCCAAAAAGTAAATATGATGAGTTTACTTGCTAAGCTTTTGCACATGAGATTATAGGACAAAGTAAATAAACTATTATTAGGCATTTTGCCTATCACAGAGGCTCAGTGTAACTGAAGACAGAAAGAAAATCTCATGAATAAAAAGGTTGCCATTATTATTTTATAAATATTGAGCATTAAATTCTGCATTAGACATTTTAGAATGGGAAAAAGTGGGAAAGTGAATAATTAGAAACAGAAATCTTTAAAAGATTCTTAATATGTATACATTTACATTATTTATTTTATTAAAGGGCTTTCCTAGCAGTTTAGGTGGTACAGAATCTGCCTGCAATGCAGGAGACCCGGGTTGAATGCTTGGATTGAGGAGATCCCATGGAGAAGGGAACTGCAAACCAACCCAGTATTCTTGGCTGGAGAATCTCTTGGACAGAGGTGCCTGGTGGGCTACAGTTCATGGATTTGCCAAGAGTCAGACAGGACTGAGCAGCTGTTTCACTTTCATTTTATTAAAATATTTTTCTGTTTGCTAAATCTTTAGAATGTGGATTTAATTGCCAGCCAGATTATCATCTTGTAAGTACTCAGTCCTGATGCAGCATATTTGTTTGGTACAGATCAAAGCATCAGTTAAACTATTGAAGACGAAGAGTTTGACTGTTTTGTCTATTTAGTTATAATTTTGGAATATCAACAATAAATTTGAGCTTTGGAGTACTGACTGTAATTATAATGGATTTTTAACATATCAATAGAAATCCAAGAAATATAAATGCATGGATAAATGTCTTCTAGAAACTTTATAGTAGATCACAAGTTCTTTGTCTTTTGGTATAACATATTTCTTTCCTAGAATAATTGACTAGCTTCTAAATTTATAGTCACTGATTTCCTCATCTCGGTCAATGAAAAAAAAATCCCTTTTTTTATATCACTTCTCTTCCTTCTCCTCCTTCTCTTCCTTTACTATGTCCATCTTCTTCTTTTTAGTGTTCTAAGTAGTGTTCACTTTTAACCTATTTGCATGGATTTTTCAGTTTGTCTTGCAAGTAGGTTTTATGCAAGGAGGAAGTCTTTCATGTAACAGTAAAGTACACTGGAAATGAATGAGTGAAAAGAAAATAATTGGTAATATTTAAAAACAGACAAAATAAAAAGCATAGCTATACAAGTAATTTATATTTACTCTCTCAGTGTCCATTTATGGGTTTTAAAAATTGGAATTATGTCCTCCTTTTAATCATCAAAGCACTAACATGAACACATGATTACCACTGAGCATCTTTCAAAATTAAATTATAAAGATTCAAGTTATATATGAGGCATCTATGATATTAGAAAAGTGAAAGAAAATGCAACAAACCCCCAAATGTCTCTATATATTCATTTTTACTCTATTCACCATTTAGTGTCTTTTGAATGAATTACATATAGTTGAAGCATGCAAAGAGTGAAAAATTATGTACAAAATTAAGGTCTTATTTCTACATTTTATATTTGTATTATTAAATTTGAAAAAACATACACTGCAGTGTTCATATCAACATTATTTATTATAGTCAAGATATAAAAGCAGCATGTGTCTAAAATAGTTGAATGAATAAATAAGATGCCATATGTCTATGTATATATATATACACATACACACATGTATATATAGAGATACACAAATGGAACATTACTCAACCATGAAAAAATGAACTCATGCCATTTGCAACAACATGAATGGACATGGAGGATATTATGCTTACTGAAACAAGTCAGATAAAGACAAAAACTGTGTGATGTCACTTAAACTTGGAGTCGAAAAGATATAACAAACTAGTGTATGTAACAAAAAGGAAGCAAGCTCACAGATGCAGGGAACAAATTAGTGGTTACCAGTAGCAAAAGGGAAGGGCCAGTCAAGACAGGGGTACTGGATTAACAGGTACAAACTGCTATGTATAAAATAAGCTATAAAGATGTATTTAGACATAGAACTAATTAGTGGTCATTTAATTAGCAGCAATAACCGCACTGAACCATTTTAATTCCCATAATTGATTCTTTAGAAATGTCCAAAGCAGACTGTTTGAAATATAATTCTATATTGGTTCTTAAAAATGAAAATAAAGCCAAAAAAAGTGAAAACATTACAATATAAAAATAATGGGAGAAATATTTATACTCTGTCAAAAGTCAGAGATGAACTTTACTTTCTACATACATGATTATTATTGAAGCAGTATATTTTCAGAGACCTTTAAGTGGTATTAAAAACTTTACATTTCCAGTTTATATGATTCAGCTAATTAAATATGGACTATTACAATAGCTTTGAAAAAGTATGGATTTAGCACATTAAAAAAAGCTAATTTTATGACATGTCCTCTTCTTCAGCAGTTTCTTTTTAACACAATAATCAGGAATTATGTTGCTAATTAAATGGCTCAGCTCTTTTCTTCTTTTTTTAAACAGATGAAAACTTAACTGTAAAAATACATATTAGCTGAAACCCTTAAAGTGAGTACAGTGATTAAAAGTTTTAAACTCTGGTTTATTTGCCTTGCTATTCTTATAAAGTATTTAAACATATATAAAGTGAAAAGTGAATAAAAATAAAAGAAGCCAAATACTAGCAAAAAAAAAAAACACAATGACCAGAAGATTTTAAATGTGACATAGAGAGAGAGAGAGATGGTAAAAACACCAAACACTACATTCTCAGGCCACACACAGATGATTATTGCATTAAAAATTCTGTTTGAAAGTATCTGCTAATTTCATATGAAATGTCTACCTCTTGGGGGTGGGGGAGAATTATATTCTATGTACTGGGTGGAATGGTGGTGTGGTGCTGCTCAGCCGCTCAGCTGTGTCCAACTCTGCGGCACCATGGACTGTAGCCCACCAGACTCCTCTGTCTGTGGCATTTCCCAGGCAGGAATACTGGAGTGGGATGCCATGCCCTCCTCCAGGGAATCTTGCCAACACAGGGATCAAACCTGAGTCTCCTGTGTCACATACATTGCCAGTGAATTGTTTACCGTGGAGCCACAGGGGGAGTCCCATTGGGTGGAATGAACAGTGGCAAATAACACAGAAAAAAGGAAAAAACCCTGCTTTAATAACATTTACAAGGTAAACTGAAAGATATTGAAAACATATTTGATAGTAGAAAAGGAAATTTGCATATTCAAGAATGAAATAAGACTTAATACACTAACTTCTAGAAAAATGAAATTCACGACAAAAACTTGTAGAGATCCAGTCAATGTATTTTCACTAAAGACTTTATAGAGTATTTTTACATAATCTGATAACATCTTTTCTTTTAAGCCTGTAATCTGAATATATTTAATACTTTTGTGCAATGGATGTTTATATGCCTGCATTATTTATTCTGTCATTATATATATATATATATTTATATATATATATATATATATATACGCATGCATGCTAAGTTGCTTCAGTTGTCTGACTCATTGAGACCCCATGGACTGTAGCCCGCCAGGCTCCTCTGTCTGTGCGATTCTCCGGGCAAAAACACGAGTGGGTTGCCATGCCCTCCTCCAAGTATGTAAGTTACTTTTTGCCAAAGGAACATTGATAGACTATCAATACTGTTTTTAAAAGACCTAAAAAAATTAACATGGGGGTATTTATAATTCAGTTGTTTTAAAATGAATTTTTCACAATTTATTTTCATCTGTTTCCTTACTCATTACTGTAATTATATAATGCCACATCATTTTTTTGTTTGTTTTTAAATTTAATTTTCAATTGGAAGAAATTTGTTTTATGATATTGTGTTGGTTTCCACCGTATAACAAGTTAGCCATAATTATAGGTATATGCCCTCCCTCAGGAGCCTCCCTCCACTCCCCCATCCCACCCCTCTAGGTCACCCCAGAGCACCAGTGGATAAAGTAGCATTGACATATACATGCTGTCTTGTGTAAGATGGATGGTGGTGAGAAGCTGCTGTATAACACAGGGAGCCCAGCCTGGCAAAACATCATTTTCTGTGACTTTAGAGCTTTGGAGCATGAGACTCTAGCTTTACTCCTGCTTGGCATTACTAGAATTTCTAATTAGACTCATAAATAAAAGTGTACAAGGATCCATAAGAGTTTATCGTTAATCTCTTTGGGTGGCCTAAGAGATGCCTTCTTTAAATGGTTTTCACTGGTTCTACCTGTGCACGAAGGTAGAGTGGAATGCAAGGAAGTGCTGCCCATCTCTGCACACAAGGTCTTGAGACTACTAAAGATGAGGATGGTGATTCTAAACATGTTTTCTGTTGTTTATCTTTCATCTCAATTTGTAAGTGAACATTGCAGTGATAGCTGGATGACTCGTCTAATGCCCAAGGGCTATCAACAGTCTATGGAAGAAGATGTTTCTTCATTACACTTTCTTTTCCTAGATATATTACTTCAGTATTTTTGCCCCTGTGCCACAAGACTTAGTGAAAATAAATAGAGCGTTCTCAAAACAATAGGCATTTACATACGGTATTTTATCCTTTGCTAGTTTAGTACAAAGCAAGAAGTTGATTTTTTTCATCACTGAAATTCCGGAGACCAGAAAGGATCCTTTACCAAAGGTAATTAAAATGGGTGCTGAGAGTCCCAGATTCTGCTGTTTCCCAAGGTAATTGCACTTCTGAACATTTACAAACTGTTTATATCTATAAACTCCTTGGTTCCTGAAACCAGAGGTATATATTACAACCGGTGAATGAAATGGTGAATTACAGGGAAAAAACAGATATGTAAACAAAGATTTCTCTCTCTTTAAATGACTATAAACTGATATCTAATTGATATAAAGAAAAGGTAAATTATCTGTTAAATTTTATCTTTCTTCCTATCTTTGTTAGTATGTTTTGATTGTTTGAATTTGTAAACATAGAATCAGAAGAGAAAGTAATATATATTAATAACAGGATATGCTCAGAGATGTCCCATTCCTTCCCCCACTCTGGTACCTATGAGTGAGAACACTCAGCCCTTCTGGGTTATTAATTAGGTAATCAGGTGGTGCTAGTGGTAAAGATCCACCTGCCAATGCAGGAGAAGCAGGATCAATCCCTGGGTTGGGATGATCCCCTGGAGAAGGGAATGGCAACCCACTCAAGTATTCTTCCCTGGGAAATCCAATGGACAGAGGAGCCTGCTGAGCTACAGTCTAAGAATTCACAGAGTCAGACATGACTGAACACACACATATTTCATTAGTTTCTGGCTTAAATATCCTTCTAGTATTTCTTTTTGCAAAAATAATATACACATATGTTCTTATTCTCTTATTTTTTTTACTAAAAAGTGAATACTATAATTTTTATATTGCTTCTTTTTATTTTTTATTTAAATATATTTATTTTAATTAGAGGCTAATTACTATACAATATTATATTGGTTTTGCCATACATCAACATGAATCTGCCACGGGTGTACATGTGTTCCCAATCCTGACCCCCCTCCCACATCCCTCCCCATACCATCCCTCTGGGACATTCCAGAACACCAGCCCCAAGCATCCTGTATCATGCATCGAATCTGGACTGGCAATCCATTTCTTATATGATATTATACATATTTCAATGCCATTCTCCCAAATCATCCTCCCCCACCCACAGAGTCCAAAAGACTGTTCTATACATCTGTGTCTCTTTTGCTGTCTCGCAAACAGGGTTATTGTTACCATATTTCTAAATTCCATATATATGTGTTAGTATACTGTATTGGTATTTTTCTTTCTGGCTTACTTCACTCTGTATAATAGGTTCCAGTTTCAACCACCTCATTAGAACTGATTCACATGTATTCTTTTTAATGGCTGAGTAATACTCCATTGTGTATATGTACCACACCTTTCTTATCCATTCATCTGCTGATGGACATCTAGGTTGCTTCCATGTCCTGGCTATTATAAACAGTGCTGCGATAAACACTGGGGTACATGTGTCTCTTTCAATTCTGGTTTCCTTGGTGTGTATGTCCAGCAATGGGATTGCTGGATCATAAGGCAGTTCTATTTCCAGTTTTTTAAGGAATCTCCACACTGTTCTACATAGTGGCTGTACTAGTTTGCATTCTCACCAACAGTGTAAGAGGGTTCCCTTTTCTCCACATCCTCTCCAGCATTTATTGCTTGTAGAATTTTGGATCGCAGCCATTCTGACTGATGTGAAATGGTACCTCATAGTGGTTTTGATTTGCATTTCTCTGATAATGAGTGATGTTGAGCATCTTTTCATGTGTTTGTTAGCCATCTGTATGTCTTCTTTGGAGAAATGTCTATTTAGTTCTTTGGCCCATTTTTTGATTGGGTCATTTATTTTTCTGGAATTGAACTGCAGGAGTTGCTTGTATATTTTTGAGATTACATGTTTGTCAGTTGCTTCATTTGCTATTATTTTCTCCCATTCTGAAGGCTGTCTTTTCACCTTGCTTATAGTTTCTTTTGTTGTGCAGAAGCTTTTAATTTTAATTAGATGTCATTTGTTTATTTTTGATTTTATTTCCAATATTCTGGGAGGTGGGTCATAAAGGATCCTGCTGTGATTTATGTTGATGAGTGTTTTGCCTATATTCTCCTCTAAGAGTTTTATAGTTTCTGGTCTAATGTTTAGATCTTTAATCCATTTTGAGTTTATTTTTGTGTTAGAAACTGTTCTAGTTTCATTCTTTTACAAGTGGTTGACCAGTTTTCCCAGCACCACTTGTTAAAGAGATTGTCTTTTCTCCATTGTATATTCTTGCCTCCTTTGTCAAAGATAAGGTGTCCATAGGTGCGTGGATTTATCTCTGGGCTTTCTATTTTGTTCCATTGATCTATATTTCTGTCTTTGTGCCAGTACCATACTGTCTCGATGACTGTGGCTTTGTAGTAGAGCTTGAAGTCAGGTAGGTTGATTCCTCCAGTTCCATTCTTCTTTCTCAAGATTGCTTTGGGTATTTGAGGTTTTTTGTATTTCCATACAAATTGTGAAATGATTGATTCTAGCTCTGTGAAAAATACCATTGGTAGCTTGATAGGGATTGCATTGAATCTATAGATTGCTTTGGGTAGTATACTCATTTTCACTATATTGATTCTTCCGATCCATGAACATGGTATATTTCTCCATCTATTAGTGTCCTCTTCAATTTCTTTCACCAGTGTTTTATAGTTTTCTATATATAGGTCTTTAGTTTCTTTAGGTAGATATATTCCTAAGTATTTTATTCTTTTTGTTGCAATGGTGAATGGGATTGTTTCCTTAATTTCTCTTTCTATTTTCTCATTATTAGTGTGTAGGAATGCAAGGGATTTCTGTGTGTTGATTTTATATCCTGCAACTTTACTATATTCATTGATTAGTTCTAGTAATTTTCTGGTGGAGTCTTCAGGGTTTTCTATGTAGAGGATCATGTCATCTGCAGTGAGAGTTTTATTTCTTCTTTTACAATATGGATTCCTTTTATTTTTCTGCTCTGATTGCTGTGGCCAAAACTTCCAAAACTACGTTGAATAGTAATGGTGAAAGTGGGCACCCTTGTCTTGTTCCTGACTTTAGGGGAAATGCTTTCAATTTTTCACCATTGAGGATAATGTTTGCTGTGACTTTGTCATATATAGCTTTTATTATGTTGAGGTATAGTCCTTCTATTCCTGCTTTCTGGAGAGTTTTTTTTTTTTTATATCATAAATGGATGTTGAAATTTGTCGAAGGCTTTTTCTTCATCTATTGAGATAATCATATGGCTTTTATTTTTCCATTTGTTAATGTGGTGTATTACATTGATTGATTTGCGGATATCGAAGAATCCTTGCATCCCTGGGATAAAGCCCACTTGGTCATGGTGTATGATCTTTTTAATGTGTTGTTGGAATCTGATTACTAGAATTTTGTTTAGGATTTTTGCATCTATGTTCATCAGTGATATTGGCCTGTAGTTTTCTTTTTTATGGCACTTTGTCAGGTTTTGGTATTAGGGTGATGGTGGCCTCATAGAATGAGTTTGGAAGTTTACCTTCCTCTGCAATTTTCTGGAAGAGTTTGAGTAGGATAGGTGTTAGCTCTTCTCTAAATTTTTGGTAGAATTCAGCTGTGAAGCCATCTGGACCTGGGCTTTTGTTTGCTGGAAGATTTCTGATTACAGTTTCAATTTCCATGCTTGTAATGGGTCTGTTAAGATTTTCTGTTTCTTCCTGGTTCAGTTTTGGAAAATTGTACTTTTCTAAGAATTTGTCCATTTCTTCCACGTTGTCCATTTTATTGGCATATAATTGCTGATAGTAGTCTCATGATCCTTTGTATTTGTGTGTTGTCTGTTGTGATCTCTCCATTTTCATTTCTAATTTTATTGATTTGATTTTTCTCCCTTTGTTTCTTGATGAGTCTGGCTTATGGTTTGTCAATTTTATTTATCCTTTCAAAGAACCAGCTTTTGGCTTTGTTGATTTTTGCTATGGTCTCCTTTGTTTCTTTTGCATTTATTTCTGCCCTAATTTTTAAGATTTCTTTCCTTCTACTAACCCTGGGGTTCTTCATTTCTTCCTTTTCTAGTTGCTTTAGGTGTAGAGTTAGGTTATTTATTTGACTTTTTTCTTGTTTCTTGAGGTATGGCTATATTGCTATGAACTTTCCCCTTAGCACTGCTTTTACAGTGTCCCATAGGTTTTGGGTTGTTTTGTTTTCATTTTCATTCGTTTCTATGCATATTTTAATTTCTTTTTTGATTTCTTCTGTGATTTGTTGGTTATTCAGCAGCGTGTTGTTCAGCCTCCATATGTTGGAATTTTTAATAGTTTTTCTCCTGTAATTGAGATCTAATCTTACTGCATTGTGGTCAGAAAAGATGCTTGGAATGATTTTAATATTTTTGAATTTACCAAGGCTAGATTTATGGCCCAGGATGTGATCTATCCTGGAGAAGGTTCCATGTGCGCTTGAGAAAAAGGTAAAATTCATTGTTTTGGGGTGAAATGTCCTATAGATATCAATTAGGTCTAACTGGTCTATTGTATCATTTAAAGTTTGTGTTTCTTTGTTAATTTTCTGTTTAGTTGATCTATCCATAGATGTGAGTGAGGTATTAAAGTCTCCCACTATCATTGTGTTATTGTTAATTTCCCCTTTCATACTTGTTAGCATTTGTTTTACATATTGTGTTGCTCCTATGTTGGGTGCATATGTATTTATAATTGTTATATCTTCTTCCTGGATTGATCCTTTGATCATTATGTAGTGTCCTTCTTTGTTTCTTTTCACAGCCTTTGTTTTAAAGTCTATTTTATCTGATATGATTATTGCTACTCCTGCTTTCCTTTGTTCTCTATTTGCATAGAATATCTTTTTCCAGCCCTTCACTTTCAGTCTGTATGTATCCCTTGTTTGGAGGTGGGTCTCTTGTCGACAACATATATAGGGGTCTTGTTTTTGTATCCATTCAGCCAGTCTTTGTCTTCTGGTTCAGGCATTCAACCCATTTACGTTTAAGGTAATTATTGATAAGTATGATCCCATTGCCATTTACTTTATTGTTTTAGGTTTGAGTTTATACACCCTTTCTGTGTTTCCTGTCTAGAGAAGATCCTTTAGCATTTGTTGGAGAGCTGGTTTGGTGGTGCTGAATTCGCTCAGCTTTTGCTTGCCTGTAAAGCTTTTGATTTCTCCTTCATATTTGAATGAGATCCTTGCTGAGTACAGTAATCTGGGCTGTAGGTTATTTTCTTTCATCACTTTAAGTATGTCCTGCCAGTCCCTCCTGGCCTGAAGAGTTTCTATTGAAAGATCAGCTGTTATCCTTATGGGAATCCCCTAGTGTGTTATTTGTTGTTTTTCCCTTGCTGCTTTTAATATTTGTTCTTTGTGTTTGATCTTTGTTAATTTGATTAATATGTGTCTTGGGGTGTTTTGCCTTGGGTTTATCCTGTTTGGGACTCTCTGGGTTTCTTGGACTTGGGTGATTATTTCCTTCCCCATTTTAGGGAAGTTTTCAACTATTATCTCCTCAAGTATTTTCTCATGGTCTTTCTTCTTGTCTTCTTCTTCTGGGACTCCTATGATTAAGCATTTAATATTGTCCTGGAGGTCTCTGAGATTGTCCTCATTTCTTTTAATTCGTTTTTATTTTTTCCTCTCTGATTCATTTATTTCTACCATTCTATCTTCTATTTCACTAATCCTATCTTCTGCCTCCGTTATTCTACTACTTGTTGCCTCCAGAGTGTTTTTGATCTCATTTATTGCATTATTCATTATATATTGACTCTTTTTTATTTCTTCTAGGGCCTTGTTAAACCTTTCTTGCATCTTTTCAATCCTTGTCTCCAGGCTATTTATCTGTGATTCTATTTTTTTCAAGATTTTGGATCATATTCACTATCATTTTTCGGAATACTTTATCAGGTAGATTCCCTATCTCTTCCTCTTTTGTTTGGTTTGGTATGCATTTATCCTCTTCCTTTACCTGCTGAGTATTCCTCTGTCTCTTCATCTTGTTTATATTGCTGAGTTTGGGGTGGCCTTTCTGTTTTCTGGCAGTTTGTGGAGTTCTCTTTATTATGGAGTTTCCTCGCTGTGAGTGGGGTTGTATCAGTGGCTTGACAAGGTTTTTTACATTGCTCATTTCCACTTAAAGACACATATCCTGAAGATCACTTCTTTCCAATTCATAAGTTGCCTCCTCTTTTCTTTTTACAGATACATATACTTCATTACGTAAATGTATGACCATTTATTTAACCCAGTTTCTCAGGATAGGCATTTAGTTCATTTCCAAGTATTTTGCTGTAATAAATAATTGCCTCATGAAAAAAATTAATGAATTAAAAACACATTTAAAATGCATTAACAGGAAATAGCCTAAGAATTTTCCATTTGTTTTTCACAATCGAGATCATTTTGTTTTTTAATAAGAATCAATTATTGATTATAGATGAGTAAAGTAATTAATTTGGTAGTCTAAAATATCTTGCAAAAGGTTATCAATGGAGATACTGAAATAAAAGCTCTAATTACAATAGTTGTGTTTATTTTCTTTATTTCAACTGTCATATTTTTTGTACTATGATAATACTCCTGTGACTTAGGCAAGAAGCTCTCTCAGCTTTATTTTCAGAAATGCTATTTGTGCAGAATAGCAACTTCAAAGGCCTATAGGTTCTTTCATCTAAACTGTTGGAAATGCATTGAAATCAATCATTCTACCTGAATGATGAAAGTGTCAAGGATATAGCTGTTTTAAGGCGTGAGTTTGACTTGTACCCTGACTTTTATCTTATTAAATCTTTGCTATGTTCTGTAGTCCTGATTCCTTTGAATATTTTAGACCCAGAACTGAGGCCTCAAGTCAAAGTTGTGAGAAAGTTAATCTTTCCAGCACTTGTGCATATGTATTTTGGAGGTTTTTTGTTTCCAAACTTTTAACTTGAACATTTCTTTAGGGGAAACAGTTTTGTGGATTTCTTTTCATCACAGAAAATCATAATTTGTTTAGGATTAGCAATTCAGTTACTCATTAAAAAAAATTGGTCTGTGTCATGTTAGGTATCTTAGTTTTGTATGTGTGTGTGTGTATGTGTGTGTGTGTGCATGTGTGCTCATTCACTCAGTAGTGCCCAATTCTTTGTGACCTTATGGACTATAGCCCACCAGGCTCCTCTGTCCATGGGATTCTCCAGGCAAGAATACTGGAGTGGGTTGCCATTTCCTTCTCCAGGGAAACTTCCCATCCCAGGGTGGAAACCAGGTCTCTTGCCTTGCAGGCAGTCTCCTCCATTGGCAGGCGGGTTTTAACGTGGGAGGTGACAGCAGTTAGAACAATGAAATTTCTACCCAGAAAATTTCAAAGTGCCTTTGGGGTCTTTGCATTTTTGTGATTTGCATTTCTGGGCCAAATACCAAGAACTGAATCTATCATGGTCCCCTCCTCAGAAGCAAATTTCTAAGAGAGATTATGGGGATGACATAGTTGCAGTTTCTATAGATACTGTAACAATGATGAGCATATATGCTTCTCTCTTGTTCTAGACACCCCTGTATATCTCTCCCACCCACCAGCTTGTATAGTCCTAGAAGCTAACCGAAAACAGTTAAAGAAGGAGAACTATGCTGGTGACTCCCTACTGATTTAAACAGTCTGCTAATCTGAGCTCTTAAATGGAATTTCTAGGTATAATTAAGATTTTGTAAAGAGGCCTTTTAAGAGAATATTGACACCAATGAAACTGTGAATTAGATGAGTTCCACATTTTCTGAGGGCCATTCATCAGCCTGGAGAGTGCTAATGTTTAATGTGGGTCTAGTAATACAAATAAACAAATGTTAGGATTAGAGATTAAGTCAGCTACTACTTATTTCTTTTATCTTCTAAAATATTTCTAATCATCTCTTTTTGTCACCTCTACTAATTATTTTTCTGCCTGAAACAGACTCATATTTTTTTCATTTTAAAATTAACAAAGAGTCTGGGAATCCTGAACCCTTCTCTTTCATGCTTTTAGGTTAATAAAATATCATATACTTAATTGTGTTCCAGGGAAAAGCTGAAGCACCTTGCAGCCTGGACAATTTGAGGCAGTGATATCATCAGCTGATGGCCAGTTATTCCTAAAATGATTCTGCATTGCCAATTATTTCTCAAATGTTTAATTTTCTTAAGTTGACACATTCTTTCAATTTCCTGGGAGCTTTAAAATGCCACTTGACAGTTGTTTTCTGCAATATTTTAACTGCTTTTACTAATTTACCTACTGAAAAATTTTACTAATAACAAAAACAAAAACTCTACTGGCCTGTTCAGAGTCGTGTCTGACTCTTTGCGACCCCATGGACTGCAGCACAACAGGCCTCCCTGTCCATCACCAACTCCCGGAATCTACTCAAACACATGTCCATTGAATCAGTGATGCCATCCAACCATCTTATCCTCTGTTGTGTCCTTCTCCTCCCACATTCAATCTTTCCCAGTATCAGGGTTTTTTCAAATGAGTTAGCTCTTCATGTCAGGTGGCCACAGTATTGGGGTTTCCAGCTTCAACATCAGTTCTTCCAATGAACATTCAGAACTGATTTCCTTTAGGATGGACTGGTTGGATCTCCTTGCAGTCCAAGGGACTCTCAAGAGTCTCCTCCAACACCACAGTTCAAAAGCATCAATTCTTTGGCACTCAGCACTTTTATAGTCCAACTCTCACATCCATACATGACTACTGGAAAAACCATAGCCTTGACTAGACAGACCATTGTTGGTAAAGTATTGTCTCTGCTTTTTAATATGCTGTCTAGGTTGGTCATAACTTTTCTTCCAAAGAGTAAGCATCTTTTCATGGCTGCAATCACCTTCTGCAGTGATTTTGGAGCCCCCCCAAAAAATAAAGTCTGCCACTGTTTCCAAGGTTTCTCCATCTATTTGTCATGAAGAAATGATAACAGATGCCATGATCTTAGTTTTCTGAATGTTGAGCTTTAAGCCAACTTTTTCACTCTCCTCTTTCACTTTCATCAGGAGGCTCTTTAGTTTTTCTTCACTTTCTGCCATAAGGGTGGTGTCATCTGCATATCTGATGTTATTGATATTTCTCCCTGCAATCTTGATTCCAGCTTGTGCTTCATCCAGCCCAGCATTTCTTATGATGTACTCTGCATATAAGTTAAATAAGCTTGGTGATAATATACAGCCTTGATGTACTTGGAACCAGTCTCTTGTTCCATGTCCAGTTCTAACTGTTGCTTCCTGACCTGCATACAGGTTTCTCAAGAGGCAGGTGAGGTGGTCTGGTATTCCCATCTCTTGAAGAATTTTCCACAGTTTACTGGCCCATTACTCCTACCTTAAAATATAAATCTCTTTGATGTTTCTAAACTTGGTATTTATTTTAAAGACACAAGGGAAACATCAAAAGGAAAAATCACTGCTATGTTTGTTTTCCTTCATTAGAAAAACTAGATTGAAATTCTACACAATTGTGTAGTTTTCCAAAGTTTTTTTTTTATTTTTATATTTATTTTAATACTATAACATTTGCTACCCATGTCATTAATTTGGCAGTGACATGAATTATAGTTTTACAGCATATTATGCATGTTTGTGTGTATATAATGAGTGTGTATTATGTGAAAATTAATTAAATGCACCATATTTATCCACACACGTTTTCCTTTGTCATGTGTTGTTAGGCCAGGTCCTGACTCATTATAATTAGTTAAAGAAATCACTATTCTTAAACAATTAAGTTAATATGCTACCCTTCCCTTACTGCTACTACCTAATAATAACAGTGGGCACATTACATTCAGTTAGAGCTGACTTTTTGAAAAGTTATTGTCCTACAATATTTTGTCATAGACATCCTGTTTGGCTATTAACTTTTACTAATTCTCTTGCAAGTTTGTAAAAGTAACCCATACTGTATTATAAACTCAAGCTACTAAAACTTGAAAGCAATGCATTTCACCTTTTAAAAATTCAGGTTAGTGCGAAGGTGGGATGGTTTGAGAGAATGACATTGAAACATGTAAATTATCATATGTAAAATGAATCACCAGTCCAGGTTTGATGCATGATATAGGATGCTTGGAGCTGGTGCACTGGGATGACCCAGAGGAATGGGATGGGGAGGTAGGTGGGAGAGGGGGTTCCGGATGGGGAACACATGTACACTGATGGCAGATTCAAGTCAATGTATGGCAAAAACCAATACAATATTGTAGAGTAAAATGAATAAATTAATTACAAAAAAAAAAATTCAGGTTAGTAGTAGTAGTAGTAGTGTTAGTCACTTCCGTCTTATCCAACTCTTTGCATCCCTTAAACTGTAGCCCAGCAGGCTTCTCTGTCCATGGGGATTCTCCTGGCAAGAATACTGGAGTGGGTTGCCATTCTGTTCTTCAGGGGATCTTCCTGACCCAGGGCTGGAACCCAGGTTACAGAAACTAAATCTAATAAGATTGTTAATCACTAAATATGTTGAATGAGGGATTCATGAAAAAGAGACATTTACTGTCTTTTTCTGCATTGCTTCTTTTAGACTGATGCATTAGTGAGTGATATGCTTAATTATTAATTGTGATTTTCCCTCTGAATTCTCAGATCACTCCAGAATTTTTTAAGGGACCAAGTCTACCTCCTCCTGCTATGTTCAGGACCAGACAACAAGGGACACAGAATTAAATAGAATTCACTTGTTTGAGCATTGACTGTGTGACTTTACTGTTTATTTTCCTCACTTGACATTTATTTTTATTACCTGATGATAATATTGCATATTACTATTTAATATAGACCTCTTTTTAAATGTTAATTATTAAGCATACTGGTATTATGTTGAATAAAATAAATGACTTATGAAGATCATTTTTAAAAATTATTGTTTGTCTTCTCAAAGCATATAATAATGTTTATTTACTCTAGAATCTCAAATTACTTATTTCATGACTCAGGTGTTAATTTTGTTTAAAAATCTTTAAGACCAAGTAGCATGAAAAGCATAGAGAAGTATACATGCATATAAACAATATTTATAGAGAAAAAATGGAAAATAGATAGGATGCTGCTAAGCTGCTAAGTCACTTCAGTTGTGTCCGACTCTGCGCAACCCCATAGATGGCAGCCCACCAGGCTCCCCATCCCTGGGATTCTCCAGGCAAGAACACTGGAGTGGGTTGCCATTTCCTTCTCCAATGGAGGAAAGTGAAAAGTGAAAGTGAAGGTGCTAAGTCGTGTCCGACCCTCAGCGACCCCATGGACTGCAGCCTTCCAGGCTCCTCCATCCATGGAATTCTCCAGGCAAGAGTACTGGAGTGGGGTGCCATTGCCTTCTCCCAAATAGATAGGATATAGGCCAATTAACATATGGTTGCTGTTGTTCAGTCACTAAGTTGTGTCCAACTGTTTGCAACCCCATGAACTGCAGCACGCCAGGCTTCCCTGAACTTCACTATCTTCCTGAGTTTGCCGAAACTCATGTCCATTGAGTCAGTGATGCCATCCAACCATCTCATCCTCTACTACCTCTTTCTCCTCTTGCCTTCAATCTTTCCCAGCATCAGGGTCATTTCCAGTGAGTTGGCTCTTTGTATCAGGTGTTCTGAGTATTGGAGCTTCAGCTTCAGAATCAGTATGTGTAGATATGGAGTAACAAAAGGTTCAAAATGTTGGTGATAAAACAGTCTTTGAAGCAGGAGTGTGTGTGTATGTGTGTAGTTGTGTGTGTGTGTGTTGGTGTGTGTGTAGTTGTATGTATCTGTGTAGGGGTGTGTGTAGTTGTGTGTCTGTAGGTGTGTTCGTGTGTGTAGTTCTGTGTGGTGTGTGTGTGTGTAGTTGTGTGCATGTGTGTCTGTAGGGGGGTGTGTGTGTAGTTGTGTGTGTTGTGTGAGTACCTGTGTGTGTGTAGTTGTGTGAATTGGGTGTGTGTATGTCTGTATAGGTGTGTGTGTATGTAGCTGTGTATGTGTGTGTGTTGGGATATGTGTGTGTAGTGTGTATCTCACATCTATGGATAGTGAGTGCTTCACAGTAGTCATTTTTCCTGGCTACTGGCTGCAGTGAAAGTCCCCTTGCAGCTCTGAAGGATGGCAGCAAGACAGTGCAGCACTCCTGCTCGGGCGTTGCAGACCATTAGAAACGCTGTTTCACTTTAATATCATAACGGCTGAGCTGTGCATCTGTGGACCCTGACATTTTTAAAAGACCAGCTAGAAGTTATAAATCGCCAGTTGTTTGTCACTTTACTGCTTTCAGCTACCAGGACAAAACTGTATTTTTATCACTTTCTTATTTTTGCTAATATTAAAGTTTCCCAAATAAAGATAATTTAAGATCTATCTTATTCAAATTCATTTTAGGTAGGCATTATCTAATGTATCCAGTCTCAGCAATGGGATATTACTATAAGATGATATAAATCTGTTCAATGCTTAAAGGAGTTCATTGAACTAGGATTTTAAAAATAAACACAACAGAAGTAGTAGTTGAAAATAACTCTTATTTACTGAATATCTGTGTGCCAGAGATGATTGTAGATGCTAGGGAGGTAGCTGTTTATGAAACAGGCATTCCTTTCCTTGACCCTGGGGAATATACATAGTTGTTATATGGTGTTGAATTTTATGGGAAAAAAATAATAATGAAGAAGCAAGCAGGGAAGATAAAAATTTCCAACGGGCCAGTGAGGGACAGTGCACTTTCACCTAAGGTGATCCAGGAAAGATTGGTTGTTTGTGCTCAGTTACTCATATCCCATTTTTCGTGATCCTGTGGACTGTAGCCTGCTAGGCTTCTCTGTCCATGAGATTCTCCAGGCAAGAATACTGGAGTGGGCAGCCATTTCCTTCTCGAGGGAAACATCCCTGACCTAGGGATCAAACCCTCATCTCTTGTACCTCCTGCATTGGCAGGTGAATTCTTTACCACTGAGCTGCTTGGGAAGCCCCAAGATTGGCTGACGAAGTTATATCTTTGCAGAAATATTGGGGGACAAGGAAACCAGCTGCATGATAACTGCAAAGTGTTGAGGTGGGTGTACCTGGTACATGCAGGAAGAACAGCAAAATCAGGATGTGTGGGGCATGGTGATGGGTAATCATGTGCAGATGTTTGCTCACAAGTCACATCACACTGTAATAATTCATGTATCTGCTGTCTTTCTTTCAACTCCGAGTCCTGGGAAAGTACAATACAATGTGTGCTGTGGGGAGGGTATTCTGTTGGCTTTAAGAGACTTGAATCTAGATAAATGCCAACCTCAGTGCTTACTGTAACAGTTTGAGGCAGAGTGGGGCCTGACCCCAAGGACTCCACTGTTTTGGGTCAGCACAATCTATCAGTGTCTTGTGTCTGCTGTAACAAATCACCACACATTAGGTGTCTTAAAGCAGCCCAACTATTTTCTCACAGTACTGGAGGCCAGAAGTCTGAAATCAGGGTGGTTAGCAGGTGTCTGTCAATCTGAAGACTCTGGTGATGAACTCACTCCTTGCTTCTTCCAGCTCCTGGTGACTCCAGGGGTTCCTTGTGTGTGGCCACATCTCTCCAGCCTCTGCCTCCAAGGTCACCTTGACACCTCTTCTTTCCTATCTGTCTCTCTTCCATATGGCTCTGCGTTCTAAACCCTGTATGCTCATCTCTTTTAAAAAATTTAAATGTATTTATTTTTAATTGGGCAATAATTCCTTGACAATATTGTGCTGATTTCTGCACTATATCAACATGAATCACCCATAGGTATACTTATGTCTCCTCCCTCTTGAGCCTCCTTCCACAGGTGATTGCATTTAGGGACTTCCCAGGTCTTTCAGCAGTAAAAGAATGTACCTGCCCATGCAGAAGATGCAGAAGACACAGGTTCGGTCTCTGGGTCAGAAAGATCCCCTGGAGGAGGAAATGGCAAACCACTCCAGTATTCTTGCCTGGGAAATCCCATGAGTTCATGGGATCGCAAAGAGTGGGACATGATTGTGTGACTAAGCACAGATGTACGGAGGAAATAGAGGTGGGAACAGACTAGGATAAGCTTTAGGAAACAGGGACCCAGAATCAGAATGTGGGACCCACTGCATGTAGACCCAGGGCAAACCAGCTGAGAAAGGCTTCTCTCCTTCTCCCTAACTTGGGAGTGGGGAGAACTGAAGAGACCTCCTGAGGCTGTTGTTGTTCAGTTGCCAAGTTGTGTATGACTCTGCAATCCCATGGACTGCAACATGCCAGACCTCCCTGTCCCTCAACATCTCCCGGAGTTTGCCCAAGTTCACAGCCATTGAGTCAGTGATGCTGTGTGGCCATTTCATCTTCTGTCATCCCCTTCTCATCCTGCACTCAATCTTTCCTAGCATCAGGGTCTTTTCCAATGAGTTGGCTCTTCATATCGGATGGCTGAAGTATTGGAGCGTCAGGTTCAGCATCAGTCCTTCTAGTGAACATTCAGGGTGGATTTCCTTTAATACTGACTGGTTTGAGGTAGGAATACTTAACTGTCATTCTATTTTGTTTTCTTTCAGACGATGTATGCTTGTATGCACTGTGGCTTTGTTTTAGTGTTGCCTGCTCTGATGTGTTGTTGTTGTTTGGTCACTCAGTCATGTCCAACTCTTCGGAACTCCATGGACTGTAGCCTGCCAGGCTCCTCTGTCCATGGGATTTCCCAGACAAGAATAGTGGAGTAGGTTGCCATTTCCTTCTCCAGGGGATCTTCCCAGTCCAGGGATCAAACCTGCATCTCCGGCATTGACAGGCGTGTTTTTTTACCACTGAGCCACGAGGGAAGTCACCTTCTGGTTAGGGTTGGGGAAAATTTCTTCTGTGGCTGCTTGCTTAATTTGGAACTTCAGTTGTTAACATGGAAAACATATGTTTAAAAAATTAGTGTGGAAGAAGCATCTTGCAGTTTCTCTGCATTGATATAGATGACTAACTGGAAAAATTCTTGGCTACTTTCACTTAGAAAGAAATATTTCCTCTAGAGAAGTGACTGTAATGACTAGTCAGATGCACAGCAGTATTAAAGTACTTTGGTTGTAGTTCTTATATGTAGACTTCCTGTGTTTATGTTCTCAGATACTTTCTTTAACATACACTTTAAAATGTGTAATTATGAAACATCTAAAATTTTGCAAAGATAACATCACTGACACATGTGTCCATAACTGAGATTAAACAGATGTTAACATTATGTTTTATTTACTTCACATTATTCCTTTATTGAAAGGAATAAAACATACTCATCTCAACACTGTCATCTCTCTTCCATTGCTTGATCCCTAGAGTTAACTTTTAGGTTTAAATTGCTGTATGTCATATCTAATTACTTTTATATTTTTATAAGCCATGCACTTATTTGATCACTGTAATGACTAAATTTTCTGTTTTAAAATGATAAACAGTATGATGATGTACTAGTTATTTTACAATGTAATTTTTGTAATGCAGCTTTACTTAATTTTATATCCATACATGCATATATGGGTTTCCCTGGTAGCTCAGCTGGCAAAGAATTTGCCTGCAGTGCAAGAGACCCCAGTTCGTTTCCTGGGTCAGGAAGATTCCCCTGGAGAAGGGATAAGCTACCCACTCCAGTATTCTGGCCTGGAGAATTCCATGGACTATATAGTCTATGGGATTGCAAAGAGTCAGATACAACTGAGTGACTTTCACTTTCACATGGATATATATATGTGTGTGTGTGTGTGTATGTATGTGTGTGTGTGTATACACACACATATATATATAACAAAATATATATAACAAAATTTGCATCTTGTTTTACAATACCATTGTGTGTATATTATGCATTTATTTATTCTTTAGAAAACACATTTTCTATAGAAAACAAGCTTTTTTTCCTACTGCTGCTGCTGCCAAGTCGCTTCAGTCGTGTCCGACTCTGTGCGACCCCATAGACGGCAGCCCACCAGGCTCCCCAGTCCTTGGGATTCTCAAGGCAAGAACACTGGAGTGGGTTGCCATTTCCTTCTCCAGTGCAAGAAAGTCAAAAGTGAAAGTGAAGTCACTCAGTCGTGTCCAACTCTTAGCGACCCCATGAACTGCAGCCTACCAGGCTCCCTCATCCATGGGATTTTCCAGGCAAGAGTACTGGAGTGGGGTGCCATTGCCTTCTCCAACTAGTTTTCTAATATGTCTTTGTACATGTCTCTTTGTGTCCATATGTTACAGTTTTTGGAGTTACACTCCTAGTTGTGGAATTTCTAGTTCATGGGATATGCACGTTTTCAAGTTCTCCAGAAATTTGTAACATTTTACCTAAACTCCATGAATATAAATGAGTTCCTTCTTCACTTGTTATTGTAACATGCTTTTTATTATCAAACTTACAAAAATTTGACTGTGTTAGGGATATCAAGTAGCATCTCATTATAATTTATTCTTACAAGATGACTTGTAATAACAAACCTCTTTTGGCTTCTTGACGCTTTGATTTTTTTTTTTTTTATTCTGCGAATCTCTTATTTCCTTATATATCTGTTGAGATGTGATTTCTTTCTGCCTTCTGAGAGTTGTTTTTATTTTCTGGACATAAACCTTTGTTGGCCATAGGTTTTATACAGTAGTTACTCCTTTTTGAGCCTTTTCATTTAATATTCTTATAAAGTCTTTTCCCCCCCTTAAGGGTTTCCTTTATTGATGTTAAAATGCTTTACCAATATTTTTTTTGCAGATTTAGTTTTGGTTTAACTAATATATAACTGTTTATTCTATTGAATGGTAAGGAATCATCTTTTTTATCATAAGGAATAGTCAACAATTTCAGAACAACTCATCTACTAATGCAGACTTCTCCATGAAATAGAAAAGTACCTGGTATGTCCATTCTGTTCAGTCGAGTAAATGCCATGCTCTCTTAAGTTTATAACAAGGAATTCTCTCATATGAGGCCTCTTTAAATGTAATTCTACTGTTAGAGATTTTCTTGGCTGTTGTTGGGTATTTAAGTCTTCAACTAATGTCTGTTCATTTAAACTGTATCTTTTCCATTTGCTTCCTTGGACAGGGGAATATTATACGTTGTTGGTTTGGCTTTCATTCCTACTGTTCCCCACAAACATACATTTGAGGTTCTTAAATCCAGAACTGTGGTGGAGACAGTTTATCTCACATGAAACATCTATATTATTTTCACATTTGTTGTCTTCCTCCTGCTACTCACACTAAATTGTAGGCAAATATCTCCCCTCTCATCACTATATTCAGAGTCAGTATGATATGGTGGAAGCAGATGATCTGAGAGTAAGTTATGGTCATGTGTTTTTAGCCTCATTTTTCTTACCTATAAATTATGCATGCATACACTGTATCCATATGAGCTGATATGCACCACCAATGATGTAAATACATACAAGCACTTTATGAAATATGAAAAACTTGAAACATTAACAGATTTGAAATGTTAATCAGTCTGCCTTCTTTAGAAAAGTCTGTAGCACAAACTTTCCTGGATCTGATTCTTTCCATTTATAAATAATTTTATGCATAACTTTGACATATCTTGCGTATGAATAAGATCCTTTTCACACCAGAAATAGAATCCCACAGTCAATGCATGGTTAAATGCAAAACTTTGTCTGATGCCAGCTTTTGGTTTGGTCAGTGAAAGATGTTGCCTCAATGCTTGTCAGTGTTTTTCTGGGAATGCTTTTGCTTGTGTCTTTAGTGGAAAAGTCTTTTGAGAAGCACATATCACAGAGTGCCTGCTGACTGCTTTCTTCCCAGGACTCCTCAGCAATGTCATTTTGTCTGAATTGCCAGGAGATTGTGTTTACAAGAAAAGTTCTTCAGACATGTCTGCAGGTGGTTATTCACCTCCATCTTGCAGTGTCCCCGTGACTGGTCATCCTGCCATCTTTTATTCTTAGTATAGGCTTAGCACAGCAGAGTTGTGGTGGCTATTCTTGATTGCTTTCATGTAGGGAGGTAAATTGGCTTAAAGCTCAACATTCAGAAAACTAAGATCGTGGCATCTGGTCCCATCACTTCATGGAAAATAGATTGGAAAACAGTGAGAAACTTTATTTTGGGGGTGCTCCAAATCACTGCAGATGGTGACTGCAGCCATGAAATTGAAAGATGCTTGTACCTCGGAAGAAAAGTTATGACCAACCTAGACAGCATGTTAAAAACCAGAGATGTTACTTTGCCAACAAAGGTCTATCTAGTCAAGGCTATGGTTTTTCCAGGAGTCAGGTATGGATGTGGGAGTTGGACTATAAAGAAAGCTGAGCACTGAAGAACTGTTGTTTTTGAGCAGTGGTGTTGCAGAAGACTCTTGAGAGTCCCTTGGACTACAAGGAGATCCAACCAGTCCATCCTAAAGGAGATCAGTCCTGGGTGTTCATTGGAAGGACTGATGTTGAAGCTGAAACTCCAATACTTTGGCCACCTGACATGAATAACTGACTCAGTTGAAAAGACCCTGATACTGGAAAAGATTGAAAGTGGGAGGAGAAGGGGACAACAGAGGATGAGACTGTTGCATGGCATCACCAACCCAATGGACATGTGTTTGAGTAGACTCTGGGAGTAGGTGATGGACAGAGAGGCCTGGTGTGCTACAGTCCATGGGGTCACAAAGAGTCAGGCACAACTGAGCTACTGAACTAAACTGAGGAAAGTACCCTAGCTCATCCTTGCTGAAAACCTAATCTGGGTTTACTGATAATTTGGATTTCCAGATAAAGTTAAAGCTATCTCAAGTGGTAATCACTCTCCTCTTTACTTTTCATCTAATGATGATTTTAAAAAATATTTGGAAATACCAACCATGTGGCACTTATTGTAAAGAACCTGCCTGCCAATGTAGGAAATATAAGAGACATGGGTTCAACCCACTGATTGGGAAGATCCCCTGGAGGAGGGCATGGCAATCCACTTCAGTATTCTTGCCTGGAGTATCCCTTGTACAGAGAAGCCTGGTGGGCTCCAGTCCATGGAGTCACAAAGAGTCAGACACAACCAAAGTGACTTAACACAGGTACAACTGTTAATGACTGAAATTTCAAATGTGTACATTTGTATTAGGATTAAGGCTTACACTCATCATTGTCTTATATGAGAAATAATAGTCAAGGGATTTTGGTATTTTGTTTGAGGTTCCTCAAATGTGAATCTTAACTGGTCATAATAGAATGGCATATGGGGGAGAATGAAGAGAATTTGTTTTATCCATTCTTTTACCTTTTTTTGCCCTGCATGATATATTGTCACTCCTATATGTTCAGTGGGGATAGTTAGAGAGTTTGTTATGGACGTGTATGTGCTGCTGTATTTAAAATGGATAACAAACAAGGACCTACTATAGAGCACAGGGCACTCTACTCAGTGTTATATGGCAGCCTAGATGGGTGGGAAGTTTGGGGGAGAATGGATACATGTATATGTATGACTGAGTCCCTTTCCTGTCCACCTGAAGCTATCCCAACATTGTTAATTGACTCTGTGCCTAGTCGCTCAGTTGTGTCCAAATCTTTGTGACCCCAGAGTAGCATACCAGGCTCCTCTGCCTATGGAGATTCTCCAGGCAAGAATGCTTGGAGTGAGTTGTCATGTCCTCCTCCAGGAGATCTTCCCAACCCAGGGACTGAACCCAAGTCTCCCCATATTGCTGCTGCTGCTGCTGCTGCTAAGTCACTTCAGTTGTGTCCGACTCTGTGTGACCCCATAGATGGCAGCCCACCAGGCTCCCCCGACTGTGGGATTCCCCAGGCAAGAACATTGGAGTGGGTTGCCATTTCCTTCTCCAGTGCATGCAAGTGAAACGTGAAAGTGAAGTTGCTCAGTCATGTCTGACTCCTCATGACCCCATGGACTTCAGCCCACCAGGCTCCTCCGTCCATGGGATTTTCCAGGCAAAAGGACTGGAGGTCTCCCCATGTTATGCTATGCTAAGTCACTTCAGTCGTGTCATACTCTGTGCGACCCCATAGACAGCAGCCCACCAGGCTTCCCATCCCTGGGATTCTCCAGGCAAGAACACTGGAGTGGGTTGCCATTTCCTTCTCCAATGCATGAAAGTGAAAAGTGAAAGCGAAGTCACTCAGTCGTGTCCGACTCTTAGCGACCCCATGGATTGCAGCCTACCAGGCTCCTCTGTCCGTGGGATTTTCCAGGCAAAAGTACTGGAGTCGGGTGCCATTGCCTTCTCCGGGTCTCCCCATACCTGACTATAAAATGAAAGGTTTTTAAAAATGTATATCCTCTTACCGAATGAAGCTGAAAAAAGAACACAGTGAGTGAAACCAAAATATTTAATTCACATTTGTATGTTTTTTAGTTAATGAAACTTTTGTACAAAAACTCCATTTTAGGCAAGCCTATTCGTGTTGTTATTCTAAAACTCACCAACTCTACTATTGTTAAATGCAACATTATCACTGGCAAAACTTTTGATCATGGAATGCGTTTTATTGCAAGGCATCTTGTTGCATCTGAAGAGAATTATTTTGTTGATCGTTTGCTCAAAATAATACATCACAGAGCTTTGTTTTTCACTTAGCAAAGAACTAGGTCACAGAGGGTACTTCAGTACAAAAAGATACTTTTGTCTGGATGACTTTAAATAATATTTAGGGAAGGTATGACTGTGTGTGTGAAAGTTCCTGCTGCTTTCTTATATAGATTGTGTGGGTGTTGTTGTTTAGTCACGCAGTCGTGTCTGACTCTTTGCAACCTCATAGACTTGGCCCACCAGGCTCCTCTGTCCCTGGGATTCTCCAGGCAAGAATACTGCAGTGAGTTGCCATTTCTTCCTTTAGGGGAACTTCCCAACCCAAGAATCAAATCAAATTGGCATGTGGGTTCTTTAACCACTGAGCCACCCAAGAGTCATTTTGGTAAATCCTAATATAGTGTCTTTACTGGCCTTTATGTTCTGTTCTTTCAAGTCACCACTGTTTTCTCAAGGTGACTAAAACAATTTTGGAGCTTTGCAAATGAAGTCATCATATATAACATGGCATGTGCCCTTTTTTCATAGTTAACAGCTGAAAGGTGAACTGTGGTGGTTGGAAACCCGGTGTTGTGAAAAGGAGAGAGAGGTAACGATTATCAACCCTGTTCTTTATCAACCGTGAACAGCTGCACAAGGATGCTGGGGTCTGGCGGGCCTGCTGCATGCCTCTCTAAGACCGGAGTCATTTGAAGCCAGGTTGCAAGCAGATGGTTGCTGAGGTGGCTTGTCTAGACAGCAGGCATCTCTGCAAAACTCTTAAAGGAGTGAGCAAAGAACTTTTGCTCCTCTGGAAGGAGTAAAGCCCTTCCAGAGTTCTTGGCACAGTTTCACAGGCGTGTTTCTTTGGTGCATGTTACTTTATAAATGAGTCAGGAAAAATAAGACAAAAGCAAATGATATGGTATTTGGAGAATGGAGTAGAAAGAGATACACAGCAACATGAAAACTGAAAAAACCCTTGGTAACACCCCTAACCCCCTGTAATATAGCAGAGCACACAGATGTCCAGACTAATGAATACACAGTATTAGACTGTTACTGACCAAAGTTCTTGGCCTCCTTAGTCAATAGAAATTGACCAGAGGCCAAACAAGAAATTCAGGCAAGGCTTTATGGGGGCCCCTGCTTCCCTAGTGGCTCAGATGGTAAATAATCTGCCTGCCAATGCAGAAGGCTCGGGTTCAATCCTTGGGTTGGAAAAATCCCCTAGAGAAAGGCATGGCAACCCACTCCAGTATTCTTGTCTGGAGAAGCCCATGAACAGAGCAACCTGGTATGCTACAGTCCATGAGGTCGCAAAGAGTCAGACATGGTTGAGCGACTAACGTTTTCACGGCTGCAGCAGAGGGGAGTGAAAGCAAGGATCAGATTTTGTTGCTAGCTGCTTGATCCTGGGAGAACTGGTTCGTTACATGGGGTGAGAGTCAGGGTTGGTCCAGGGGTGAGAAAGGGCCTTAGGTGGTTTGCCCCCCATCCCTCCTTTGATTGTGTTGAGTGCAGGGGGCATGAGCAGCTCATCAGAAGTGGCAGTTGGGCTTTTTGGTCATTTCTGTATCTTGTCCATAATTGCCTCCAGCCTCACATACATGCAATTTTTTTAAGCCCCTAATAGTTTCTTTGTATTTTGTTGCTCTAGGAGACATTTGCCCAGGTGCAACCACTGCAGCAAAGGATCCCAGGTCCTGGGGGGCAGCCTGTCTCAAGACGACTTGAGATATTCAGTTGCATCCACATTTTCAGTGTCCATATTCAATAACTTTTCCAGGCTTATTAAAGTCTTGCTACTCAAAATGTAGTTGGCCGATCGGCAGCATCAGCCTCATCTGTTAGTTTGCTAGAAATTCAGAATCTCAAATTCTTTCATAGGCCTAGGAATTAGAACCTGCATTTTAGCAAGATTCCCCTTGAGATGTATATGCCAATTAAATCATTAAGAAGAATATGTTTATAAGTGGTAAATATGAGTGACAAAGGTGGGAAAATTGCATTAAGTACAGAGGGAAACATCCTTAGCAATTTTGAACTGGGGCTTCCCTGCTAGCTCAGATGATAAAAAATTTGCCTGCAATGCTGGAGACCTGGGTTCGATCCCTGGGCCAGGAAAACCCCCTGCAAAGAGAATGGCAATCCACTCCAGTATTCTTGCTGGAGAATCCAATGGGCAGAGGAGCCTGGTGGGCCACAGTCCATGGGGTCACAAAAGAGTCAGACATGACTGAGTGACTAATGCTTCATTTGTATTTTTGGATACATATGAATACTTCTATTTTTCTATAAGTATATAATTTTAGCTTTTTAGGAAGACCCTGGATGCTGTCACAACATTTAGTTTCTGATTCCTAAAATAAACAGATTATAATTATTAGCTTTCGTAAGGGAAATACAAACAAATATTTATTGTTTTAGGTTCTATCATTGCTTCTACTGCTGTAAGAAGTAAAGATTAAAATTAGTCATTTCTGCAAATAGGAAGTATTATAAAGAAAATGCTTGAGAGTCCCTCAGACGGCAAGGAGACCAAACCAGTCTATCCTAAAGGAAATGAACCCTGAATATTCATTGGAAGGACTGATGTTGAAGCTGAAGCTCCAATACTTTGACCACCTGATGCGATGAGCTGACTCATTGCGAAAGACTCTATGCTGTAAAAGATTAAGGGCAGGAGGAGAAGGGGTGACAGAGGATGAGATGGTTGGATGGAACCACTGACTCAATGGACATGAGTTTGAGCAAACTCTGGGAGATAGTGAAGGACAGGGAAGCCTGGCGTGCTTCAGTCCATGGGATCAGAAAGAGTCAGACATGACTTAGTGACTAAACAACAGCAAGAACAATAATTAAATTTATAGTTATTAACCCATTTAAAATATTGATAGAATGGAAACAATATGATAGGAACTTTGCTAGATACTGAGTTTATTAGGGGTTAATTTAGACTGTTATTTTATACTAGTTTCTAGAAATAATACAACTTACATTGTATCACTGTATCAGCTTACACACCTGGGAGAGTTGACAAATGATTATAACTGGAGATAAAATGCAAACATTACATTGGTTATTTAACAGATAATGTCTTCTCCACTCACAGATACTGCCTCTGCGTCAGCCAGTGTCAGCTACATGATTCATAAATAACAAACAGATTTACTCTTTGCTCTCTTCTTCCTGTTTCTTGGCAGTATTCATGGTTTTAGAGACAGTTTTCACTAACTCCAGATTAAATAGCCAATGATATTTGAAAGATTTAGTTGCATTCTGTCGTATGATTTTTAACACCTTACATATATATATATATATATATATATATTTTTTTTTTTTGCAGACTGTCGTATTTTCTCTCTTTAAAGTAGAGTTTCTCTATTCATCTCTCCTCCCCCAAAAGCACACACCTCTCCTGCATATCCAGATTTTTATTATATGGCTTGGGGATATTTCCTTTGTTATTTTTTCTACCACTAAAGTCTGGGGCGTAGTGGAAGACTTGCCTTTGTTAAGAATAAAATAGAAAAGCATAAACCAAAGAACAAAGAGAAGAAAAATAAAGCATTTGATGTGTGCGAATGTATTTGATATATGCAAGTCTTTAAAATGTTAAATCCCCAAGTGAGGGTAGCAATAAATAGTGCACTTTATTTCACTCTAGAATTCAAACAATCATTGAAAGGGAAAAAAAAAAAAACAACTGGCAGCCAGTAATCAAGAAATAGTAAATAGGGGATTTTTGTGATGTTAGTGAATGAAATGTACACTATGTTTTTAAATATAATTAAAATAATTTTAAAGAAAAAATAGTAAAGTAGGGCTTTTCAAATTTCATAATTACCAGGGAACTTATTAAAATTCGTATTTCTAGGCTACAGCCCAGATTAGAACCTGCTAAGTCTCCATTGGGTCACAGGGATCTCTTCTTTAGCAATCCCACTGCTGGGCATACACACCAAGGAAACCAGAATTGAAAGAGACACATGTACCCCAGTGCTCATCACAGCACTGTTTATAATAGCCAGGACATGGAAGCAACCTAGATGTCCATCAGCAGATGAATGGATAAGAAATCTGTGGCACATATACACAATGGAGTATTACTCAGCCATTAAAAAGAATACATTTGAATCAGTTCTAATGAGGTGGATGAAACTGGAGCCTATTATACAGAGTGAAGTAAGCCAGAAAGAAAAACACCAATACAGTATACTAACGCGTATATATGGAATTTAGAATCATGGTAACAATAACCCTGTATACGAGACAGCAAAAGAGACACTGATGTATAGAAGAGTCTTTTGGACTCTGTGGGAGAGGGAGAGGGTGGGGAAATTTGGGAGAATGGCATTGAAACATGTATAACATCATATATGAAACGAGTCGCCAGTCCAGGTTCGATGCACGAGGCTGGATGCTTGGGGCTGGTGCACTGTGACAACCCAGAGGGATGGTATGGGGAGGGAGGAGGGAGGAGGGTTCAGGATGGGGAGCACATGTATACCTGTGGCAGATTCATGTTGATATATGGCAAAACCAATACAATATTATAAAGTTAAAAAATAAAAAAATAAAAACTTAAAAAAAAAAACAAAACAGTTTGGTGGATTTTTCAATACTCTGAAGGTGGTGGACACCTCCTGGGATATTCAGACTTGAATATCTATCAAGAGATGGTGCAACTTCAGTTTCTTGAACCTATAAGTAAAACAAGATGGGTGCTCTGATCTGTGGTTTGTCATTGAAATGCCTAAATTCTTATGTAAATATTTAAAGAACATTTAGAAAATAATTCTAAAATAAACCAGAACAGTGAATGCACATTCACAGAGGAGTCAAAA
Source organism: Bos taurus (assembly GCF_002263795.3). Taxonomy (NCBI): domain Eukaryota; kingdom Metazoa; phylum Chordata; class Mammalia; order Artiodactyla; family Bovidae; genus Bos; species Bos taurus. Next base: position 4,075,565 of record NC_037335.1, read on the forward strand.
CTAATTTACGCTGTCCTTTTTGGTGAAACCAAGGGCTTCCCAAGGGTGCAGTGGTAAAGAATCATTCTGCAATGCAGGAGACACAGATTTGATCCCTGGGTTGGGAAGATCCCATGGAGGAGGAAATAGCAACCCAGTCCAGTATTCTTGCCTGGAAAATCCCATGGAGAGAGGAGCTGGTGGGTTGGAGTCCCTGTGGTTGTGGAGAGTCAGACAGACACCACTTAATGACTAACACTTTTCACTTTCAATGGAATCCTCAGTGAGATATCAAATGAAATTATAAAACTAATCTTACAAGGGTGAATGATAAAACACCTTTACTTTTGATGATACCATCTCAGGCATCAATATTTTGAAGATAAATATTCGTAGAATCCTGAATAAGCATATCTTCATAAGACATGTGTCCTGCTGCTGCTGCTAAGTCGCTTCAGTCATGTCCGACTCTGTGCGACCCCATAGACAGCAGCCCACCAGGCTCCTCCATCCCTGGGATTCTCCAGGCAAGAACACTGGAGTGGGTTGCCATTTCCTTCTCCAATGCATATATGCATGCTAAGTCACATCAGTCTTGTCCAACTCTGTGCGACCCTATGGACAGCAGCCCACTAGGCTCCTCCATCCATGGGATTCTCCAGGCAAGAATACTTCTGCTGCTAAGTCGCGTCAGTTGTGTCCGACTCTGTGTGACCCCATAGACGGCAGCCCAACAGGCTCCTCTGTCCCTGGGATTCTCCAGGCAAGAAGTAGCTTAAAAATTCCTCGGCAGGAAGGTAGATAAATTTTGTGATTGATATTTTGCCGCTTTATTGTTTTGGTAAGTGAAAAGTGAGTTTTTTGTGTTTTTTTTTTAACCAACATCTAGTCAAAGTGCATCAGAGAAGGCGATGGCACCCCACTCCAGTACTCTTGCCTGGAAAATCCCATGGATGGAGGAGCCTGGTAGGCTGCAGTCCATGGGGTTGCTAAGGGTCAGACATGACTGAGTGACTTCACTTTCACTTTTCACTTTCATGCATTGGAGAAGGAAATGGCAACCCACTCCAGTGTTCTTGCCTGGAGAATCCCAGGGACGGGGGAGCCTGATGGGCTGCCGTATATGGGGTCGCACAGAGTCGGACACGACTGAAGTGACTTAGCAGCAGCAGCAGTCAAAGTGCATGCATACTTGGTCGTGTCTGACTCTTTGCAACCACATGAACTGTAGCCTGCCAAGCTCCTCTGAGATTATCCTGGCTAGAATACTGGAGTGGGTTGCTGTTTCCTTCTTCAGGGGATCTTCCTGACCCAGGGATTGAACATATGTCTCCTGTGGCTCCTGAATTGGCAGGTGAATTCTTTACCACTGAGCCCCATGGGAAGCCTACTCAAAAGTAAAACAATGATAATATTCATGACAAAGGTGGGCTTCATTTCACAGAGTAAATGAAGGATAATAATAATTCTTAGGGATGATTCTATCTGTGCTTAATTTAGCATTATTACTTAGAAATTCAGATAAAACTTATTTATGATCTCCAGGTTCAAATACTGGTCCCCTAGATTAGGAAGGAACTTGATTTTTGATGAACATGGGGATGTGTGAACTTATGTGGCCCATGGTGTTGGCAAAATCAAATGCCCTTTTTCATTTAAAGGCTGTCATTTAATAGAATTTGAAGACAAGCCAAGTACAATAAAAATAGACCAAGTAGGTATGAAAACCTGTTCAGTACTTGGAAAAGGGGAGGAACATCTGTTCAAAATGGAAAGCATTGGTTCACTGACTTAATTGGAGGTGTCCTAGATGCTGAATTTTGGGGATTTTTTGCTTCAGCAGTTGATTTATTTTTCCTTTCAGGTTATTGTAATTTAAAAAAATGCAAAATTTGTAGGAGCCAGACTTTTGTGAGGCAAAACATATTTTCAGATGTGGATCATTTCCTTTTATGCTAGAAGAAAAAAAAAATTCTATAGGGCTTTTAATACAATTAGTCTCCAGAAAATATTCTCAGGGTGTAGTAATAAATCACTACATGAAACATTCATTTATGCCCGCAAGTTAACAATTCCATTCTTTCCATAAAAGAGCTGTTAGGAACCAAAATTCTTGGAAGCCGAGAACAATTATATAAAAGTGACAGAAATATTTAAAAATTTGTCATAATGATGAAAAACCAAAAGATATCCAAGTGGGGCATATATGTAATAAATTCATCTGCAGAAACAGCTTTCATTGATCTAGCGTTTTTTTCACTTTTGTGCTGGAGAAGAAAGCATATTCCCGTGATGAACAGAAAGTCAGTTGTAGTGATGTGGATGAACCTGGAACCTGTCATACAGAGTGAAGTAGATCAGAAAGACAAAAACAAGTATCATATATATGTGGAATCTAGAAAAATGGTACGGATGAGCCTATTTGTAGGGCAGGAATAGAGATGCAGACATAGAGATGAGACTTATTGACATAGCTGGGGAAGGGATTGGGGGGATGAGTTGAGCCAATAGCCTTGACATATATGCACTACCTCATGTGAAATAGGCAGCCAGTGGGAGCGGCTGCACAGCACAGGGACCTCAGCTCAGTGCTGTGTGATGTGTGATGACCTAGAGGGGTGGTGAGGAGGAGGTAGGGGGAGGCCCAGGGGGGAGGGGCTTTGTGTATACAGATAGCTGATTCACTTCCTCGTACAGCAGAAACTAACACATCATTGTAAAGCAATTTTGTTTCAATATTAAAAAGATGAAGAAGAAGAAGAAGGAAAGTAAATATTGAGCTTCTAATTTGCTAACAAGACTGAGGAAAATAGTAGCAGCCCCTGTGATAGCATCATGGAGTAGACGTCACCCCAGGACTGAGACCACATCTCTGGCAATGCCCAGGGACACCTTCCAGTTGACCCACAGAACTGTACTTCACCATAGAACCACATGATGAGACTATCAAACAACCAACAGCAGCTTCTAGACTCACTTTCTTAGCTATGGAGTGAAAATTCAACTTCACATCCTGCTAGGAGGGAGAATTTCCCCTTCTCCAATATATTCCAGAGTCACACCTAAGAAGAGCACTGGGAAACCTTACCTCAAAGAGCATTTGTTGAATTATTAAAATTTCACTAAATTTCTAGGGTAAAAATTCAGCTTTAGGGAAAGCAATTCAGTGCTAAAAATGAATATCATAAAATGCCATTGAATTTCTATAAGAATCACAATTGCTATTTTTTCAGAACATTTTAGACTTGAATCTCAGAAATTTCCTGCTCACTCATTAATCCAAATTTAGTAATTCTCTGTAACAGAGCTTCTTAATTATTAAAAATGTTTACTTAATAACTCAAAAGCTCTCAGCAAGGACCTACTCCATAAAGCAATTGATTTCTGCAAAATTATCTAGCTTTCACCAAGAAGGGTATGCAATTAATTACAGAAGTCTAGTTTTTGTGTGTGTATACAATAATTATTCCTTCCCTTACATACCTAGGCCCTTACTGTGAAATTTGGAGTTTCCTAGGGAAAAAAAGAAAAAAAAAAAAAAAAAAACTTGGTTCTCTTATTCAGTTGCATCCATTACTTTACCAAGTCAAATAAACTTGCAGTCAGCTCTCAGGTGAGGTAGTGTCATAGCTTCTGATCAAAAACTTTTTCAGGAAAATTTGGTCCAGTGAAGAATAATTGTAGCAGTTCATCCCACCTCCCTTTCCCCCTTGGTATCCATATATATGCTACTGATACTATGCATAAAATAGATAACTAACGAGAACCTACTGTATAGCACAGGGAACTCTATTCAATGCTCTGCGGTGACCTAACTGGGAATGAAATCTGAAAAAGAGGGGATATACATATAGCTGGCTGATTTTGCTGTACAGCAGAAAATAACACATCATTGTAAAACAACTATACTGTAATGAAAATTAAAAAAAATAAAATCCTCCAGGAAAAAAAAAGAATAAATATGCATGCAGATAAAATGTAGGAAAGTAAATGGAATTCTCTTCTGTCCAAAAGCTATTAGAAAGGGTCCCAAATTTGGGGTTTTCCTTTATTCTCTGATAAACAGGAGATTACTGCATCTACTTCTTTAACGGTGAAAGACAGTGATAATTAAACAACAGTACGTCTCAGTCATTGAAAGAGATACGTTTTCATGGACAGTCCTGGCAGGTTTCATTTCAGATACCTGCCTTTTTCTCTCCTGCTCTGCCATGTGTCTGCAGACCTAGTTATTATTTCCAGAAGAGAGCTCACTGTTTACATGGAGGCTTCAAAAGAAATCACAGATGAGTAATGGTTTTCTGTTGTTGTGGCCATTGTTGTTTCTGCTTCTGTGTTTTTGAAGTTTGCACGGTTACTTTCAATAAATACTGGCAGCCCGTGCTTTAGAAAGTCACCATTGTCTAGGTCTCTTCGGATGCTCGCTTTGTCAGAATTCAGTTTCCAGTCCAAGGCAACGTCCAATGGAAAGCATCTCAGATTCCTCGCCTGCCATATCTCTGAATTCAGAGTTCCTGTGTGCTCTGCCTTTTGCCTTTGGAGGCAAAGCTGACACTTGATTCAGCTTTTCTCCTATATTTCAAATGCTACTTATCCCACCTGGTTGACTGGAATGTGCAGTGCCCACCACCCCAGAAATTACAGTATAGTACTGCTTGCTAGAAATGTCAAGAAAGCACCAGTTCAGATTTTTATCGTTTAAGATACTTTAAGGATATTGTTGGAATTTGCAGAAAGAGTCGTCAGTGGAGGTGTGAATTAAAGGTAATGTTGAATAAATACAACCTGTGTGTTGCATTATAACTTGATTTCAAAAGTGAGAACAGGATTTATGACTAGCGGAAGATAAGACACCTCTTTCTCTTAAGACCATTGCTTAGATTTGGGAACTAAAAAATGGAAAGAAGTGAATAACGCAAATATTATCACACCCATCACAGGGAAGGCAGTGGTAGACTTCCCTATTTGGGGAAGCTGGGCTATCATCCTTTCTAATGAAAGTGGAGGAAGAAATGAAAGATATAATGCCTTGAAACATGTATGTCTCCTGGATATGTAGACTGCAGATTAGCAAATGAAGTGTGAATTGGTGACATTTTAATCAAAATTTCACAGCTTTATATTCATTAAGAAAGTTGACTGATTTACAAAGGTAAATAAATTATCTCACAGAAGGCTTGTATTTCACTTTAGGGAGGGGTTCCTTCATATTCATCTCAATTTCCTAGTCATATTCCCATATCAGTTCAGTTCAGTTCAGTTCAGTCGTTCAGTCGTGTCCGACTCTTTGCCACCCCATGAACTGCAGCACGCCAGGCCTCCCTGTCCATCACCAACTCCCAGAGTCCACCTAAACCCATGTCCATTGAGTCGATGATGCCATCCAACCATCTCATCCTCTGTCATCCCCTTCTCCTCCTGCCTGCAATCTTTCCCAGCATCAGGGTCTTTTCAAATGAGTCAGCTCTTCGCATCAGGTAACCAAAGTATTGGAGTTTCAGCTTCAAGATCAGTCCCTCCAATGAACACCCAGAACTGATCTCCTTATAATTACTGATAAATGCATACACAAGTCAATTCCAGCCTAATTTAGTAATCTGTTTTGTGTGCGTGCGTGCATGCTCAGTTGCATCCCATTCATTGTAACCCCATGAACTGTAGACATCCAGGCTTCTCTGTCCCTGGGATTCTCCAGGCAAGACTACTGGACCAGGTTGACATTTCCTTTTCCAGGAGATCTTCCCAGTGCAGGGATCGAACTCAGGTCTCTTGCATCTGCTACACTGGCAGGCAGATTCTTTACCACTGTACCACCTGTTAATTCTACCATAAATGATTAGCTTTTTTCCTTTGCCTTCACTCAGGGAATCAGATGTTGAGACATAAAAAGATTAATAATAATTCAATGCAATCTCATAGTTCCAGGTGAACCGAAGAAGTTCTAGGGTGGCTAGTGGACTTGTTTAATGCTTAAAATTCACTAATAACCAAGTGCAGGTGCCAATAATAATTTGGTGTTATTATTGGCATTATCTATTGATTATTGCATTGATGATTTTGCCAAAAGGCTAATTGATGTATTGATTTTTTTAGATGTAACCATCAGTGATTTTCTTTCCAAAATAAGAAAAACGTATCTGCTATTCTTGTGTACCAGAGGAGTACCATATCCAGTTTTGTTGTTTTTTGTCATGTATACCAGGAAAATACATGCATTCATAGTGAGCATCACCAACTCAATGGACATGAGTATGAGCAAACTCCAGGAGATAGTGAAGGACAGGGAAGTCTGCCATGCTGCAGTCCATGGGATTGCAATGAGTCAGACACAATCCCAACATGGTGATTTCGATTGTTTATCTAAATATCATTATATTTAGAAAATTGTTAGAATGCTCCTGAATGAATCCTGTGAAACATATGCACAGTCAGTTTTCAATCTCATAAATTGATTATAATACAGCTTTTCCTTTTGTAAAAGGTAAAGTTAAGTCACTTCAGTCGTGTCCAACTCTGTGCGACCCCATAGATGGCAGCCCACCAGGCTCCCCCGTCCCTGGGATTCTCCAGGCAAGAACACTGGAGTGGGTTGCCATCCTTTTGTAAGGCCCAAGATAAAAACTGCACTTAATTACTTCAGCATGAAATATGAAGATGAAAGAGGAAAATGGATAGATGATATACTGTATAGATTTAGAATGATTGCTTTTTTCTTTTTAAAAGAAAGTTCTGCTTCATGGACTGCATAGTCCATGGGGTCACAAAGAGTCAGACCCAACTGAGCGACTTTCACTTCACTTCAGATCACTGCGTCATTAACAAAATATGCATATTTAATGAAACTTCACATTGTTTATCAAGCTCAAACAAAGATTGTGTATACAGTATAGATAAGGAGTTCTTAGACCAGTCTCAGTGAGGAGTGTAGAATCTAAATGGAATACAAATTTACATGCATTAAACATTGAATAGATGTGAATGATGTATTTACTAGTAATAGGACAAATATGGTGACACATATAAAGTCTAAGGAGACTTCTAACATGGAAACCATGACCTTCACAGTTATACAACCATACATATGTGTTCTGGATATTCTCTTATCCGTTCTGTGTGTTCTCAGACAAGTCATTAGATCAGATCAGATCAGATCAGTCGCTCAGTCATGTCTGACTCTTTGCAACCCCATGAATTGCAGCACACCAGGCCTCCCTGTCCATCACCAACTCTCGGAGTTCACTCAGACTCACGTCCATCGAGTCAGTGATGCCATCCAGCCATCTCATCCTCTGTCATCCCCTTCTCCTCTTGCCCCCAATCCCTCCCAGCATCAGAGTCTTTTCCAATGGGTCAACTCTTCACATGAGGTGGCCAAAGTACTGGAGTTTCAGCTTTAGCATCATTTCTTCCAAAGAAATCCCAGGGCTGATCTTCAGAATGGACTGGTTGTATGTCCTTGCAGTCCAAGGGACTCTCAAGAGTCTTCTCCAACACCACAGTTCAAAAGCATCAATTCTTCAGTGCTCAGCCTTCTTCTCACATCACAGCCCAACTCTCACATCTATACATGACCACAGGAAAAACCATAGCCTTGACTAGATGAACCTTTGTTGGCAAAGTAATGTCTCTACTTATTTTTTTTATTTTATTTTTAAACTTTACAATATTCTATTGATTTTGCCAAATATTGAAATGAATCCACCACAGGTATACATGTGTTCCCCATCCTGAACCCTCCTCCCTCCTCCCTCCTCCCTCCCCATACCATCCCTCTGGGTCGTCCCAGTACACCAGCCCCAAGCATCCAGTATCGTGCATCGAACCCGGACTGGCGACTCGTTTCATATATGATATTATACATGTTTTAATGCGATTCTCCCAAATCATCCCACCCTCTCCCTCGCCCACAGAGTCCAAATCAGTGTCGCTTTTGCTGTCTCGTATACAGGGTTATTGTTACCATCATTCTAAATTCCATACATATGCATTAGTATACTGTATTGGTGTTTTTCTTTCTGGCTTACTTCACTCTGTATAATAGGCTCCAGTTTCATCCACCTCATTAGAACTGATTCAAATGTATTCTTTTTAATGGCTGAGTAATACTCCATTGTGTATATGTACCACAGCTTTATTATACATTCATCTGCTGATGGACATCTAGGTTGCTTCCATGTCCTGGCTATTATAAACAGTGCTGCGATGAACATTGGGGTACACGTGTCTCTTTCCCTTCTGGTTTCCTCAGTGTGTATGCCCAGCAGTGGGATTGCTGGATCATAAGGCAGTTCTATTTCCAGTTTCTTAAGGAATCTCCACACTGTTCTCCATAGTGGCTGTACTAGTTTGCATTCCCACCAACAGTGTAAGAGGGTTCCCTTTTCTCCACACCCTCTCCAGCATTTATTGCTTGTAGACTTTTGGATCACAGCCATTCTGACTGGCGTGAAATGGTACCTCATAGTGGTTCTGATTTGCATTTCTCTGATAATGAGTGATGTTGAGCATCTTTTCATGTGTTTGTTAGCCATCTGTATGTCTTCTTTGGAGAAATGTCTATTTAGTTCTTTGGCCCATTTTTTGATTGGGTCATTTATTTTTCTGGAGTTGAGCTGTAGGAGTTGCTTGTATATTTTTGAGTTTGTCAGTTGCTTCATTTGCTATTATTTTCTCCCATTCTGAAGGCTGTCTTTTCACCTTGCTTATAGTTTCCTTTGTTGTGCAGAAGCTTTTAAGTTTAATTAGGTCCCATTTGTTTATTTTTGCTTTTATTTCCAGTATTCTGGGAGGCAGGTCATAGAGGATCCTGCTGTGATGTATGTCAGAGAGTGTTTTGCCTATGTTCTCCTCTAGGAGTTTTATAGTTTCTGGTCTTATGTTTAGATATTTAATCATTTTGAGTTTATTTTTTGTGTATGGTGTTAGAAAGTGCTCTAGTTTCATTCTTTTACAAGTGGTTGACCAGTTTTCCCAGCACCACTTGTAAAAGAGATTGTCTTTAATCCATTGTATATTCTTGCCTCCTTTGTCAAAGATAAGGTGTCCATAGGTGCGTGGATTTATCTCTGAGCTTTCTATTTCGTTCCATTGATCTATATTTCTGTCTTTGTGCCAGAACCATACTGTCTTGATGACTGTGGCTTTGTAGTATAGCCTGAAGTCAGGTAGGTTGATTCCTCCAAGTTGGTCATAACTTTCCTTCCAAGGAGTAAGCGTCTTTTAATTTCATGGCTGCAGTCACCATCTGTAGTGATTTTGGATCCCAGGAAAATAAAGTCTGATACTGTTTCCACTCTTTCCTCATCTATTTCCCTTGAAGTGATGGGACCAGATGCCATGATCTTCGTTTTCTGAATGTTGAGCTTTAAGCCAACTTTTTCACTCTCCACTTTCACTTTCATCAAGAGGCTTTTTAGTTCCTCTTCACTTTCTGCCATAAGGGTGGTGTCATCTGCATATCTGAGGTTATTGATATTTCTCCCGGCAATCTTGACTCCAGCCTGTGTCTCTTCAAATTGTTGTTGCTTTCTCTTTTTAAAAAAGGGCTGATATATTTGTTATGAGCATAGATGAAAAATTGTCATGGAAAGCACATGACTAGTCACATACAGTGTGTTTGAGTAACATGCCTCATTGTTAATTATGAAATAAAACTAAGAAATAGTTCAAAGTATGCCCTCTAGGAAAGCGAAAGTAAAAGTTCATTTAAGGTAATTCTTAAAACTGTGATGATGGTGGTTAAGTCGTGTCTGACACTTGCAACCCCATGGACTGTAGCCCACCAGGCTCCTCTGTCCATGGGATTCTCCAGGCAAGAATACTGATGTGGGTTACCATTTTCTCCTCCAGGGGATCCTCCTGACTCAGGGATTGAACACCCATCTCCTGCATTGCAGGCAGATTCTTTAGCACTGAGCCCCCTGGGAAGACCCCTTTATGCCCAGTGGGTGTTAATTTTCTGTAAGATGCCAACTTATAGGACAAAACATCCTTTCTGTGTCTTCGACAGTAGGGAAGCACTTTTAGCCAAGCAGTCTTCATATTTTCACTTTTGGGTGAGTGCCAGCCATACCATCACCTGTATTAGAGTCTCCATGACATTTTTGTGCAAGTTCTTTACTCCATTGATCCTTCAGATTGCTAGGCTACTTCTACTGTAGCTTGGCAGCTCATCCTATCTTTGAGGAAAAAACCCAGTTCAACAGCCTTTCTATCTGCTTTTATAGCTCTTCACTCTCTAGAAAGTATTTATTGGCATTCTTGCTTCAAGCTGACAGATTTCTTTTTCTCCCAACTGGCAACCATTCTAAGCCAAAATCCATAAAAACTGTGTATAATTTTAGAGTTTTTGAGAAAGTCATTTAAAAATTCTGCAACTTTTATAAATACAGTATTTTGTAAACATTTTAGAAGGAAGGAGAATCAATCAGGGAAGAAAAAGAAGATAGAAAGAGAGACATTTATTGAATCCAGATATGAAAATAAAATTATTATAGATTTAAACATAAAGTTACCCAAGGACTATATTTATGTAGTTAACTGTCATGCTCAAAGCTATTAAGGGAATATGTGACCTCTTTGGTGTCATTTTATTTATCAATTTATGCTTTAGCATTTTTAAAATTTTATTGAAGTATAGTTGATTTATTTTTTAAAATTTGAATTTATTTATTTTAATTGGAGGCTAATTACTTTACAATATTGTATTGGTTTTGCCATACATCAACATGAATCTGCCCCAGCTGTACATGTGCTCCCCATCCTGAACCCCCCCTCCCACCTCCCTCCCTGTACCATCCCTCTGGGTCATCCCAGTGCAGCAACCCCAAGCATCCTGTATTCTGCATCGAACCTGGACTGGCGATTAGTTTCTTGTATGATATTACACATGTTTCAATGCCATTCTCCCAAATCATCCCACCCTCTCCCTCTCCCTCTCCTTCTCCCATGGAGTCCAACATACTTCTTTATACATCTGTGTCTCTTTTGCTATCTTGCATACAGGGTTATCATTACCATCTTTCTAAATTTCATATGTATGCGTTAGTATACTGTATTGGTGTTTTTCTTTCTGGCTTACTTCACTCTGTATAATAGGCTCAAGTTTCATCCACCTCATTAGAACTGATTCAAATGTATTCTTTTTAATGGCTGAGTAATACTCCATTGTGTATATGTGCCACAGCTTTATTATTCATTCGTCTGCTTATGGGCATCTAGGCTGCTTCCATGTCCTGGCTATTATAAACAGTGCTGCGATGAACATTGGGGTACACATGTCTCTTTCCCTTCTGGTTTCCTCAGTGTGTATGCCCAGCAGTGGGATTGCTGGATCATAAGGCAGTTCTATTTCCAGTTTTTTAAGGAATCTCCACACTGTTCTCCATAGTGGCTGTACTAGTTTGCATTCCCACCAACAGTGTAAGAGGGTTCCCTTTTCTCCACACCCTCTCCAGCATTTATTGCTTGTAGACTTTTGGATCACAGCCATTCTGACTGGCGTGAAATGGTACCTCATAGTGGTTTTGATTTGCATTTCTCTGATAATGAGTGATGTTGAGCGTCATTTCATGTGTTTGTTAGCCATCTGTATGTCTTCTTTGGAGAAATGTCTATTTAGTTCTTTGGCCCATTTTTTGATTGGGTCATTTATTTTTCTGGAATTGAGCTGTAGGAGTTGCTTGTATATTTTTGAGATTAGTTGTTTGTCAGTTGCTTTATTTGCTGTTATTTTCTCCCATTCTGAAGGTTGTCTTTTCACCTTGCTTATAGTTTCCTTTGTTGTGCAGAGCTTTTAAGTTTAATTATGTCCCATTTGTTTATTTTTGCTTTTATTTCCAGTATTCTGGGAGGTGGGTCATAGAGGATCCTGCTGTGATGTATGTCGGAGAGTGTTTTGCCTATGTTCTCCTCTAGGAGATTTATAGTTTCTGGTCTTACATTTAGATCTTTAATCCATTTTGAGTTTATTTTTGTGTATGGTGTTAGAAAGTGCTCTAGTTTCATTCTTTTACACGTGGTTGACCAGTTATCCCAGCACCACTTGTAAAAGAGATTGTCTTTAATCCATTGTATATTCTTGCTTCCTTTGTCAAAGATAAGGTGTCCATAGGTGCATGGATTTATCTCTGGCTTTCTATTTTGTTCCATTGATCTATATTTCTGTCTTTGTGCCAGTATCATACTGTCTTGATGACTGTGGCTTTGTAGTAGAGCCTGAAGCCAGGCAGGTTGATCCTCCAGTTCCATTCTTCCTTCTCAAGATTTCTTTGGATATTCAAGGTTTCTTGTATTTCCATTAAAATTGTGAAATTATTTCTTCTAGCTCTGTGAAAATATATATGGAAATATAGTTGATTTAAATGTGTTAATTTTTGCTGTACAGCAAAGTGATTCAGTTATATAGCTTGCTCTCTCTTTCTCTCTCTCTCTCTCTCTCTCTCTATATATATATATATATATATTATTTTTCATATTCTTTTCCATTATGGTTTATCACAGGATACTGAATGCAGTTCCCTGTGCTACACAGTAGGACATTTTTGTTTATCTATCCTATATATAAAATAGTTTGCATCTGCCAATCCCAACCGAAACAGCCACAAATCTGTTCTCTATGTCTGTGAATATGTTTCTATTTCATAGATATGTTCATTTGTGTCATATCTTAGATTATATCAGATCAGTTGCTCAGTCGCGTCCGACTCTTTGCTACCCCATGAATCGCAGCACGCCAGGCCTCCCTGTCCATCACCAACTCCCGGAGTTCACTCAGACTCACGTCCATTGAGTCAGTGATGCCATCCAGCCATCTCATCCTCTGTCGTCCCATTCTCCTGCCCCCAATCCCTCCCAGCATCAGGGTCTTTTCCAATGAGTCAACTCTTCGCATGAGGTGGCCAAAGTACTGGAGTTTCAGCTTTAGCATCATTCCTTCCAAAGAAATCCCAGGGCTGATCTCCTTTAGAATGGTTCCACATAAAAGTGATATCACATGGAATTTGTCTATTTCTGACTTACTTCACTCAGTATGATAATCTCTAGGTCAATCCATGTTGCTGCAAATGGCATTATTTCATAATTTTTAATGGCTAAATAATATTCCATTGTGTGTTTCATATATATATTTATACCACAACTTCTTTATCCATGCATCTGTTAATGGACACTTAATTTGCTTCTATGTCTTGGCTATTGTTAATAATGCTGCAGTGACCATAGGGTCACATGTATCCCTTCAAATTATAGTTTTTGCTGGCTATATAACCAGGAGGGAGATTGCTGTATCATACAGCAACTCTATTTTCAGCTTTTTTGAGGAAATATGCTATAGCAATGCTAACATACATATAGCAATGTAGTTGAAAATTTTAAATAACTTGTAAAGCTGTTAAGAGAAAAAATGAGATGGGGAGGTATAATATATATGCATAATAGCAAGCCTTCCTGTCAGAAATGTGAATGGTATGCTGTATGCCATAGGTCATGATATTTTGCATTTTTCCATTTTTCTCATTAACCTAATAATCTGTATTTTCTCTTGGTCTTAAAAATACATTTTGCATGATAGGCTTTGTTTGAATTGTTATTATTCTGCTTCATTCTGATATGAAAATGATGACAAATAGAATTTGTAGGCCAGCATGCCTTCCTTGAAAAACATAAGGTATCCTCTCAAAAATTTTGTTCCTAGATGTGCTTATCCACTTTATTGTGCATGCATGCCCAGTTGCTCCACCTTGTCTGACTCTTTGTGACCTCTTGTCCATGAGATTTCCCAGGCAAGGATACCAGAGTGAGTTGCCATTTCCTTCTCCAGGATATCTTCCTAACCCAGTGATTAAACCCATGTCTCTTGCATTGGCAGGCTGATTGTTTTCCACTGATCCACCTGGGAAGCCTCTGTTTACTATTAGTGGAATAAGGATAAAATTTCAGTGTTTGTTTTCACTTAATTTTTTTTTCCCAAGAACTATCTAGGCTGCATCTGAAAACCTGTGTTCCAGCTATCTGAGACACTTGAGTAGGTTTTCTGCATGCAGTCATCTCAAGACCTATCCCCCAGACTGGATATAGAATCTTACACTCGTTGATAAAACAATCAGTGGCCACAAGGGTCTATCATGGTGGGTGCTTAGAGGAAGTCTCCAGACCTTTGCCCTTGACTTAGCTCAGGATTCTAAGGACAGAGTAAGCTGTAGATCTGCTACTCAGTGCAGAATATGGTCCAGCAGTCAAAACCAATAGCCACTGTGACTGAAGAAACACTAAACACTTAGGTTATGAGAGCAGAGACTTGTATAAGGGTGTGCAGTATCCAGAAAAATAATTAGAACTGTCAGTCATACATCCTGTTATTTGTTCCATACTTGCTGCCAAGGAGGGAAGACAGTTTCATCATCTGGTGCTCTTTTTCAAAAATATGGAAGAGGCAAACAAACAAACACACACACACAGAAAAAGCGGTGACATTAACTTCATTAAACAGTTGCTTAGTTTCTACAATATTCCCTAATATACCTTCTGAATGCTTGAAAAATATAGTTGAATTATTCTCAAGAACAACAACAAAGCAGGGCATACCACCCATGGGGCAGCCACTCAAGTCTTCAAGGCTTGGGTTGTGGGCTTCCCTTCTCTGATAGGTGAGATGGGGCAGCCCTCACTGGTATCTTCCCAGTGCCTTGGGTTGTGGGCTTCCCTTCTCTGATAGGTGAGACTGGGGCAGCCCTCACTGGTATCTTCCCAGTGCCTTGGGTTGTGGGCTTCCCTTCTCTGATAGGTGAGACTGGGGCAGCCCTCACTGGTATCTTCCCAGTAGGACTGCTGGACCAAAATGGAACCTGACTCAACATGACTTTATCAACTTCTAAGATTCCTAAGTCAGAAATGGAGTTTTACTTATCTGATGAAATTGTCTATAATATTAATACAACAGCACCAACACTAGAAATTAAAATTAAATTTAACAACGACACTAGAAATTAAGCTGAAATTGAACAACACTAGAAATTATAATTGTCTTACTGCACTCAGAATTTTTTGATAAATGGCTGTGTCTCTCTGTTCTTTTCAGAGCTTCCCAGGTGATGCTAGTGGTAAAGAATCTGCCTGCCAATGCAGGAGATGCAAGAGTTATGGGTTTGAGCCCTAGGTCAGGAAGATTCCTGGAGGAGGAAATGACAACCCATTCCAATATTCTTGCAGGTAGAATCCCATGGACAGAGGAGAGTGGTGGGCTACAGTCCATGGGGTTGCAAAGAGTCAGACACCACTGAGTACATAATCCTTTCCCAATCTGTTCTTTTCACTTAAAGTGTGCAAACCATGCATGCATATATTAGAGCAACTAGGTCTCAGCTTTCTCTCCCCAAGGTGATTATAATTATAAATGGAACTTTTGGAAATCCTCTGGAATGACTCTTGATTTTATCTGAATTCCCTGTTCTTCTTGCTCTCAATCTACTACACTCCTTCTGCTTTCTCAGAAAAAGAAACCAAGTGTTGAGAGACAAGAGACTAACTTCTGAGTCAGTATTTTACTTCAAGTTCAAATCCATGGATACCACCTTATTTTCTCCTAAGGATTTCTTGGCAGTCTTTTTCTACAAGTAGACATTTTTAAAAGAGACTATTTTTTTTGACAACCTTATAGTTAAGAGGCTAGCAACTGTTCATAAAAAATGTTTCTCTAACACAATGTTGTTTTTATAATCACTAAATAAAGAAAGCTGAGCACTGAAGAATTGATGCTTTTGAACTTTAGTGTTGGAGAAGACTCTTGAGAGTCCCTTGGACTGCTAGGAGAACCAATCAGTCCATCCTAAAGGAAATCAGTCCTGGGTGTTCATTGAAAGGACTGATGTTGAAGGTGAAACTCCAATACTTTGGCCACCTGATGCGAAGAGCTGACTCATTGGAAAAGACCCTGATGCTGGAAAAGATTGAAGGCAGGAGAAGAAGGGGATGACAGAGGATGAGGTGGTTGGATGGCATCACTGACTCGATGGACATGGGTTTGGGTGGACTCTAGGAGTTGGTGATGGACGGGGAGGCCTGGTGTGCCGTGGTTCATGAGGTCACAAAGAGTTGGACATGACTAAGCGACTGAACTGAACTGAACTGAACTGAAATCGAAAAACATAGTAAATTTTTCTCTTCTATATAAGAATCTGTAAGATGAATCAGCTTTCTTCTCTAACTTCATAGTTGAACATAATCTTCCCAGAAATTTTATAATCATGTGTAAACATTCACCTAAAATGAATTTTAAAAGGACTCACTAGTAAAATGAAAATACTTTCTGGTGTCCATGCGTAATTTGTAAGCAATGATACTGACAGTCAAAAGATAAGTACAAATAAGTATCTTTTTGTTCAACATTTTAAATTTTGTATTGGAATACAGCCAATTAATAATGTTGTGATAGTTTCAGGTGAACAGCAAAGGGACTCAGCCATACACATACATGGATCCATTCTCCCTCATATTCCCCTCCCATCCATGCTGCCTTTTAATTATGAAAAGTATTTTATTATATCCAAACACAAAATAAAGCATTTCTTAAAGGACACATAGACTTTGGTTCATAATGTGGAAGATATCCACAGGTATTTATGATTTATAATTATGTCTCATTGTTAATTCTAGCTTTCTGAATTTTTAGGAAAAGCATTCAGATGCAATACTGTGTTAGAATTATAAAAAAGTAATAATACAAAGTTAGCTTCCTGCTATATTAGGATACTTTGCTAAACAATTTGATGAGGGAAAGACCTTTGTCAGAGATACAAAATTCAAAGTTCTTGACTGTTTTTCTCCAGAAATACACTTGTTAGGAGTCTTTGCATTCATCACAATAAAATAAGAGTACTTGATAAGGTGATTTCTAATGGTATTTTCAGAAAAAAAGTTTATTATTCTTTAATCATATGTTTTGGTCATATGTTTGTTACATTGAGCTGACTTTAAATGTATTTATTGATTACATGTAAGTCAGAAAATAGATTTCTAATCTTTCTTAGACAGGAAGAAGACCTATATTTAAGAAGACCTATTTCCTATTGGATGTGAGAAGGAAAATGAGTTATCATAGAAGTTTCTAGCTATTCTTTATCAGTTGTTTTCACTAAGATTCAAGTTGTCATTTTTAACCTTCAAACAAAATTTTGCAGTCTATTGTAAAAGGATATTCAGAAAATTATAATCTCACCTATGCCTAATAATTGCCCTTTTGTTGTTTCTCAGTCACTAAGTCATGTCTCTCTCTTTGCAACCCCATGGACTACAGCACACCAAGCTCCTCTGTTCTCTGCTATCTCCTGGAGCTTGCTCAAACTCATGTCCATTGAGTTGGTAATGCCAACCAACCATCTCATCCTCTGTCATCCCCTGCTCCTCCTGCCTTCAATCTTTCCCAGCATAATCCCTGTCTTTTCCAATGAGTTGGCTCTTCTCATCAGGTAGCCAAATATTGAAGCTTCAGCTTCAGCATGAGTCCTTTCAGTGAATATTCAGGGTTGATTTCCTTTAGGATTGACTGGCTTGATCTCCTTGCAGTCCAAGGGACTCTCAACCATCTTCTCCAGAACCACATTTCTAAAGCACCAATTCTTTGGCACTCAGTCTTCTTTATGGCACAACTCTCACATCTGTACATGACCACTGGAAAAACCATAACTTTGACTATAAGGACCTTTGTCAGCAAAGTGATTACAGCTTTGTCATAGTGAAAGGGCTGTGTAACTGAATGAAACTATGAACCATGCCATGAAGGGCCACCCAAGATGGACATGTCATAGTGGAGAGTTCTGACAAAACATGATCCACTGGAGGAGGGAATGGCAAACCAGTCCAGTATTCTTGCTTTCAGAACCCTATGAACAGGATGAAAAAGTTGTCTTTTGCTGAAGCTAATTGATGAAAAAATGATAATGGTTAAGTCCCTGGGTATATATTCCCTTAGAATGTTTTCTTTTTCTTCTCTTTGCAGCCTTTTCAAAGTTCCCTTTCAGTTAGAAGTATAAAAGGAGTTAGAGAATATGAGAGTCAGGACAGTATTTTCTGAATCAAAAGCAACATGTGGTTAAATGCCTCTTGACAGGCAAGCTGGTCTGAGAACTGTCACTCAGACTGTTAACTTTTGATCACTAGCTGAAGCCCTAAGTGTTGATTTGAACAGAATATTTAAAGAACATAAAATTTCTCCTTTACAACCAACTCTCCCAGCACTTAGTGTGTTGATATGTAGATGATAAAATTTCTATCAAAAACCAGCACTGAAGCAGATGCTAGTAATATAATGGCTAAGAATTTGCATTGAGGATGACTCTTGGGTGTGTTTCAGAGCATTCCTATGGTCCAATGGGAGCAGCTGGTGGGGATATCCTGATCTCTTTTGAATTCTTATTTTTCAAAAGATTTAAAGGTATAAGAGAAGAAGATTAACAGTTTCTAGAAGAAATCAAAAAAAGAAACGATAGTGCAGTGAAGAATATTTTGAAATACACAAATTTGATATGGCTCCCAAGTTGTAAATGAAATCGAGGTTGAAAATTAATGTCTATTGGTTCATGTATTCATTTTTATGCAGTCTCTCTAAAGTATATAGATACTGATGTTAGCATTTTATTGGCATATACAACAGATATAGTTTCTTTCTCTCTTGACAATTTCTCTGTTCTTAAAATTCTTAGAATAACAGCATGGCATATATACAATGTTCCTAGATTTTTGGAAAAGCTCATAATATCTAAATATGCCATTATAAGCAGAATTAAAGGTACACTGGAAACAAAAAATAATCCACATTTGTTATTGAGTCTGACTTGTCATTTCTAGATTTGTTTGCTTCCATATTTAAAGATGCTGTTTTGTGAGGTTTACATGTGTAAAACGTCTTCCTCTCATTATAGTAACAATCTAATGCACTTGGGATAAATCTTGAGCTGATAACAGGTGATTGGGCATTGTGCTGAAAATAAAGGCATATTAATAAATGTTGCATTATACTTGTAAAGAGCTTTATTGAAGATAAACTTTGAAAAATTTCTTTCTTGCACTAACCTAATAATAGAAAGACATTATGTTGTATCTGGGTAGCTTAAAAACAGAATTAAAAAGTTGATTAATGTCAATGCAAAACATTGTTCAGATAGAATTTCAGAATATTTCACAGCTGACCTAAAAGCTGGCCTGTTTGCTTCAATCATTAGAAGTCAGAATCCTTACTCTACTCATACAGTGTCTATTTATAAAAGCAGAATGGCACTGAGAGTTGCAAAGACATTTATGTTATTTTCTTATTTAAAAATTTGGGAAATAAAAGTTAAATAATTGGGACAATAAAAAACAATACAAGTGCCCACAAAGAAAAATGCCCAGGTGCCCTTGACAGCACTATCCAGATCCTGCTTTTGTAACCTGAGCATCATTTTGCTTAAGCACCTTATGGGCAGAATTTTCTAACACTTCTACCCCAGCAGGTGGGCATGGCAGGTCCAAATATTTTGGTGTATCTTATTCATCTTTCTATATATAATGCTATTATTGTGTTATACAGTAGACATTCCATAAAACTCAGAGAGTTCCTACTCATTCTCTCTTGGGGAATCATAATTCCATATTATTTATTTTTACATGGCATCCTTTTGTACCCATTTCACTGAAGCTGTAGGCTTGACTTGGGTACTCAGACACAGAGGAGAATAAATAATATTATGTAGTATGTACACATCAGCAACAAAGACATAACATTTTAGTTACTTGTTTCATTTGTAAAGGATTTGGAAAGAGAATCTGTAAAAGAAAATGAAATTTCAGGGAAAAAACAACAATAAATGGCAGTCTATTGGTTTATCCTGAAGCTGTCAAATCAGAAGAAAACCACTCTGGCTGTGAGCCCATGGTGCAGGCGTGCTCAGTTGCTCAGTCGTGTCTGACTCTGCAAACCCATGGACTGTAGCCCGCCAGGCTCCTCTGCCCATGGGATTCTCCAGGCAAGAACACTGGAGTGGGTTGCCATGCCCTTCTTCTGGGGATCTTCCTGACTCTGGATGGAACCTGGATCTCCCACATTGCAGGCAGATTTTTTACTATCTGAACCACCAGGGAAGCCCTCTGACAAGATGGGAAACTTCAAATCTGAACTTTAAGAAGTAACATATAAAGTAATTTAGGTTTGCTAGTGGCTGTGGCCCTGAGTATAATTTCATACCATATGAGTGAATACAACTGGGGTACATTTGCCAATGGTACAACTTTGTACAATTTTTTTGTTAAATTATTTGAGGTTTTGGAATATGTGTTGCTATGTGTGGATTTGATTTTTTAATATTTTTATTGAAATATAGTTGATTTACAGTGTTGTGTTAACTTCAGGTATAAAGTGATTAATTTATATGTATACATGTATCTTTTTTCAGATTCTTTTCCCACATAGGTTATTGTAGAATATTGAGTAGAATTCCCTGTGCTATGCAATGGATCCTTGTTGATTATCTCATTTATACATAATAGTGTGTATATGTTAATCCCAAATTTCTAAGTTATTCCTCTCCCCATCTCCACTTTGGTAACCATAAATTTGTTTTCTATGTCTTTGAGTCTATTTTTCCTTTTAAAATAAGTTTATTTGTGTATATATATATTTAGATTGCACATGTAAGTGTTATGATACATTTGCCTTTGTCTGGCTTACTTCACTTAGTATAATAATCTCTGTTGCTGCAAATGATATTATTTCATTCTACCTTTTGACTGGGTAATATTCTATTATATATACATACATACAATATTCCATTATATATATTATATATTCCATACACAAACACACATACACACACATCTGTTGATAGACACATAGGCCACTTCCTGCTGCTGCTAAGTCGCTTCAGTCGTGTCCGACTCTGTGCGACCCCAGACTGCAGCCCACCAGGCTCCCCCGTCCCTGGGAGTCTCCAGGAAAGAACACTGGAGTAGGTTTCCATGTCCTTCTCCAATGCATGAAAGTGAAAAGTGAAAGTGAAGTCACTCAGTCGTGTCCAATTCTGTGCGACCCCATGGACAGCAGCCCCCCAGGCTCCCCCGTCCCTGGGAGTCTCCAGGCAAGAACACTGGAGTGGGTTTCCATGTCCTTCTCCAATGTATGAAAGTGAAAAGTGAAAGTGAAGTCGCTCAGTCGTGTCCAACTCTGTGCTACCCCATGGATGGCAGCCCCCGGGGCTCTCCCGTCCCTGGGAGTCTCTGGGGGAGAACATTGGAGTGGGCCACTTCCATGTCCTCTGTGTCTTTTTTTTTTTTTAAACTTTACAATATTGTATTAGTTTTCCCAAATATCGAAATGAATCCGCCACAGGTATACCTGTGTTCCCCATCCTGAACCTTTCTCCCTCCTCCCTCCCCATTCCCTCCCTCTGGGTCGTCCCAGTGCACCAGCCCCAAGCATCCAGTATCGTGCATCGAACCTGGACTGGTGACTCGTTTCATACATGATATTATACATGTTTCAATGCCATTCTCCCAAATCTCCCCACCCTCTCCCTCTCCCACAGAGTCCATAAGACTGATTGATACATCAGCGTCTCTTTTGCTGTCTCGTACACAGGGTTATTGTTACCATCTTTCTAAATTCCATATATATGCGTTAGTATACTGTATTGGTGTTTTTCTTTCTGGCTTACTTCACTCTGTATAATAGGTTCCAGTTTCATGCATCTCATTAGAACTGATTCAAAGTCTTGACTATTAGAGAGCAGTGCTGCTATGGACATCTGCATGCATACATCTTTTCAAACTGTGTTCTTCTCTGGATATATGCCTGGTAGTGGGATCATATGGTAACTTATTTTTAGTTTTCTGAGGAACTCCATACTGTTCTCCATAGTGACTGCACCAATTTACATTTCCACCAACAGTGTAGGAGGGTTTCTTTTTCTCCAGTGTGTGTGTTTTAGCACTGTGTAAATATACTTTATCCCCTATAGTAAAGTAACATTTTCAATGAATATATATATAATGCTGTATATTATATAATATTGTCTATTATATATATTTGTCAGTCTTATACCTATAGAATATAAAATGCATTAATGGTAATAATTTGCTCATCAATTTATGCTATTTACGCTAATGTGGTAGTAAGTTAATGACATTATACTTTCCTCTCTCACCTTCAAAATTCTAAGTATTTTCTCTTCCATGAGCAATTGTTTCCCTTTGGTTATTTTTGAACTAGTGATATGGCATGTCAACACATTTTCTGGAAAATACGTAGTATCTCTGTACAGTTTATTTTAACAAATGATCTCCATCCAGCAAATGCTTTCTTTGCATTTGGCATATGCCATGTTTGAGAAGAAACTCAATTTCACAACAATATAGGAAGTAGTTTTTCCAAGAGTATGTCAGAGTAGAAAGCCATTTATTTTAAAATAAATATAAACACTAAAATATTTGTTGGTAGTATATGTCTTAGCTGGCAAGGCAGTATTTAAAAAGTTGTCTTCAAAATTTACAAAGAAAGTGAGAGCAAGCATCCAGAAAGGCAACCCCGTGAACACAGACAGACCTGGGTTTGTCTGCTGCTCCCTAACTTGGGGATGGCAGGCTCTGTCCAACATGGTCATGAGACTTGGCACTAAGGGCCCCAGCCCCAGCTCAACTTTTTTAAAACTTTGAATTGGGGGATAATTGCTTTATAGTATTATGTTGGTTTCTGCCATACATCAACATGAATCAGCCATAGGTATACATACGCCCCCCTCCTTCCCCTTGAACCTCCCTCCCACCTCCCTTTCCATCCCACCTCTCTAGGTTATCACAGAGCACACGTTTGAGCTCCCTAGGTCATACAGAGATTTCCTACTGGCTATCTATTTTACATGTGGCAATGTATATGTTTCAGTGTTACTTTATCAACTTGTCCCTCCTCTCCTTTCCCCACTGTGTCCACAAGTCTATTATATATGATATTTTTTTTTCTCTTTCTGACTTGCTCCAGTTGAGTAATAGGCTTTAGGTTCATCTACTTCCCTAGAATTGATTCAGATGCATTCCCTTTTGTGACTGAGTAATATTCCATTGCATATATTTACCCAGTCCACCTTTGAGATAAAGTGAGGAGCAACAAATCTTGCAGAGAAATAACAGGAATTGTGCTGGTTCTTTCCTTGGCTCTTGCTTCAAAAGCATTTGATCTAGAAATTTACATTTTAGTGTTCTTGGTTTTCAGAGCCAGGGAAGAAAAAAAAAAGAAAGAAAAAGCAAACAAAGCAAAGCAGCTTCAACTCAGGCCTTGAGTAAACATCTTGCATATGATTAGCAATGGAAAAAAAAATCCTAAAATTCATGAGAATGAAAAGCATGGTGCAGGACAGGGGGGTGAGGGGGAGAAGTTAGATTGAGATTTGGGGGAAAAAAATCAGATATTGGAATTTGTTGTTGTTGTTATTCAGTTGCTAAGTCATGTCTGACTCTTTGCAATCCCATAAACTGCAGCACTCCAGGCTCCCCTGTCTTCCACTATGTCCCAGAGTTTATTCAAACTATGTCCACTGGGTCAGTGATGCTATCCAGCCATCTCATCTCTGCTGCCCACTTCTCTTTTCACCTTCAAAAACCCATCAGGGTTTTCTCTAATCAGTCAACTCTTCACATAAGGTGGCCAAAGTATTGGAGCTTCAGCTTCAGCATCAGTCCTTCCAATAAATATTCAGGGTTGATTTCTGTTAGGACTGACTGATTTGTTCTCCTTGAGGGTATTGGAATAGTCACATAAAAATTATAAAATAAGTAATTTAATACACTGATGGAATAAAAAAAGGTATCAGAGCAAGAGAAGTAATTTTTTTTTGAGTGGCAACCCAAGAGGTCAAATAATAAATAACAATAAATGGGTTAAATAAGTAGTGAATGTGAAACAGTTAAAAAAGGGTGGAATGGAATGAAACAGAAATCTGAAGAAATTACATGAAGAAGTGTGAAAGAATAAAGAAGTAGAACACCACAAAAGAGGCTAAAAGACAAGCTAGGAAGTCAAGGTGTAAGAAGAAAAAAAAAAATCAAAAAGGAGGGTCAAGGAGAGGCAATATGAAAAGAGAGAAGTGATGAAAGCAAACATCCACAGGTTCAGAATAAACTTGAGGCTGGAAAAATGGAATGAAATCCACTGGAACCATCAGGGTGACAGGGCAAAATACTGTAGACCTGAAGAACAGCTGGAAAGAAAATACTTATTATGTGCAAGGAAACCAATTACACAGAAAAATGATTTCACACTAAAAATGGGAAGCCAAGGACTTTATAGAATTTTGTCTTCCGCAGCACTTTATGAATAACCATTCATTTAGAATGTGTACTTGTCAAAATTCCTGAAGTAAACAATTCAACGTTTGTACTTCAAATCAAAATTGGCAAATGGCAGTCATTTTCAAACACACAAAATCTCAGAAGCAAGAAAATTTCACTGTTAAGGTTTATGAAGACTGTACTTATGGAAATCAGAAAAGAAAGTTCTGAATCATAAGGAGAATTAGTGAGCAAAGAAATTGGTAAAAAAAGAAAAAGAAAATATCAGTTGTAGAGATCAGCAATAGTAGGTACTTGGTGAGACTATTAAAACTGAGATGTGGAACACAAAGGGCGGGGTGGTCAAACTAAGGAGATGATACGTTCATTATTTTTGACCTGGTATGATGATGGCATGTGTTAATATTTCTAATATATTCAATGATGGAAAGAGTGTATGCAGTTTCAAACCAGTGGAAGGAATAAATGAGATTTTTTTTTATCTCATGAAGAAAATTCCAAAAGGCAAGAAAAACAAAAAGAAACAAGAAAAAAAAAAAAGAAATAAACCTACTAAAAACAGGATAAATGGAAAGCATAAAATACAGTTATAGCAATGTAGTCAGAAATATCAGGTTACCTCATAAGTGTAGCAGGAATAATGCTCTACTTTTAGAGTCAGAGTGTCAACTTAGGTGTAAAAAGGTAATAAAAATATATGCTGTTTATGAGGGATGCCCTAACACATTGGAAATAAAAGTGTGAAAGAAGAAGGAAGAAAAAGAGCTATTAAATAACAACGGAAAATGTTGCTGTAAACATTAATAAATGACAAACAGACATTAAGACAAAAAGTGATCATTGCTCAGTCATGCCTGACTCTTTGCAGCCCCATGGACTGTAGCTTGCCAGGCTCCTCTGTCTGGAATTCTCCAGGCAAGATTACTGGAGTGGGTTGCCATTTCTTTATCCAAGACAAAAAGCATTACTAAAAATAATAAAGTCTACTCCATAAGAATATATCTTTAAATTAACCAGGACTGTATATGTGTTATTATGTTATATGTTATACAATATGCACTATAGGGAGATGCTTCTAGTTATGTTGACATTGACTTAACTATAAGAAGAAATTGATAAATATAACAACTAAATGGGAGATTTTAGCAAATAACTCTCCAATTTAGACCAAAGAAAAAAAAAAAGCACTAGTAAATATATGAGACACAAAAATTAAACACATTGATATGGTAGACATACATACAGATCATATACAACAAAACCAGATAATGTGCCATATACTCAAACACACATAAATGTTTAAAAAAAATTGTTTCTGTGCTAAGCTCTGAACACCAAATTCAAGTGTTCAAGTGAATTCTATCTTTCAGAACACATTCTGTTCTGAAACTGGAACTAAAGTGTAAATCTGTGGGAGCACTGTTGAAAAAATATTTTGAAAAATTTTAAGACACTTTTGAATTATTATAGGGTACAATAAAGAATTGTGCTAAACATTAAACTTAGGATAGGAGTTTTAAAAATATACCTAAACTTTAAGGATAACCTGATAGTAATAGATGAGATTAGTTTATAGGCTTAAATGCTTATAGAATTAAGACATTAATGAGAAATGTGCTCAAGTGCTACATACACAAATTAGAAGAAAATCTAAGATTTTAAAGTAAAATGAAAGAATTTGAGGAAAAGTGATAAATATAATATTGGCAATTTATGAGATAGAGAATCATAATAAATAACAACAAATGACCTGCTCTTTGAACTAAAACAAACAATTTTTAGAATTTTAGGAAACTGATCAAGTGGAAGTGTTGCAATGGGGACAAGACTTGGGCTGGTACAGCTGTGCAGAAATATTAATGCAGGCAAAATAATATTTGAACACCCAAATGCTGACAAATTTGAAGACAGTTAACCAGGACAGAGTTCTTTGAATGTATCACTTCCTAAAATGAACTAAATAGAGGTTGAAAATTGGAATTGCCCCATGGCCTAAATAAATGGAACTGTAAGCCCCAAATTTTCCACAAATGCTATTTTATAAATTCCATTAATCAAGCAAATTCTTGGTCAATTTTTTCTTAATAATAGAAAGAATGAGGAACATTCTCCAAAATTTTTTAGCTAATATTCTCCAAATTATTTAACAATTGTGCTAGTACAGTTAGTCTCATACTGATATGAGATAGGTGAAATATGCAAAAAGAAAATTATGAACCAATCTCAGTCACTAAATGAAATGAAGGAATAAGACCATATTTGTTGATGTTTATAAATCCAGAAAAGTGTAAAACTATAGCACCTTATAACACATACCAGAGATGTTAAATTTAACATCTGAAAGTCAATTAATAAATTCAGATGCTATGCTATGCTATGCTAAGTCACTTCTGTCGTATCCGACTCTGTGCGACCCCATAGACGGCAGCCCACCAGGCTCCATCGTCCCTGGGATTCTCCAGGCAAGAACACTGGAGTGGGTTGCCATTTCCTTCTCCAGAGCATGAAAGAGAAAAGTGAAAGTGAAGTCGCTCAGTCGTGTCCGACTCTTAGCAACCCCATGGACTGCAGCCTACCAGGCTCCTCCATACATGGGATTTTCCAGGCAAGAGTACTGGAGTGGGGTGCCATTGCCTTCTCCATAAATTCAGATAGAAACATTAAAAATACATGATCATTTATTGGTTATAATAACTAATAAAATCACAATAAATTTCAAAGCTCATATCATAATAACATTTTAGCAAACTAAATTTATTAGACAACTTTCTTAAGCCTGAGAAGGTAGTTTAACTAATTTTACAGTGAATATAATAGCCAGGACATGGAAGCAACCTAGATGCCCATCAGCAGATGAATGGATAAGAAAGTTGTGGTACATATACACAATGGAGTATTACTCAGCCATTAAAAAGAATACATTTGAATCAGTTCTAATGAGGTGGATGAAACTGGAACCTATTATACAGAGTGAAGTAAGCCAGAAAGAAAAACACCAATACAGTATACTAACGCATATATATGGAATTTAGAAAGATGGTAACAATAACCCTGTGTACGAGACAGCAAAAGAGACACTGATGTATCGATCAGTCTTATGGACTCTGTGGGAGAGGGAGAGGGTGGGGAGATTTGGGAGAATGGCATTGAAACATGTATAATATCATGTATGAAACGAGTCACCAGTCCAGGTTCAATGCACGATACTGGATGCTTGGGGCTGGTGCACAGGGACGACCCAGAGGAAGGGTATGGGGAGGGAGGAGGGAGGAGGGTTCAGGATGGGGAACACAGGTATACCTGTGGTGGATTCTTTTTGATATTTGGCAAAACTAATACAATATTGTAAAGTTTAAAAACAAAATAAAATTAAAAAAAATAAACATTTTATAATCACCATGTATGATATAGCCACATTTTTAAAAAATCCTGTATTTTAGGTCATACTGTCTAATTAAAGTTAACAATGCATAAATATATAAATCATGAAGAAGAAAAGGAAACCTACTGACATTATTCATTGATGATATAATAGTATAAAAGAAACAAATTTGGGATATGAAATAGAAGAATTTGTAAGATTTGTAGTAAGTTAGGTATATTTAAATCACAGCACTAGAAAATATTTAGGGGGGAGGAATTTAGCATTTACAGTGAAAATAAACATAGCTATGAACCAAGTTATTCAAAGATGTACAAGGCCATTATGTTGAAAATTATGGTACCTTACTGAAAGATAATGAGAAAAGGTAAAGAAAGATCTAAAGTAAAGTCATTGATAGAGAGGCTCAGATTGTTCAGCTCCCCCAATCATTGATCTATAAACTTAATATCATTCTAAGAGA
Organism: Bos taurus; assembly: GCF_002263795.3. Lineage (NCBI taxonomy): Eukaryota > Metazoa > Chordata > Mammalia > Artiodactyla > Bovidae > Bos > Bos taurus. The sequence goes on from NC_037335.1 coordinate 4,103,695, forward strand.
AATTTCACTTAAAACTCAACATTCAAAAAACTCAGATAATGGCATCTGGTCTCGGTCCCATCACTTCATGGAAAATAGATGGGAAAAACAATTGGGAAACAGTGACATATTTTGTTTTCTTGGGCTCCAAAATCACTGCAGATGATGACTGCAGCCATGAAATTGAAAGATGCTTGCTCCTTGGAAGAAAAACTCTGACTAACCTAGACAGCATATTTAAAAGCAGAGACATCACTTTGCTGACAACTGTCCAGATAGTCAAAGCTATGGTTTTTGCATTCATCATGTACAGATGTGAGAGTTAGACCATAAAGAAGGCTGAGTTGATGCTTTTGTATTGTGGTGATGGAGAAAACTCTTGAAAGTCCTGTAGACAGCAAGGAAATACAACCAGTCCATCCTAAAGGACATCAACCCTGAATATTCACTGGAATGAATGATGCTGATGCTGAAGCTCCAATACTTTGGTCACCTGATATAAAGAGCCAACTCATTGGAAAAGACCCTAATGTTGGAAAAGATTGAGGGCAAGAGCAGAAGGGGGCGACAGAGGATGAAATTGTTCGACGACATCACCAATTCAATAGACATGAGATTGAGCAAACTCCAGGAGATAGTGAAAGAGAGGGAAGCCTGGCGTGCTACAGTTCATGGGATTTCAAAGAATTGGGCATGACTGAGTAAAGCATGGATGTGAGAGTTGGACTGTGAAGAAAGCTGAGCACTAAAGAATTGATGCTTTTGAACTGTAGTGTTGGAGAAGACTCTTGAGAGTCCCTTGGACTGCTAAGAGAACCAATCAGTCGATTCTAAAGGAGATCAGCCCTGGGTGATCTTTAGAAGGAATGATGCTAAATTTGAAACTCCAGTACTTTGGCCACCTCATGCGAAGAGTTGACTCATTGGAAAAGACTCTGATGCTGGGAGGGATTGGGGGCAGGAGGAGAAGGGGACGACAGAGGATGAGATGGCTGGATGGCATCACCGACTCAATGGACATGAGTTTGAGTGAACTCCAGGAGTTGGTATGGACAGGGAGGCCTGGCGTGCTGCGATTCATGGGGTCGCAAAGAGTCGGACATGACTGAGTGACTGAACTGAACTAAGTAACTGAATAATTCAAATTCTGTGTTGGGATGTGTGTGTGTGTGTGTGTGTGTGCACGCGTGTAAGAACAAAGGGCCAAGAAGGGTCAAGACACAGAAAAAGGAAAAAAGAAAAAGAAAAAAGAAAAATGAGGGAAATGGCTTGACTAATAGATATTGACTTATTATGAAAATATAATCTTTCTGCCCACAGGCTATTGGCTTCAGAATAGAAAAACAGATCAAAAGAGCAAAATAATCAACTAAGAAACACACTCTTATGTGTTAAAATTCATTTACCAGAGTTGGCATTGCAAATATGTGAGAAAAAATTTGAACCATGAAATAAAGCACCCTGAGTTTTTGGTTATCCATATGGAAATATATCTTTTCCTTACAGCATATATTAAAGTCATTTCAAGCAAATTATAGGCTTAAAGATGAAATGTGCAATCTCTGGGAGAAATTTACCTTGGTTTTGGAAGGAATTTATTAGATATGAAATGTGCAGTCATGTATTAAAATTAAGTATCACATCAAAAAGTACAACATATGAAGGGAAAGCGCAAGCCAAAAACTCTGAGAATGTATTTGCAGCACAGGGAACTAATGAATTCTTATCAAAAATATACTATTCAAAAGCTTCTACAGATCATTGAGAAATAGACAATACAACAGACAGTAGAATGAGAGGCATGAGGAATTATTTCTAAGAAAAAGAAACAAAGGGAAAATAAACATGAAAAGATACAATCTCATGACAAATTTTGAGGTGAAATAAATACATTTTAACTACCATTAAGTTGGAAAAATTAAAAAAAGTTTTATGACATAAGGGGTCTCCAGTGTCTATGTGAATTGGTATAACTACGTGCAACAAAATATCCACTATCTTGTAGATGATGTGCAAATCTTATGGACCACAAAATCCACTCATAAACATAATGTGAGCAGTAGTTTTCAGGCTCTATTAGTCTAAAATGCTCACACTAACAATAATGAAGTGTTAATGAAAAAGTATATAGCCTTCCTCCATGAATGGCACTCTGTCATTTTCTGTTTTACTGAATTATGTTTTCAATTCTGTTCACGACTCACCGAGTTAATGTTGTGCCAGTGAACAGTTGTGATCTTCAGGATGCATGTCCCTAGAACAACTCTTGTACCGTAAAAGAGGAAAGTGCACAAATTTTGTAGAAGCACTTTTCTTTTGCAATGTATAAGAAAAGAATGGTCCTGGTGTCTTCTTATAAGAAACTAGGTCATAAATTGTGATATCTAGTCTTACAATGGACTGTCGGTAAAAAATAAATGACTTTTAGTGCACTAAACCAGGTGAAACAGCTACTACAAACTACTTAAGAATGAAACAGAGGTTTTCATTTGTACAAAGGCTTAAATATGCTGAATTAAGCAATAGCAGGGAGACAGAGACAGGGAGATGAAGTGAAAGAATGTTTATAAGCAACAGAATGGATAACACAAAAGGCCAAAAACTGTGCCCTCAGGGAGACTAGAGGAATGAGGATGGATGGTGGAGGGACAAAGAGGTTCCTCATAATTATCCATCCTCAATGTTTAATCCCCAAACTGAAGCTTGGTATGCATCTATTTTGTTTTATTTCTACTTTGGCTTAAAGCTCAACATTCAGAAAACAAAGATCATGGCATCCGGTCCCACCACTTCATGGGAAATAGATGGGGAAACAGTGGAAACGGTGTCAGACTTTATTTTTCTGGGCTCCAAAATCACTACAGATGGTGACTGCAGCCATGAAATTAAAAGACGCTCACTCCTTGGAAGGAAAGTTATGACCAACCTAGATGGCATATTCAAAAGCAGAGACATTACTCTGCCAACAAAGGTTCGTCTAGTCAAGGCTATGGTTTTTCCTGTGGTCATGTGTGGATGTGAGAGTTGAACTGTGAAGAAGGCTGAGTGCCGAAGAATTGATGCTTTTGAACTGTGGTGTTGGAGAAGACTCTTGAGAGTCCCTTGGGCTGCAAGGAGATCCAACCAGTCCATTCTGAAGGAGATCAGCCCTGGGATTTCTTTGGAAGGAACGATGCTAAAGCTGAAACTCCAGTACTTTGGCCACCTGATGTGAAGCGTTGACTCATTGGGAAAGACTCTGATGCTGGGAGGGATTGGGGGCAGGAGGAGAAGGGGACGACAGAGGATGAGATGGCTGGATAGCATCACTGACTCGATGGACGTGGGTCTGAGTGAACTCCGGGAGTTGTTGATGGACAAGAAGGCCTGGCGTGCTGCAATTCATAGGGTCGCAAAGAGTTGGACACGACTAAGCGACTGATCTGATTATATATTGCATAGGCAGTCTTTTGAAAATAAATGATTATTTAAGAATCTAAAAATGTAAAGGGAACAATAATCATCTTTTTTCAGTTTTTATTAAAAATACACAGAATATACAAAAAAGAGCCAATATTTTAACAGTTCAGATACTAAATTTTCACAATTTAAAGACTATTCAGAGTCCTGGGACTTCTCTGGTTGTCCAGTGGTTAGGATTCTGTGTTTCCACTGGAGAGGGCATAGGTGTTGGAGAAATAAGATCCCACACCTGAAAAAAAAAAAAAAAGCTAAAAAAATTTTAAAAAGAACATCCAAATCAGGAAACATTCTGTCCTCAATACCCACCAGCATTTACTGATCACTCTTCTTCCAGACAACATCTCCCTTTCAAAGGGTAACCGCTTCTTTCTAGAAGGGTAGATAAATTTATATGATCATAAACTTGATAGATTTCCCAGTTACATGAACTGATACATATTTTGAAAATTATATGTGTGTGTGTGTATATATATATACACACATATATATTTCAATTAATAAATTTTATTGAAGTACAGTTGTTTTATAGTGTCATGTTGGTTTCTGCTGTACATCAGAGTGAATCAGCTATATGTTTTCATTTTTTTCCTTGCCTTACTGCATTGGTGTGAACCTTTGGTACAAGTTTAGTAGAAGTGGTGACAGTGGGCATACTAGTCTCATTACTGATCTCAGGGGGATTAATTATTTATTTATTTATTTATTTATTTTTTAGGTTCATTGATTCTTCCCTATTGCTTGTCTTTTTTTTTTAAAAATTTTATTTTATTTTATTTTTAAACTTTACAATGTTGTATTGGTTCTGCCATATTGTTTTTCATAAACAGGCTTTATCACACTGAGGAAAAGCCCTTCTGTTCTTAGTTCTTATTACTAATTTTATTCTATTAGTAATTTTTAATCATTAAGACATATTCTATTTTGTCAATAACTTTTTTGGCATCTAACAATGTGATCATATGTCTTTCTCCTTCTTTATGTTAAGGTGGTTTCTATATTGCTTAATTTTTGAATGATCAGTCAGCATTGCCTTCTGATGATACATTCTACTGGTCAGTAAGTATTCTTTGATTTATGCAGCCATAGTTTTGATGGATGGTATTATTCTGATTGGATTTTTGCATTTATGTTCATGATAGAGATTGATATGTACTTTCTCTTTTAATGTGTTTGTCAAGATTTAATACTGAAGTTATCATGGCTTCTTAAAATGTTATAACATGTTCTCTTTTATCATCTTTTCTGAAAGACTAAGATGTTTTTTTCTTAAATATTTGGAGGAATTAACCACAAAAAATATTTGGTTTTGAAGGGAGTGTGTGTGTGTGTGTGTGTGTGTGTGTGTGTGAATGCATACAATAATAGAACAAATATTTTAACAGGTATAAAATTATTCAGGTTTCTAACACTTCTGCTTTCAGTTTGGTTAAGTGGTTTTTTTTTTTTTTTTACAGGTTTTTCTACTTAATCCCTATGTTTGTCAAATTTATAGTCATATATAGAATCCTCTTAATATCTTTCAAAATTTGAACATTCTTTATGTGGATATAGAAGCTTAGTTGGCAGTTGTTTTCTCTCAACATTAAATGTCATTCCATCTCCTTCTGATGTCCATCATTTTTATGAGACATCAAATCTTAGTTATGGCTGCACTAATAAAGGTAATATCTTTTCTCTCCTGTGTGAAGATTTCCCCTTTGTCTCCAAATTTTGGGAATTTTTCTGTCATAGTTGAGAACATCATTGTTGATCCACATAGTCCATCTCTGCTGATATTGCTCACTGCAGTGGTTTTGGTAGCAATGGGTGCCCTTTTGGCATTTTAACAACTTTCAATGTTTGGGAAGTGTTTCTCCTTTGTGGGAAGTTCCACCTTTCTCTGAATTTAACAAAAGCACATATTCACTTCCTTAGCCTCCCTTGCAGCTAACCTGTATGCACATAATTTAGTCTTGGATCCACACTGAGTTTTGACAAAGAAGCATCGAAATTGATGGATGTTGGAGGAGCACATGTGTTCACTAGCAACTGGAGTTGTGTTGTCGTGGCTGCATCCCAAGTCCACTGCCAAGTATTCTTCAGGAATATAGTTCGGATCTGGGATGTTATTTTTATCAGGGTAATGCTGAGTTGTGTTCTCAGATCTCTCCCTGATTCTGTTAGCTTCCCACACAATTTATACTGCATTTTCTTCTAAAATCAGCTAGATTAGGTTTCTGTGTTGCAACTAAAAGCTGTCATCATCTCTGACATCTTCTCTCACATCCTTCACAACCCGTCAGTCATCAGATTCTATCCCAGGTATATCTTTCAAGCAAATCTTGAATCATTTCCTGTGTCTCCTTATAAATCAGTTCTAATCTTTTACATGGAAACATTTGCAAGAATTCTCCTTGATAGCCTGCAATCTATTTACATGAAGCACCATCTGTCTGCTTAGATCTCACGTTTAAAACTTTCTAATATTTTATATTGATGTTAGGACAAAATCCCAAACCCTCATCATGGCTTTAAGGGCTTCCAGGATGTAGCGCTTACAGACTGTTAAGCCTCAACCCTCACCTCTCTCGTCAGCACTCATTCTGCTTTTGTCATTCTGGCTCTTCCTAGGTCCCTGAACTTAGCAGCCATCTTCCTCCTGCCTCTTAACTCAAGGTCATTGCACCTGATGGAGCCACTGCCTGGACTGCTCTTTCTCCTACTTTATCGTGTATGTATTATAATTCCTGTTCATCTTTCAGGTCTATGCCTGAATTGATTTTCTGGAGGAAAGACTTCTCAAAGTAGACAAGGACTTTACAAACTAGATGAACATACATGCATGCTCACATGTCCAGCTCTTTGTGAGCCCCATGGACTGTAGCCCACCAGGCTCCTCTGTCCATGGGATTTCCCAGGCAAGAATACTGGAGTGGGTTGCCATTTCCTCCTCAAGGGGATCTTCCTGACTCAGGGATCGAACCTGAGTCTCCTGCATCACCTGCATTGGCAGGCAGGTTCTTTACCACTGAGCCACCTGAGAAGCCCACACATAGATGAGATCCACCCCTTAATCCTTGTGGCCCCAGGATCTAGAGTCATGACAGACATGTAGGAACTCAATAAGCAACTGGTGAGTTAATAAATGAATGAATATCAAAATACACCATTGCTTTTACAAGATTGGTTTTCCCGAAAGCAATTTTGGTCAAAAGAGTGGGCATGTGTATAAAGCTTACATTCTCCAGCCTGGAAGGAAACCCAAGGATACATCACTCACCTCAGTCCCCAAAACTGTGTATGCTCTGTTTTTAGTAGCTAAAATTTATTGACAGCCAACCTTGCTGGTGACAACTATAAAAAAGGAAGAAATAGAAATATGAGGGGAGTGTCATCTCGAATAAATACATGTTTGCTTGTCTAGTTTCTGCCAGTCTAACCAAAAAATATTGCCTGGTTGTCAGATATCTCTGCATTTATATTAAAGTTAGATAGGAATTATAATTCATAAATTTAATCTTTTTCCCTCAGCTTTATTGAGGTAGATTGAAATTTGATATTGTGCTTATATTTAGTCTGTACAACTTGATGGTCTGATATACTTATATGGGGTGAAGTATTTACCACAAGCAGGTTGATTAATGTTCATCACCTTACATAGTTACTGTTTTATTGTGTGTGTGTGTGTGTGTGTGTTGTGAGAACCTTTAAGATCTTAGCAAATTTTGACTTTGTTAACTATGGTTGCAGTGTTGTAACTTAAATGTCCAGAACTCAATCATCTTGCACAGCTGAATCTTCCCATCCATTGATCAATATTTCCTCATTGGCCCCCTCCCCCTAGCCCCTGGTATCTACCTTTATATTTTCTGTCTCTCTGAGTTATGCTGTTTTAGATTTCACATATAAATTATGCAAAATTATCTAAAATCTGCCTGCCTTAGTTGTTGTCTTCATCAGCTGAGTTTCAGGTCACTTTATGACCTCTGGAAAGTCAAAGGTTAAACAGTAGGTCTGCATCTGCAATTTACTCTCTCCTTTGGAGGAGGGAATGCCCTTGGGAAAGGAAGTAGTGTCCAGTTCAAACATCCTCTTAAACAAGCTGCTACTGCTGCTGCTGCTAAGTCGCTTCAGTCATGTCCGACTCTGTGCGACCCCATAGATGGCAGCCCACCAAGCTCCCCTGTCCCTGGGATCCTATGCCTTTAGCTGGATGAATTTCAAAGAATTAGACTGTTAATGGAAGATCCCTGGAGGCTCAGATGGTAAAGAATCCACCTGCTAATGCAGGAGACCCAGGATCTATACCTGGGTCAGGAAGATCCCCTGAAGAAGGGAATGGCAACCCACTCCAGTGTTCTTGCTTGGAGAATCCCATGGACAGAGGAGCCTGGTGAGCTGCAGTCCATGGGGTCCAAAGAGCTAGACATGACTGAATGACTAACACTTAACCAAACCAAGTATATTTGACAGACGATCATGTAAACAATGACAACAAAATTATCTGATTATAAAACATTGATTTTTATGATCAATGTATTTACACTTTCTGTGTAAATAATATGATCTGTGCTGCTACTGCTGCTAAGTCACTTCAGTCATGTCCGACTCTGTGCGACCCCATAGACGGCTGCCCACCAGGCTCCCCCGTCCCTGGGATCCTCCAGGCAAGAACACTGGAGTGGGTTGCCATTTCCTTCTCCAATGCATGAAAGTGAAAAGTGAAAGTGAAGTCGCTCAGTTGTGTCTGACTCTTCGCGACCCCATAGACTGCAGCCTGCCAGGCTCCTCTGTCCATGGGATTTTCCAGGCAAGAGTACCTCTCTTAAAAAAATGTATCAATTGGGACCAGCACACATCCTAGGACTGCAAGAATAAGTGTGTAGAGAATGCTGGTCCCTCTGCCCTGCTCCTTGTTTTATCTGTACCTGGTGATTACTGGCATTCTTGGAGTCATTACTAAAGTCTGTAAACTGCCTAATATCTCCGATTTGCATGTCTGATTTGACCATATAGTCTTTGTGCAAAATCCACAAATATCAAAGGCTGAATATGAGAATAAAATAAGATAATGTTGTTAAAACTATGATGAAATGTATAAGCAGTTAAACACAGGGGAGATGTTATTTCTATTAAAGCCTTGGATGATTGTTCTATGAAAACCAAGTTAATTCTTTCAGACCAAGCAGAACATGCACTGAAATTAAGTTTTTATACATGGCAAATATTTTCTTGGTTTTTGTAACCTGCATCAATAAATAATTTTTAACATAAAAAACAGGGCTAAATATATATATATATATATATATATATATATATATATATATATATCAGCACATAAGAACACATTGAAAATAATGGCAGCTCTACAATATTACTGGACAGATCAATTTTGTATAGTTTCAGTGATTACGGTTCTCTGCCAATAGCTAAATAAAACATTTTAAAACTTGGGTTTGCATTTGATTTTGTAGTCCCTTAACTGCAGAATATAGTCTTTTATGAAAAGTTCTTTTAAAGAATAATATTGATGCATTCAAACGTTATATCCGCCTTACTCCCATTTGAACTACTATTGATCACATAGGTGCAATTAACCTACTACTTTTTTGGTAGAAAAGTACATTCTAGGAGCAAGGGGGAAAACATGATCTTCTAAGACATTTCAGTTTTCCACAGCAGCTGTTTCCCATTGTCTGTATTTCTTTATTTCAAAAATACATATTTTAAATTCTATTCAGCATTTGAGAGAAAATTCATTATCTTGAGCATTTTAATAACTGGATAATGTACTAACTTAATGAAATACTAACAAATGTTTTATATAAATTTTCTTTTTGTTTTGTCATTAGGAAAACCCGTAACCTTGTATTTCATCCATTGCTTCCAAAATAAATTTGGAAGGATGAATATTGTGAAATATACCTTAGCCTAGGAAATATACAACAATTTAGCTGTACATGAGGTTTTTTTCCAACTCAATAAATAGAAAATATTTTATGTGGAGTAATGAAGAATTTCAAGATCGAACTTTATGATTAATGGAATATTAACTATAACCAATTGGACAGAATTTCACATTCTACCATCTTTCATAAGCTGTGTAATTTTTAGAAAATTGGAGTGTGATATGCAAGAACTTTTTTTTTTACAAAATTATAATGTGAAATTGCTGCCCCTTGTGTGCACAAACATTTGAGTGAATTAATCATTAGCACTGTTCCCACAGGTAAGACACTAAGCCTGGGCCATGGAATTGAAAAAGGTTCCATCATCTTAGAAATTTATCAGAAATTAGAGCCAGCTAAAATAACTCTATATGTAGTATAGAGTTCTTAAAGATGATTATAGTTTTTGTGTTGTTTAGTTTTCCATTAGAATTATAGTTCTTTGATGTATGTAATTTCCCAGAATTAACAGTTTTGTGTGAACTGGTGGTGTCTTTTTTTTGGAATTTTTTCTTTAAATTTCTATTTAGGATAATGAATGAATCCCACAGAGCAGTAGACAATCTAACATTAAGATATTATTCTGAAAAAAAAAAAAAAACAGTAAGAAGAATATTCCCCAGGTAATGAATGCCACGTCCTGAAGTAAAAGAGTGAAATTAAAAAACAAAAACAACTCCCTTAGAAAAAAAAATCAACATTAAAAAAAAAAGGTTGTTTTTGAAGTCCTTCCTATTTCACTTTTGTCTATTTTCTTCCTTCTTCTCTTCCTTCTTACCCTTCTTACTTTCCACTGAAAACATGAGGGCTTATCGTGACGTATAAGTTAGTTGCTCAGTCATGGCCAACCCTTTCAGACCCCAAGGACTGCAGCGCACAGGGTTCCTCTATCCATGGAATTCTCCAGGCAAGAATACCGGAGTGATAGCCACTCCCTTCTCCAGGGGATCTTCCCGACCCAGAATCGAATCTGGGTCTCCTGCATTGTGAGCAGATTCTGTACCCTCTGCTTATTACTTCATATATAAAGAAACTTGTAACACCAGATTTTCTGTAGGTGTCTTTCTTCAGTTGATGTGACCTTCTGATGTGCACTCTCTATTTTTGAAATTGGTTATTCGTTACAACAGTGCCTATAACTGCAAGGAAACTAAATTAGAATCAAGTTTTGCAATGTTTTTAAAAATGGGGGAATATAAGGAGAAATAAATAGCTTTTCAATGAGCAAATTTTAGGGACCTGCTTCTGTTTAAAAACAAAACCTACAGTAGAAATTGGTAAGTCAGAAAAGTGACTGCTTTTCCATATTCTAAAATGGAAAAAGGCAATGTTCCATACCAACAGGATTTTTAGAACCTCACTCAGAAGTTAAATAACAGATTATCTCAGAAAAATGGGACCCAAGGAGTTTATAGTGCTGGATACACCCAGGGTATAAGGACATTAAAATGGCAGGATTAATCTAGTGACTTTTGTCCCTCCTATTTTCAGTAGAGAAATTATCAAGAAGGGAAAAATGGGGAAATATAGTCAAGGGTGTGTATGACTTTTATTCATAGGCCCATAGTGTATTAAATTTGGGAGACAGATGACAGAAATGAAAGAGTAGAATTCTCATTTTATCATGATATGAGTGTCTGGTATGTCCAAAAGTGGTAATAAATGATGTAGCGGATAAGAGAACCAGATCATAGGGTTTTCTGTTCTGTATTTTTTTCAGTACATTGGTACTTTACATCAGTTCAGTTCAGTCGCTCAGTCGTGTCCGACTCTTTGTGACCCCATGAATCGCAGCACACCAGGCCTCCCTGTCCATCACCAACTCCCAGAGTTCACTCAGACTCATCCATCGAGTCAGTGATGCCATCCAGCCATCTCATCCTCTGTCGTCCCCTTCTCCTCCTGCCCCCAATCCCTCCCAGCATCAGAGTCTTTTCCAATGAGTCAACTCTTCACATCAGGTGGCCAAAGTACTGGAGTTTCAGCTTTAGCATCATTCCTTCCAAAGAACACTCAGGGCTGCTCTCCTTCAGAATGGACTGTCTTCACAGTCCAACTCTCACATCCATATATCATCTGTATATTTATACTGATATTATGGAAAAGGTCTGAATCTTTCTCATTTCTGCTTCCAGAGTTTAAAGAAAAGTTTATGTAGTGATTTAAATAGTGACAATTTGCTTCATCGCAATCAGAAAATAGGCTGAAGAGGGAAAAAAAAAAAAAAGAGGAGAATGGAGTAACTTCTTTTTGTATACATACACACAGTTAACTTTATAGTGTAGATATTTTAAACAAATTATTTGCTTGTCTATCTAAAATATAAAGATATCACTTCAGTTAATCCTAAGGGGAAGTGTCAGCCGAGCTGTAAATAACTGTAAATCATTTCTTAGGTGAACAGAATCTCTTTCCATCTCAATGAGCCAACTTCAACACCAGTGACACTTAATAATCCTCATATTGACAGGAGGACATAAAATCTGCTTTCAACTGTATTTTTCTGTTAGGAGGAGGACATTCTCTGTGGATTTCTTGTATTTCTGCACATCTTAAGAGCAGAGGAGTCATATGCCCTTTTCCAGACATCCTTCCAAAGATGTTTTATAGCAAACAGCCTGATAAGATAGAGATATTGTGGATGCCATGTTCCAGTAAAATAAAGGTAATATCCTCCTCCAAGATGAAGCAGGCAGACTCTGCCCATTATAGGAAGGTCAGGTTTCCTAGCCTTAGATGTCCTCTCTTGTGATGTAAGTCAGTTTACATTCTGGCATCCACTTGGCCCTTTTCTAGGGGCCCATTGGTAATCAGGGCTCAGGGAACAGACATAAACAATACTGGCTATTGCAATTTCTGTTAACAAGAATTTTTTTTTTTTTTCACCTGGCCAGGGAGTCTCATGTCCTCTGCTTGTGTGTGAGAAACTGGCTGACAAACAGCAAGTACGTTTGCAAGTAGAGTAAAATCTCAGACCCTTCAGAGATCTGGACATCATCATCTTTCCATTCCTGCAGTTCATTCTGTATACGTCTAGCGGACTCACCTTTATCAGGCTCCTGTCCCATTTGATCATATTTCTATCCAAAAACTCCAGTGCTTTCCAATGATTAAGAGTATCTCCAAGGAACATAAACCTGAGCTTGTAGGGTTCCAATTTTCCTTTGTGTCTGATGCAGAATAAATTCTCATCAAGAAATTAAAAGTTTTTTGTTATGTGGTTCCAACTCACCTTTTTTTATTTTAATTTTTTAAAAAAATTTTATGGGAGGATTATTGCTTTACAATATTATGCTCATTTGTGCCATACATCAAATAAATCAGCCACAGGTATACATAGCCCTTCCCTCTTGAACCTCCCTCCCTCCCACCTCCCACCCCATCCCACCCCTCTAGGCTGTCACAGAGCGCTGGGTTTGAGCTCCCTGTGTCACAGAGCACATTCCCACTGGCTCTCTATATTCCACATAGTAATGAATATGTTTCCATGCTACTCTCCCGATTCATCCCATCCTCTCTTTCCCACACTGTGTCCACAAGTTGCTCTCTATGTCTGCATCTCCATTGCTGCCTGACAAAGAGCTTCATCAGTACCATCTTTCTACATTCCATACACATGAGTTAATATAAATAGTTGTGTTTCTTTAAAATGTTTTTGTTTTATATGGGAGTGTAGCCAATTAACAGTATTGTGATAGTTTCATGTGGACAGCAAAAAGACTCAGCTACACATACACCTGTATCCCTTCTCCCCCAAACTCCCTTCCCACCCAGGCTGCCAGATGACACTGAGCAGAGTTCCCTGTGTTGTACAGTAGGTCCTTGCTGGTTATCCATTTTAACCTCTGAACAAGTTCATCTTCCCACCTCCATGACTTTCATCTGTTACTTCCTATCATCAGACCATATTATCTGTCCCCTCATCTCTGTTATTTTTTAAGAACACACTGACTTTCAGGAAGGTGAGCAGTTAGTGTAGTAGCAGCCCTGTGGTGCCACCCATCTCCTTCTTCCAAAGGAGAGATTTAAACCCTCACACCATTTGGAGGTGGTGTCAATGGGCACCCTCAGCCTGTTCCTGTCTGGCAGTTGTCCTGGAGCACTCAAAGCTTCCTTGGTCAAGATCCTGCCTCCTTCCCAGAGGCAACTGATGTCAGGTGACTAACCAGTGAAGAGGCGCATGCATGCTCATGACTTCAGTCAAGTCGGACTCTGCAACCTCATGGACTGTAGCCCGCCAGGCTCTCCTGTCCATGGGATTCTTCAGGCAAGAAAATTGGAGTGGATTCCCATTCCCTTCTCCAGAGGATCTTCCCAAACCAGGGATCTAACCTGCATCTTCTGCTTTGCAAGAGAAGAATTCCCAGATTCTTCACCTGGGAAGCCAGATGAAGAGGTACTAAGTCTCAACTCAAAACTGGGACTCAGTTCAGTTCAGTCACTCAATCATATCTGACTTTTGGCGACCCCATTAGACGCAGCATTCCAGGCCTCCTTGTCCATCACCAACTCCCAGAGTCCACCCAAACCCATGTCCATTGAGTCGGTGATGCCATCCAACCATCTTATCCCCCATCATCCTCTTCTCCTCCTGCTCTCAATCTTTCCCAGCATCAGGGTCTTTTCAAATGAGTCAGCTCTTCGCATCAGGTGGCCAAAGTATTGGACTTTAAGCATCAGCATGAGTCCTTCCAGGGAATACTCAGGACTGATTTCCTTTAGGATGGACTTGTTGGATTTCCTTACAGTCCAAGGAACTCTCAAGAGTCTTCTCCAATACCACAGTTCAAAAGCATCAATTCTTCGGCGCTCAGCTTTCTTTATAGTCCAACGCTCACATCCATACATGACTACTGGAAAAACCATAGCCTTGACTATGTGGGCCTTTGTCAGCAAAGTAATGTCTCTGCCTTTTAATATGCTGTCTAGGTTTCTCATAACTTTCCTTCCAAGGAGTAAGTGTCTTTTAATTTCATGGCTGCAGTCACCATCTGCAGTGATTTTGTAGCCCAGAAAAACAAAGTCAGCCACTATTTCCACTGTTTCCCCATCTATTTGCCACGAAGTGATGGGACTGGATGCCACAATCTTAGTTTTCTGAATGCTGAGTTTTAAGCCAACTTTTCCACTCTCCTCTTTCACTTTCATCAAGAGGCTCTTTAATTCTTCACTGTCTGCTGTAAGGGTAATGTCATCTGCATATGTGAGGTTATTGATGTTTCTCCCAGCAATCTTGATTCCAGCTTGTGCTTCCTCCAGCCCAGCATTTCTATATACTCTGCATTTAAGTTAAATAAGCAGGGTGACAATATACAGTCTTGACGTACTCCTTTCCCAATTTCGAACCAGTCTGTTGTTCCATGTCCAGTTCTAACTGTTGCTTCCTGACCTGCATACAGATTTCTCAAGAGGCAGGTCAGGTGGTCTGGTATTCCCATCTTTTTAATTGAAAGCTATTCCAGCTGCACACATCCCCACAGGTTTGGGTGATGTTTTCTGGTGACTGGTGCACAATCTTGCTATGTTTTCTCTTCCCCATTAAGAAGCTTCCTGCACACAAATTTCTGTGTCACAGTCTGCTTCCCAGGGAGCTCTACCTGCAACAGTAACATCCACATTGAATGTGATCTCTTCTAGAGAAAAGATCTGCTTTTCTCTTTTTTTTTGTATATCCATTCAGGCACCTTTAATAAAAGCTCTTCAGTAAGTATCTGTTGACTGAAATTGATCTGAATGAAGTGGAGAAGATAACCTTGCATTTTTTCATTAGCATCCAAAATAAATAAAGTGCATGTTGCCAGGCAGTATCTTCCTGACCTAATAGTGGATATAAAGTGAGAAATAGAGTTTAGAATCCAGAATCAGTTAAAAAGATCCTGATGTTCAAGAGAAAAGCCAAAGACACAGTACTGTTTGAATCTTATCTAACTTTCCCATTTAAAAAAAAAACAATAAGGTTGTATTTGCCTGAAATAAATAAAGGAAGATATTGCAGATATAAACTCAGGGAAAGGAAGTGAAAATTCACTATCAGTTTTATTTTTAAGCATGAGAGCATTTTTTTTTCTTTCTTCTTAGTATTTTAATTTATTTTTAACGTGAAGATAATTGATTTACAGTACTTTTGGTTTCTTCTGTACATGAATCCATCATAAGAATACATATGAGACTAATGGATTAAACAACAAAATTAATGATAGAATTTATATATGTATGTTGTTGTTCTTTTTTCACTAAGTGGTATCATTGCAATCCCATGGACTGTGGCACTGCAGTCTTACCTGTCCTTCACTATCTCCCGGAGTTTGCTCAAACTCATATCCATTGCGTCAGTGATGATATCTGATCATCTCATCCTCTGCCACCTCATTCTCCATTTGTCCTCATTCTTTCCCAGCATCAGAGTCTTTTTCAGTGAGTTGGCCTTTTTCGTCAAGTGGCTGAAGTATGAGAGCTTCAGCTTTAGCATCAGTCCTTTAAATGAACAGTCAGGGTTGAATTCCTTTAGGATGGACTGGTTTGATCTTCTTGCAGTCCAAGGAACTCTCAAGAGTCTTCTACACCACCACAGTTCAAAAGCATCTAAAGCCAAATAAAAATGGTTCTAATGTTCTTTATTGATCAGGACTACTATAATCTTTTTCGCAAAAAAGCAACCTTGAAAAAATACTCTTGAAACTTCTTAAGAAATTTTAAAACTTATAGTATCCTAAGATATTGTAAATACCTCAAAGAAAATAGATGTTTTAGCAATAACCTGCTAGTAGAATTTGAAAAACAAGCTCAGAATATGAGAAACAACCAATTGCACTGAAAGCTTTAAGTATAATAAAACAATAACCACTACCTGCCCACCTTTATTTTCTCATTACTGTTTCAAGCATTAGAAAATATCAGATAACTAGTGTCTCATTGTACAATGTGTTTTCAGTTTGATAAAAAGCTACTAGATTATAAACAAGTATGTGCTCTTGAGCACATTGAATGTTTGTTCAATGTCAGCAGGTGTACTTGTTCCTTGTTTGGGCTTTGCAGTAAATGACACATCTTGATGCTTCTGCTGCTAAGTCGCTTCAGTCATATCCTACTCTGTGCGACACCATAGACAGCAGCCCCCTGGCTCCTCTGTCCTTGGGATTCTCCAGGCAAGAACACTGGAGTGGGTTTCCATTTCCTTCTGCAATGCATGAAAGTGAAAAGTGAAAGTGAAGTCACTCAGTCATGTCCGACTCTTAGCGACCCCATGGACTGCAGCCCACCAGGCTCCTCTGTCCATGGCATTTTCCAGGCAAGAGTACTGGAGTGGGTTGCCATTGCCTTCTCCGACACATCTTGGCCTTCCTTTAAAAAGAATCTTTAATCTTTCAGCTTATATATCATCCATTTTCCCAACTGAGTCTTAAGTCATTGGCCCTTAACATCCAGAATGACAGCTTTCTGAATCTGCTTGCAGTTATTTTCTCCCCTCTTATGTTCCCCCCCCCACCCAGATGTATTTCTTCTACTTGAAATGTCATCCCTATGGAAAATACGTTGAAACAAAATCACAGTTTCTTGAAATGCTTATTGTCTAATTATTATCCCGTTCACTTCACATCTAATTTATTCTTGGTTAGACACTAATTTATTGCTATTTGACAACACTTGTATGCCTCTATTCACAAATTCATTGCATTTATTTCATAATATGAAAACAAAATATCATTTAAATATGAAAAAAATCTTATGTGCTATTTCTTTCTCATAGCATCTAAAATTCATTTTTTTTTCTAACTAAAAGTAGCAAGAGCATAACTTAAAAGCATAATGTTTGTGTGTGTTCAGTCACTCAGTTGTGTCTGACTCTTTTGCGACCCCATGGACTGTAGACCACCAGGCTCCTCTCTCTGTGTGATTTCCCAGGCAAGAATACTGGAGTGGGTTGCCATTTCCTTTTCTAAGGGATCTTCCCCACCCAGGGATCAAACCCTCATCTCTTACATCTCCCACATTGGTAGGCATACTCTTTACTAGTGTGCCACTAGGTGCTAAATAAGACCCTTAACTATTCTCAGTAAATATACAATATTTGACCTTTTGCTTTCCTTTTTTCCCACTGTTTCTCATTGTAGGTGCTGTTGGGATTATAGGTGAGGTTGTTCGTTGTACAGACTCTCTCAACATTTTGGAGACCATTAGCATCCAGAGCCCTAGACAGTGAACATCTAGCATATCCCCTAATTGCTATGACAACAAGAAGTGTCTCCACACATTTCCAGTTTCTTCCCAGAGGAGTAGCACTGCCTCATTTTCTTACTCTGCTTCTGCCTATAATCTTTATTACTGGTTATAGTATAGCAGTTTCTTCTATTGTGTTCTCCTCAAATTTCCACTCTCACCCATCTAACCGGGGGAATATTTATAATGACAGAACTCCTCCACATTTCAGAATATTGAAGTGTTTATCTGCATTAATTTTCTAGAACGTGTCAAGGCAGTCCAAGCTCCGGTTGGAAAAGAGTTTCCAGACATGAGACAGGATGAGAGGAGAATAGAGTTTATTAGACTTGGAGACACTGTTAGAAGAGCAGGCCAGCTCTTCTAACAGTGTCTCCTGCTCAAGGGAGAGAAAACACTTTTCACGGGTTAGTAGCCAATTTGTTTATATTCTCGAGACAAATTCCTGCTGGAAGCATGGCTTTAGGTGATTGGTTAGAGTACTATAGGGTGAGTACTAGGGTGGGGCATTTTTGCTAAATAGAGGTCAGGAAGCTAGCCAGTAAGGATCAGAGGGCTTTTGCAATGGCACCCCACTTCAGCACTCTTGCCTGGAAAATCCCATGGACGGAGGAGCCTGGTGGGCTGCAGTCCATGGGGTCGCGAAGAGTCAAACACGACTGAGTGACTTCCCTTTCACTTTTCACTTTCATGCATTGGAGAAGGAAATGGCAACCCACTCCAGTGTTCTTGCCTGGAGAATCCCAGTGACAAGGGAGCCTGGTGGGTTGCCATCTATGGGGTCGCACAGAGTCGGACACGACTGAAGCAACTTAGCAGCAGCAGTGGTAAAGAATCTGCCTGCCAATGCAGGAGATGTGGATTCAATCCCTGAGTCATGAAGATTCCCTGGAGGAGGAAATGGCAACCCACCCCAGTATTCTTTCCTGGGAAATCCGTGGACGCAGGAGCCTGGAGGGCTACAGTCCATGGGATCACAACAAGTTGGACACGACTGAAAACTCGCACAGACGGGCTACACACAATGGGGCTCAGTCAGTTCCAGAGACAACCTCGATTCTAGGCTCCCTGTCTGAGGTCTGGAGATAAGACTCCACTGAAAGCATCACAGACTTGGTGATTTAAAGCAACGGCAGTGAATTCTCTCCTAGTTCTGGATGCCAAAAATCCAAAACTGAGGGTTTGGCAGGACCAGTTCCTGCTGGAGCCTCTTAGGGAGAAACTGTCCTCTGTCTTCTCCTAGTTTTTGTGACATCCTGACATCCTTGGTGGTCTTTGGCTTATAGACACATCGCTTCAATCTCTGCCTCCCTTTTTACACTGCCTTCTCCTCTGTGTTTCTTTGTATTCTTTTCTCCCTTATAAGGACACTTTGACTAGGTTTAGGGTCACCCACCAGATCCAGCTAGCATTAAAGAACCCACCTGCCAATGGAGGAGACATAAGAGATGTGGGTTCAACCCCTGTGTCAAGAAGATCCCCTGGAGGAGGGCATAGCAACCCACTCCTGTATTCTTGGCTGGAAAATTCCATGGACAGAGAAGCCTGGCAGGCTTCAGTCCATGGGGTCACAAAGAGTTGGACACGACTTAAGTGACTTAGCATGCAAGCATTCATGCCCCGGATCCGGTGTGCTCTCATCTCTTTCTTGATCTTGACTGCATCCACGAAGACCCTATTTCCACGGAGGGTCCATGAAGTCCCAGAGGATGAGAACTCGGGAATGCTGTTGAAACCCGTGCAGCACACCTGGTGTTTATGATGAAGTCTGTTATCTCCCTGCGGCTTGTGTGTGCTCTGTGTGCTCAGTCGTGTCTGACTCTTTTGTGAGCCCATAGACTGTAGCCTCCAGGCTCCTCTGTCCATGGGATTCTCCAGGCAAGAAGACTGGAGTGGGTTGACATTTCCTTGATCCCACATCTCTTATGTCTTCTGCACCACTGAGGCACCAGAGAAGCACTCCGTGTGGTTTAGGAGTTCTGAGATTATCAGAAACTGCTTTGTTGTTCCGGCCTCTGCCTTCCCACTGTTCTCTGTCAGTCTCTGATGTCAGGGCTCACCGCAGACTTCTTTCAGTTACCACATCTAAACCCCCCACCCCCCCTCACTGGGATGTTCCTCTCCCTAAAAAATACTCCACACGATGTTCCTCCTGCTTCATCCCACCATTTTCTTCACAAACTTCCACACTCAGGTTGAGAGTCACTTTCTTAATTGCTCTGCTACACTGTTTATGATATTGACCAAGGTTCTTGGCCTTCCCCAATCAATATAAATTGATCAGAGGCCAGACAAAAAATGCAGGCAAGGCTTTATTGGGGCCCACTTCTGCAGCAGGAGGGAGTGAGAAGAAGCAGCAGCTTCCTGTGCTTGCCCCCAAGAGTGGGCGAGCTTGTTCTTCACATGCCCAGCCACAGAGGTGGCTTAGGAGATTCGCCCACCCTCTTGGCGGTGTTTTGTGCAGGGGCCATCCACAGTCCCCTGCTTTTCTCCTGGCTCTTCAGAAGTGGCAGTTGGGCTTTTTGGTCTTTTTATATCTCATTGTCCATAATTTGCTCCAACTTTTTATGCACATGGTTATTTTTCGTCACTTATAGTTCTTTGTATTTTGCCACTCAAGGTTT
This sequence comes from Bos taurus, assembly GCF_002263795.3. Taxonomy (NCBI): domain Eukaryota; kingdom Metazoa; phylum Chordata; class Mammalia; order Artiodactyla; family Bovidae; genus Bos; species Bos taurus. The sequence continues at coordinate 4,123,904 of NC_037335.1, forward strand.
ATCGAGGTACAAGCACTGCAGCAGAGGGCCCCAGGTCCCAGGACACAGCCTGTCCCAGAGCAGCTCTACTCCTGCAGTTCTTCTGGGGTGCACACCCCAGAGCCTGCACTGATGGACACTGTTACACACCAGGACATGATAGCAAAGAAGCTGGCTTTGATTCTACCTGGCTTGTGGCAAACATTATATCACCATGTGTCCATAGAACATTGCATGTGTCCTCTGCTAAGTACTTAGTAATTAATTAATGACCTTTGGAAAAGACCCCTATCCTGGGAAAGATGAAAATGAGGATGAAATAACTGGAGAGCATCACTGACTCATGGACATGAATTTGAGCCAACTCCAGAGGATAGTGGAGGACAGAGGAGCCTGGCATTGTACAGTCCCTGGGGTCACAAAGACTCAGACATGACTTAGCAACTGAACAGCAACAACAATTAAGGCTAGTTCATACAGGGCACGGAAAAGGCAATGGCACCCCACTCCAGTACTCTTGCCTGGAAAATCTGATGGACAGAGGAGCCCAGTAGGCTGCAGTCCATGGGGTCGCTCAGAGTCCGATAGGACTAAGCGACTTCACTTTCACTTTTCACCTTCATGCATTGGAGAAGGAAATGGCAACCCACTCCAGTATTCTTGCCTGGAGAATCCCAGGGACAGGGGAGCCTGGTGGGCTGCCGTCTATGGGGTCGCACAGAGTCGGACACGACTGAAGCGACTTAGCAGCAGCAGCAGCAGCAGCAGCAGCAGCAGCATACAGGGCATGGGAATTGTCTTACCAACTTATTTGTACATAATTGTTGAAGAGCAGTTGCTGTTGTAATTCTATGCTGAAATACTTATTTTGTATCTTTTCTCTTGATTTGGTGTGCTTTTTAAAGAAAACATTTATCTAAAACTGGCACTCAAAGTGCACTTAGCCATAATAACCTCCTTCAAAACTTCATTGACTTAAACAACATACGTGTTATGTTTCAGAGTCTTGTAGGTTGGCTGTTTTTGGTGGTATTGCTGCCCCTGGTCTGGGATGGTTCAGGTGGAATACCAGGGTGGGCTGATTCCCATGGCTGAGATCTCTGCTGGAGGACTTGGACCTTTCTCCACATGATCCTGCATTCTTTGGGAGGAAGCCGGGCATGTTTGCCTGGGGGTAGGAGGGTTCCCAGCCTCAAGTTCTGTGGTTTGAGTACTTTGTAAGCCTCTGCTTATGTCATCTTTGTTAATGTCTCATTGTTTGAGACTATTTATATGTTGTTGTTGTTCAGTCACAAAGTCCTGTCTGACTTTTGGTGACCCCACAGACTGCAGTAAGCTAAGTTTCCCTGTCCTCCACTGTCACCCAGAGGTTTCTCAAACTCCTGTGCCAGTACTGGGCTGATGATGCTCGTAACCAACTCATCCTCTGCCAGCCGGTCTTTCCCAGCATCAGGGTCTTCTCCAATAAGTCGGCTCTATGCATCCAGTGGCCAAAGTATTGGAGCTTTAGCATCAGCGTTCATTCATCCTTCCAATGAATATTCAGGATTGATTTCTTTTAGGATTGACTGGTTTGATTTCCTTGCTATCCAAGGGACTCTCAAGAGTCTTCTCCATCACTACAATTTGAAAGCATCAGTTCTTTGGCACTCAGCCTTCCTTATGGTCCAACTCTCAAATCTGTAGATGACTATTAGAAAAACCATAGCTTTGACTATACAGACCTTTGTCGACAAAGTAGTGCCTCTGCTTTTTAATATTCTGTCTAGGTTTGTCATAGTGTTTCTTCCAAGGAGCAAACATCTTTTAATTACGTGGCTGCAGTCACTGTTCCAGGTCCAAGAGGGCTCATTGACTTGTAATTCAGTCTAGTCACATGCCAGGCAGAAATCAGTCGTGCCTCCACCATATGTGGTTTTGTGGCATACACGTGTGTAAAATCATCTTTTAAATGATTAATATATTTTATCCTGCCTTCTTCAGAAGATATAACAATTTAACATACACTATCTATATGATTAGGTTTTGTTATTTCATTCCTTTAACTTGTAAGTACTGTTACTGACCCTTTTAGCTAAGCACTGTGTTTGTTACTTTCTGATGAGTTGTGTTTTAGACAATTAGACTTGCTGTTTGTTTGTTTACCCAGAGGAAAGTTCATGAGGCACATTTGATGCACAGTTGACCCTTGAACATTGTAGGGGTCATCACCCTCTGTGAGGTCAAAAATATGCGTGTTAACTTTGACTCCCCCAAAATCTAACTACTAATAGCCTTCTGTTGACTGGAAACCTTACTGATAACATAAACAACTGATTAACAAACATTTTATTTATATGTATAACTATTCCTAGAATACAGTTAGAGAAAGAAAACCGTTGCTTAAAAAATCATAAGGAAGTGAAAGTTCATTTATAGTAATGTACTGTATTTATTGATACTCTCAGTTTGCATTCCCTGCATTTATAAGTTGAATCAGTAACTACTATCAATATTGTCATTTTTTTGCCATTTTTAAATTTATTTTTTTAATTTGAGTATAATAGCTTTGCAATGTTGTGTTAGTTTCTGCTGTACAGCAAGGTGAATCAGCTATACATTTACACATATCTCCTCCTTCTGGGGCCTCCCTCCCACCCCGCTGCCCTCCCCCCCCTCTAGGTCATCACAGAGTACCAAGCTGAGCTCCCGGAGCTATACAACAGCTTCCCACTAGCTCTCCGTCTTACACATGGCAGTGTATATATGTCAAGGCTACCCTCTCAAAATATTGTCTTATATAATAGAAAACATTGTAAATGATTTACGTATTACTAAAATGAGATATCACAAATGAAAAGATGATGTGAAAAAAGTTATTTAATTTACAGCTGTAATGATTTGTGCATTGATAAGAAAGAAGCAGTAATAGGATTGCTTCATAGTCCCCTAGTATAACTAATACAGCTGAATGATGGTAGCCTAGCCTATACACTAAAGAATGATTTGCCAATAAATTTTTTATGAGCTACATTATTACAGTCATATTCATAATATGATGTTGAAACATTGTTACATTAAAAAACAACTCTCCTGTGATGATAAACTGATGGGCACTTTCTCTGTTTATAAAAGTGAAAGACATACAGTACGGTAATGTAATTCTTTGAAGGCAAAGCTATAAAAAAATAGTAAGAAAACTAACACATTATTAATTTTATATTAATAATCACTCACCTATGCCTGTATAAGGATAGGTTATTCACTTAAATACTTAAATATTCACTTAAAGTCTTGTATGCCATGTTCATGTGTATTTTGTAAATTTATTGAAACAAATATCCATGTATAAGCGTACAGGGCCAATTCAAACAGACATAGTTCAAGAATCAACCAAATATGAAGTTGTACAACTGCAAATTATGCCTAATTATATAAGCAGCAGGTTTTACTTTATTTTTTTAAAACTGTATTTCAAACAAAATTTTAAAGAGCAACACAGTAGATGACAAATGTTTAGTGGGTTCAATTTGGGTCTACTTGGGTTTGAACTTGCATTGAATATAAATCCAAATGCAAATTTTCATAACTGCAAAATTACTATATGTAAAATTAGGAATATTTGGCTGGATATTATTTTTTTCCTTTTTCTTTTCTACTTTTATTTTCATTATTGTAGTGGTTTTTGCCATACATTGACATAAATCAGCCATGGCTGTACAGGTGTTCCCCATCCTGAACCCCCCCTCCCACCTCCCTCCCCATCCCATCCCTCAGGGTCATCCCAGTGCACCAGCCCTGAGCACCCTGTCTCATGCATCGAACCTGGACTGGTGATCTGTTTCACATATGATAATATACATGTTTCAATGCTATTCTCTCAGATCATCCCACCCTCGCCTTCTCCCACTGAGTCCAAAAGACTGTTCTGTACATCTGTGTCTCTTTTGCTGTCTCGCATATAGGGTTATCATTACCATCTTTCTAAATTCCATATATATGCGTCAGTATACTATATTGGTGTGTTTTTCTTTCTGCCTTTCTCTTTTTTAAATTGTGGAAGTATGATAACATATTTACAGTAGACTTGGAAAATACAGAACAAAGTTACATATTGTTGTTGTTGTTTAGTTGCTCAGTCGTGTCCAACTCTTTGCAAACCCGTACACTGCAGCATGCCAGGCTTCCCTGTCCTGCACTATCTCCTGGAGTTTGCTCAAACTCATGTCCATTGAATTAGTGATGCCATCCTTCCATCTCATCCTTGTCACTCCCTTCTCCTCCTGCCCTCAATCATTCCCAGCATCATGGTTTTCTCCAATGAGTTGGCTCTTAGCATCAGGTGGCCAAACTATTGTAGCTTCAGCTTCAGTCCTTCCAATCTGTATTCAAGATTTATTTCCTTTAGGATTGACTGGTTTGATCTCCTTGCTCTCCAAGGGACTGTCTCAAGAGTCTTCTCCAACACCACAGTTCATTAGCATCAATTCTTCAGTGCTCAGCCTTCTTTATGGTCCAACTCATATCTGTACATGACTACTGGGAAAACCATAGCTTTGACTGGATGAACCATTGTTGGCAAAATGATGTCTCTGCTTTTTAATATGCTGTCTAGGTTTGTCATAGATTTTCTTCTTTTAATTGAAATTAAAAGAGCAAGTCTTTTAATTTCATGGCTGCAGTCACCATCTTCAGTGACTTTGGAGTCCAAAAAAATAAAGTCTGTCACTGCTTCTATATTTTCCCCATTTTCCATGAATTGATGGGACCAGATGCCACAGTCTTAGTTTTTTGAATGTTGAGTTTTAAGTCACCTTTCTCACTCCCTCTTTTACCTTCATCAAAAGGCTATTTAGTTCCTCTTTGATTTCTATCATTAGGTTGATGTCACCTACATATATGAGGTTACTGATATTTTATATACAAACTAGCATGTAATTTCACTATATATTACAATTATTTTTAAATACACAAATTAAGATTTTTAGTTGCAGTTTCAATATCAATGTCTCAAAAATTGATAGAATGGCTATACAGAGAAAAGATATAGCAGACCTGAAAAGCACCTTGAACCAATTCAGAATAATTAAGACTTATGCAATTTTCAAACAACAGCAGGTTGCAAATTCTATTCAAGTTCCCATAGACTATAAACTAGAAGACATTGGAATACATACAGGGACATAAAACAAGGTTATAAATTTTCATGGTTTAAAGGTATTAAAATCATAGAGAGCCCGTTCTCTTATCACTGTGGAATTATGTTAGAAATCAATGTCAAAATGTATTTGAAAATAGTGTACATATTTTCAAGGGGTGTGTGACATTTATCAAGAAAGATCTTTGACTTTGGCTGGATATTATTATAGACTGTTCTAGAAACACTCAAAATCATGTCATTTTAGATCTTTGTTTTTTTCATACAGCAGTTATGAACCCTATTTTTGTGAAATAGATTCTACAAGCGCTCTCTGGAGGCTAGAATTTCTCTGAATAACACAACAGAAAAATAACATAATTGAATTTTCCTCTTCTTTGAAGGGAACTGTTATTGAAATAATTGAACATTGTATATATTAATGGAATGAAATACTATAAGCTAACAAAAATGTAAACAAAATTTATATAAATATTAAGCAATATTCTATTTTCACCACCAAACACAGATGAGGCTAGCCTATTTTATATTTTCAGCAGGAGAAAGGCAGTTGTATGTGGGAGTAGTGTAAGATTTAGTGTTTTCAAATTTGTAACTTTATAGTGCTTTTTATACTGCTTGGCCTTTTGTTATTGTTTAGTTGCTAAGTCATGTCTGACTCTTTGTGACTCCACGGACTGCAGCACACCAGGCTTCCCTGTCCTTCACCATATCCCAGAGTTTGCTCAGACTCCTGTTCATTGAGTTGATGATGACATCCAAGCATCTCGTCCTCTGTCACCCTCTTCTCCTCTTACCCTCAGTCTTTCCCAACACTGGAATCTTTTCCAGTGACTTGGCTCTTTGCATCAGGTGGTCAAAGTATTGGAGCTTTAGCTTTAACTTTTCAGTATTTCTCTATGTGTCTTCCTTTGGGGGAATAAAGAAAGGACAATAAATAAATTTAAATTAAAAAAAAAAAAAGGGATGTGTGTTAGTCTCCTAGGGCAGCTATAACAAAGTACCGTGAACTGGAAGTCTTGACAACTAAAATGTATTCTCTCAGAGTTCTGGAAACCAAGGACCTAAAAACACAATGCAGGCAGGGCCAGAACTCTAGGGGAAGACCCTTCATTTGGCTTTAACCTTCAGCTTCCTTTGTTCATGGGAGCAAATCTCGTTTCCGCTCCATCTCTACATGGCCATCAATCCTGTGTCTGTCTGTGCACATTTTTCTCTTCTTACAAGGACACCAGTCATGTGGGGTTAAGGCCTGTTGTACTCCAGAATGACCTCATCTTAGCCTAATTTATGTGTAAAGGTTCTGTTTCTAAGTAAGCTTGCATTCACAGGCACCAGGGTTAGAACTCCAATGTACTATGTTAATATTTGTTTCTTTGGCTGCAACAGGTCTCAGTTGGGCATTTGGGGTCTTCATTGGGTGCACAGACTCTGGTTGTGGCACGTGGACTTAGTTGCTCCATGGCGTGTGGGGTCTTAGTTCACCTACCAGGGATCAAATCTGAGGCCCTTGCATTGCAAGATGGATTCTTAACCACTGGATCCCCAGGGAAGTGCCTCAACATATTTAAAGTGGGGACACAATTCAACACATGAAAAAGCCTAAGGGGAAACAGTGTTAACATTTTCTAATGTTGTTGCTTTGTCTGGTTATTAAAGATAACAAATAATTTTACTTATAAACTATGTAGTATTATATTATAAATTATTATTAGTAGTAGTATTTTAGAGAGCATGTATATATAGCTTACGATATACCAGGTTCTATTTTAAATGTTTCATAAATATTAACTCATTTATTGAATTGAAATGAGAGCCCAAGGGTCTTACCGTGAATTGACAATATATTGATCAGCAGATTCTGTTTTAGATTTTAAAAAGACACTATTGAAAAAAAAAAAAAGACACTATTGAAATTAGACATTTTGTTGTTGTAATCTTGTTCTTTCTATTTTAATTATACCATGCTTCCTAATAGGCTCCAATACCTGTGAAGTTTTGACTTGCAGAAAGTACTGGTGGTTTGCAAATTTCTCAGTTTATTTAAACTTTTTTGTTTGTTCATTATTAGGTATTGAGCTAGTCCCAAACACCATTGCCAATGAAACTAGGTCTGCCACACAGCTGAAGGCAACTATTTATTATGTGCATTTTGTTTGAGACCCTTATTCATGCTGCTGTCTGCTCAAGCCTTAATTACCGCATTTCTACAACTGGTCTTTTTTCACATTCCCCCTAATTCACAGCAGCATAAACACAAAAGTGAAAAATACATTGCCAGGTAATAATAAGGTTATTTATAAATAAGATATATAGAAAGACTAATTTGCCCTTCTCTTGTACACATGCTGATTATTTCTGAATTTGATTTTTGATTTAAAAAAAAGTTTAAACAGTAAATTATAAGCAAGTCTTTAGGTTTTGCGCTGGTGGCTCAGACAGTAAAGAATCTGCCTGTAATTCAGGAGACCTGAATTCGATCCCTGGACTGGGAAAATCACTTGGAGAAGGAAATGGCTACCCATTCCAAAATTCCATGGAGAGAGGAGCCTGGCAGGCTACAGTCCATGAGGTGGCAAAGAGTGAGACACGATTGAATGACTAACACTTGCATCTTTTTTCACTTTATAAAAGAGTCATTATTACCCGATTGTAGGAAGTAATGATTTAATCATATATTTAAGTAATATAATTAGTAAAATGCTTTATTTGATCTGTATTTTAGAGATACATAAATTTTGTCACATCCAAAGGAAAGAATGAAATGTGACATATTTGCAACCATCTTTCACTCATCCACTATAGTAGCAACACGATTCTACAAAACATTAGGGTGTTAGTATTGACTTCCTAAATGATGCTTCCTTGATAACACTTGACAGTTTTTACTAATGACCTCTTCTCACAAGGTTGCTATGTGTCTTGCTTTGTAGGCTTCACAGTACCACTCAAGTGCATTATTCCCACTGACATTTTCTTAGCGACCAGTTAGCTCATGTATATTCTATAGAAATGACACTGCAGAGGACATCCCAACAGCAGCCCCTGATTCTCCCTGTAACAATCGAATTGTGGGTCACGGGGCATTGTGCTCACATTATTCCATTTACTATTCTCTATATGCCTGTGTTATAGGCTCCGTTAGTGTCTCCATGGGGACGGTGAGGCTAAGTGAGTATTTTTCTTCAGGTCACATTACTATTGATAGTAGGTGTTGGCACTAGGCTTAACACCCAGGGCTTACAACACTAAAAGGTGTCCTCCTAAAAATTATGCTACACGATGCCTCTCTTAATGGTTCTGCCACTAAATAATAATTATCTGGATGCTTCTGCTGCATGCATGCTCAGTTGTGTCTGACTCTTTGTGACCCCATGGATTGTCCTGGGAACAAGGCTCCTCTGTCCTTGGAATTTCCCAGGCAGGAGAATACTGGAATGGGTATATACAAAAATCAAATTTTAGCAAACATTTATAAAATGAACTTATAGATATTAATAGAGAATTGGCATCATTATATAGTTACTCATAGAAAATATAAAAAATAAAGGGTAGAGGCTATGCAGTGAAGTCAAAATTTCTAAACCTATATATTTTTTCTAAACATTTATGTATTGATCAGGTAAGGCTAGATTTTGCTGGAGTCCAAACTTGTTTCTTTGTAAATAAAAACTAATTTCTCATTCACATGAAATCATTTCCAAGGAACGGCTCAAAGATCCAACTGTTGCTCTCTTGAACTCCACCCTTTCTAACACATCATCCCAGTGTCTAAGAGAGGAAGAGAAATTTACTCAAAGGTGACTCATATTACAAATGCTCAGAGCCCTTTCACTAAAACTAGTCACCTCATGAACTAACCCGGCTCAAGCTAATTGCAAGAGAGTGATAGGTTTAAGAGCACAGAGCTACAGCATAGAATGTTACAGGACATCAGTGAGGATACGCATGCAGTGGTTCCCATGCAGAAATACATCCGTATAGGCTTTAAGAATTAAATACACATGATGGGTCTACTTAACACTTTTCTTATGCTAACAGACATTGATAATGTTTACAAGACAAAGACTTAACATGCAACATTTCTCAAACATCCCAAACTGCAAGTTAGGGCAGCTGTATCAGAATACGTCTGCATTTTTAGGGGTTTTTAGGGGCAAGAGATGTACAGCTATTTTCTATGAAGTGAATGTGGGTTGTTTAGGACAGACCTTGACATGAGTCAAAGGCTTAGGCAATGGAATGTGTCACCTATAATACGAAAGTTGAAAGTGAAAGGTTTCCAAGAACAAAAATGTCTAAAAAAGATACACACACACACAAACAAAATCCTTATAGAGCAAGATAACTTTTAACCATCTCCTAAAAAGTATGAACTCTACCCAACCAAGTCAGAAGTACTCTGTTACCTTACAACGCTTCTCTCCCATCTTCTTAAAGTGTTCAAAACCACAGCTAGAAACTAAGAAAACAGATGCAATGGTGAGAGAGCAAAGGCCAATTGCATCTTTTTTTTTTAGGTGATAATTATCTGTTTTTTATTAATTTTATTGGAATATAGTCACTTTTCATACTGTTCATTGACTGCACTAAAGCCTTTGACTGTGTGAATCACAACAAATTATGGAAAATTCTGAAAGAGATGAGAATGCCAGACCACCTTACCTGCCTCCTGAGAAACCTGTATGCAGGTCAACAAGCAACAGTTAGAATCAGCCATGGAACAATGGACTGGTTCCAAATTGGGAAAGGAGTATGTCAAGGCTGTATATTTTCACCCTGCTTGTTTAACTTATATGCAGAGCACATCATGCAAAATTCTGGGCTGGATGAAGCACAGGCTGGAATCAAGATTGCCAGGAGAAATATCAATAACCTCAGATATGCAGATGACACCACCCTTACAGCAGAAAGCGAAGAGGAACTAAAGAGCCTCTTGATGAAAGTGAAAGAGAAGAGTGAAAATCTGGCTTAAAACTCAACATTCAAAAAACTAAGAACATGGCATCTGGTCCCATCACTTAATGGCAAAGAGGTGGGGAAACAGTGGAAACAGTGGCAGACTTCGTTTTCTTGGGCTCCAAAATCACTGCAGATGTTGACTGCCCCCATAAAATTATGACAATTGCTCCTTGGAATAAAAGCTATGACCAACCAAGACAGCATATTAAAAAGCAGAGACATTGCTTTGCCAACCAAAACAAAGTTATGGTTTTTCAGTAGTCATGTACAGATGTGAGAGTTGGACCATAAGTAAAGCTGAGCAATGAAGAATTGATGCTTTTGAACTGTGGTGTTGGAGAAGACTCTTGAGAATCCCTTGGACTGCAAGAAGATCAAACAAGTCAGTCCTAAAGGAAATAAATCCTGAATACAGATTGGAAAGACTGATGCTGAAGCTGAAGCTTTAATACTTTTGCCACCTGATGTGAAGAGACTTACTAGAAAAGATCCTGATGCTGGGAAAGTCTAAAGGCAGGAGGAGAAGGAGACAACAGAGGCTGAGATGGTTGGGTGGCATCACTGACTCAACGGACATGAGCTTGAGCAAGCTCCAGGAGATGATGATGGACAGGGAAGCCTAGCATGCTGCAGTCCGTGGGGTCGCAGAGTCAGATGACTGAGTGACTAACCAGCAATAACAAATGGTCACTTTACAATGCTGTGTTCGTTTTTGCTGTGTATATGTATATGTACACACGTCACCTGTCTTTCGGACTTCCTTCCCTTTTAGGTCACCACAGAGCACTGAGTTCCCAGTGTTTCCCGTTAATTATCGATGTTACACATAGTATCAGTAGTGTGTGCATGTCAATCCCAATCTCCCATTTCTTTTCCCTGTTAAGAGAGGTGTCAATCATGGCAGTGGGCATTCAAAAAGAGGTGTGTGTGTGGGGGTGGTTTCTTTACTTCAAATGTCAGTGGAAGTACATTGATTAAAATGTTGGATTTAGTCAATGAATCTATTGCCTGTTGCTAAATTTTGTGATATTAAACTATCAGTTTTCTGGAATAAATTCAGCTTGACCATTGAATATAGGTCTTATTATACACTGCTGGATTCTAATACAAATTTTTTTTAAAAAAATCTGTATTCACAAGACAGATAAGTCTATTGTTTTATGTTTTGAATATATGTCTTAGAGTTTGTAATCTATATTATAAGAACAAATCTGTCACAAAAAATTGAGAGGATCTGTAAGAAGATATTATTTTTCATAGAAAAAAAAGTGAATTAAGACTTAAGTAGATAAGTAACAAAAAATATTGAAAAATAATGTATTTTTTTACACTTTTGAAAAATGCTAGGTGTGTAATTAATCCTGTATGCTAATTATTAATATTTGCTGCTACAGCATCCCTAACAATCTCTATAAGGAAAGTTTGCTTCCATCTAATTAAGCTGAGCAGCATTCTGGGGGAAGTGAGTCTCTTTTGTGGCTCCCCTCCAATGACTTGCTCAGAGTTTCAGGCACCATTCATTCATCTGTGGCTCCAATGTCATTAAGCTGTCATGGGCAGGAAGAGCAAGTGGGTGGGCAGGCACTTCCCTGCTACACTGTCACCGTAGTAACCCATCTGCTCAACTTCGATTCCAAGTACAACTCAGGGTCACGTCTCTGAGGGGCTATTGATAGTACTTCAGTTGTGCATCCAACATGCGGAAATGCATTTCATGAGCATTTAGTTAGTTTCTGTCACAGATGGGTTCACTGCTGAGTTTTAGCCAAACTCCAAAAACTTAATTACAATTTTTTTTCGTGTCCTTTCAAGCCAAGAAGCCAAAATAAAACAAAATCGAAAAAGAAATTTTAAAGTCTCCAAAGTCAACCTGACAATGAAGAATAAATTTAATTGGAAATTGATTTAATAATCATGACTTCTGTAATGCAGATAGACATTTAAATAAAACTAAAATTATGTCCCAGCTATTTCATGTTGCAAAAGAGTGGACTGTTTCTTGGCTCATTAAAAACACCTGGAAATACATATGAAAGCAAAATAAAAATATCTTTCATTGAAATATATTTATAAAGTACATCTTTTAATTTTTACTTAATACTTAAGTGTAGTTACTCAGTCGTGTCCGACTCTTTGCGACCCCATGGACTGTAGCCCACCAGGTTCCTCTGTCCATGGGATTCTCCAAGCAAGAATACTGGAGTGGGTTGCCATTTCCTTCTCCAGGGGATCTTCCTGACCCAGGGATCTAATCTGGGTCCTCCTCATCACAGGCAGATGCTTTACCCTCTGAGCCACCAGGGAAGCCCACTTAACACTTAGGGAGGTGGTATCAGATAATATAATATGTGTCAGTTTTAGAATTAAGTAGATTTAAAGACTTCTGCTCTGTTGCTTTCCAATTTTTGATATCACGCATGTCCTTTAAGCCTGCTTTGCCTGTGTTTCCTCAACTATGAAATGGACATAACTATAAGAAGATCACGTTTATATAGGATTCAAATGGCACAATATCTGATTTGTACCCAGGTCAGTAATACCATGCTACCACCACTCACATAAACAGTGGTGATTTTTTCAAATGGTTATTAATATTTTTAATGCATAAAGTGTATCAAATGATTTAAAGTATATCAAATGATTTAAAGTATATTAAATGATTTACTTTCATTTTTTCCACTTTGAAATCTTAAAGATTTTGGTTGAGAAAGTATTATAAATTCATACTTAAAGGTTAACTGCTTCACCCTCCAACCCTTTCAAAACATATCGCAGTGACAAAGTAAGAAGACACAGCACAGACACAAATAAGATAGGCATACCCAAGGATCAGAAATTGGATAAAAGTACAACTCAACAAAGAGAACTGGAAGTGTGAGCCTCCTGGATTCCGGGAAATAGAAAGATTCAGATACCTAGAAATCAGTATTCAAGGGTAACTCATGTAGAAGCAATCTCTGTCCATCTGAGGACAGAAAGCTGCCCTTATTGGTGGCTCTGACATTAAAGAATCTGCCTGCAATGAGGGGACCAGGGTTCGATCCCTGGGTCAGGAAGCTCCCCTGGAGAAGTGAATGGCAACCCACTCCAGTACTCTTGCCTGGAGAATTCCATGGACAGGGGAGACTGGTCGGGTAACAAAGAATCAGACACAAGTGAGCAACTGGCACTTTCACTGTGTAATGTGTTTCATTTAATCCTGAATCTTATATCATACAAGTGTGCTGTGCTCAGTTGTGTTCAACTCTTTGTGACCCCATAGACTGTAGCCCATCAGGTTCCTCTGCCAGTGGAATTTCCCAGGCAAGAATACTGGAGTGGGTTGCCATTTCCTTCTCCATCATACAAGTGTAGTATAAAGGTTAAAAAAGAAAAGAATAGAAAAGAAAACTTACCTTAAATATGAACAGGAGTATAAAAGTTCCAGGTAGAAAGGTTTAATGTAATCACCATACATACTAAAAAATCAATAAGTATAGTTTGAAGAGGTAACATAAAAAGAGAAACAATATATATTTTGTAAAGCATTCAGTGTTACACAAACTTGAGAAATTAAAAGTAGAAGACAAGTCTCTAAACCTGACCAGTGATAGCTACTGAACATGATAAAGCAAATATAAATTTTAAGAAAAGATATGTAAGACTGTGTGGGTACCTGAAGGTTTTTAAAGAAGACCCAACTAAAGGTGAAGTATGAATGGGAAGACATTGAACTGAAAATATTAATTCCCCACAATTTCTTCCCTAACTTAGTTCCAAAATATCTCCAAATTTCATTATTCGATACAGTTCCAGTCAAAATCTTATCAAGATTTTTTTTTTGTGTGTGATATTTTCAGTTTGATTTTAAATGTCATAAACAGAGTAAGTACACAGAACTTTTTGGGAGAAACTGGAGAAACAGTAAAAGAGTAGCTCAAACTGTCAAACAGCAAGACTTCTGTAAATCTTCCCTAATTAAGTGACTTGAGTATTGGTGTAAAAAGAAGCTCTTATGTCAATGAATTTTCATTTAAAAGCCCAGATGGGAACCAAAGGATAGATAAGGCATGTGTGTGAAGAGACTGGATATAGGTACCTAAGAACTTGTGTAAGTACCACGTGATAATGTTTAGCTCACCTAGAGCCAGACATCCTGGAATGTGAAGTCAAGTGGGCCTTAGAAAGCATCACTATGAACAAAGCTGGTGGAAGTGATGGAATTCCAGTTGAGCTATTTCAAATTCTAAAAGATGATGCTGTGAAAGCGCTGCATTCAATGTGCCAGCAAATGTGGAAAACTCAGCAGTGGCCAAGGACTGGAAAAGGTCAGTTTTCATTCCAGTCCCAAATAAAGGCAATGTCAAAGAATGTTCAAACTACTGCACAATTGCTCTCATCTCACACGCTAGAAGAGTAATGCTCAAAATTCTCCAAGCTAGGTTTCAACAGTACATGAACCATGAACTTCCAGATGTTCAAGCTGGTTTTAGAAAAGGCAGAGGAACCAGAGATCAAATTGCCAACATCTGTTGGATCATCAAAAAACCAAGAGAGTTCCAGTAAAACATCTATTTCTGCTTTATTGACTATGCCAAAGCATTTGACTGTATGGATCACAATAAACTGTGGAAAGTTCTGAAAGAGATGGGAATACCAGACCACCTGACCTGCCTCCTGAGAAACCTATATGTAGGTCAGGAAGCAACAGTTAGAGCTGGACATGGAACAACAGACTATTTCAAAATCTGGAAAGCAGTACATCAAGGCTGTATATTGTCACCCTGCTTATTTAACTTATATGCAGAGTACATCATGAGAAACACTAGACTGGATGAAGCACAAGCTGGAATCAAGATTTCTGGGAGAAATATCAATACCCTCATATATGCAGATGACAGCACCCTTATGGCAGAAAGTTAAGAACTAAAGAGCCTCTTTATGAAAGTGAAAGAGGAGAGTAAAAATTTTGGCTTAAAGCTCAACATTCAGAAAACTAAGATCATGGCATCCAGTCCCATCACTTCGTGGCAAATAGATGGGAAAACAGTGGAAACAGTGGCAGAATTTCTTTTGGGGGGCTTCAAGTTCACTGCAGATGGTGGCTGCAGCCATGAAATTAAAAGACACTTATTCCTTGGAAGGAAATTTAAGACCAACGTAGACTGCATATTAAAAAGCAGAGACATTGCTTTACCAACAAAGGTCTGTCTAGTCAAGGCTATGGTTTTTCCAGTAGTCATGTATGGATATGAGAGTTGGACTATAAAGAAAGCTGAGTGCTGAAGAATTGATGCTTTTGAACTGTGGTGTTGGAGAAGACTCTTGAGAGTCCCTTGGACTGCAAGGAGATCGAACCAGTCCATACTAAAGGAGATCGGTTCTGAGTGTTTATTGGAAGGACTGATATTGAAGCTGAAACTCCAATACTTCGGCCACCTGAGGCAAACAGTTGACTCATTTGAAAAGACCCTGATGCTGGGAAAGATTGAAGGCAGGAGGAGAAGGGAACAACAGAGGATGAGATGGTTGGATGGCATCACCGACTCAATGGACATGAGTTTGAGTATACTCCAGGAGATGTTGAGAGACAAGGAGGCCTGGCATGCCACAGTCTATGGGGTTGCAAAGAGTCGGATACGACTGAGCTACTGAACTGAACTGATAATAATTGAATCACTGGAGCTCCTGTTACTAGTAATTTGTAATCTATCTCTGGGCCAGAAGGATTTGGGCTCTTATTTTTCCATTGGTATTTCACATTTGAGCAACATTTTCTACTATAGGTTTTATTTTTAGTAAATATTTGAGGGAATAAAGAATTTTTAAAACCAAGAAAATAGCAGTACAATCTTACTTCAGTAAATAATTGTGTAATTGGCAAAGGCAAAAACTATCTGTAAAAATAAACATTTCTTATCAACTTGTACAAGGCTATCTCTTTTGGTAGTTGAGGAAGTATGAATAAAACAATTGTGACAAAGGGTTTCTCTTTTGTGGGCAGAAATTATACTTTTCCCATGATAGCATTTTAGATCAGATATTACTGGCTCTGAAACAAATTTATTTCTCATTGCAATTCATGGCTTGGATATCTATCTAATGGAAAGCCCTGAATTGGCTGCCAATTAAATTTATGCTATTTCAGTCAGTATGCATGTTCCTGAAATAATCCTAAAAGGCTTCAATTCGACTTGCTAACAAAAGAAGAACCTGATCTATCATGTAGCCTTTTTTTCATTCTAAATCATGTTTCCTAATGCTGAGAAGATTTTTTGGGACTTGGCGTGTATTAAGATTGATTCAGTCCCAAATTATGGAGGCTATTCAGTTAATTATATTCATGTTATCCATATACTGTACATTTATATAAATGAAATTCATTTTCTTTTAAAGTCCCGACTCAATCAACTTCTTAGAGGACCAGCACAAGATAGGTAATAGCAAATATATTTGCTCCTTTTAAAAGAATCTCTTATTCTACCCCGTAACTGGTACAATTCACAGCTGTTAAAGGAAGAAAGGGAATTTTTATTCAGTTTGTAATGCAGATGTGTGCTTCTGAGAAGCTACTAACATGAATTTTTAAAATACAACTATTTTTCCCCAGAAAAAAAATAAAAAAGAAACTTGCAGAATATAACATTTCCTTAAACAAACTTACCATGTATTTTTGAGAAAATGATTTACTATTTTATAAAACAGGAAGGAAATCATTTAGGAGCTTAAGATTTCACTGGGCATGAGTTGAAATTTGTTTATGCAAATGTGACTGACCTTTCCTGATAAACTATGTTGTTGAGTATCTGTCTTTTTAGGAATGCATTGTCTTTAGAAAATGATGGGTGACCAATAGCTAACATTACATCTCTAGGCACTCAGTTACTTGAATTTTCAGCTGCTTTCTGACTTGCCTTTTTATTTCCAAGCCTGTGCTAAGTTACTCACAGCCACTTCTTCATTATCAATTGTATCCTTCTGACACATTTGCAGTTTCTATTCTGCATTCCTTCTAAAATGTCATTAAAAGAGAAATAGAATATTTTTGTTTCTGTCCAGTCCTTCCCCGCCTCAACACAGAATACTGAATTGTCATTTGAGGTGACATAGTTAGCCTATGTTAAGAGAGCCCTTTCTCCTCTCCCTCTGTAATGGATTTGTGCTGAGGGTTGTTTAGTCCTTAAGTACAATGCATTAATCATCATCAATTTTTAAATCTGAGAAAAATGGAGGGAAAATACACATTTCATCTTCTATTCAATCCATAGGAGAGCTCAAAAGAAATAACATCTGCCATTCCAACTCTTGGTTCTATTCAGGATTAAACCTACCATAGTATTCAATCTTTCCCAGCATCAGAGTCTTTCCCAGTGAGTCAGCTCTTTGAATCAGGTGGCCAAAGTACTGCAGCTTCAGCTTCAGCATCAGGCCTTCCAATGAATATTCAGGACTGATTTCCTTTAGAATTGACTTGTTTAATCTCTTTGCAGTCCAAAGAACTCTCAAGAGTCTTCTCCAACACCACAGTTTGAAAGCATCAATTCTTTTGGTGTTCAGCCTGCTTTGTGGTCCAACTGTCACATTCATACCTGACTACTGGAAAAAACATAGCTTTGACTATATGGACCTCTGTCGGCAAAGTGATGTCTCTGCTTTTTAATACACTGTCTAGGCTTGTCTTAGCTTTCCTTCCAAGAAACAGATGTCTCTTCATTTCATGACTGCAGTCACCTTCCACGGTGATTTTGGAGCCCCAGAAAATAAAATCTGTCACTGATTCCAATGTTTCCCTTTCTATTTGACATAAAGTGTTGTGACCATATGTCATGGCATGTTTTTTGAATGTTGAGTTTTAAGCCAGCTTTTTCACTTTCCTCTCTCACATTCATCAAGAGGCTCTTCAGTTCCTCTTGGCTTTCTGCCATAAAAATGGTATTGTCTGCATATCTGAGGTTGCTGATATTTCTTCCATCAGTCTTGATTCCAGCTTGTGATTCATCCAGCCCAGCATTTCCCATGATGTACTCTGCATATAATTTAAATAAGCAGAATGACAATATACAGCTTTGTTATTCTCCTTTCCCCATTTTGAACCAGTCAGTTGTTCCATGTCCGGTTCTAACTGCTCCTACATGACCTGCGTACAGGCTTCTTAGAAGACAGGTGAGGTGGTCTTTAACAGCATCATCTTTTAGGATTTGAAATAGCTCAGCTGGAATTCCATCACCTCCACTAGCTTTTTTTGTAGTAATGCTTCCTAAGGTCCACTTGACTTCACACTCCAGGATGTCTGACTAGGTGAGTGACCATACCATCGTGGTTATCCCGGTCATTAAGATCTTTTTTGTATAGTTCTTCTGTGTATTATCACCACCTCTTCTTAATCTCTTCTGCTTCTGTTAGATCCCTAACTTTTCTGTCCTTTATTGTCCCCAGCCTTGCATGAAATGTTTCATGTTCCAATTTTCTTAAAGAGATCTCTAGTCTTTTCCATTCTATTTTTTGTCCAATTTCTTTGCATTTTTTTCATTTAAGAAGGCCTTCTTATCTCTTCTTGTTTTTCTCTGGAACTCTGCATTTTGTATTGCTACAATATAATAATAATAATGTGCAACATATTTTTAAGTGTTCTGTTGTAGAAAGATATCTGATATATACCAGCAGAAGTCAGTGGAAGACAAAAATGTGCATTTTCTCCCAGTTTCAGAAAGAATATATAAATATGCATAGAGAAATAGTAGAATAAAAAAAAATTAGAGCAGTTTCCTTTGGCAATTGTGATTATGAAAGAATTTCATTATTTATTTTAAATGTTTGATTAAAAAAAACATTTATTTATTTAACTGTGCAGCATCTTAGCTGCCACATATTTAATAACATTCTTTTATTCTTACAATCAGAAGAAAAGGGGCTATAACAATGTAATTCATTTCAAGTAGTGAGATAGTTTAAAAAAGTTATATGTCATGTACTATACACTATATTATATATATTTTCAAATACCTTCAGTAATGTGAAAGGGAATTGGTAAAATAGCACATATGACCATTGCACAGAGGAAAGGTTCACATAGTCCTGCATTTGGGGCATGACATCTTCATTTTCTATTAAGATTCAGTTTATCTGGGTCCCTTAAATGGCCCTCAACAAGCTCCTTCCTGCTGCTCCCCAACCCAGCTTTCTCACATAAACAAAATTTTAGACTTGACTTGGTACTTTTCAGAGTAAATGGGTGCTTCTCTGCAATACTGACATGCGTCTTTATTAGGAGGAACATAGATGTTTGTCATTTCATGTTATGGTTTGTTTGGCATATGGAAAATTCTGTAAAGTGGAAGCAATTTCTAGACACGTAAATTATTAACTAATATGCATTTCCCAAGCAGTGGATGCATTTTCAGAGCTTTAAACATGAGCCAAACAATTATGTTTGTCCTTGAACTACTTTGCTTTTCATTGATGTGCTGTTTCATGGGCCATTAGTTTGTAAGCCAGATTCCTAATATATTTAGGGCTTACATTATATCAGTGTCTTAACTACTGCTTAGTTTTCTTAATAGTTGTGACATGTTTATAATAGTTTCCTAGTTGAAGTCCTAAAATTATAATTAAGCACAAGGCTCTAGGTGTGATTGTGAGAGAATAGTATTGAACCATTGTTGTTGTTGTTAGTACTGCTAACAGTGTTACTGTTTATTATTATTATTATATTTGTTAATGGCACCCCACTCCAGTACTCTTGCCTGGAAAATCCCGTGAGCTGAGGAGCCTGGTAGGCTGCAGTCCATGGGGTCGCTAAGACTCAGACACGAATGAGCGACTTCACTTTGACTTTTCACTTTCATGCATTAGAGAAGGAAATGGCAACACACTCCAGTGTTTTTGCCTGGAGAATCCCAGGGACAGGGGAGCCTGGTGGGCTGCCGTCTATGGGATCGCACAGAGTCGGACACGACTGAAGTGACTTAGCAGCAGCAGCAGCAGCAGCAGCAATAGTATTACAGGTATTGAACATCTCAACTTGTTTCTCTCAGATGATGATGAGTGTGGTGTACAGACCTACACCTGCATTTAGAAGAGTTTCTTCAGGAGAGACAAGAGTTGCAAGTGTCCCTTCTTGCTCCTAGAAGAAGATAACAGGGGCCCCTGGCTCTCCATGGGTGGAGGTAGGGAAGGGCAGCAGACAGGAGTCATGTTTCTCTGCAGATGACACTGGATCATCTCTGCTACTATGAGACACCTGAGTGGCTCTCCTCTGACTCATTGAAGTGCATGCTTTGGAAAGCATATTGACACACGTGTGCAAGTGATGCTCACAGAAACTGCAGCCACACAGAACGAATCATAACTTTGTGAACCGGAGTCAGGAGGCAGCCTGCTAGCTCCAAGTCTGTGCTCACACCTTTGTATGGAATCAAATCTGCACACCTGGTTAAACACAGCAACTATATACTCACCAAAGTTATTCTATGAAAAAGAACAGATTTTCTCTTGCGAGGAATGAAATTATTAGTCCAAATCAACACTTGAAGACAGGAGCATAAGAAAGAGACAGAGACAGATTATGGCCATTTCTCTGACCTCTGAAGCTTAATCACAGGACAGACTTGGGGTGAGAAAAAGCCAAGACTGTATTTCCATCCTACATTATCTCCCAAGGAATACAAAGCAAAATCAGTGGCCCTTATCATATCTATGTGATGTTTGAATTATTATATATCACCAGGAGAGGGCTTCCCAGAGATGAGAGTTTGATCCCTGGGTTGGTAAGATCCCTAGGAGATGGAAATGGCAACCCACTTCCAGTGTTCTTGCCTGGAAAATTCCATGGACAGAGGAGCCTGGCTGGCGATAGTCCCTGGAGTTGCTGAAGAGTCAGGCATGAGTTAGCAACTAAACAACAACAACAAAATCAACAGGACATATTTCAATATGTATATGTATGTGTGAATAGGTAAACAGAACTTTTGGTCAATACGATGATAGATAGAGGTAGATTAATCAATGAACATGATAAAGATGATGATGACAAATAAATGACAGATAGATGATAGATAGATAGACAATAGACAGATAGAGTGAAATAGATTTATGTCAAAGAATCAGCTCACACAATGTGGGTGCTTGGGAAGTCAAAGATCAAGATGCTGGCAGATTTATCTGAAATCTGTCCCCTGGACTGGGCAATATCCATCCACCTGCTGCTTCTTCACATTGTCATCTTCTGTGCACACAGGTCCCTGTGTCTCTGTGTGTCCTAATTTCCTTCACTTATAAAGACACTAAGCATATTGACTTGGGCTCAGCACTAGAGACTTCATTTTAATTTACCACTTTAAAGGTCCTGTCTGCACATACATTCATACTCTTCAAGATTAGCAGTTAGGACTTCAACATATGAACTTGGGAGAGCCCCTAACTGTCTGGTAATGAAATTACCCTTCTCCACTTTAAGTTACTTGTTACTGAAGTATCATTTTGTTAATGGATTTTTGAAGGTAATACAAGTTCATGCAATCAAAACTTCTAAATCTGCTAAGGTACTTTTAACCTCAGGTAAGAAAAAACAAACCCAAAGTGAAACAGAAGTCTTTTGAAAGCAAACTATATACAGATTGACAACCTGTAGGAGGAGGTTGGGGAGGTTTCAGGATGGGCTTAACCCAGTGCCCCTGGCTTGGATCCCAAGTTTCTTTCTGATTTACACTCTAGGATTCTGTCTCATCTGAATCCAGCTTTCTGTTTTAGGACTGATTCCTAGGACCAAGCCACACAGCTTCAAGGCATAATATCCAAAGGGGGAGAAAATTGTACTTCCCATGGTTTACTCTTAAACATAAGGGAATCAGTCCCCAAAACCCTTAGGAAACATCTCAGGATTTTATTTCTACTTAGGACATATTTCCATTCCTGAAGCAACCCTTGTAAGTGTTGATGTTAATTATTCAGTCATGTCCAACTCTTTGTGTCCCCATGGACTGCAGCCTGCTAGACTCCTCTCCATGGGATTCTCCAGGGGATAAAGAATATTGGAGAAGGTTACCAAGCCCTCCTCCAGGGGATCTTCCTGACCCAGGGATCCAACATGGGTCTCCTGTACTGCAGGCAGATTCCTTACTGCCTGAGCCACCAACTTAGGTCCTATTTCCATTCCTGAAGCAACCCTTATGTCTATCAGTAAACTTAACTAGATTCTTGCATTATTTACTGGGAAAAGGCACGCAGTACTCATGACTGATCTCCTTTAAGTTTCAATCGTGGTCAGCCACCCAGATTGGTAGAAATGCTGTGGTGGACAGTAGAATAGATCTGGAAATGGCACTGTAATGACATCTGTAACTGCCTGTGAAAAGGTAACACAACTCACAGGTTAAATTTGAGCACAAACAAATTCAAATGAGTAATGTTTTGCACAGGGAACAACAAACAGTTTTCTGCAAATGTGTGCTATTTCTAGAGAGGTGGAAGAGACAGGCGTTGAATATTTCTTTTGCCATCTATATTAGGTTATGGTCCAGTGATGATAATGTCTTTAAACTGTAAGAAAATAAGTTGGTTTAATATTGGTTTCCTGGACATGGGGTGTTTATTTATTGGGCATAGTGTTGCACTTTAACCGAGAGCAATGATAGTTTAATTTCATTTCCTGTATCTTGAAATTATCTAAAACATTCATCTTCTCTGACTGTTACAAATCAAGAACTATTGACTTCCATTCCTAATGACATTTGTATTAGCTTTATTTTCAGTTTAGGGGGTCTTATATGTTTGATAAAAACATGACGGATTCTCAGAAAACCTGAAAATTGTTTAGAAACAGTGTTTTGGTCCTCTTTTATTGTGCTATGAACTGTTTATTCGTTTGCAAATGTTTTTGTACTTCAAAGCAGAAGTTATAGCTACTAATTTTGCCTTTGAACATATCTTCAAAAGTCTTCAATTACTACTATACCTTAAAATTAAAATTCTTAATATGCAATAAATTTGTATTTTTTATAAGATCTGCCTGTTTATGGAATATGGTGAGAAACAAACAAACAAAAATCTTCTTTGGGGGAAATTATTTGCATTCTGATGGTCCTTCCCCTATGCATCGGTATACACAGTATGGGTGATTAATTCTGAGTGTTTATGACCTTGGGAAGAAACCAGAAACCAGGAAGATATTCCAGTATTTCATGATTTAACCTGAACTCCTAGAATCTTAAATATATTTCTTGTAGAGTTATACGATGGAAGATCAATTTTGTTGAGCTCTTATTTATGTGTGTGTGTGTATTTATATTTTGTTGTTGTTATTTAGTCACTCAGTAATGTCCAACACTTTTGCAACCGCATGGACTGTAGCCTGCCAGTCTTCTCTGTCCATGGGATTTTCCAGGCAAGAATACTGGAGTGAGTTGCCATTTCCTCCTCCAGGGGATCTTCTGGACCCAGAGACTGAATGCACATCTCCTGCATTTGGCAGGCAGATTCTTTACAACTGAGCCCCCAGAGCACCCCATCAATGTATGTGTGCGTGTGTGTGTGTGTGTGTGTGTGTGTGTGTGTGTAGTTAAATATTACTTAACAAATATGGCCTAGTAGGTCTGGTAATATGGAAAATGAGCTCTTCTTGATCAGAGTCTTGATGTTCACAGATCAACTGAATTTCCCCAAAGAATGAACATTGATTACACAAAGGATCAGATTCAGCAAAAGCCTCCCATTAGATCTGGGTAAAATAAAAATCACGCCCTGCTTTCACCCACCCCTGTACCCCTTTAAAGTGGCTTCTGGCTCCCCTGGTGCTCCCCTGCACCTGAGGTGCAGCCCTCCTCCAGGAGACTCAGATGTTCAGACCTTCAACTCTCCTGTGCCTCCTCCTACCCCTGTTGACCCAGAGAAATATTTAGGGAGAGGTGGAGGATCCATCATTTTTTTTTTTTTGGTTTGGTTCTTGTTCTTGTTTGTGATCGCAAGTGTTGCCATCCTGGAAGCCATTCCTAGGACCATGAGTCTGCATCTCCTTTCTGTATAGTCTTGGTCAACATCCAATATCCAAACCTTTTTGACCTTTATCTTCTCCTGTGGAACTCGCCACCCACCTCTCTCCTCCAACCTGAACCTTTCTGAAACCTGGGTTCCATGACTCCCAAGTTCTCTTATAGTCCTAGTCTCTTCACCATACACCCCCACCACAGTCTTGCTGGCACCAACTTTGGCAGATCCCTGAAGGTCTAACCCCCAAGGCTTTGTTTTAAGAATAGAGCCTTCATTTTCCCTCACTTGTCTATTCTGTCACCTTGCTGCTGCCCTGGGTTGTGCAAATCCCATGGTGAGTTGCGACCTCATAGATAAGCAGTGTGCTTCCTTATCTTGTCAACTTATCTGGACTTCAAGATACAGCACCAATATCCCCTTTGACCTTCCTTCAGAGCTTAAATGCTCTTGACCCAAAAAAAATCTTAATTTTTCCAATTCCCCAGGGAGTATTGACATTTCCTCAGTGTATGTGAACACATCATAGACTTGTGAGTGAATCTGAAGTCTCTTTATGTTCATGGTTTCAAGGGTTCTCAAACAGTCCTTCAAAGAGATTTCCACCTCTTCTATCCAAATGGCTGTGCAGTATATTTAAACTTATAATAAAATTAGTACATTAAAGTCCCACTAAGGAAAGTGTTTTTATTCACAAAAAGTGGGTAATATGTGTTAATAGACATACTGCTTTAATATGTTAATATAAAAGAACCAGATATGGTATTAGAATTGTACTCTTAATCAGAAAATGAATGTGTGCATGCGAAGTCATTCAGCCGTGTCTGACTCTTTGTGACCATAAGGACTGTAGTCCACCAGGCTCATCTGTCCATGGGATCCTCCAGGCAAGAATACCAGAGTGGGTCGCCAGGCACTTATCCAGAGGATCTTCTCAACCCCTGCATTGGCAGGCACGTTCTTTATCACTAGCAGCACGGGGGAAGCCTGGAACTGAGTGACAGAGACTTTTCTTTTTCTTGGAGTGTCAGCACTGTCCCTGTTAATCAAAGTGGCTCTTTGTTAGGGTTTTCTCAAAAGAAAACCTTGATAAAAAGATTTCTGTTCTTTTTCCAGTGCAGATTTTTTTAATTTATCTTTTAATTTGAGGGAAAATGTTATGTTGGTTTTTGTCATATAACAATGTGAATAAGTCATTTATATATAGCCTCTTTAGCTTCCCTCTCCTCCATCCCTCTCCCCAACCCACTCCTCTAAGTCACCACAGAGTGCTGGGCTGGACTCCCTGTGTTATACAGCAGCTTCTAACTAGTTATCTATTTTACACAGCATAGTGTATATATGTCAGTGTTACTTTCTCAGTTCATCCCACCTTCTCTTTCCTCAGCTGTGTCCACAAGTTCATTCTCTACATCTATATCTCCACTTCTTCCCTGCAAATAGATTCATCAGTAACATTTTTCTAAATTCCATACATATGTTTTTCTGACTTACTTCACTCTGTACAACAGGTTTTAGATTCATCTACACCACTACCACTGACTCAAATTCATTCCTTTTTAATGCTGAGTAATGTTCCATTGTATATAGGCACCACATCTTCTTTATCCACTTATCTGTTGATGAACATCTAGGTTATTTTCATACCCTAGCTACTGTAATAATGCTTCAGTGAACATTGGGGTATATGTGTCTTTTATCATTGTAGTTTTCTCAGAGTATATGCCCAGTAGTGGGATTGCTGGGTCATATAATAGATTTATTCCTAGTTTTTTTAAAGCAATTTCCATACTATTCTCTGTAGCAGCTGTATCAATTTATATTCCCATTAACAGTATAAGTGGTGTTGGAGAAGACTCTTGAGAGTCCCTTGGACTGCAAGGAAATCCAACCAGTCCATCCTAAAGGAAATCAGCCCTGTATATTCATTGGAAGCACAGATGCTGAAGCTGAAACTCCAATAATTTGGCTAACTGATGCAAAGAATTGACTCCTTGGAAAAGACCCTGATGCTAGGAAAGATAGAAGGTGGAAGGAGAAGGGGATGGCAGAGGATGAGATCATTGGATGGCATCACAAATTCAATGGATGTGAGTTTGAATAAACTCTGGGAGTTGGTGATGGACAGGGAGGCCTGGCATGCTGCAGTCCATGGGTCACAAAGAGTCAGACGTGACTGAGTGACTGAACTGAACAGTGCAAGAGGGTTCCTTTCTCTTCACATTATCTCCAACATTTACTGTTTGTAGATTTTTTGGTGAGGGCCATTCTGACCAGTGTGAGGTGATGCCTCATTAAGTAGTTTTTACTTGCGTTTCTCTAATAATGAATGATGTTGAACATTTTTCCATAATTATTTGACCATCTGTCTACTACATTTGTCCAGATGTACTTTATTTAGGACATGATTCCCAGGAAGCTTGGTGAATGAGTGGGGACTTAATACAGGAGAGAAGGGAAAACTGATAAAGAGTATGTTAGTGTGTGGGGTAGGGGTACTGCTGTGGATAACCATCATCAGTCCTGGTGACACTCTCTGAGGACTGTAAATCCCATCTCAGGTCTTCCAATGTTAACTACATGATGACCAGGCTATACCCAGGACATAAGTTGCCCCAATTCTGAGAACTGACCGCAAAGAAATGGGAATAAATGGACTCTGGAACTAAAGATTAACTGTACCTAAAACATTCAGGATGATGCTGGTCAGACCTCCAATGACCGATTTGAAGATGATTGTTAGAGATGACTGTGCTGTTTCTGCATGTAGACCCCCATGACTCTGTCTATAAATGCTCTTACCCTCTGCTTGTTGAGGGGAAGGGGGAGGGAGTCAGCCTTTGGACAGATGTCCGCCACCCTCACACACCAGTTGCCAGTTCCTGAAATAAAGCAGACTTTCCTTTCCACCAAGCTTATTGGCCTTTGAGTGGCGAGCAGCCTGACCCCCACGCATACCTTTCAGTAACAGATTTGTAGTGTGGACCAAGCACCACCACCTCCAACGTCCTGCAGCCTCAGAGCACATGAACGCAGAGCAATGTGGGAAACTGCCTGTGTGCTGAAGCACTGTCTGCAGATGAACTCCAGGCTGCAATGAGAGGACGTGGAGAGAGAGCAGTGACAACTGCTCTCTACTGCAACCTAGTCTATGTTAGAGGAAGAAAAAAAGAAAAGAAAAAAAACCACAAATACCCAGTGATTTTTCTTTAAACATATATGAAATACATTGGAAAGGGTCTCAATTTTGTACAGTCAGAAGGAGATCCTGATGGTGGAGCAACTACCACCTCATGGCCGTGTGTCCTAGAACTCCTGGTTTTCTCTTCTGTGTGGTGTGGTCAGAGAAGCTGGAAAACTCAGCAGGAAAGTGTCACTATCGCATTGTGAAAGTGGCGTGCCTTCCTGTGGCTGAGAACTATCCAGAATTAGCTGTATATCTCTGTTTGGCTTCCAGAAGGTTGGAGCTGGTTGGGAGGCAAAGATCATCCCTAGAGCATATCTGGCAAGCTTTACTGGTCTATTGCATCCCATTATTCTGATCAGGAATAGAAATGGTAGTAGTGGTACTAATAATAGCAGTAGCTGTAATATTATATAGTTATAATTGTAGTTCATATAATTCTTTGATACTGTAGCAAATCTGCACAACTAAAGTGAACCAAAAGCCCTGAAATTTTTCCAAAAACATATTATTTTATGCATCTAGGTGCTTGACATTAAGAGGACAAAAGTTTATTGTTGCTATTGTTTAGTCACTCAGTCATGTCCAACTCTTTGCAACCCCACAGAATGTAGTCCACCAGACTCCTCTGTCCATGGGATTTCCTAAGCAAAAATACTAGACTATTCTTGCCTAGGAAAGAATACTTTCCTCCTCCAGGAGATCTTCCTGACCCAGGGATCAATACTGAGTCACCTGCATTGGCAGACAGATTCTTTACCACTGAGACACCAAGCTGAAACCCACAAGAAAATAAAAGTTAGTGATAACTCAAAAAATACCCAATTAGGATGGTTTCAGTGTTAAATGGAAGAAGTTGCATCTGAAAGTGATTTAAACCTGGAGGTAGGCAGGAAGGATAAATTAGTAGTTTGGAGTTAGCATATTCACACTATTATATATAAAATAGATAAATAACAAGATCCTACTGTATAGCACAGGGAACTCCACTCCATATCTTGAAATAACCTATACTGAAAAATCAGTAAAAAAGAATATATATATATATATATATATATATAAAATATGTATAGTTGAATCAC
Organism: Bos taurus; assembly: GCF_002263795.3. NCBI lineage: Eukaryota > Metazoa > Chordata > Mammalia > Artiodactyla > Bovidae > Bos > Bos taurus. Next base: position 4,152,207 of record NC_037335.1, read on the forward strand.
TTTGCTATACTAACACCACAGTTAGTTTGCTGAACCTAGCACAACATTATAAATCAACTCTACTTCAAAAAATTTTATTAAAAAATCAGTAAAATTATTTAAGTATTACTGGTACTACTCTCAGTACCTTGTAAGGGACAATTCAAGTCAGATATCAGGAGAACTAAGGGAAGACTACAAATACTAACATTACCACCTGGTATTCGGTTCTGGTAAATCCCTTCTCAGATAATCAGGTTACTTCTATGATAGAATAAAAGGAGATGGGTCCAGAGAAGAAATGCAAGAGAGGGATGAGGACAAGAAATTCCGTTTCAGTGGACTAGGACTGACTCAGGACAATGCTTGCTTTTTGGGTCTTTGACTCTTTCTCCAGGGGACAATCTTCACTCTCTTTCTGGGGCAGAGTTCTGTTTGTAGAACTGCACAAAGAAAATTTCAATCATAAACTACCCTGCACATTTTAACAAATAGACCATATTCCATTATCAAGAGGATTGGGGGGGGTTATTAAAGGTAATTAGAGATTTGGGATGCTTATTATATTTGAGTTTTATTAAGATTTATATTTCACTAATCAATTTTGCCATAAGGTGTCAGTTTTGTCTGAGTGCCTACCTATTCTTGGGTTCAAGTACAGTCAAAAGACATGACAATTCTCTCCTCCTCTGGGGTCTCAGAGAAAGTCTCATTGATCCTGACTGAGTCATTGCCCATCCCAGAAATAGCTTCTGAGGAAATCTCATGCTTTGATTGACATCATGTGTGATCTGAGACACAGAGCTGCCACGGAGCATGTGACAGGAGACAAGGAGAGTGGGTTGTTCTCCAGTGGGAAATCTAGTGGCAAATGTCACAGATTCCATCTCATAAACTGTAAACTAGGAAGTGAGGGAGTCAATTGAAGGTCAGGATAGACTAGTAGACTAGCTGCTGTTGTTCAATCACTAAGTCCGACTCTTTGCGATGCCATGGACATCGAAGCAGCACACCAGGCTTTCCTGTCCTTCAGTACCTCCCAGAGTTTGCTCAAACTCATGTCCTTTGAGTTAGTGATGCCATCCAGCCATCTCATCCTCTGTCATCCCCTTATCTTCATGCCCTCAGTCTTTTCCCAACATCAGGGGCTTTTCCAATGAGTCGGTTCTTCACATCACATAGCCAAAGTATTGGAGTTTCAACTTCAGCATCAATCCTTCCAATGAATGTCCAGGGTTGATTTATTTTCGGAATGACTGGTTTGATTTCCTTGCTGTCCAAGGGACTCTTAAGAGTCTTCTCCAGCATCACAGTTTTAAAGCATCAAGTCTTCAGTACTCAGCCTTCTTTATGATCCAACTCTCACTAAAAGTAACAGAATTAAAAACGTCTTGAAGTCTGTACCATGTTGGCAACTCTATCAGTTGTTTTCCTGGGCAAGAGAAATAGAAAAGGGACAAGAAGTCAGGGTGATGACAGGGTTATCTTCCTCCTCTGTCTTCTATGTTTTCCTTGTGGCTTGTTCCACAATGTTTGACTTCCTGGTGACTTGTAACAACTTTCACCTCATTCCTAGGACCTAGGACCTATGTATCATTGTTTGGGTAAAGGATATACACAATTTTTTACTTTTCCATATTTTTTTGAAAGCTCTCTTGGCTAATATTTATATTTGAAATTGTTAGCATAATTGAATCTTTACTTACATCCATCAAGGTTTTATTTCTTCAGGACATTTTTTATGTAGATTTCTAGGATCTTTAAGAAATAGGAATATTGCACAATTATTTTAAATAAACTTCAAAGTACAGTTATAATAGAATGATGCTTTTGATTCTTTCATAAATTGTATTGTATAATTTTGTCCATTTCAAGTATTGCCCTAAGTCACAATGGCATCCCTCTTCATCTTCCTCGTCATTATATTCTCTAATAGTAGTATTCATACATTTTTAATATTCTCTGGGTTTTATTCAAGGACAGTTTTATTTCTTAAGCCCTTGTACAGTCAAAAGCTATCAGTGTCACCAAAATAATATTCACGCAATCTGTAATCCAATTTTCTATGTCGGATAAATTCTTCAAGATTTTACAGTTGGTTACTTCTGCTTTATCTCCTTTTGAGAGAGGAATTCAGTTCTAAAATAGTTACATGTGTCCTCAGTTTATATCCTCAATCATATGCCATCAGCTCTCTCTCCATTTCTGGACTTACAGGATTTGTGCAATTCCCCTCATTTTGTTATGGCTATTTATTTCTTTGGAGAAGGAAATGGCAACCCACTCCAGTATTCTTGCCTGAAAAATCCCATGGATGGAGGAGCCTGGTGGGCTAAAGTCCACGGGGTTGCAAAGAGTCGGACAGTAGCCTATTTATTTCAGTGTCATAAATATGAGCATTGAAACAATTATACAAACCAAAGCAATGTAAAGAAGCACTTCTGAAAGTGATGACTCAAGAACTGAATTTACAGAATTATCTTTGGTCAATTTGTGACCTTTGAGTGTAATTATTCCATGTGAGCAGAAGATACAAGTGAAGTTTTAATAAATTGTTATCTCTTATACCTTTCTAGGACTAATAGGATAAAACTAATTCCAAGCCTAGTTACTTGTAAGAGTCTGAAGTAGACAAATTACAAACTCGGATTCTATCTGTGATCATCATCTGCTTTACAATTATGTATTCTTTGGTGTCAATTTAAACCTCTAGTTCCAAATTACTAACGGTTGTTAGGATTAATAATTCACATTCATAGATTATTTTTGATAAATTTATCTTTTGTTTGTTTTCCTTTTCTGATGGATGATAGTAAAGGAAGAAATTTACACTGAACTCTTCAGAAGAAAGAGGGGAGGTGCATCAGCAGCAGAGATAAAAATCAGTGGCTACATTTTGGATGAGATTCTGGTAGATACTATTAAAATTATGGAATGCTAGGAATTTGTTAGTCATCAGTTTCTAAACTGCTCTGTTGATCCCTTCCTGGGTCTTTTCAAATTGTATCCCCTGCATCACCCACCCACCCTGGGGTCACTGGATGAGACACTTTCTGTTTCATTATTTACTCTGCTTAATAGTTCTAATTACTTATGTTAGTAAACCAAATATATACTGGAAAAAATTTTTTAATTGAACAGACATAAGAACATGATCTCCTGTGGAGGTACAGGTCAGCAGTGGACTGCTGCAGGGGCAGGGGCTCTGGGTGCAATAGACCTGGGTATGGCATAAGCCCTCTTGGAGGAGGTTGCCATTAAGCTCACCATAGAGCTGCCAGAACTCACACAGGACTGGGGAAACAGACTCTTAGAGGGCACAAACAAAACCTTGTGCACACCAGGACCCAGGAGAAAGGAGCAGTGACCCCACAAGAGACTGACACAGACTTGTCCGTGAGTGTCCAGGAGTCTTTGGTGGAGGCATGGGTTGGTGGTGGCCTGCTGAATGGTGGGGGCACCAGTGCAGCAGTTCCTGCATGGGAACTTCTGAAAGAAGTTGACCTTATTTTCATTATCTCCACCATAGTTTGGCTTCAGGTCAAAAAACAGGAGGGAACACAGCCATGCCCATCAATAGAAAATTGGATTAGAGATTTACTGAGCATGGCCCCACCCATCAGAACAAGACCTAGTTTTCCCCTTAGTCAATCTCTCCCATCAGGAAGCTTCCATAAGCCTTTTATCCTCCATCAGAGGGGAGACAGAATGAAAAACACAATCACAGAAAACTAGCCAATCTGATTACGTAGACCACAGCCTTGTCTAACTCGATGAAACTATGAGCCACGCCATGTAGGGCCACCTAAGATGTCATAGTGGAGAGTTATGACAAAATGTGGTCCACTGGAGAAGGGATTGGCAAACCACTTCAGAACCTTGAGAAACCAATGGACAGTAGGAAAAGGCAAAAATATAAGACACTGAAAGATGAACTCCTCAAGTCAGTAGGTGCCCAGTATGCTACTGGAGATCAGTGGAGAAATAAATCCAGAAAGAATGAAGAAATGGAGCCAAAGCAAAAACAACACCCAGTTGTGGATGTGACTGGTGATGGAAATAAAGTCCAATGCTATAAAGAGCAATATTGCATAGGAACTTGGACTGTTAGGTCCATGAATCAAGGCAAATTGGAAGCAGTCAAACAGGAGATAGCAAAGGTGAACACCAACATTTTAGGAATGAATCTAACTCAGATGACCATTATATCTACTACTGTGAAAAAGAATCCCTTAGAAGAAATGGAGTAGCCATCATAGTCAACAAAAGAGTCCAAAATGCAGTTCTTGGGTGCAATCTCAAAAACAACAGAATGATCTCTGTTCATTTCTAAGGCAAGCCATACAAAATCACAGTAATCCAAGTCTATGCCCCAAACAGCAATGGTGAAGAAGCTGAAGTTCAACGGTTCTATGAAGACCTATGAGACCATCTAGAATCAACACCACAAAATGATGTCCATTTAATTCTGGAATGCAAAAGTAGTAAGTTAAGAGATATCTGAAGTAACAGGAAAATTTGGTTTTGGAGTACAAAATGAAGCAGGTCAAAGGGTAACAGATTTTTGCCAAGAGAATGCACTGGTCATAGAAAACACCCTCTTCCAACAACACAAGGGAAGACTCTACACATGGACATCACAAATGGTCAATACCAAAATCAGATTGATTATATTCTTTGCAGCCAAAGATGGAGAAGTTCTACACAATCAGCACAAACAAGACTGGGAGCTGACTGTGGCTCAGATCATGAACTCCTTATTGCCAAATTCAGACTTAAATTGAATAAAGTAGGGAAAACCACTAGACCATTCAGATATGACCTAAATCAAATCCCTTACAATTATACAGTGGAAGTGAGAAATAGATTCAAGGGATTAGATCTGATAGATAGAGTGCCTAATGAACTATGGACAGAGATTCCTGACATCGTACGTGGGTCAGTGATTAAGACCATCCCCAAGAAAAAGAAATGCAAAAAGGCAAAATGGTTGTCTCAGGAGGCCTTACAAATAGCTGAGAAAAGAAAATATTTGAAAGGCAAAGGAGAAAATGAAAGATATACCCATTTAAATGTAATTTTCAAAAGAATAGCAAGGAGAGATAAGAAAACCTTCCCCCATGATCAATGCAAAGAAATAGAGGAAAACAATAGAATGGGAAAGACTAGAGATCCCTTCAGAAAAATTAGAGATACCAAGGGGACATTTCATGTAAATATGGGCACAATAAAAGACAGAAATGATATGGACCTAACAGAAGCAGAAAATACTAAGAAGAGGTGGCAACAATACACAGAAGAACTATATAAAAAATATCATCTTCATGACCCAAATTATCACAATGGTGTGATCACTTACCTAGAGCCAGACATCCTGGAATGGGAAGTCAAGTGTGCCTTACAAAGCGTCACTGTGAACAAAGCTGGTGGAAGTGATGGAATTCCAGTTGAGCTATTTCAAATCCTAGAAGATGATGCTGTAAAAGTGCTGCAGTCAATGTGCCAGCAAATCTGGAAAACTCACCAGCAGCCACAGGACTGGAAAAGGTCAGTTTTCATTCCAGTCCTAAAGAAAGGCAATGCCAAAGAATGCTCAAACTACCACACAATTGCATTCATCTCACAGGCTAGCAAAGAGGTACTCAAAATTCTCAAAGCCAGGCTTCAACAATATGTGAACCATGATCTTTCAGATGTTCAAGCTGTATTTAGAAAAGGCAGAGGAACCAGAGATCAAATTGCCAACATCCGTTGGGTCATCGAAAAAGAAAGAGAGTTCAAGAAAAACATCCACTCCTGATTTATTGACTAAGTCAAAACCTTTGACTGTGTGAATCACAACAAATTGTGGAAAATTCTTAAAGAAATGGGAATATCAGGCCACCTGATCTGTCTTCTGAGAAACCTGTATACAGGTCAAGAAGCAACAGTTAGAACTGGACATGTAAAAACAGACTGGTTGCAAATCGAGAAAGGAGAATGTCAAGGCTGTATATTGTCACCCTGTTTATTTAACTTATATGCAGAGTACATCATGAGAAACGCTGGTCTGGATGAAGCACAAGCTGGAATCAAGATACCTGGGAGAAATATCAATAACCTCAGATATGCAGATGACACCACCCTTATGACAGAAAGGGAAGAGAAACTAAAGAGCCTCTTGATGAAACTGAAAGAGGAGAGTGAAAAGGTTGGTTTAAAAATCAACTTTCAGAAAACGAAGATCATGGTATCTGGTCCCATCACTTCATGGCAAATAAATGGGGAAACAATGTTAACAGTGACAGACTTTATATTTTGGGGCTCCAAAATCACTGCAGTTGGTGACTGCAGCCATGAAATTAAAAAACTCTTGCTCCTTGGAAGAAAAACTATGACAAACCTAGACTGCATATTAAAAAGCAGAGACATTACTTTGCCAACAAATGTCTGTCAGTCAAAGCTATAGTTTTTCCAGTAGTCCTGTATAGATGTGAGAATTGGACTATAAAGAAAGCTGAGAGCCAAAGAATTGATGCTTTTGAATTGTGGTGTTGGAGAAGACTCTTGAGAGTTCCCTAGACTGCAGAGATCCCAACCTGTCCATCCTAAAGGAAATCAGTCCTGAATATTCATTGGAAGCACTGATGCTAAAGCTGAAACTCCAATACTTGGGCCTTTTAAGTGAACTGACTCATTACAAAAGTCCCTTATGCTGGGAAAAATTGAAGGTGGGAGGAGAAGGGTCTGGCAGAGGATGAGATGATTGGATGGCATGACCAACTTGATGGACATGAGTTTACATAAGCTCCAGGAGTTGGTGATGGACAGAGAAGGCTGATGTGCTGCAGTCCATGGGGTCACAAAGAGTCAGACATGACTTAGCAACTGAACAGCAACAAGAACGTGGATGAGAAAATTAAACAGGGGAAATAGCTGCATCCAAATTAATCTATACAATATGCTCTAATTTTATGTCCTAAAAGAATATTAGAGCAGAAATACCTAGTTAAAACTTTTGAAGTAATAACATATTGCCAAGCATTTGTGGAGCTATGATTTGAAATTCTATTGTCCAACAATAAATTACTATGAAATCATTAACAGAGACATTACCTTTTTAAAAAACAACTTCTTTCTCCAAGGATTTTTTTCAAGTTAAACTTCTTTATCAAATTCACTTAGTATTTGCTTATTCAAAATGACAAACATGATTAAAAAAGAAGAAGAAATTTGAAACCTTGGATTTAATTCATTTCTAGACAGCTAATTTAAATTTTTTCATTGAGTTAGACAAGGCTGTGGTCCTAGTGTGATTAGATTAACTAGTTTTCTGTAATTATGGTTTCAGTGTGTCTGCCCTCTGATGCCCTCTTGCAACACCTACTGTCTTACTTGGGTTTCTCTTTCCTTGGACTTGGGGTATGTCTTCACAGCTGCTCCAGCAAAGTGCAGCAGCTGCTCCTTACCTTGGACAAGGGGTATCTCCTCACAGCCACCCCTCCTGACCTTGATCATGAGAAACGCTGGGCGGGAAGAAACACAAGCTGGAATCAAGATTGCCGGGAAAAATATCAATAACCTCAGATATGCAGATGACACCACCCTTATGGCAGAAAGTGAAGAGGAACTAAAGAGCCTCTTGATGAAAGTGAAAGTGGAGAGTGAAATAGTTGGCTTAAAGCTCAACATTCAGAAAACGAAGATCATGGCATCTGGTCCCATCACTTCATGGGAAATATATGGGGAAACAGTGGAAACAGTGTCAGACTATTTTTTTGGGCTCCAAAATCACTGCAGATGGTGACTGCAGCCATGAAATTAAAAGATGCTTACTCCTTGAAAGGAAAGTTATGATCAACCTAGATAGCATCTTGAAAAGCAGAGACATTACTTTGCCAACGAAGGTCTGTCTAGTTAAGGCTATGGTTTTTTCAGTAGTCATGTATGGATGTGAGAGTTGGACTGTGAAGAAAGCTGAGAGCCAAAGAATTGGTGCTTTTGAACTGTGGTGTTGGAGAAGAGTCTTGAGAGTCCCTTGGACTGCAGGGAGATCCAATCAGTCCATTCTGAAGGAGATCAGCCATGGGATTTCTTTGGAAGGAATGATGCTAAAGTTGAAACTTCAGTACTTTGGCCACCTCATGTGAAAAGTTGACTCACTGGAAATGTCTATGATGCTGGGAGGGATTGGGGGCAGGAGGAGAAGGAGACAACATAGGATAAGATGGCTGGAGGGCATCACTAACTCGATGGACATGAGTCTGAGTGAACTCTGGGAGTTGGTGATGGACAGGGAGGCCTGGCGTGCTGTGATTCATGGGGTCGCAAAGAGTCGGACATGACTGAGTGACTGAACTGAATTTAAATTTGTAATAAGATTTATTTTTGCATTTTCTCATAATTTTGTTTTTCATAGAACAATGTGCCTTGTTATATGATACTTCTGCTTTGGGCATAGACTGCAGTAAGACAGATATTTCAGAGTCTTGTTAGGCATTTAGCCATGGAAGTAACAAAAAGGATGAGGAGAAATGATCACCTTTAAGATGGGATTTGGAAAGAAATAGGGGTTTGATGAAGCAAAGAGATTCCTAAAGGCTGCTGCAGATTGAAGATAACAAAATCTGAGAAAATCATTTTAATAAAGAAAGTTGAAGAAGAAAATAAATGTCTTCACTTAAGAGATTGACATCAGTCTTAAAATTAATGTGTTATAAAATATTTATGCCAATCACAGATTGTACTTTTAATTTAGTATTACAGGTGGAGTTTTTCCTTTAGAAATACTTTAAGAAAGAGTTGTTTTTAAAATCATTCTAGGGACACTTTTAACTAGAACTATTTTAAAAAGGAAATGAATAAGTTGAGATCAACTAAAGTTCAGAATGAATGATGTAGCATTTTCTAATATGTTATATCTTCCCTGGTGACTCAGGCAAGAAAGAATTGAATCCCTCTTTCCCGGGGATTTAGTGAAAAACTTTTTACACAAAGGACTGTTGAAGTGTCATCATCGATCTGGTCAGTCCTTTTCTTCCACTATCTTGGTTCTGTCTGGCACAGGACTCACATCTCTGAAATACATTGAATTTCTTTTTCAATCACCATTAACTCTCTAGTTATCAAATCTTACATTGTAATTGGGCTTCCCAGGTCATGTTAGCGATAAAGAAACCGCCTGCAAGTGCAAAAAGCATAGGAGACAAGGATTCAATCCCTGGGTGGGGAAGATCCCCTGGAGGTGGGCATGGCAACCTACTCCAGTATTCCTGCCTGGAGAATCCCTTGGACAGAGGAGACTGGTGGGCTCCAGTCCATAGGGTCGCAAAGAGTCAGACATGACTGAAGTGACTTAGCACGCACATATTGTAATTACAGAAAATTCAGTCTCTCTGGCCACAGTTGCTGAAGGATGCAGAAGCTTCCTGCAACAATTTGAGTTCAATATCGCAATGTATGTTAGTCACGCTGTGTCTCTTCTTTCTCTAATCCACGAAGTATGAGAGCTTTTATAAAGGATTATTTACCTGAATGCAAACCTGCCTGAGTATTTCTGACAACTCTTGCTCTGGCCTGATTGTGTAAGTCTTCACTATGTTAGGTTAGATAAGAAATATTTTTCCTACGTGTAAATGCACATTCCTTTAAAGTGCTTTGGGTTTTACTGACTTCCGCCATCAAAACTGCAACAATTGAATTAACAACTAAAGCCCATGAGGAAAATATTGAACTGTCCAGTTCTTTAACCATGATGTGATTACTGCTTATAAGTTCCTCCGATTTATGGCCAAGTTCATCATCACTTGAACAATCTAAGACTTTCTAGCCTCTTAGGTCCTTTAATTGCAGGAGGATAAAATCCTTTTTTTGACCTGCAGCTGTCAAGTAAAATTTAAATCATGCTCAGTTTCCCTGTTTAAAAAAGCAAAAAAGTACATGAAACATGTTGTTTAAATATCCATAAAACCAGTTATAAACTTTAAAGTTATTATGTAAAGGCATAAAATTCAGTTTTCTGGAAAAGCCATCTATGTGCAAAAACTTTATTAAGGTAAACTTCTCATTTTCCAGTGACAGAAGATAAATAAACTTCCCCTGTGGTTAGTTTCACTGACTCAAACACAGTCATATTTTGTGTCTGTTTGGCTGAAGATAAGAACACACACAGAGAAAGCCTGCAAACATGTAATTACTTCATTGATGTCAACTATATTATGAATTGCATAATAGTATTCCTATAATATTCATTCAGCATCTGTTTTTCTTTCCTAACAAGAATAATAAAAAATATTTAATGTATTTGTGAAATTTGTTAAATTAGCTGTTAAAAGCTATGTGAATTTCAATAAGATAATCAAGTGTAACTGACACATGGAAAAATGTATTTAGTTCAGATGAATCAACTCAAGATTAAGAAAACTGAATGGTATAGTGTTATAAAAACTATCAGCAGTGATGACAGTAAATAGGAAAATAGAGTAAAACAGCATGAACTTTAAAGCAGGGAACCAAATCAGAGCAGGAATTAACATCCGTTGCAATTGAATGTATTATAACTGATTATTCAAAAAAATTAAAGAGAAAGTCAATTAACAATCTGATTAAAAATCATCCAGTGCCCTCAGTCATTTTGTTTACATAAGATCATTTTAGTTTCTCATTTAGAGTTTAGAAGACTAATTATTCAATTACAATTTTAATGAAACAATAACCTTATAAAAATTCTATTCTAGGACAGAGGAGTCTGGTAGGCTGTAGTCCATGGGGTCGTGAAGAGTCAGACACGACTGAGCGACTTCACTTTCACTTTTCACTTTCATGCATTAGAGAAGGAAATGGCAACGCACTCCAGTGTTCTTGCCTGGAGAATCCCAGGGATGGGGGAACCTGGTGGGCTGCCATCTATGGGGTCATACAGAGTTGGACACGACTGAAACGACTTAGCAGCAGCAGCAGGCATTTAAATATGGGCTGTTAAATCTTCAGAATCAATACATGGTCCATCTGCCAAAATCTGGCATTTTTTTGGATTATTTTAGGATAACTCCCCTTCTCTGTCCTTAAAATAAATATCACTCTCTTTTTAGATGGTTCAGAGATGCTTTCTCTTTCTTTCTTTCTTTTTTTTTTTTCTTTTTTGCTTTGCTCAGTCGCTAAGTCTTTGCAACCCCATGGACAATAATCCACTAGGTTCCTCTGTCCTTGGGAATTTCCAGGCAAGAATACTGGAGTGGGTTGCCATTTCCTTCTCCAGGGGATCTTCCCAACCCAGGGATAGAATCCATGTCCTGCACCTTCTGCGTCGGCAGGCAGGTGAAGCTGCCTGGGAAACCCCATTTCAGGGAGAGAAACTTTAAATAAAATAGGTCAAATAGTAAACTCTGTGTTCCTTTTATTATCTGCTTTTCAAATGCTTAGAGCACTGGACTCCTGCCATTTTCTAATACCTGAACTGAGACTTCTTTTATTCTGCTCTCCCTAGACTTTTGTAATCACATTTTCCCATGTAGTCATGAAATTTGTTTGAGGCGTCTTTACAAATAGCTGAGGAAAGAAGAAAAGTGAAAGGCAAGGGAGAAAGAGAAAGATATACCCAAGTGAATGTAGAGTTTCATAGAATAACAAGGAGAGATAAGAAAGCCTTCTTAAGTGAACAATGCAAAGAAATAGAGGAAAACAGTAGAATGGGAAAAACTAGAGATCTCTTAAAGAAAATTGGAGACACCAAGGGAATATTTCATACAAGAATGGGCATGATAAAGGGCAGAAATGGTAAGGACCTAACACAAGTAGAAGAGATTAAGAAGAGGTGTCAAGACTACACAGAACTATACAAAAAATGGTCTTAATGACCCAGATAACCACTAGGTCAAGCCAGACATCCTGGAGCGCAAAGTCAAGTGGACCTTAAGAAGCATCACTACGAACAAAGCTAGTAGAGATGATGGAATTCCAGCTGAGCCATTTCAAATCCTAAAAGATGATGCTGTTAAAGAGCTGCACTCAATATGTCAGCAAATTTGGAAAGCTCAGCAGTGGCACAGGACTGGAAGAGGTCAGTTTTCATTCCAGTCCCCAAAAAGGGCAGTGCTAAAGAATGTTCAAGCTACCATACAATTGTGCTTATTTCACATGCTAACAAGGTTATGCCCAAAATCCTTCAAGCTAGGCTTCGGTATTATATGAACTGAAAACCTGCAGATATACAAGCTGAGTTTCAAATAAGTTGAGGAAGCAGAGATCAAATTATCAGCATTCATTAGCTCATGGAAAAAGTAAGGGAATTCCAGAAAAACATCTATGTCTGCTTCGTTGACTGTGTGAAAGTCTTTGACTGTGTGGATCACAATAAACATAGAAAATTCTTAAAGAGATGGGAATACCAGACCACCTGAGAAACCTGTATGGGAGTCAAGAACAGCAGTTAGAAGCAGACATGGAACAATGGACTGTTTGAAAATTGTGAAAAGAATATGACAACGCTGTATATTGTCACCCTGCTTATTTCACATACATGCAGAGTACATCTTGTAAAATGCCAGGTTGGATGACACACAAGCTAGAATCAAGATTGCTATGGGAAATATCAACAACTTCAGATATGCAGATGATACTACTCTAATGACAGAAAGTGAAGAGGAACTAAAGAGCCTCTTGATGAGGGTTAAAGAGGACAGAGAAAAAGCTGACTTGAAACTCAACATTCAGGAAACAAAGATCATTACATCTGGTCCCATCACTTCATGGCAAATAGATGGAGAAAAAGTGGAAGCAGTAACAGATTTTATTGTCTTGGGCTCCAAAATCACTGTGGATGGTGACTGCAGCCATGAAATTAAATGATGTCTGGTCCTTGGAAGGAAAGCTAAGACAGACATAGCATATTAAAAAGCAGAGACATCACCTTGCCAACAAATGCCCATCTAGTCAAAGCTATGGTTTTTACAGTAGTCAAGTACAGATGTGAGAGTTGGACCACAAAGAAGGATGAGCACTGATGAAGTGATGCTTTTGAATTGTGGTGCTGGAGAAGGTCTTGAGAGTCCCTTGGAATGCAAGGAGATCAAACCAATCAATCCTAAAGGAAATCAACCCTGAGTGTTCATTGGAAGGACTGATGCTGAAGCTGAAGCTCCAGTACTTTGGCCACTTGACATGAAGAGCTAACTCATTGGAAAAGACCCTGATGCTTGGAAAGATTGAAGGCAAAAGGAGAAGAGGCCAGCAGAGGATGAGGCTGTTAGAGAGCATCACTGACTCAGTGGACATGAGTTTGAGCAAACTTTGGGAGATACTGGAGGACAGGGAAGCCTGGCATGCTGCAGTTCATGGGGTCTCAAAGAGTCGGACACAACAGCGATTGAACAACAACCAAGAGCAAACTAATAATCATATTCAAAAGTGTGTTTTGTTTTGTTTTTCCTGGAGACTTTTCTTCCTGTGAACACATGCAAGTATCTCTCCCAGTCCTCTTTCCTGGTATTTTCTTGTTTCTCAAGCTCAAGCCATCCAGAAATTCCTGTCCATCCCTTCACCAGTCTTGGGATGCCTTCTGGATCCTCAGCCCAGTCTCAGCTCCAGCTGCAACCTTGCCAATCTACATCCATCCTCTAGTGATCTCTGTGTGTCTGATGGTTGGTATGGGAGGAGGCTGGATTTTAAAAATGAAAAAAAGAGTTACAAAGATTAAGATCATAATAGGCTTTATCTATCTACCAAGGCAAAATGATAGGATACTGAAAGAGGAACTCCCAGGTTGGTAGGTGCCCAATATGCTACTGGAGATCAGTGAAGCAATAACTCCACAAAGAATGAAGGGAAGGAGCCAAAGCAAAAACAATACCCAGTTGTGGATGTGACTGGTAATAGAAGCAAGGTCCGATGCTGTAAAAAGCAATATTGAATAGGAACCTGGAATGTCAGGTCCATGAATCAAGGCAAATTGGAAGTGGTCAAACAGGAGATGGTAAGAGTGAACATCGACATTCTAGGAATCAGCAAACTAAAATGTACTGGAGTGGGTGAATTTAACTCAGATGACCATTATATCTACTACTGTGGGCAGGAATCCCTCAGAAGAAATGGAATAGCCATCATGGTCAACAAGAGAGTCCAAAATGCAGTACTTGGATGCAATCTCAAAAACAACAGAATGATCTCTGTTCATTTCCAAGGTGAACCATTCAATATCACAGTAATCCAAGTCTATGCCCCAACCAGTAACGCTGAAGAAGCTGAAGTTGAACGGTTCTATGAAGACCTACAAGACCTTTTAGGACTAACACCCTAAAAAGATGTCTTTTTCATTATAGGGGACTGGAATGCAAAAGTAGGAAGTCAAGAAACACCTGGAGTAACAGGCAAATTTGGCCTTGGTATACGGAATGAAGCAGGGCAAAGACTAATAGAGTTTTGCCAAGAAAATGCACTGGTCATAGCAAACACCCTCATCCAACAACACAAGGGAAGACTCTATACATGGACATCACCAGATGGTCAACACTGAAATCATATTGTTTATATTCTATGCAGCCAAAGATGGAGAAGCTCTATACAGTCAACAAAAACAAGACCAAGGGCTGACTGTGGCTCAGATCATGAACTCCTTATTGCCAAATTCAGATTTAAATTGAAGAAAGTAGGGAAAACCACTAGACTGTTCAGGTATGACCTAAATCAAATCCCTTATGATTATACAGTGGAAGTGAGAAATAGATTTAAGGGCCTTGATCTGATAGATAGAGTGCCTGATGAACTATGGACTGAAGTTCGTGACATTGTACAGGAGACAGGGATCAAGACCATCCCCATGGAAAAGAAATGCAAAAAAGCAAAATGGCTGTCTGGGGAGGTCTTACAAATAGCTGTAAAAATAAGAGAAGTGAAAAGCAAATGAGAAAAGGAAAGATACAAGCATCTGAATGCAGAGTTCCAAAGAATAGTAAGAGGAGATAAGAAAGCCTTCCTCAGCGATCAATGCAAAGAAATAGAGGAAAACAATAGAATGGGAAAGACTAGAGATCTCTTCAAGAAAATTAGAGATACCAAGGGAACATTTCATGCAAAGATGGGTTCAGTAAAGGACAGAAATAGTATGGACCTAACAGAAGCAGAAGATATTAAGAAGAGGTGTCAAGAATACACAGAACTGTACAAAAAAGATTTCATGACCAAGATAATCATGATGGTGTGATCACTTACCTAGAGCCAGACATCCTGGAATGGGAAGTCAAGTGGGCCTTAGAAAGCATCACTACAAACAAAGCTAGTGGAGGTGATGGAATTCCAGTTGAGCTATTTCAAATCCTGAAAGATGATTCTGTGAAAGTGCTGCACTCAGTATGCCAGCAATTTTGGAAAATTCAGCAATGGCCACAGGATTGGAAATGGTCAGTTTTCATTCCAATCCCAAAGAAAGGCAATGCCAAAGAATACTCAAACTACCGCACAATTGCACTCATCTCACACACTCGTAAAGTAATGCTCAAAATTCTCCAAGCCAGGCTTCAGCAATACGTGAACTGTGAACTTCCAGATGTTCAAGCTGCCTTTTAGAAAAGGCAGAGGAACCAGAGATCAAATTGCCAACATCAGCTGGATCTTGGAAAAAGCAAGAGAGTTCCAGAAAAACATCTATTTCTGCTTTATTGACGATGCCAAAGCCTTTGACTGTTTGGATCACAATAAGCTGTGGAAAATTCTGAAAGAGATGGGAATACCAGACCACCGACCTGCCTCTTGAGAAATTTGTATGCTGGTCAGGAAGCAACAGTTAGAACTGGGCATGCAACAAAAGACTAGTTCCAAATAGGAAAAGGAGTACGTCAAGGCTGTATATTGTCACCCTGCTTATTTAACTTCTATGCAGAGTACATCATGAGAAACGCTGGGCTGGAGGAAGCACAAGCTGGAATCAAGATTACTGGGAGAAATATCAATAACCTCAGATATGCAGATGACACCACCCTTATGGCAGAAAGTGAAGAGGAACTAAAGAGCCTCTTGATGAAAGTGAAAGTGGAGAGTGAAATAGTTGGCTTAAAGCTCAGCATTCAGAAAATGAAGATCATGGCATCTGGTCCCACCACTTCATGGGAAATAGATGGGGAAACAGTGGAAACAGTGTCAGACTTTATTTTGGGGGGCTCCAAAATCACTGCAGATAGTGACTGCAGCCCTGAAATTAAAAGACGCTTACTCCTTGGAAGGAAAGTTATGATGAACCTAGATAGCATATTGAAAAGCAGAGGCATTACTTTGCCAAAAAAGGTTCATCTTCAAGGCTATGGTTTTTCCAGTGGTCATGTATGGATGTGAGAGTTGGACTGTGAAGAAAGCTGAGCACCGAATTGTTGCTTTGAACTGTGGTGTTGGAGAAGACTCTTTAGAATCCCTTGGACTGCAAGGAGATCCAACCAGTCCATTCTGAAGGAGATCAGCTCTGGGATTTCTTTGGAAGCAATGATGCTAAAGCTGAAACTCCAGTATTTTGGCCACCTCATGTGAAGAGTTGACTCATTGGAAAAGACTCTGATGCTGGGAGGGATTGGAGGCAGGAGTAGAAGGGGACAACAGAGGATGAGATGGCTGGATGGCATCACTGACTCGATGGACGTGAGTCTGAGTGAACTCTGGGAGTTGGTGATGGACGGGGAGGCCTGGCGTGCTGCGATTCATGGGGTCACAAAGAGTCGGACACAACAGAGTGACTGAGCTGAACCGAACTGATTACCAAAAAAGAAGGGAGGGTGGAAGAAAGGGAGGGAAGGATAGAGGTAGGGAAGGAAGAGAGGAAGGAAGGAGGGAAGGGAGGAAATATTGAGCACATTTCTGGCATTTCTCTTTTCATGAGTAATAGTAAATTTTGCAAATGCTCACTATTTGATGGGTTCATTCGGCTTACACCTATTCTTTAAAGTTTTGATGACCGCAATCTTACCATTTTCTGTGTCTGCTGAACCCTACCATTTTTACCTGCTTTTCCTTAGTTCATTTGCATTAGGGAGCGCATGGCTTTAGCTCATCCTTAGCTTCCCTTGAAATAAAAAAGATGTTGGATACCACATATGAAAGGACATAAAAGATAGACTGATACCCTCAAATAGCATGATTCTTGTGCCCTAATGAACATAATTACTTACATATATAGAAAAAATACTAGAGTATTACTGAATTCCAGACATTAATGTAAAGATCTTAGCCCAAGCTTCCCAGGTGGCACTAGTGGTAAAGAACCTGCCTACCAATGCAGGAGACACAGGAAACTTGGGTTCAGTCCCTGGGTGGAGAAGATTCCCTGGAGAAGGAAATGGCAACCCACTCCAGTATTCTTGCCTGGAGAATCCATGGACAGAGGAGACTGACTGGCTACAGTCCATGGGGTGCAGAGTTGGACTGAATCAATTTCACACATATATGCATGTGTATATATATACACATGTATATACATACATATTTAAATATAGATACACATAAACATGTGCTTTGTTCTATTCTGATCTTTAAATAAATATCTGGAATACACTAACTATTCTATATATATATATATATATATACACACACACACACACACTTATACACCAAGTACTTAGAAAACTGTTACATATATCAATTTCCTCTTTTCTTTAATTTCATTCATTTAAATGAATGAAATATATTCTGTATTATCCCTGCCTTATGGATGGAGTGATTTAGGACACTGTCCATCCCTGTTGGTGAGGGTGCACCTGTTGGTGAGACTGGCCAGGAGGTTTGACTCCAGAGTGCATGCTCTTTTCATTATTTTACTCTAACTCACATGGCTTGTAGGGTGTTGCTCCACCCTGCCCTGGGCCACACAGATATCTCTAAGTCCTGGCATCTAATTTAAGTAACAGAGATTTTTAAATCTTGCATTGTCTGAATCTTTTTCTGGCAATAAAAATAGTTTTGTGGAAATTGACACTTTTAGATATGTGAGGCTTACTGTCTGTTAAATATCCAAATCCTTCTCATTTACTTAGCAAACCCATTTCTATAAAGGAGTCCAAAGAAACTATTCTTTAAGTCTCATATAAATTATCATAGATTCCAAATAGATGATGACTGAGCTCATGTGGTTTTCTGCAGTATTAACCTGTTTTACATTTCTGCTTTCATTAAAATTACTACTTTTTGCTTCATCACAATCCATTGTAAACCTGGTGAAGGTGAATATGTGCTTTATTTTCCCAGTCTTGGTGAGTTTCTTTCTTTGATTCTCCAGACAGCAAATCCACTTCCTGATCCCACCCCCGCTCCCAGCACATGCTCAGTTGTGTCCAATTCTTTGCCACCCCATGGACTGTAGCCCGCCAGATTCTCTGTCCACGGGATTGTTCAGGCAGAATAGTAGAGTAGGTTGCCATTTTTTTCTCCAGGGGAATCCTCCTGACCCAGGGATTGAACCCACATCTCCTACACTGCAAGCGGATTCTTTACCATTGAGCTATCAGGGAAACCCAG
Organism: Bos taurus; assembly: GCF_002263795.3. Taxonomy (NCBI): domain Eukaryota; kingdom Metazoa; phylum Chordata; class Mammalia; order Artiodactyla; family Bovidae; genus Bos; species Bos taurus. The sequence goes on from NC_037335.1 coordinate 4,170,651, forward strand.
ACATCAAAATAGGCACTTACAAAATGATAAGAAGGACAGGGAAACCTAGCATGCTGTGATTCATGGGGTTCAAAAAGAGGGACACAACTTAGCGACTGAACAACAAACAGTCTTCCCTCAGATGCTTCCCAGTTCAGGATGTCCTTCAGCCTGAGGCTTCACCAGCCAATGTGGACATCTCCCAAGCACGTGATGAAGAACCAGAAGCATCTTGCCATGTGGAAGCCGGAGCTGGGGGCAGATCCTCTCTGTTCTAGACAGAACAATGAAACAGTTAGAGACACATTACAGGGCTCCTGGTTTCTTAGGCGACTCGCAGGGCCAATCGACACTGATTCTCTCCCTTCCTCCATCGCGTATTTTATTAACTAGAAAGGATCGAGTTCACTCATGGCACTTTTATGGCTCCCTTTGCCTAGGAAGAGAGCAATGGGATGTTTAGCTTCTTTATTACAAAAGCAGTCAGATATTTTATATGGTAATAAAAGCAGCAGCTGCCATTGGAGACAACTAAAGCGAGGTGATGAGTGCCGCAAGTGTGCAGTGCTGTATTTTCTAAGAAGAGTGCTCATTAAGCTTAGTTTTTGTCCCTGACCCTGAAGACTACCAGGACACTAACTAGCTATAGACACGGGTTTCTTGAACAAGATAGAGGAAAGATGTGTTGGGTCGGAACTCTGAATACCTCCACTCTACAATGACTAGAGATGGAGTAGGAGCGTTTGAGTGAATTAATCATCAGGCGATGTTTCCATAGGAAAGATACTAAGCCTGGGCCATGGAATTTAAAAAGATTTAATCATCTTAGAAATTTATCGGAAATTAGAGCTAGTTAAAATAGCTCTATACATATTTTAGAGTTCTTAATGATAATTATGGTTTTTTGTGTTGTTTAGTTTTCCACTAGAATTACAACTCTTTAATGTATATAATTTCTCAGAATTAACAAATTTATGTGAACTGGCCATGTCTTTTTTAGAATCTTTCCTTTAAATTTCTGTTTGGGATAATGAATGAATCCCACAGAGAGGTAGAGAAACTGAGGCCAAAATACTGTCCTGAGGGAAAAAAAAAGAAAAAGAAAAAAGATGCCCAGGTAATGAATCTCAGCATTTAAGTGGCAGTGGGCTACCTATCGTCCTGAAGTAAAATTAAAAAAAGGAAAAAACTCCCTTAAAAAAATAATAATAATAAATAAAAGGACAAACAGAGGTGATTTTTAAGGTCCTTCTTATTTCACCTTTTTCTTAGTTGGAGTTTAAAAAGAGACATCAATAAATGTGTTTATTTTCTTCCTTCTCTTATTTCTTCAAATGGTAAAGAATCCACCTGCAATGCTGGAACCCTGGAATCAATTCCTGGGTTGGGAAGATCCCCTGGAGAAGGGAAGGGCTACCCACTCCGGTATTCTGGCCTGGAGAATTCCATGGACTGTATAGTCCATGGGCTCGCAAAGAGTCAAACAGGACTGAGTGACTTTCATTTCACTTCATACATATATTTGGGCTTTCCTGGTGGCTCAGATGGTAAAGTATCCACCAGCAAGTCAGGAGACCTGGGTTCAATCCCTGGGTTGGGAAGATCCCATGGAGAAGGGCATGGCAACCAAGTCCAGAATTCTTGGAGTGGAGAATCCCCATGGACAGAGGAGCCTGGTATTGAGTAGAGCTCCCTGTACTATACAGTGCATTCTTGCTGGTTATCTATCTTATGCATTGGAGAAGGAAATGGCAACCCACTCCAGTGTTCTTGCCTGGAGAATCCCAGGGATGGCGGAACCTGGTGGGCTGCTGTCTATGGGGTCGTGCAGAGTCGGACACGACTGAAGTGACTTAGCAGTAGCAGTTCATCTCAAACTCCTGATTTATCCCTCCTACCCATGTTTCCTCTAAATGTTTTTGATATATATGTCTATTTCTGTTTTGTAAATAAATTCATTTGCATCTTAATTCACTTGTCCAAATTCTGTTATATATCTTGTTCAAATTCTGTTATATATCTTATTCATACATAAGAATAAAAGATCATGGTAAAGATAACATTTCCAAAATACTAAAAAAAAAAAAAAAAATCTTTTCTTTCAGGGAGATCTTCCAAATTAACTGGTCTATTTTCCAGCAAGCCCTTACTAGTACCTGCTAAGAGCATGGAATACACAGAAAGGGAAGCGGGGTCATTGCCTTCTGCTCATCAATACCATAACTGAGGCAGTGAGATTCATGCATGTTGAAAGGTGGTTGACAAAGCTAGACAGATGCTTAATGGGAACTATTGACACAACACCTTATTGGGGTTCAGAGACAATTTGACAAATATTATAGTTCTTCAGAGAGAACTAGGATTTGTGATGGCTCTAAGATGAGAATTATTCTCCAGGTTGTAACCAAAGGCGTGGAAATTTGGATAATAGAGAAATCGCAAGCCACAGCCTAACACCTGGTCAGAACTCAAATATCTATTGAATATGTAGCACAATAAGGCACAGTCCTTTCACCTCCTGTGGTTTCAGTTACCATGGTCAACTGCAATTAGAAAATAGTAAGTGGAACATTCCAGAAAGAAGTAACTTATAAGTTTACTTTGCCCACCGTCTGAGCACTGTGATGTAGTCTCTCCCCATCTCCTTGCATCCCGCCAAGAACTGGGACCTGAATTTATCCCCTTGTCCATCGTGTCCTGCCTCTTAGTCACTTAGTACCATCAGGATATTGTATTCACTGTCTCAGTATCACAGCACTAGTGTTCAGGTGACCCTTACTTTTCTTTAAAATGGCCTCAAAGCTCAAGAACAGTAATGCTGAAAATTTGAGTATGCCAAAGAGAAGCCATAAAAATGTTTCTTTTACGTGAAAGGTCTCCAAAAAAAAAAAAAAAAAGCCATCTGTATGCTAAGAGCTTCCCTAGTAACTCAGTGGTAAAGAATCTGCCTGCCAGTGCAGGAGATGCTGGAGTATGAAGTCTGATCCTCGGGTTGGGAAGATCCCCTGGAGAAGGGGATGGCAATCCACTCCAGTATTCTTGCCTGGAGAATCCCATGGACAGAGTAGCCTGGTGGGCTATAGTCCTTGGGATCTCAAAGAGTCTGAAAAAACTGAGCACACACGCCATGCTGAGGTTACTAACTTCATCTTTAAACCCAACGAATCTTCTATCTGTGAAACTGTGCAGAAGAAAAAAGCATTGTCCTAGTTTTGTTGTCACATCTCAAACTGCAGAAGTTACAGTCATAGATTCTTAGTTAAGGCAGAAAAGGAATTATATTTGTGCAGTGCTCACATAACTTTTATTAAATAATTCATTATAATTGTTTTACTTTATTATTGGTTACTGTTTTTATTCTCTTAGTGTGCCTAAGGAAAGTGAAAGTGTTATTCACTAAGTCATGTCTCTTTACTGAGTCTGACTCCTTGCTACCCCATGGACTGTAATCTACCAGGCTCCTCTGTCCATGGGGTTTTCCAGGCAGGAACACTGGAGTGGGTTGCCATTTCTTCCTCGGGGGAATCTTCCCAACTCAGGGATTGAACTTGAGTCTTCTGCATTGCAGGCAGATTCTTTACAGTCTGAGCCACCAGGGAAGTCCCTTACCATGTCTAACTTAATAATCAAACTTTATCACAGATATGCATGTACAGGGGAAAACAGTATGTATAGACCGAGTAGGAGGCATGGTTCCTGACATCTGCTGGGACTCTTTCATGGTGTCCCCCATATAGGGGTGCCAGCTGTGTTTTGAGCCACCCAATAAATATATGGGATATTTACTGCTGTCATCTCCAGACTGGAGATAAGAGAGCTAGAAATAGAAAGATTCTTTTTGAGCTGGAAAAGGTCACACATGCCTGAAATGAGTATTCAGGACAGCCCCAGAGCTTTCCGACTCCCAGCTGATGCAGAGTGATGAGCTCCCTGGAAAGGAAAACCCAAGGGTCAGTCTGGAAACTGAGGTGTGTGGAGGAAGCAATGGTTTTCAGTCTAGATTTTGGACTTCTTTCAATACTAGCTTGAAAGAATCAAGGTTTAGTCATAGATAGAATGAGGGCAGGGGCTTTGTAAGGGAGTGTAGATGTGTTCTGGAAGTCTGGGATATTCTTATTTACATGCTTTCTATATCTTTCAAATACAAAAACCGTTGAAAAGGCTAGCTTGCTTCTTATTTCAATAATCTTTGAGAATATGCATTATACTGAAGACAGGACCAATTTGACAGCTCAAACCTACGATCCTCTATTGGACATAGACTTTAGGGCACTTTGGCTTTCAATTCATACCACTCTTGATATCTGGGACACCTGACATGTGATAAAATCATTTCTATATGTATTCAGTTCAGTTCAGTTGCTCAGTTATGTCCCACTCTTTGTGACCTGGACTGCAGCCCACCAGGCTTCCCTGGCCAACACCAACTCCCAGAGCTTGCTCAAACTCATGTCCATCAAGTCAGTGATGCCATCTAACCATCTCATCCTCTGTTGTCCCGTCTCCTTCTGCCTTCAATCTTTCCCAGCATCAGGGTCTTTTTCAATGAGTCAGTTCTACACATCAGGTGGCCAAAGTATTGCAGTTTCAGCTTCAGCATCAGTCCTTCCAATGAATACAATTCCATATGATGAATAAAATGCCTGAAAATATTTGTCACAAAAATCAAAGGTATTTCCTGTAATTCATGGTGTCTTTATTAGAATTAAGAAATTATGTAAAGTTTAAAAATAAAATAAAATTAAAAAAAAGAATGTAAATTCATCATAAAGAATAAAAGAAATAAAAATCTGCAATAAAAGTAGAAGAAAACCAATCCAAAAATGTAAGAAAAAAAATTACTTTGGGAACAGAGAAGCCCTCAAGGAGAGAGATAAACTGATATTCTAATTTACAGGATAAATGAATTCTCTGCAGAGCAGTCGAGGAGGGAGGAAGGAAGTTATACGCTCATTTAAGTGTGACTTGAGGCCTTGCTAAGTAACTTAGCAAAAAATTGGAAGGGCTTTTTATCTTCAACCTGTGTTTACTGATATGTCCTGGCAGGTGGGTGATAAAGGTAAGAAGAGCATCATCTGTAGCCAGGTTGTTTTCTCCAAGTTCCATCAACACTATGGGCTCCAGCCCGTAAGTTGTAAAATGGTACCCATTTATGGACATAAAGGCCACTGCTTTCTGACACTCACAAAGCCTCCCATGCGGACACTGCTGCAAACACAAGATATAATGACAGCACATGTGTGGCCACCTGCATGTAACCACACATGAGACAAACAAAAGCCCATCACCTACCATTACCTGGGAGCTCTTTCTTCACTCTGGCTGAATTTTTGAGTACACCCCATATTCCAGGACCTATTGTCCAGACCACCATGTCACATAGCACTCTTTCCAGGATGAACCTCCCTCTCTTCTTTGGCCATCTCACACCTTTAACTTTCTGTCTTAACACCACCTACTTGTTCCCTTAAGAATTCCTATTTTGTGATAAACAATTTCTTAATTTTTATTGAAGTATAGTTGATTTTCAATCTTCAGTTAGTTTCAGGCGTATGGCAAAGTAATTAAGTTACACACACAAAATGTCTATTTTTTTCAAATTATTTTTTCTTATAGGTCATTACAAAATATTGAGTATAATTCCCTGTGCTACACAGTAGGTCTTTTTTTGGTTCTCTCTTTTATATAGTAGTGTGTACAAGTTAATCCAAATTCCTAATTTATCCCTGCCCAACTTTTTTCTCTGTGGTAACCACAAGTTTGTTTTCCATGTCTGTGGGTCTGTTTCTATTTTGTATATAAATGCATTTTTATCAATTTTTTTAGATTCCATGTATAAGTGATATCATATGTTTGCGTTTCTTTGTGCAAGTTACTTCACTTTGTATGAAATGGATGGATCTCAGATCCATTAAGTAGATGAATCTCAAGATCCATCCTTGTTACTGCAAATGACATTATTTCATTTTTTTTATGGCTGAGTAATACAATTCTCCATTGTATAAATATACCACATCTTCTCTACCATTCATCTGTTGATGGACATTTAGGTTGGTTCCAAGTCTTGGCTTTTGTAAATAATGTTGCTATGAAAACTGAGGTGCATGTATCTTTTCAAAGATCTATATAGACATTTCTCAGAAGAAGACATACAGATGGCCAACAGGCACATGAAAAGATACTCAACATCATTAATTATTAGAGAAATGAAGACACAAGCACAATGAATTGTCACTTCACACCAATCAGAATGACCATCATCAATAAGTCTACAAATGATAAATGCTGAAGAAGGGAATCCTCCTACACTACTTACTGATGGGAATGTAAATTGGTGCAGCCACTATGGAGAACAGTATGGAGGATCCTTAAACTAAAAATAGAGCTGCTGTATGAGTCTTCAATCCTTCTCCTGGACATATAGCCAGAGAAAACCATAATCCAAAAAGAAATATGCGCTCCAATGTGACAGACGAACATTTCTAACCTTTCAATTTCTTCGGTGAAATTTCCCGATACATGTGTGAAGCCACTGAGAACTAGCTCTCTCCTGAGGTTGGTATGTGCCATGTTGGGGCCACTTACTGTCTAGTACTGAGCCTTTGACAGAGGCTGGTGCAGGTCTGTGGCTTACTAATTCCATGCTGCAGTGATTGGATCACCGTTCCTCTAAGCGCCTTTCCTCACATCTTCTTTGTTTTAGTTTTTAAACTAAAGAGATTCTTCCCATTCTAATGGGATGCCATTTATATCATTTCTCTTAGACAATCTCTCATAGCATTTCAAGCCAGTTCTCCCCAGTAGCTTGTACACTAGAGCCTTTCTCTCCACTGACATTTTGAATAAATTGCAGTCCAAGATCTTTGCATTCATTTCCAGTGAATATTCCTGCCTACCACATCAGACAAGCACTTGGAGGATCAGTTCCTGTCTTCTTCCCAACAAGCCACTGGCAATCACAGATGTGGTCAGTCCACTTTCTGATCCAACCGTCCATGTGTCTGTTTCAGTGACGTCCTCCTGTGAATTATTTGTCTTCTTTGACCTCTGAACCCTCCTTTGCTATTGTTGTTCAGCTGCTAAGTCATGTCTGACTCTGCAACCGATTGGTCTGCAGCATGCTGGGCTTCCCTGTCCTTCATTATCTCCCAGAATTTTCTCAAATTCATGTCCTCTAAGTTGGAGGTGCCATGAAATCATCTCATCCTGTCATCTTCTTCTCCTGCCTTCAATCTTCTTTACAATGAGTTGACTCTTTGCAACAGGTGGCCAAAGTATTGGAACTTCAGCATCAGTCCTTCCAATGAATATTCAAGATTGATTTCCTTTAGGATTGACTGGTTTGATCTTGCTGTCCAAGGGACTCTCAACAGTCTTCTCCAACACCACAGTTCGAAGGCATCAATTCTTTGGTGCTCAATCTTCTTAGGTTCAACTCTCACATCCACACATAACTGCTGGAAAACCATAGCTTTAATTAGACGGACCTTTGTCAGCAAAATGATGTCTGTGGGTTTCTACTATGTTTCTATAGTTCCCTATCTTTGATCTCATCTGTTTCCATTTTCACCCCTATTCACTTTAGAATTTATGACTCATCGTATATTCTGATATTTTGCCAATATCTTTCACCATCAATTTTGATTGTATTTCTAAAGCCTTGTTTGGAAGGGAAAAAGCAAAAAACAACTCCATTCCTTGGTGAATCCAAAAGTATCCCCTGGTCCCCCTTTGTGCCTAGCTGCAGGAGACCCGGGTTCCATCCCTGGGTTGGGGAGATCCCCTGGAGAAGGAAATGGTAACCCACTCCAGTATTCCTATCTGGAGAACCCCATGGACAGAGAAGCCTGGCAGCCCATGGGGTCACAAGGGTTGGACACGACTTAGTGACTACAACCTCCACCACAGCTGGCTCAGTTCCTCTGGGAAAAACAGACAGCCTGATGGTGCTGTCAGTGTAAAACCAGAAATCTCACTTAGGTTTATTAGCAATGGCCAGAAATCCAATGAGCCACCGAACTGACCCACTTTCCTTCATTCTGCTCCAAATATAAACTTTTCTAACTATTGATTTCCCTTGATGTTTTACTCCCTGACTTTAGATATTTCGTTACATTATAGAGAAAAAAGTAATCTTTACTGTGAAGTCCTTCAGCTGCCCACTATCAAATACAACAACCTACACCCTTTTCAGCCCTCCTTTCGTCCAGCTATCTGTCTCTTCTAGTGCAATTGAAGAGATGTCCCTTATTTTATTTAAGGCTAATTTATTTAGACCCTGCTGTGCAGGGTCTCCATTGCTATGAGGGCTTTTCTCTATTTTGGCGAGCAGGAGTCATTCTTCATTGCAGTGCACGGGCTTCTTATTGCAGCGTGTGCACTTCTCATTGCAGTGGCTTCTGTTGTTGCCAGTGATGGGCTCTAGGGCTCATGGGCTTGGTGGATGCAGTTCCCAGACTCTAGAGCACAGGCTCTATAGTTGTGATTCAGCTTAGTTACTCCCTGGCATGTGGGACCTTCCTGGACCAGGGAGAGAACCCACGTCTCCTGCATTGGCAGGCGGATTCTTTACCACTGGACCAGCAGGGAAGACCTATTTAAGATGATTTTTATCGCATAGCTCTGGCTCACTCATAACAATACATTCTCAAAGACCAAAAGAGTAATGAAATTCAGTTAACTCTCCTCCAACTTCAAAACCAACCAAATAACCAACAGGCTAGGCAGTCAATCAGAAAACAGTTTCCAAAACCTGAAAAAGCTATTTTCTGTTTTACCACCATGTTTTCAGTTCACTTCCTGACTCATCAGCAGCTTTTGAAGCTGTTCTAGTGTTTGTTTTTTTTTTTTCCTGCCTCCAAACTGCTGTTTCCAGTATATTTGTCATATCTAGTTATAATGTATATTTCAATTTTTAATTTGTTTCATCTCCTGATAGCATGTATATTTCAATTTTTAATTTGTTTCATCTCCTGATAGCATTTGCCTATAGTGGCCATTTTCTCCTAAAGGATATTTTTCTTCTCTTGTTTTCTTTAAAATCATGTTTCCTTGTTTCAGTCCTATCAGTTTCTGCCTATTTTTTTTTTCCCCTCTAGCCAGGTCTCAAATGTAGATGCTCCAAAACAAGACTATATTTTTAGATCTCTCTACTACTCTGCCTACACACTTTCCTTAGAAATTTTATCTAACCCACTGGCTGCAATAACCATCTATATTATGACAACTATAAATTTTTATTTCCTGCCCCATTCTCTCTAGAGCAGCAGACTCCTGTATACAATTGGCTTGTGAAAACTCTGTGATAAATGTTCATTGTCACAACTAACTCAGTATACATGAAACAAACTCATCTCTCATTTTCTCACTGAAGCTTCAAACCTAGTTCTCGGCCATTCTTTCACATCCCAGTATGTATTATTAACAGACAACTAGTTTATCAAGTCCAAAACTTGAGAACCATGGTTTACTCCTTTTATTTTTTTCACTTCCTACATCTAATCAATAAAAAATAATTATCTTACTCTGGAGTCTTATCTACTCAATTTACTTTGATCCTACTATCAACATCCTTAGATAATCTCATTTTTGAGGTAGTTTGTCCTACAACCCCTAAACCTGTCTCTCATCTTTCATTTTTAACCTCACTCAATTCATTTCCACACGATACCTAGAGTCAATATTTTATTTTTATTTTTTTTTTGGTTTAATTTTTTTTAACTTAAATTTATTTATTTTAATTGGAGGCTAATTTTAAACTGATGTTCAGAGTCTTTGTCAATGCCCAGAACCTTTGACAGGACAGACATGACATCCCTGGATTTTCCCATCCTTCCTCTTTAGCCTTGATTGCCATCACAGTTTCTCATGAACTCTGTTCTCCAAGTACATGGGCTTGTTCATCCTCTTCATCCTGTGTCCCTTTGCCAGACTTAACATCTACTCGTATCTCATGTCTCAGTTTAAATATCTCTTCCTTCAGGATTCTTGAACCCTTATCTAGCTTAGGACTCTCTGCTCCCATAACATCCTTAAGATAGAGTTCATGTTTTTCAGTCACCCAGTCATGTCCTACTCTTTGCAACCCCATGGACTGCAAAGATATATTCCACACTTTGTTATAATTACTTACATAATTTCTGTCTTCTCTACTAGACTGTGAGCTCCATGAAATAAGGACTGTATCTAGCCTGCTTGTTGTTATACTAGAAGTACTTAATGTAATGGTCAGTTTAGACAATATGACCTAAAGGTACTTAATAAATAGTAGTTTACTTTCCCTCTCTCTAACCTTGTGTATCAGCATAGACTGGGTATAGTAAATATGGAAAATAAAAGAGAAACAAAGAAAATGTTTTTATTATTATTCATACCTTCTGGTATATTATTTTGATGCATATTAATATTTTGGTTAATTGTTGTACTTTGTCATTATAGGCTCTCATAAGAAAATGCTTCTATTATACATAGTTAAAACTCTTTTTACAAAGACTTATATTTACTTTCTCCATAATTACTATCCAATTCAATTATCAAGAATTAAAAGGGAGAAAAATAAGCATTTTTCACATATTGGGCATCTTTTTTTTAACCCCTCCAAAAAAGAACTAAAAAATCCAAACTGATTTCCCCAACTTTGAATGATGTTTATTATAAATGAAAAAAATAAGACTATCTTTCCTATTTCAGTTCTTTCATGATTATTATTTTGATGCCCCACTCATTCAGTACATTTTTCTTCTCTTTATTATGATCCTGTTTTGGGTTTTAAAAATTAGCCCCCTCAGCAATCAATGTATTTTTGGCAGGTAATATTATACATGTGCTTGATATGAGTAGTGTTGAGTCTATGAGATATATGATATAGTAAATACATGTTGTAAATATAGTTGTGGCCATTCTTTACATTTTGATGTTATTATATAGTCCTACTCTATCTCCTTTGCAGAAATATATAAACCTGTGTAATGTTGATATGATAATGCAGATATACTTACAGCACTCTCTACCCAAAATATTAGGTGACTTTCAATTGCTTAAAACAAAAAGTTGAATCTCTTAGAATGGTGATCAAAAATCCGAAGTATTTGTCTTTCTAAAAAACTCTTTTAGTCTTTTACTAGTATAATCCACCCATAAATATTGTAATGAAAGTACTGGTTTGAACGCAATCCTAATATGCCTAATACTTACCCATGACTTACCCATTGTTATGAAGTTGCCCCAGTGACTCAGTGGGTAAAGAATAAACCTGCAATGCAGGAGACATAGAACAGGAGGATTTGATCCCTGGGTCAGGAAGGTCCCCTGGAGGAAGAAATGGCAGCCCACTCCAGTATTCTTGCCTGAAAATTCCATGGACAGAGGAGCCTGGTGGGCTGCAGTCCATGGGGTTGCAAAGAGTGAGACATGACTTAGCCACTAAGCACACCCATTATTTCTAAATATCTTATTCCAGTCAGCTTAGAGAAGGAAATGGCAACCCACTCCAGTGTTCTTGCCTGGAGAATCCCAGGGATGGGGAAGCCTGGTGGGCTGCCGTCTATGGGGTTGCACAGGGTCGGACACAACTGAAGCGACTTAGCAGCAGCAGCAGCAGCAGTAAATACCAACATACACATGAATTCTTTATTTCACCCTACAATGACTTTTGTTCTGTTTTCCCTGCGTGCTTCCACTTAATCTTTGTTGTAATTTATAGTAGCCGTGACAAGATACTTTCTTATCCTATCACTGTCTCTGTCTTCCTTGCTCAGTCATGTCTGACTCTTTGAGACCCTATGGACTATAGCCCACCAGGCTCCTCTGTCCATGGGGTTCTCCAGGAAAGAATACTGGATTGGTTTTCCATTTCCTTCTCTAGGGGATCTTCTTAACCAAAGGATTGAACCCGTGTTTTGCACATTGCAGGCAGTTGACCACCAGAGAAGTCCATCACTGTTTACATGTATACAAACCAAGCTTGTATATTCCTTGAAGGCAAGGGACATGGTTTGTTCATCTTCCTCATCCTTGAATTGTTCAGTATATGCACATATTTCTATTGAATTAGAAAAATGATTACTATATTAAAAGGATTGTCTCTAGGCTTTATTTAGCTAATAAATTTTTCACTTGCATTTAAGTGATTTTTCAAGGAAATTAATAATAGTTTGACAAAAGTAGAAGGAAGATTATATGATATAGAAACTGAAAATTTTGCCTGTTAAAGAAGATTGTGGGCTTCCCTGATACCTTAGTTGGTAAAGAATCTACTCCAGTACTCTTGATCTTCTCTTGTGGCTCAACTGGTAAATAATCCACCTGCAATGTGGGAGACCTGGGTTCGATCCCTGGGTTGGGAAGATCCCCTGGAGAAGGGATAGGCTATCCATTCCAGTATTTTGGCCTGGAGAATTCCACGGATTGTATAGTCCATGAGGTCACTCAGAAACCACTGAGCGACTTTCACTTTCACTTTCAAAGGAGATTGTTGTTGTTGTGTCTGACTCTTTTATGACCCCATGGACTGCTGTCCCCCAGGCTTCCCCGTCTGTGGGATCTCTCGGGCAAGAATACTGGAGTGGGTTTCCATTTCCTTCTCTGGAGGATCTTCCTGTCCCAGGGATCAAACCTGCGTCTCGTGCGTTTGCAGGTGAATTCTTTACTGCTGAGCCACCAGGGAAGCCCAGTAAAGGAGATACTGTCAATTAAAGAGGAATTAGATACACAGGTAAAACACTTCTTAAATTTTAGTATAAAACAACAAGAAAAAAAAATCATGGCTTATATAACTTTTAAACAAAATTCTATTTGCATTAAGTAAACTTAAATCAAATTCTACATAATTAGTATCAGTTATTTTCTGTTATGTTATTTAGGATGTCTTTTTAACCACAACATTATGTAGTGAGCTGTGATTGTTGGAAAGGATAATATAGTGTTGAAATATCTGGAAGTTGATCAGAAGTACAGAGGACCAAGTAAAGGAATGGGGAACATCAGTGTGCAGACCATGAGGAAAGCCACAGAGGTGCTGGTCGCCTTCTTCCCTCCATTTCCTTTCTCCTTCCCACCTTTCCTCCCTTCCTTCTTTTTGTCCTTCTTTTCTGTCTAAATTAAGGTTTTTTGTTGTGGTGGAATTTCCCCCTGCCAACTGCCTCCCCCTGCCATTCCAAACTGCTGCTAAGTGAGTTATGTCTAAAAACAAAATGTTCTCCATCTGAGAGAAATCTTTCCAATACATGTGATGCATTAAACTGGCATGGTAGTGAAAGGATTCAATTCCTGTGACCCTCAGTGTTTTAAGGCTTGATTTTATTACCATATCAGATACCAATAGCTCGTCATTTAGATAGGTTAAGAGACTTCTGACTCTTGCAGATTATGTTAGCAAAGGAAATAAAGTTTCCATAATAAAGAACTCCTCACGAATATCTGTCTTATTTTCCTCGATCATAAAAAGCTTTCCAATGCCATCCCTAGTTGAATAGGTTGTCAAGTATTTAGAGGGAACATTTCTTTGCATGAAAATGGGCTGTCATAAAACAACAAGTGTGGCACCTCTCATAAAAATCAGGTCATTTTTATGAATATTTAACTTACTTTGAACTTTTCAGAAGGAAATAGTGACCTTGAAAACTTCTAGTAGCTATACCACATTGTAACACAAAGGCCACCGCTTCTGACATTAATCATGGGGGGTGAATGCCTGAAGCCATTCCTGGCTTTTCAAAGGGAAATATTAAAAGATAGAGGAACATGAAAATATTTATTATAAGCTATTTTATCATAAAAAACCCATGGAAATGATTGAGACCCACCAGCACAGGAGGGTTTTTTAAGACCTATTTTTAACATAAAGTTTACAGTTTTCTGTTTTCATTTCCTGTCAGCTGGAAATCAATATACTAGTAAAGCACTAACAATTTAATAACTTGCCTGCTAAATATTGGTTCAGTGTATTACCTTTTTATTGAGCTATGGAACCTTGATTTATGCAGAACCACAATAGAATTATTCTACATAAGTGAGCAGGCTTTTCTTGTGTTTTAATTTTTCAGACTGTTTACAGAAGTTTCAGGAAGACATTTAAAATTCACAGGAGAAATTCAGTAAGATAAAGAAACAAATATTTAGCCTCCTGTTAACTAAATCCTTTCTTTTGGAGCAGAATATTGACTAGGAACTATAATCCATGGAGGTCAAGAGCCCAAGTTTCAGAATCAAGCAGAAGGTGTGAGCACACCATTAGGTTTAAATTTGGCTAAGATTAAAACAGAGAATAGAAAAGACAGTGTCTCAGCCCTCAATTGGGCAAATATTCAAAATGATGAGACATCACATAATGCATTTTCTAGAGTATGTCTTTAAATGAAGTGCACATGAGCTGTGTTATTTGCTCACTCACTGAATAGAATCCCATATCAAACTTATCTACTGGGGACAAGATCACACTTGTTACATTAAGCCCTTCATACTGGGATTCGTAAGTTCTGGGATTTTATGATTATTAAGTTCATCTTTTATTATACCTTCCAAAGAACAAATACTGTATATAATTTCCTTTGAAATGTATACTATAAGTCTACCTTCCATCTCTTACTTTGCTCCCACCAATAATGTCTGGATCTCCTTTTGACAGCTATTAAGCAAAATATAGTGGAAAAAATTTACTGGTTGCAACTCTGAAAGACATAGGTTCAAATGATCTATATCTGTAGTGTTCAATACAATAAGCAAATGCAAATTAGCCACTGCAGCTAATCAATCAGTTAAAATGTGTTCAGTTCAACTGAGGACATTTTAGGTTAAATTTAAATGTAAAAACATAAAATGTATATAGTATTTTATTATTTTGGTAGGACTATATTTCATTTTAACTATCATTTTATTTTTTTTTTTTTTTTTAAATTTTTAAATTTTTTAAATTTTATTTTATTTTTAAACTTTACATAATTGTATTAGTTTTGACAAATATCAAAATGAATCCACCACAGGTATACATGTGTTCCCCATCCTGAACCCTCCTCCCTCCTCCCTCCCCATACCATCCCTCTGGGTCGTCCCAGCGCACCAGCCCCAAGCATCCAGTATCGTGGATCGAACCTGGACTGGCAACTCGTTTCTTACATGATATTTTACATGTTACAATGTCATTCTCCCAAATCTTCCCACCCTCTCCCTCTCCCACAGAGTCCATAAGACTGTTCTATACATCAGTGTCTCTTTTGCTGTCTCGTACACAGGGTTATTGTTACCATCTTTCTAAATTCCATATATATGCGTTAGAATACTGTATTTATGTTTTTCCTTCTGGCTTACTTCACTCTGTATAATAGGTTCCAGTTTCATCCACCTCATTAGAACTGATTCAAATGTATTCTTTTTAATGGCTGAGTAATACTCCATTGTGTATATGTACCACAGCTTGCTTATCCATTCATCTGCTGATGGACATCTAGGTTGCTTCCATGTCTTGGCTATTATAAACAGTGCTGCGATGAACATTGGGGTACACGTGTCTCTTTCCCTTCTGGTTTCCTCAGTGTGTATGCCCAGCAGTGGGGTTGCTGGATCATAAGGCAGTTCTATTTCCAGTTTTTTAAGGAATCTCCACACTGTTCTCCATAGTGGCTGTACTAGTTTGCATTCCCACCAACAGTGTAAGAGGGTTCCCTTTTCTCCACACCCTCTCCAGCATTTATTATTTGTAGACTTTTGGATCGCAGCCATTCTGACTGGTGTGAAATGGTACCTCATAGTGGTTTTGATTTGCATTTCTCTGATAATGAGTGATGTTGAGCATCTTTTCATGTGTTTGTTAGCCATCTGTATGTCTTTTTTGGAGAAATGTCTATTTAGTTCTTTGGCCCATTTTTTGATTGGGTCGTTTATTTTTCTGGAGTTGAGCTGTAGGAGTTGCTTGTATATTTTTGAGATTAGTTGTTTGTCAGTTGCTTCATTTGCTATTATTTTCTCCCATTCTGAAGGCTGTCTTTTCACCTTGCTAATAGTTTCCTTTGATGTGCAGAAGCTTTTAAGGTTAATTAGGTCCCATTTGTTTATTTTTGTTTTTATTTCCAATATTCTGGGAGGTGGGTCATAGAGGATCCTGCTGTGATGTATGTCGGAGAGTGTTTTGCCTATGTTCTCCTCTAGGAGTTTTATAGTTTCTGGTCTTACGTTGAGATCTTTAATCCATTTTGAGTTTATTTTTGTGTATGGTGTTAGAAAGTGGTCCAGTTTCATTCTTTTACAAGTGGTTGACCAGATTTCCCAGCACCACTTGTTAAAGAGATTGTCTTTAATCCATTGTATATTCTTGCCTCCTTTGTCGAAGATAAGGTGTCCATATGTGCGTGGATTTATCTCTGGGCTTTCTATTTTATTCCATTGATCAATATTTCTGTCTTTGTGCCAGTACCATACTGTCTTGATAACTGTGGCTTTGTAGTAGAGCCTGAAGTCAGGTAGGTTGATTCCTCCAGTTCCATTCTTCTTTCTCAAGATCGCTTTGGCTATTCGAGGTTTTTTGTATTTCCATACAAATTGTGAAATTATTTGTTCTAGCTCTGTGAA
Organism: Bos taurus; assembly: GCF_002263795.3. Classification (NCBI taxonomy): domain Eukaryota; kingdom Metazoa; phylum Chordata; class Mammalia; order Artiodactyla; family Bovidae; genus Bos; species Bos taurus. Next base: position 4,187,190 of record NC_037335.1, read on the forward strand.
GAATACTGTTGGTAGCTTGATAGGGATTGCGTTGAATCTATAAATTGCTTTGGGTAGTATACTCATTTTCACTATATTGATTCTTCCAATCCATGAACATGGTATATTTCTCCATCTATTAGTGTCCTCTTTGATTTCTTTCACCAGTGTTTTATAGTTTTCTATATATAGGTCTTTAGTTTCTTTAGGTAGATATATTCCTAAGTATTTTATTCTTTCCGTTGCAATGGTGAATGGAATTGTTTCCTTAATTTCTCTTTCTGTTTTCTCATTATTAGTGTATAGGAATGCAAGGGATTTCTGTGTGTTGATTTTATATCCTGCAACTTTACTGTAGTCATTGATTATTTCTAGTAATTTTCTGGTGGACTCTTTAGGGTTTTCTATGTAGAGGATCATGTCATCTGCAAATAGTGAGAGTTTTACTTCTTCTTTTCCAATTTGGATTCCTTTGATTTCTTTTTCTGCTCTGATTGCTGTGGCCAAAACTTCCAAAACTATGTTGAATAGTAATGGTGAAAGTGGGCACCCTTGTCTTGTTCCTGACTTTAGAGGAAATGCTTTCAATTTTTCACCATTGAGGATAATGTTTGCTGTGGGTTTGTCATATATAGCTTTTATTATGTTGAGGTATGTTCCTTCTATTCCTGCTTTCTGGAGAGTTTTTATCATAAATGGATGTTGAATTTTGTCAAAGGCTTTCTCTGCATCTATTGAGATAATCATATGGTTTTTATTTTTCAATTTGTTAATGTGGTGTATTACATTGACTGATTTGCGGATATTGAAGAATCCTTGCATCCCTGGGATAAAGCCCACTTGATCATGGTGTATGATCTTTTTAATGTGTTGTTGGATTCTGATTGCTAGAATTTTGTTAAGGATTTTTGCAAGCTGGTTCTTTGAAAGGATAAATAAAATTGACAAACCATTAGCCAGACTCATCAAGAAACAAAGGGAGAAAAATCAAATCAACAAAATTAGAAACGAAAATGGAGAGATCACAACAGACAACACAGAAATACAAAGGATCATAAGAGACTACTATCAACAATTATATGCCAATAAAATGGACAACGTGGAAGAAATGGACAAATTCTTAGAAAAGTACAACTTTCCAAAACTGGACCAGGAAGAAATAGAAAATCTTAACAGACCCATCACAAGCATGGAAATTGAAACTGTAATCAAAAATCTTCCAGCAAACAAAAGCCCTGGTCCAGACGGCTTCACAGCTGAATTCTACCAAAAATTTAGAGAAGAGCTAACACCTGTCCTGCTCAAACTCTTCCAGAAAATTGCAGAGGAAGGTAAACTTCCAAACTCATTCTATGAGGCCACCATCACCCTAATACCTAAACCTGACAAAGATCCCACAAAAAAAGAAAACTACAGGCCAATATCACTGATGAACATAGATGCAAAAATCCTTAACAAAATTCTAACTATCATTTTAAAACATGATAACAGCTTGTAAGATATCAGAGTCACATTTTAGTACACATATTACATACATGCTTAATTTCTAGCATTGCTTGTATACACACTATTGATCTATTTGGTGTCAATGAATTGACTCAATTTGAATGACTGTTTATAGACTCATGTAACATCTATCTCTGCTTCATTGACTACACTAAAGCCTTTCATTGTGTAGATCAGAACTGTGAACAATTCTTAAAGAGATGGGAATACCAGACCACCTTACCTGCCTTCTGAGAAATCTGTACGCAGGACAACAAGCAACAGTTAGAACTGGACATGGAACAACTGACTGGTTACAAATTGGGAAAGGGTTACATGGCTGTATATTGACACCTTGTTTATTTAACTTATATGCAGAGTACATCATGCAAAATGCAAGGCTGGATGAAGCCCAAGCTGGAATCGAGATTGCCGGGAGACATATCAATAACCTCAGATATGCAGATAACACCACTCTTATGGCAGAAAGAGAAAAGGAATTAAAGAGCCTCTTGATGAAGGTGAAAGAGAAGAGTGGAAAAGCTGGCCTAAAGCTCAGCATTCAAAAAGTGAAGATCATGGCATCTGGTCCCATCACTTCATGGCAAATGGATAGGGAAACGATGGAAACAGTGACAGACTTTATTTCCTTGGGCTCCAAATCACAACAGACAGTGAATGCAGTCATGAAATTAAAAGATGCTTGCTCCTGGAAGAAAAGTAATGACATACCTATAGAGAGTATTAAAAAGCAGAGACATTACTTTGCCTACAAAGGTCATGTAACCACAACCACGATTTTTCCAGTAGTCATGTAAAGAAATTTACAAATTTCTCAGAAGGCAGGTAAGGTGGTCTGGTATTCCCATCTCTTTAAAAATTTTCCACAGTTCTGATCTACACAGTGAAAAGCTTTAATGTAGTCAATGAAGCAGAAGTAGATGTTACATGAGTCTATAAACAGTCATTCAAGTTGAGTCAATTCATTGACACCAAATAGATCAATAGTGTGTATACACACAATGCTAGAAATGAAGCGTGTGCCTAATATGTGTACTAAAATGTGACTCTGATATCTTACAAGCTGTTATCGTGTTTCAAAATGATAGTTAAAATGAAATATAGTCTTACCAAAATAATAAAATACTATATGCATTTTATGTTTTTACATTTAAATTTAACCTAAAGAAAGCTGAGTGCTGAAGCACTGATGCCTTTGAATTGTGGTGCTGGAAAAGACTCTTGAGAACCCCTTGGATAACAAGGATATATGACCAGTCCATCCTAAAGGAAATCAACCCTGAATATTCATTGGAAGGACTGATGCTGAAGCTGAAACTCCAGTACTTTGGCCAACTGATGTGAAGAGCCAACTATTGGAAAAGACCCTGATGCTGGGAAAGATTGAAGGCAGGAGGAGAAGGGGACGACAGAGGATGAGATGGTTGGATGGCATCACTGACTCAGTGGACATTTGTTTGAACAAACTCCAGGAGATGGTGAAGGACAGGGCAGCCTGGAGCACTGTAGCCCAGTGTGCTGCAATCCATGGGGTCACAAAGAGTCGGACACAACTGAGAGACTGCACAATGACATTGCACTATTTATTTGAATATTTTATGCCAACAGCAGAGGGTACTGATATCTATATAACTCAAAATGGGTAAATAAGCTGAAATATTGTTATTTAAATTTTAGCATAATTAAATTATTTTCTGGTTTGAAAAAACAAGTATTTTTTTTTTTAATTTAAATAATTCACTTACTGCTGATGCAGAGTAGAACTACAACATAGAAGCTACGGTCTAGTAAAAATGAAAAGAGAAAATAAATGTCAATTCTTATGTCACAAATTAATGATGAATAGCAATGAACTTTGGCAGTGCAAAATGTGAAACTCTTTACTGTGTAAAAACATCTTAAGATAATAAAGTGGACAATATTAAGAACCATCCTCAGCAAATACATAGTGAGTGTATAAGTTTCCTCCCAATGGTCAGGGAAGAACTGATAAAATCTGATGCTTGAAATTAGGTCAGTTTTAGAAGATACAGCTATTGCCTTATCTTACTCCAATCAAATTTAGAAAAAAATGCAATAACGCTGGTCTGGAAAATAAATACAGTATTTCTTTATGTATTCCTTGACATCATCAAGCAGTCAGGGGCCATATGACTGTACCTAGTATCTTTCTAGGCTGGGATTAAAGAAATACTGTAAGGAAGTTAAAATAATGGAGAAAGAATATATGCATATATGTGTGCATGTATGCATATATATGTCTGTGTATATCTCTAAATATGTACTTTTATATGTGTGTGTGTTTACTCAGTTTAGACCAGTTCTTTGCAACCCATGGACTGTAACCCAGCAGGCTCCCCTGACCATGGAATTCTCCAGGGTAGAATACTGGAGTGATTGCCATTTCCTTCTCCAGGGAATCTTTTGGATTCAGGGCTTGAACCCATGTCTCCTGCATTGGCAGGTGGGTTCTGTACCACTGAGCCAGCAGGGACGCCCAGGCACATTTATACTGCCTGGAAATAAAGCTTACATAAATAAGTTTAAGTAAAATAAGCACTGGCCGTCTGAAAGTGTCCTACAAATGCCAAGCAGACCATTGTTTGGTTAAAACAATTTTGTGAGAAGACCCACCAGGGCTGTCTCAAATCTACATCTGCTGCCACACCTGATGAGGCAAGTGCTCTGATCATGCACAAGATCAGAGAAATGCCTGATTCACCTCTGTGCCTCTGAGTCTTCTCAAGATTCCAGCCATGATTCCCCATGACCAGGGGAGGACTCTGACTGGAGGGGATCTGCACATACTCCTCTGTGTCTGACACATCTGAGAAATGCCAAACAGAAGTGATAGACTTGTCCACTCCTTCCTTGCCCAAGACCAGTATGGTCTCTGAACAGATCCCTCCAGCCTTTAAATATGCTTACGGGATGGGACTTCCCTGGCAGTCCAGCAGTTAAGACTTCGCCTTCAAATGCAGGGGGTGCAGTCTCCATCTCTGGTCCAGAAACTAAGATCCCACATGCCTTGCAGCCAAAAACTCAAAATATAAGACAGAAGTAATATTGGAATAAATTCAATAAAGACTTTAAAAAAAATACTCACAGGGAGACGTTAAAATCAAACTCCAAAGGAGAACAACATGGTCAGGTTTTAGTGGAAAAAAGTGAAATGTGTTCTTAAAAAAGTTTATTGTTGATAACACTTCCCTGGTGGCTCAGACAGTAAAGAATCTGCCTGTTATGCAGGAGACATAGGTTCTATCCCTGGACTGGGAAGATCCCCTGGAGGAGGAAATGGCAACCCACTCCAGTATTCTTACCTGGAGAATCCTATCAACAGAGGAGCCTGGTGGGCTACAGTCTATGGGGTCACAACAGTCAGACGTGACTGAGCAACTTTCTTCCCAAGCAGAAGTATACCATATGAAGAATTTTCTGAATGTGCTGCCTAAAATTAATGAAAGTCTTTGTCACAGCATTGTGGCAAGAAAGATAAAAATCTAACACATGAAGTTAGTCAAAGGTTATCTTTAGTGAGTGGCAGGAAAGTATTAAAAAAGTATTATTTCTGTGAGAACGCCAGCCTTTCTTTAATACTGTGTTCATATCAGCAATTTCTGCCCTCGGCTGGGTGGCCGGGTTCCAGGCTTTCAAATCCTCTCCCTCTCCGTGAGGATGAATGCTGTTTCCTTGAAATACAGCTCCTCTTGTACTTCAAGGAAATGAGATTTTACTTGAGCAAGCTGAAGTCTTAATTTTGGTTCTTTTCAGAGTAATAATTTATATGGAAAGCCCCACAGATGGATGTTTATATTGGATATAATAACTTAAGACTTATTTTATCTGAAAATGGAATTAGAGCTTCTTGATGCCAAAATACTGAACTAAATCATTCAAGGTTATGCTTCCATGGTTCAGTGCTATTAGAAGCCCCGTCTTCTTCCAATGAAGTGTCCATGTCAGCCTTGCCCCCTTCCTCACACGAAATCACTCACACAAAAAAAGATATTACTGTCACAAAAGCCAGTGAATGAACAAAATATTTAGAAAACAGAAAACAGACAAGGCTGAGTGAAGGATAAAACCTTAGTTTTTACAAATGAACTTTGATAATGAATGTAGAAGAAACCTTTGGGTTTATACAGTTTTATACATTATATTAGTTGAAGCAGAAACAGCCAGAAGGAAAGTCAATTTATGACTAAAATTTGAAATTAAAATAAGAGCATTTCATTTGTAGTTTTAAAGAGACAAAATAGGTGCTATAATCGTCAGTGTACCAATGTATTAAATCTATGATGTGATTTATAATAAATTGGGAATTTATTCCATATAGTTAAAGCTATGGTTTTTCAGTAGTCATGTGTGGATGTGAGAGTTGATGCTGAGTGGAAGAAAGAATTAATGCTTTCGAATTGTGGTGGTGGAAAAGGCTCTTGAGAATCCCTTGGACTTCAAGAAGATCAAACAAGTCAATCCTAAAGGAAATCAACCCTGAATATTCATTAGAAGGACTGATTCTGAAGCTGAAGCTCTAATACCTAGGTCACCTGCTGCAAAGTGCTGACTCATAGAAAGACCCTGATGCTGGGAAAGAGTAAAGCCTGGAGGAGGAAGGGGCAACAGAGGATGAGATGGTTGGATGGCATCACAGTCTCAATAGACATGAATGGAGTAAACTCTGGGAGATAGGGAAGGACAGGGAAGCCTGGTGTGCTGCAGTCCATGGGGTCTCATAGAACTGGACATGACTTAATGACTGAATAACAACAAAGCCATTCGTGTTTCCTGCTCCATTCAAAACTTTTGGAAGTTTTATATTTGAAAAATAGATTAAATTATAATATGCCTGGTGTTAAGTGGTGAAAAACTAATGATTACTTCTGACAGAAGGGGATTTTTTGTACATTATATAACATATTGCAGTGGGCTTTAGTTACCGTTACCATTGAATCACCCTCATTTTCTTCAGAGCTTGAATTGTCCTCTAGTTAAAAAAAATCTGAGAAGTTTATCAAAGAAATTAGAAAGGTACTTTATTATTATAGCACATCAACACTGTATACAAATGCAAATGCTTGCCTACTACTGACTAACAACTAACATGTGGACCTCCCATAAGATGGCTATTATAAATTAGCTTCTCTCTAACTAGTACAAGAGTTGCTTCCGTCTCCTTTTTTGTATACTCTTATAATCTGTAAAATGACTATCCCTCCATTATGATTTATTTTGAATTTTTTAGAAGTAAAGTCAACTTTATTACACTCATATAAATATGCCAGACAATGGTAATTTTTGAGAGTACCTATCAGTTCCTAGAAGTTACACCCATTATATGTGAGTTTTGAAAGTACACTGACTAAAATGCTTATACACTGTAATGGCAGCCGGACATTCTATAAATATCAATACTTTTCCCTAATTTATAGGGGACCATTGAGCATCACTTGGCTACTGTCTTTCATATAAAGATCAGAGTAGAAGTTATAATTTTGAATTTCTGTGGCTTATTTATCCCTTAAGCCAAAAAAGGAAAATGTCAGGGTTCCCAATTCAGAGCAAGTCACCTGCTAATCAAATTAGGAGCATCTAAGAAATCATAGAAAAGTGAACTGAAAGTGTTTCTCGTATCTGACTCTTTGGGACCCAATGGGCTACAATCCCTGGACTCTAGAATCCATGCGATTCTTCAGGCAAGAATACTGGAGTGGATTGTCATGCCCTTCTCCAGGGAATCTTCTCAACCCAGGGATCAAACTTTCATCTCTTATGTCTCCTGCATTTCAGGCAGCTTCTTTACCACTGAGCCACCAGGGAAGCACTGATAAGCCATTGAGAGACTCCCACTTGGTTCTGCCTACATTTTAAGAACTTCCTGATTTTACCACTACTGGTTTAGGTCTGCCAACTCCATGAAAAACTGTAAATGTACTAGATTATCAGCTGGACAATCCAAGACTGTTTTTCCAACATGACCTGAATCCTGCTGCCTGAAGCAGTATTTCCAATATGTTGTCAGAGCCCAAGGAAAATGCTTTAATGCCCGGTCAGGACAGAGTTCTTCCTAAAAAAATTGTTCCAGACCATCTAATCTCCTTATATATGTCACAGGGTAGTCCCATGGACGGAGGGCCTGGTAGGCCGTAGTCCATGGGGTCGCTAAGAGTCGGATACAACTGAGCGACTTTACTTTCACTTTTCATTTTCATGCATTGGAGAAGGAAATGGCAACCCACTCCAGTGTTCTTGCCTGGAGAATCCCAGGGATGGGGGAGCCTCATGGGCTGCCGTCTATGGGGTCACACAGAGTCAGACATGATTGAAGCGACTTAGCAACAGCAATATCAGACTTATACAACACATTACATAATGCCACGTCTGTGACTGTGTCCTCAGCTGATCACCTGGGAGCCTGAGAGGTCATCACCCTATAGCCCTTGTCCTCTGCTAAGATACCTTGGGGAACTGGCCAAGACCTTGATTTCCTTTAAATGTTTTCCTAGGATCATAGGGCTTCCCAGGTGGCTCAGTGGTAAAGAATCCTCCTATCAATGCAGGAGATGCAGAAGACTTGGGTTTGATCCCTGGGTCAGAAGATCCCTTGGAGAAGGGAATGGCAACCCACCCCAATATTCTTGCCTGGGGAATCCATGGACAGAGGAGCCTGGCAGGCTATAGTCTATGAGGTTGCAAAGTCTGACACAACTGAGCACACATACTCATGGATCATCAGTTCAGTTCAGTTCAGTCGCTCAGTCGTGTCCAACTCTTTGCGACCCCAGGAATCGCCAGGCCTCCCTGTCCATCACCAACTCCCGGAGTTCACTCAGACTCACGTCCATCGAGTCAGTGATGACATCCAGCCATCTCATCCTCTGTCGTCCCCTTCTCCTCCTGCCCCCAATCCCTCCCACCATCAGAGTCTTTTCCAATGAGTCAACTCTTCACATGAGGTGGCCAAAGTACTGAAGTTTCAGCTTTAGCATCATTGCTTCCAAAGAAATCCCAGGGCTGATCTCCTTCAGAATGGACTGGTTGGATCTCCTTGCAGTCCAAGGGACTCTCAAGAGTCTTCTCCAACACCACAGTTCAAAAGCATCAATTCTTCAGTACTCAGCCTTCACAGTCCAACTCTCACAACCACACATGACCACTGGAAAAACCATGGATCATAGGAGAAGGCAAATAAACCACCATTCAGGAACAGATTTTGGTACCCACTCTTCCTTAAGGGAAATTTTCTGTTTTGTGTATGTGTGTGAAGTTCAGAAATGAAAAGAAGCATGCAATCTCAACACAGAATGGGAAAAACACAGCTGGTGCACTTTGATTGTATACTGAGCTTTTCTTTCAAGAGTCAGACTCTGTGATAGGATATATTCAGTTATTTTAAAGCCTTCACATTCACCAAACCAATATGAGTTCCTAGACTCATGGATTTACACGCAAGCTGAAGGTACTAAATCTCTTTTGAGAAATGGTGTATGCAAGATTACATTAAAAACAGACTGAGAATCTAACCATAACTTAATTATGCATACTTAATTATCTGGTGGCTCAGAAGGTAAAGAATCTGACCCAGGGCTTGAACCCACATCTCATGTCTCCTGTATTGGTAGGCGGATTCTTTACCATTAACGCCATTTGTGAAGCACCTAAAACTGTGTAAGAGGAGGATATAATCCAAAGTAACACCATCAAAGCACATAATACAATTGGTTGAAAATACAGTTGAGCACGCCCAGCAAAGGAAGGTGTGAATTTCCTCATCCTTCATCTTAATGGCAACATTTTGTACAAAGCTACATGGAGCACTCCTTTCATATTTCATGAGTTCTATTTGCTTGACTTCAAAATGCCAAATTTGCCTGTGAACAGTGCTTTAATATTCATGGGTTTTTGAGATGGCTTTGACACTTGTCAACTGGAGAAATGGCTTCATCAGGAAAGAATCTGACTTGTGACTTCCAGCACACACATAAAATCATGTAGTCATTCACATATGCATCCTATTTGAGAGGTATTCGGTAATAGCTATATTTTATGAAAATGATATAGACAAATTCCTTATAAAAAGGTAGGATGGTTTTAAGTCTTATTTGGATATATACTTAGTATTCCAGAAAATTTTGTTAACTCCAGACATATAATAATGGAGCTATTTTGAGAGGACATAGCTCAGTAAGTATGCCAGAAATCCTGTAGACTACAAATCTTCACAGTGTAGATCACACCCATCTGTGTAGAGTACTTATATGTATTTTTCTCTGTATAATTCAATAATACATTAAGTACCTCAGTTTAGGGCGGGGCGGGGGGAGCGGGGAATCATAACATCTCTCTTTAGCCCTAAGCATTTACATTCTAGTTCTTGAGTGTTTTGTTAGTTTTCCACACAGTAAAAATAAAATGAAAATGTACCTGTGAACCAGTGTTCATTGACCTTAATCTTAAAAGGCCTGTGAAATTTTCACAAAATGTCAGGGTTACTAATACACTGAATAAATTATAAAGAAACACAATCTTTACAAGACTTAGGCTGTCTGTTATTTCATTGTATTCTTCCATAAATCTTATGAATTAGGAGAACCAATAGCATAAGTCACCTTTGGATTGATAATAATATCTAATAGTTATTGAATACTCACTACATTCCAAGAGTGCTTGGCATTATATATAAATGCAGGAGACATAAGAGACACAGGGTTGATCCCTGGGTCAGGAAGATCCCCTGGAGAAGGGCATGGCAACCCACTCCAGTATTCTTGCCTGGAGAATCCACATGGACAGAACCTGGCAGGCTACAGTCCATGGGGTTGCAAAGAGTTGGACATGACTGAAGCAACTGAACATGCATATATAAATAAATGTACATGTGTATACACACACACACATACACATTGGTTTAATTTAGGTGCTATTGCTAATGTTTTCTGAGGATGATACAGATTGAATAACTTGTCCCATATTTCACTGCTAATAAGTAGTAGAGTCAGTTCTGAGAGTCTTTGCCCCGACAAAACCTAAACTATCAGAACATAAACTACAGTGAGCACTCAGCTCTCAGGCCTACGCTGGCATTGTTCCAATTCTTTTTTCACATTTGGGTATTCTTACTGATTAGCATCTTTACTTCATTGAATTTTAGGCTTGAAATAATCTCCTTTTTAAATTTTAACCTGTCATTACTGAAAGTTATTCTAAGGATAATGTGAATATGAATTCTTGAAATTCAGTCTCTTTTTAAATTCATTTTTCTTCTTGTTCTCTAAGTTCTATATAGTCAAACAGGCAGCAAAAACAACAAAGACAATCAATGGAATGAGGACTTGTTCCAATAGTGCATTTGGAGAGTGGAATATTACCTAATAGCATTCAGTGATTGATTCAATATGTATAAAAACATACAGTTCCTGAAATATTCATTTTGAAGTAGTTGTTGAGAAAGTGGATCCCAGATCCCAGACCATCTTATTCACCTTTGAGTATATGTACTGTGACTGAACAGGAATCCATGTAAGAGCTTCTCTTCTCTGTGTATATACGTGGGCTGCTTTGTTGTTGTTCAGTTTCTAAGTCGTGTCCAACTCTTTGCAACCCCATGGACTGCAGCACACCAGACTTCCCTGTCTTTCACTATCTCGCGAAGTTTGCTCAAAATCATGCCCATTTAGTCAGTGATGCTTTCCAACCATCTCATGCTCTGTTGCCCCCTTCTCTTCCTGCACTCAATCTTCCCTGGCATCATGGTCTTTTCCAATGAGTAGGCTCTTTGCATCAGGTGGCCAATGTATTGAGCTGCTTAGGATGATTAAAAAAAAAAACTGACATTGGAACAGAAATTCTACTGAACCTGCCATCTGTACAGCAATCCTCATCCATTTCCCTAAGTGGCACTTTCTCTCGTTCTCGGTGGTGTCAATTTAGGCATTGTTTCCAAAGATATCTGATCCTCTTCCTTCTCATCAGTTTCTACAGATGCCCATACCTACTTCATGGAGAACTGGCAACAGTCAGGCTATAACTCAAAACAAGCTCCCATGAAGATATTACAACTGTATCCACATCTTCCTCTTCCCTAATGTTCTGCTGTAAAAACTTCACAGCTCTACCTATGCTCTGAATGCGGCCTCATTTCACTGCCTCACAATCAGAAGGCTTGTAGTTCTCTTTTTTATCTGCTAGATTTTCAAATCCTCGAATCATTTAGAATGGAGTAGACTATGCTGGAAAAAAAAAAAAAAAAACTCTAATCATCTTGAAACCCTGAGCTACACAGCTCCACCCCTATCATTATCTCCTACTCAATTCTCCAAATGAGTTTCAGTCTCTGAAAGTGATCATCAAAGGCATCTATGACTTTATTGCTTTTTAAACAAAGTTCTACAGACAGTCTTTCTCAGATCTTCTCTTATATATATATATATATATATAGATACATCCTCATATTTTCCTGGCTTTTTATTTCTAGTCTCAGTTAGACTTATCTCTATATGATCTTTCATATTGGTATTAGTCAGAGTTTTAAGTGCTTGCTTTCTTCTCAGTGAAATATCTTTTTCTCCAGCACCAGGTCAGTTTGCTAAAGAGCATTTATAGCTTCTATTTGCCAGTTTAATAGATACAAGCAGCCATTGCTTTGCATAATTCTTGAGAAGCTATGAGTTACATGGACTCTGTAACATGAGTGTCAATTACCACAGTTCACTTAAATAATACACCAGCCCTCCCCATCACACCAGTGTGACCGCCACATATTAACTATGAGTACAGACTTTGCTGGTAGTGCTTGAGTCCACCATTTGTTCTATAGATAATAGATGCTCACCATGATCAGCAACTGCACGCATCGCTTCTTTGAGATCTCTTGGTGGCTGTTCATGGTGCATCTCCATGCAGCTCATACACCCAGCGGACCCTGTTGTGTTTCCTAATCGACTCCCAGGCATAAATCCATGTGAGGTTTTACAGACATGGATAATCAAAAGGGAATTGGTCAAGAAAGATGAAAGTGCAGTAAGAAACAAAAAGTGCTAATTCTGCTATGAAATGTATATGGAACACAGAATGAAGCTGCAGAGGAGATGGCTGACCAGGAAATACTGATGCTGCCGTGGCCTGAGAGGCACGAGGTGCTCCTCTGCTGAGATGTTTTCTCTTTGCCTTCATGACAGGCCTCTTTTCCTGGTATCATGGGGTTCCACTGGGAAAGCTGTTTTGTAAGACATCCTTGTTATATTCTTCAAGAGTGTTGATTTTTGTTTTTGCTGGCAGTTTTTCTAGTTGGGCTTAAACTGCAAATTGTTTTTTTATTTATTTTTTAATTGAAGTGTAGTTGATTCACAATCTTATTTTAGTTTATGGTATACAGCACTGTGATTCACATATATATGTGTGTGTGTGTGTGTGTGTGTGTGTGTATAGTTGTCTTGTGTGTGTGCTCATTTGTGTCTGACTCTTTGCATCCCATGGACTGTAGCCCACCAGGCTCCTCTGCCAATGGAATTTTCCAGGCAAAAATCCTAGAGTGGGTTACCATTTCCTTCTCCAGGGAATCTTCCCAACCCAGGATTGAACCCATGTCTCATGCATCTCCTGCACTGACAGGCAGGATTCTTTACCACTTTAGCCACCTGGGAAGCTATATATATATATATATATATATATATATGCTCCAAAATCATTGTAGATGGTGATTGCAGCCATGAAATTAAAAGACACTTACTCCTTGGAAGAAAAGTTATGACTTTAGCCACCTGGGAAGATACATATATATATATATATATATATATATATATATATATACACACACATATATACATATGTATATATATACACACATAATATATATGTATGTACATGCTATATATGTATATGTATGGACTTCCCTGGTAGCTCAGTGGTCCAGAATCCACCTACCAATGCAGGAGACGCATGTTCAATCCCTAGATGGAGACGATCCCTGGAGAACTAAATGGCAATCCACTGCAGTATTCTTGCCTGAAAAATCCTATGGATAGAGGAGCCTGGTGGGCTATAGTCCATGCGGTCACAAAGAGTTACTCACAACTGAAGCTACTTTAACATGCATGCAAGCCTGCTGGGTTTTGTGGTTAAGCAAACCTGCTTTCTCCAGTATTCATTAGCTTATGGGTTTCCCATATTTTTCTACTTACAGTCCCCTAGTGGGGTTACATATTTAATCACCTATTTTGTCCCTTATCTGTCTCTATCAATAATGGGGAGAAGCCCACCACTCAGCTTCTCCAGCAGGAATAGTGAATCATGAGGAAGCTGTCAGGACAGGCAGAGTCTACAAAACAGAGTACAGCTGAGAAAATATTTCAGGAAATACAAGTGAAAGCAGCCCCTGGAGACTTTCAGACAAAAATGTAGAAGAAAGAAGAGTGGAAAATATGCTGAAGCAGGTGGGACTGAAATTGTTTCATTAAAGTAAATATGGAATTGGTGGTCTATATCAGGACATGAAGTTTAGGCCAATTCGTTCTATGAAAATGACTTGGGTGTCTCTAATTTTAACATTCTTTATTCCAAACTGGCTTCCCCGGGAGCTCAGTGAAAGAGAATCCTCCTGCAATTCAAGAGATGCAAGAGACACAGGTTTGATCCCTGGATCAAGAAAATCCCCTGGAGGAGGAAATGAAAACCCACTCCAGTATTCTTGCCTGGACAATCCCATGGTCAGAGGAGCCTGGTGGGCTATGGTCCATGGGGTCACAAAGAGTCAGAAATGACTAAAGCAACTGAACACAATTCAAACTAATGTAATTGAGATGAAGTTAATTTAAGTTTTTATTCTTATGGTTAGAAGGAAAACTTCAGGGTGACACAACAATTCTTGGCTTAGATTTTAAATGATAAAACTATTCATGAGCCATGATTACATGAGCCAACAAGAAGTATCAGTCTTTTGGATAACATATATCTATGAAATAGTTTAGCTATTATAATGAGGGAAACACTGTAACAGAAACACACATACACAGTATCTGTCAAGATTCCTAGGGTATCTGGTTTTGTAGTAAGAACGTGTTGGAAGAGAAAATGAAATGCAGAGTGAAAAATAGAACATTAAAAATCAGTGCATATACAGAATTTTGCATATGAAAGACATATGTTATATAACATCAGTAATAAACAATTTAAATACCTAGAAAATGTTTTACATTAACATCAAAGGCATCTCCTTGCAAAAAATTTTTATCAGATTGCCATCTGTATATTTGTTCTCATTTTTTTCTCAGTTGTACTCTTTTGCAACTTGCCAGGGATTTTGATTTTTATATTTTTCAAGAGGAGACAGGGGTAACAGAGGATGAGATGGTTGCATGGCATCACTGACTCCATGGACGTGAGTTTGAGCAAACTCTGGGAGATAGTGGAGGACTAAGGAGCATGGCATGCTGCAGTCTGTGGGGTCATGTCTCTAAGTCAGACATGACTTTGCGACTGAACAATTTTTCATTTCATTTCCTCAGATTTTGCTTTACCATGCTGAATATATATATTTTTTGGTTTTGATCACATGACAGTCTTACACTGTCTTTCACATACTCCAGAATAAATATTTAAGTGAGGAAAATTATTTTTCTTATCAACTCAGATGGCACTATGACATCAATAATTATTATTCATTGTGAAAATAATAACCAGCTGTCGATACTGTAATACTATTTGAATATATAGTTTTGGTTATTCCTCACAGTAACTCATAAATATGAGTGACAATATCTTTAATACGGGGTTTCTCAAGTGGCTCAGTGGTAAAGAATCTGCTTGCCAATGCAAGAGACACAGGAGACGCAGGTTCGATCCCTGGGTAGGGAAGATCCTCTGCATGGGGAAATGGCAATCCACTCCAGTATTCTTGCCTGGAGAATCCCAGGGACAGAGGAGCCTGGTGTGTTACAGTCCATCGGTCCACAGAGTCAGACATGACTGAGCAGCTGAGCACACTGTCAGCACATCTTTAATTTAGAACGGTCAAAGCTGGGGCCCAGAGAGGCTGAGTGACCTGCCCAGATAACATGACAAGAAACTGGATTCCAACTGTGCTTTCCACCCTGCAGTACTTTCTCCACTTGATGATAGTTATTTAACACTTTAGAGTCACTAAACTACTAATTGCTTTTTTAAGTTGTCTACTGTTGGCTTGCAACTGTATTCTGTAATTCAGTATGAATCAGTTATATTTCAGTATCTACAATATCATCTTTCCTTAATTGGCTGAGTAAGATTACATACCATATTGCTGATTCAACATTGCTATTTATTCTTTGTAAAATCATTTATAAAGCACTTAAATCAACAGTACAAAATGCCATTCTTAAAGTTCTGAGGAAGAAAAGAAAAATTAAAGTCCAAATACCTGACTGTTTGCTATTTCTGATTGCTAATCAAACCATTTCATTGTTTTACATAATGTTGGTGATTGCTTGAGTTGGGAACATTTTCAATTTCAGTTTATTCATCCATATGAATCAGAACATTGTCAATCACAGTTTGAGGGAAAATAGTTAATTTAGGATGGTGCTACTCTGTATGAAGTTTGCCCTTTGCCAAAGGCAAAAGTTGACCTTTGTTTTGAAGTCATCTTACTGTTGAGTTTCCTAACATTCAGTGGTAATGAGGTATCAGTTAAATTAATGAAAATCTCTACATGTCACTCTAATGCATTCAATCAGTGAGAATATTTGCATGAGGACATGGTCTCAATGAGAAGTTTCAAGCAGAACCAGAAAGACCTTTCATTGACTGCCTCTGCTTGAGTAAGTCAGGGACGTTTCTAATCTAGTCCTAGAGGAATTCCAGACATACTATCCTGGGTTGGCACCCTAACTGTATTAATCCCTGGATCTAGAATGATGGAGCATCTAAAATGAGTCAAAGGGCGTTTTTATTTTCTGGTCAACAAAAGCATAATCCCTGATTTAGAATTATCTCACTGAGCACTATTTTTGTTTAATTGAAGTATGGTTGATTTACAGTGTTGTGCCAATCTCTGTTGTATAGAAAAGTGACTCTGGTTTATACATATATATACATTCTTTTTGAAATATTTTTTCCATTATAATTTAGCCCTGGAGACTGGATATCATTCCCTGTACTATGCAGGAAGACGTTGTTATCCATTCTCTGTGTAATAGCGTGTATCTGTCAACGACAAATAAACAGTCCATCCGTCTCCCTACCGCCTCCCCTTGGTACCCACAAGCCTGTTCTCTATGTCTGGGGTTCAGTTTCTGTCTTTCAGACACGTTCACTTGTGTCATACTTTAGATTCCTGTATAAGTGACGTCATATGGTCCTTGTCTTTCTCTTTCTGACTTACGTCATACAGTGTGATAATCTCTGTTGTTGTTGTTTAGTCACGTTTAACTCTTTGTGACTCCGTGGGCTGTATCATGCCAGGCTTCCCTGTCCATCACCAACTCCCAGAGATTGCTCAAACTTATGTCCATTCACTCAGTGATGCCATTTAACCATCTCATCCTCTGTCTTCCTCTTCTCCTCCTGCCTTTTATCTTTCCTAGCATCTGGGTCATTTCCAATGAGTCAGCTCTTCTCATCAGGTGGCCAAAGTGTTGGAGCTTCAGCTTCAGCATCAGTCCTTCCAATGAATGTTTAGGGTTGATTTCCTTTAGGATTGACTGGTTTGATCTCCTTGCAGACCAAGGGACTCTCAAGAGTCTTCTCCAACACCACAGGTCAAATACATTGATTCTTCAGTGTTCGGCCTTCTTTATGGTCCAACTCTCACATCCAAACATGACTACTGGAAAAACCATAGCTTTGATAATTTCTAGTTGCATCCATGTTGCTGCAAGGACATAATTTTGTTCCTTTCTATGGCTGAGTCATACTCCATTGTGTATATATACACCACATCTTCTTTACCCATCCCTCTGCTGATGGACATTGAGCTTGTTTCCATGTCTTGCATACTGTGAATAGTGCTGCTGTGAACATTTGCTGCAGGAAAAAGCCAATTCTTACTCTATGTTAGAATTATTTCTTCAACTTGCTCTTTTGTTATTATAATCATATATAATGGCCTTCCTCAGAATCCTACCCCTCTGCCTGACTGTTAAACTAAAGTGCCTCTGTTCAGAACCCTGCCCAGCTGTAGACAGCAGGAAGGAAGAAATTAACACATCCTCTGCTTAGGGCTTGGCATTCTAGGAGATATTTGTAAGATTAATGGCCTTTTTACTTCGTTTCCTCACCTCCCCCATCTCTGTTCTATAAAAGAACCTGGCACCCATACCTGACAATATGGTTACTTTGAGACACTAGTCTGCCATCTTATTAGTCAGCTGGATCTCTGAATTAAGTTTTATTCCTTGTCTCAACACCTCGTCTCTGATTCATTTTCCTGTCATGTGGCAAGCAGAGCGAGCTTGGACTCAGTAACACATTGGGGTGCATGTATAAGAATTTTGGTTTCACTTAGGTAAATGCCCAGGAGTGGGATTGCTGGATCATATGGTAACTCTATTTTTAGCTTCTTGAGGAACGTCCACCCTGTTTTCCATAGTGGCTATCCCAATTTACACTCCTAGCAGTAGTGTAAGAGGGCTCCCTTCTTTTCTACACCCTCTCCAGCACTTGTTATTTGTAAACTTTGTAATGATGGCTGTTCTGATGGGTATGAGGTGGTACTGAACAAATATTTCCTGATCATCTTTAAACCTCCGTACTTGGCACAGGTGTACTTTGTAGCAATGGATAATAGTATCAAGAAACTGTTACAGAAAGCTTGGCCTCTCTGTTCTGCTTCTGAGTCAAATCTTAGAGAAAGAGCTTGAGGTGAAGTAGAAAAGAAGAGCTTTATTGTTTTGCCAGGCAAAGGGGGCCACAGTGGGCTAATGCCCTCAAGAATGTGTGCCCTGATCTGGAGAGGATAGTGAGGAGTTCTAGTAATGGCTAAAAGAAAAGGGCATGATCAGCTCATGGATGTACTTCTGATTGTTGCTGGTGAGGTGAGTGGGAGTGAGCATCGTAAACCTTCTGGTTCCAACCAGTCTGTGATCTATGTTCCTGTTGGCACCAAACCTTAACTTCCCCCACCTGGTGAGGGTCTGAGTGTCTACAAAACAGCTCAATATTTTTGGTATTGTTCTGTGTATGCCTTGAGGGAGGGCCAGGACTCAGCCCTAGGGCTGCAGTATTGTTAACTGGCTGCTCCTCCCTTGTCTCTACATCTCCTCTCTTTCCTTATTAGCAAGTGTCTGATTCTGGCCTTTGGACCTCAGAGAAGGTCATGGGAACTGAATGAAGCCTATTGCGTATAATAAAAAAAAAAAAAATGAGGGACACAGAAAGATTTTGTCCACAGGAGTCCCACAGGGTTTCAAAGCCCCTGCAGTTTCAAAAACTAGCAATTGAGGCATGCTGCTTCTTAGAGCCCCGTGCTGCAGGTAAGAAATTTAACTGTCCTGAAGCTCTCATACTGTAGAAAGCCAAGGCTGGACTGTTGGAAAAGCCACTTGGAAAGACCACATGGAGAGAGTAAGAGGTTCTCGGCCATCTCTCCCAGCTGCTCTAATCCCTAGGCTTTCAACTCATCCGAACTGATGCACTGGAAATTTTAGACAAAGATAAGTTTTCTCCAGTGTGTTCTGCCCAAATCTTGATTTCCAAATAATGAAATATAATAATAATAAGACTATCTTTAAGCCACTAAATATTTTGAGTAGCTTGCTTTGCAGCAATAGACATCTGAAGTTATAATTTTTGGAGATTCTTAAACTTTAATATATGATGTTGGGAAATCTACTTAAACTATTTAAAGCTTGCATTGTAATAAAGAAAATGGTAGTTTTGAAACCGAGGAGGACCCTGTAGGGCTTCTGGGCATGGACGCCTTTTTTATCCCCTCTTTCTTAAAGGCAGGACTCCAGCCTCTGTGTCCTTCCCTGAGTCCCAAAGGGCAGGTTTGAGCAGTTGCTCATCAACAGAGTAGCAGCCAAGAAACCATCTGAGACAATATTAAAGGGACCTGGGAAATTCATCGAGGTTAGGAGACCCACCACCTGACAGCATGCATACGCCCTACTCTTGTCAGCAACCTGGAACTACTGCTAGAAAATGCTTCATCAAATCCTCCCAAATTGGGGCACAAATTTTTCCAGTCAAGAGCGTGCTGTGTCCCCACTTTGACTGGCAAAGCAATAAGGCTATCCTTTTCAGTTATTGTTCAGCTGCTCAGTCACATCTGACTCTTTGCAATCCCCATGGACTGCAGTATGCTAGGGTTCTCTGTCCTTCACCATCTCTCAGAGTTTGCTCAAACACTTGTCCATTGAGCCAGTGATGCCATTTAATCATCTGTCCTCCATTGTCCCTTTCTCTTGCCCTCAATCTTTCCCAGCATCAGGGTCTTTACCAATGAGTTGGCTCCTTGCATCAGGTGGCCAAAGTATTGGAAATTCAGTTTCAGATCAGTCCTTCCAATGAATATTCAGGGTTGATTTTCTTTAGAACTGACTGGTTTGATCTCCTTGCTATCGGAGGGTCTCTCAAACAGTCTTCCCCAACATCACAGTTTGAAAACACTAATTCTTCAGTGCCCAGCCTTCTTTATGGTCCAACTCTCACATCTATACATGACTACCAGAAAAGCCATAGCTTTGGCTATAGGGACCTTTGTAGGCAAAGTGATATATCTGCTTTTTAATATGCTGTCTAGATTGATCATAGTTTTCCTTCTAAGAAGCAAGTGTCTTTAAGCTTCATGGCTATAGTCACTGTCCAAAGTGATTTTGGAGCCCAATAAAATAAAGTCTGTCATTGCTTCCACTTTCCCGCCTCCTGTTTGCCATGATGTGATGGGACTAGATGCCATGACCTTAATTTTTGAATGCTGAGTTTTAAGCCAGTTTTTTCATTCTCCTCTTTCACCCTCATCAAGAGACCCCTTAGTTCCTCTTCACTTTCTGCTTTTAGAATGGTATCATCTACATATCTGAAGTTGTTGCTACTTCTCCTGGCTTTCTTGATTCACCAAAATTCTGTCTTCAAGATTCAGTTTAGCACTGGTGTACACAGAGCTTTTGCCATCAGTGTCTGGCGTATCATTATTCTTGAGACAATAGTCCTAATATTTATAAACAGTATATGGCACATAAAATAGTTAGCCTTTGGTTCTGTGACTTTTATTTGCAGCCCAAGCTTCTCTTATGAAACACTGATGTGAATATCTATCTAATTTCTTCTGAACATCTTCTCTTGAGAGCTTTCCAGGTGGTGCAGTTAGCAAAGAATCCACCTGCCAATGCAGGAGACAAAGGTTTGATTCCTGGGCTTGATAGACCCCCTGGAGTAGGAAATGGCAACCCACTCCAGTATTCTTACCTAGGAAATCCCATGGGCAGAGGACCCTGGTCAGCTGTGGTCTATTGGGTAACAAAGAGTCAGACATTGAGCTCGAAGTCTTCATTCATTCTTAAGTTTGTTGTAGCACTTCAAACTCATATATTCAATAGTTTCCTATTGCCTTTCAAATATACTCCCCCTTCTTGTGTTCCCTACCTTGGTAAACAATGCTTCATCTAATTATTTCCACAAGCAAATATCTTAGAGTCATCTTTTTGTCTCCTATTTCATTATCTAAAAATTTACTCCTTCTACATACAAAATAAGTCAACTTTTTTACTTCTCTCCTGCTTCTGAAACCATGTACCTCAGATTGGGGCTTGAATCTGTGTGGCTGGGACTCAAACCCACCCAAAATCCAGACTGAGACTTGAACCCACAGTCTTTTAATGAGAATCACTCACTTGGGGCCTAAACTGACTGAGAATCAGGTTCTTTGTGTCTCAGCCCAGAAAGAATTCAGTGAAAGGCCAAGTGATAAGTAAGCCCTGGATTAATCTAGAGAGAAACACAGACCAAGTGTAGGCCATC
The DNA here is from genome assembly GCF_002263795.3 of Bos taurus. Lineage (NCBI taxonomy): Eukaryota > Metazoa > Chordata > Mammalia > Artiodactyla > Bovidae > Bos > Bos taurus. Next base: position 4,208,610 of record NC_037335.1, read on the forward strand.
TCAGAAGGAGAGAGCAGCCTCTAAATGTGGTGTGGTTAGCTTTTATGGGCTGGGAAATTTCATAGGCTAATGAGTAGAAGAATTATTCCAACTGTTTTGGGGAAGGGGCAGAGATTTCCAGAAATTGGAATGCTGCCCACTTACTGGTCTTTGAGGGTTGGCCTCAGAGTTGCCATGGTGCTTGTGGGTATGTCATTTAGCTGGTTGATGAGTTACAGTGAGTGAATGGTGAGGCTTGAGTTCCAGTGGAAGTTGACTCATCCACCATCTTGGACCTATTTGTTCTAATCAGTTTATGTCATGTTCTTGGGCTGTATTATCCCTTTAAAATGTGTGTCCTGTCCTCTTCCCTGTTGTTTCATTTCTGCTACCACCAGCTTCTTAATTCATCCTCACCCCTCTCTGTTATTCTAGTTGGATCCAGCTTCCTTCTTGCATTTTTTGTTCACTGCATCAATGTTTGTCATTTGTTCATCCATCAATGGGTGTTTCAAACATTCATTCTGCTACATCAGAGTCATCTTTTTGAAATAAAAAAATGATAATTACTGCCTTGCTTAAAATTTTTCAAATGAAATCAATAGGAAAAATTTCAGAACCCTCAGCCTGGTCTACAGAATTCTCCAGTATCTGACCATGGCTGCCTTTCCAGATGGATGATGAGCACCCGTCACTGTTGATCATTATCCTTCAGCCACAAAAGGTTTTGGTCTCCCTTTAAAACACTCCACATCCTTTCTCATTTCAGGGGATCACCCAGCCTGTCCCTTTCTGTGTACACTCAGAGTTCACTAGCAGTTACACAGGTTCTTGTAGAAACATCTCTTTCCCAGGAGAATGTTCTCTGACACACACAGGTTAAATTAAAATCTCTTAGCACTGGTCTTTTTAAGCATTATCTTTTTCATGAAACCCACACACTTATAGTGGATTCCTTTTTCATGGTATTATCATTATTGCCAATTGTATTGTTGGAGGCTGCTGTAGGGAAAGGGCCAGAAGCAGAAACCAGTAATGTAAGGAGAGAAAAACTGCTAGGATATGATTAAAACAGGCAGTATTTCTAAGGCCAGACTTGATTAGAGGATCTTATTAAAGGATTCTATTTTCCAGTAGAATGTGCTATAAGAATATGTCCATAGCTGTGTGTGTGTGTATTATTTCATGTTATACCCACCAAATTACAATTTTGTGTGGGGGATAGGGTTAGGGTTTTCATCCCTACCATCAAACAATTCACCAGCCAGGTGTCCTAAAATTCAATTCTATTCTTACTATCTAGAGAGATATCAGATCCCACAGGCTAAGAAGTCAGTCCTAAGAGACAACCCCCACCTCCTTCAGAGGCCAGTAGATGAGCCCAGGTGGTTACTAGTATTTCTAACAAACTGGCTACAAAGCTGCTGCTACTGCTAAGTCCCTTCGGTCGTGTCCAACCCTGTGCAACGGCCATAGACGGCAGCCCACCAGGCTCAGCCATTCCTGGGATTCTTAAGGCAAGAACACTGGAGTGGGTTGCCATTTCCTTCTCCAATGCATGAAAGTGAAAAGTGAAAGTGAAGCCGCTCAGTCGTTTCGGACTCTTAGCGACCCCATGGACTGCAGCCTACGAGGCTCCTCCATCCATGGGATTTTCCAGGTAAGAGTACTGGAGTGGGTTGCCATTGCCTTCTCCGGGCTACAAAGCAGAAGTTCCCAAAACGTGTTTCTTGTGCTGCTGCTAAGTCGCTTCAACGTGTTTCTAGGGTTCAATTAACTTGCTAGAGCAATTCACAGAACTCATTAAATTAGTTTAATTACTAGATTACTTTATTTTTTATAAAAGGATATGCTTCAGGTACAGCCAGTTACAAAAGATGCACAGAGCAAGATATGTTAGAAATGGTCTCAAAATGGTGTTGTGGGAATAGAACAGACATCCAAAGTGGCTCAGCAAGCCAGTCTTTACTTCTGCTGAATGGAGAGCTACAAAGGTCTGGGAGCAAGCACTGCTGCTGCTGCTAAGTTGCTTCAGTCCTGTCCGACTCTGTGCGACCCATAGAAGGCAGCCCACCAGGCTCCCCCGTCCCTGGGATTCTCCAGGCAAGAATTCTGAAGTGGGTTGCCATTTCCTCCTCTGATGCATGAAAGTGAAAAGTGAAGTCACTCAGTTGTGTCCGACTCCTAGCGACCCCGTGGACTGCAGCCCACCAGGCTCCTCCGTCCATGGGATTTTCTAGGCAAGAGTACTGGAGTGGGGTGCCATTGGGAAATCTGCTAGGGTTTGTATCCCTAAGACTAAGGTTCCCTCCTCTGGCTCCTTATAGGCTGTGGACCCAGAGTCACAATCTTACTTGAAGATCACCTAAGGTTTTATTGGTCGATGGGGGCCATGAGAAATACTTCCTGTAAGCTCCTGAGTGGAGTATTCATATTGACTGTTTTCCCCACCCCCTTTAGTTCTCTGCGCATGTCCACAGTAAAGCCTGCAGAATTAGCCTGCCAAACTGTACTTATGAGGAAGGGGAACCAGAAAGGGGAGAGAACAAAGGACTGGCAATGAGCCACCATCTTTTGGAACCTTATTTGAAAGCCAGGTACATGTGTGTATGTATGTGTGTGTGTGTGTGTGTGTGTGTGTGTGTATGTATATATATATATATATATATATATATATATATATATATAACAGAGAAGGCAATGGCATCCCACTCCAGTACTCTTGCCTGAAAAATCCCATGGACGGAGGAGCCTGGTGGGCTGAAGTCCATGGGGTCGCTAAGAGTCGGACACGACTGAGTGACTTCACTTTCACTTTTCACTTTCATGCATTGGAGAAGGAAATGGCAACCCACTCCAGTGTTCTTGCCTGGAGAATCCCAGGGATGGGGGAGCCTGGTGGGCTGCCATCTATGGGGGTCTCACAGAGTCGGACATGACTAAAGCGACTTAGCAGCAGCAGCAGCAGCAGCAGCAGCAGCAGCAGCATAATATATATATATATATATATATATATATAAATACATTTCCTTCTATTTAACTATGCTAAAAAAGGGAATATGGATCATTTATTTCTTATATCTTCCTCTTTGGTAGAAAAGACCCTACATTACTTATATACGTGAGAAGGGAGTTGGAGCTTCCATTGGTCTCAGATTGCCATTCCTTCCCCAAATCTCCAAGTCTTAAGCTTTCTGAACCCAATTCTTTGAGGTGTTTATGGAGACCTCAATAAAGATGTGCAGTTGATAAAATCATTGGCAACTGGCCATTGATTTAACTTTCACCCTTTCCTTCCTCCTAGAGGTCAGAGATTGGGTTGAAAGTCTACCCCTTCAAAGAGATAGTTTGTTGTCTTAGCAATCCCCACCCTTAGGTTTGGTCCAGAGTCACCTTATTAACTTAACAAAAGACCCATCTAATTACTTGTTAAATTCCAGGTTTTAGGAGTTCTATAGTATGCTTGTGGCTATTTTCACCTCTAACCATTCTTCTAGCCATAAAAGCATTCAGAAAACCTGGTAAGAGAATGGTTAGTTTCAATGGCCTTGTTAAGTATGTAACATGGTTGATGTCTTGCATTGCTCTTCGGAAGCTCTCAGGTGGTTATGAATGACAGAAATCTGATAAACTATTTTGGAGGGTTAGTGAAGTTCAGTTCAGTCACTCAGTCATGTCCAACTCTTTGTGACCCCACGGCCCACAGCACGCCAGGCCTCCCTGTCCATCACCAACTCCTGGAGCTTAGCCAAAATCATGTCCATTGAGTCGGTGATGCCATGCAACAGTCTCATCCTCTGTCGTCCCCTTCTCCTCCTGCCCTCAATCTTTCTGAGCATCAGGGTCTTTTCAAATAAGTCAGCTCTTCCCATCAGGTGGCCAAAGTATTGGAGTTTCAGCTTCAGCATGAGTCCTTCCAATGAACACCCAGAAGTAATCTCCTTTAGAATGGACTGGTTGGATCTCCTTGCAGTCCAAGGGACTCTCAAGAGTCTTCTCCAACACCACAGTTCAAAAGCATCAATTCTTCAGTGCTCAGCTTTCTTTATAGTCCAACACTCACATCCATACATGACTACTGGAAAAATCATAGCCTTGACTAGACGAACCTTTGTCAGCAAAGTAATGTCTCTGCTTTGTAATATGCTGTCTAGGTTGGTCATAGCTATTTTTCCAAGGAGCAAGGGTCTTTTAATTTCATGGCTGCAGTCACCGTCTGCAGTGCTTTTGGAGCCCACAAAAATAAAGTCAGCCACTGTTTCCAATGTTTCCCCATTTATTGGCCATGAAGTGATGGGACCAGATGCCATGATCTTGGTTTTCTGAATGTTGAGCTTTAAGCAAACTTTTTTTCATTGCAGTCCCAAAGAAAAGCAATGGCAAAGAATGCTCAAACTACTGCACAATTGCACTCATCTCACAAGCTAGTAAAGTAATGCTCAAAATTCTCCAGGACAGGCTTCAACAGTACACTAACCGTGAACTTCCAGATGTTCAAGCTGTATTTAGAAAAGTCAGAGGAACTGGAGATCAAATTGCCTACATCCATTGGATCATAGAAAGAGCAAGAGAGTTCCAGAGAAAAATCTCCTTCTGCTTTATTGACTACACCAAAGCCTTTGACTGTGTGGATCACAATAAACTGTGGAAAATTCTTCAAGAGATGAGAATACCAGACCACCTGACCCCTGAGAAATCTATATACAGGTCAAGAAGCATCAGTTACAACTGGACATGGAACAACAGACTGGTTCCAAATCGGAAAAGGAGTACGTCAAGACTGTATATTGTCACTCTGCTTATTTACCATATATGCAGAGTACATCATGTGAAATGCTGGTCTGGTTGAAGTACAAGCTGAAACAAGATTGCCGGGAGAAATATCAATAACCTCAGATACGCAGATGACACCACCCTTATGGCAGACAGTGAAGAACAACTAAAGAGCCTCTTGATGAAACTGAATAAAGAGGGTGAAAAAGTCTGCTTAAAATTCAACATTCAGAAAACTAAGATCATGGCATCTGGTCCCATCACTTCATGGCAAATAGATGGGGAAACAGTGGAAACAGTCACAGACTTTATTTTCTGGGGCTCCAAATTTACTGCAAATGGTGACTGCAGCCATGAAAATAAAAGACACTTGCTCCTTGGAAGAAAATTTATGACTGACATAGACAGCATATTAAAAAGCAGAGATGTTACTTTGCCAACAAATGTTTGTCTAGTCAAGGCTATGATTTTTCCAGTAGTCATGTATGGATGTGAGAGTTGGACTATAAAGGAAGCTGAGTGCTGAAGAATTGATGCTTTTGAACTGTGGTGTTGGAGAAGACTCTTGAGAGTCCCTTGGACATCAAGGAGATCCAACTAGTCTATCCTAAAGGAAATCAGCCCTGCATATTCATTGGAAGGACTGATGCTGAAGCTGAAACTCCAATATTTTGGCCACCTAATGCAAAGAACCAACTCATTGGAAAAGACCCTGATGCTGAAAAGATTGAAGGCAGGAGGAGAAGGGGATGACAGAGGATGAGATAGTTGGATGTCATCACCGTCTCAATGGACGTGAGTTTGAGTAAATTCAGAGAGTTGGTGATGGACAGGGAGTCCTGGTGTGCTGCAGTCCATGGTGTTACAAAGAGTTGGATATGACTGAGCAACTGAACTGAATTGAACTGAAATATTCCCGGCAATGTTCTAGGAGAAGTGTTGTTATGAGTAACACAATAAGACAAAGAGTCTTGTACCTGTTCTTTGTATGAAGGAGTCTCACAGATCATTAACGAAGATGTTTTAAATGCAAAAATGTCTTCAACTTTGATTATAAGGAGGTTTTCATTTTATTTTGTGTTGTCTTTATTTTTGTGTATAGCTTTAATTATATGACTTCATTGCATATAAAACAGGTTAAGTGTCACTACTCTTTATAGATATGGGGGCAAGTTTTAAAGAGAATGGCTAATACAATTAAAAACAAACATTCTAAGTATTATGAAACAGTATAAGTGGGCTCAAGAATGAAGATGCAAGACCAACTTTCCATTAAGCACAAGGATCTTAATCAAAACACTGGGTGTCTTCATTCATAAAATTAGGAGATAAGGGTAGATCAATTTTAAGCTTTTCCCAACTCTAACATTCTGCAATATTATAATCACATTCTTGTCCAATTCCAGTTGGCTATCTCCTGTTAATGTAAAGCAATGTATAAAAATGTTTGTGTAATAATGATTAGTATGTGTTGCTCATTAAAATAACGTGTGTCCCTTTAATGTCTAACTGAAGTATTTGTACCATCGCATATTTTATTTTTGTTATTAGCAATTTAAACATGTAGAGAAAATCATTAAGACAATGAAAATCCCAACTTACCCTGACAATGTAAATTTTATTCTCAAATGTATGACTTTGACATAGACAAAACTTAACAGAAGACTTAAAAACCTTAAGTAGAAAATTACAAGAACACCACATCATTTATTTTGAAATTGCTTTTGAAAACCTCATATCTTTTGCTTTGCATCATTAAATTAATTACTCTTTAAAACCCAAAGTATTATAAATATTTTATTGTTAAAATACTCTAAGGAATTTTCTTCTAATTTTATGCCTATAATTTCTAAGAAGTATTAAAATTGTATAATAATAATGAGAGAGATGATATTAATTTTGGCTTTTTTAAGATAATTGATTCTGTAGAGCCTTTAAATTTATTAATCCTTTGTACTAGTGTTTAAAAAATTCCGAACTCAGATACTTGCCTTTGAAATGCTGATAACTTCAAATAATAAGCCATATCTAACAAAATTTGTTTGCCTGACTTTGAAAACTCTATTCAAACTGAGGAATTAGATAAGTTTCTTTCACATAGAGTGCCAAGATCGATAAAAGTATTCCTTCTACATAATATCACCCAGCAGGTACACATCAATGTTTATTGATCAAAATTTTTAAATTCCCTTTGTGGAACAGAGCTACCCTTTAAACTCTCCTCAGTTCAGTTCAGTTGCTCAGTCGTGTCCAAGTCTTTGCAACCCCATGGACTGCAGCACACCAGGACTTCCTGTCCATACCAACTCCCAGAGTCCACCCAAACTCATGTCCATTGAGTCAGTGATGCCATCCAACCATCTCATCCTCTGTTGTCCCCTTCTCCTCCTGCCTGCAATCCCTCCCACCATCAGAGTCATTTCCAATGAGTCAACTCTTCACATGAGGTGGCCAAAGTATTGGAGTTTCAGCTTCAGCATCAGTCCTTCCAATGAACACCCAAGACTGATCTCCCTTAGGATGGACTGGTTAGATCTACTTGCAGTCCAAGGGACTCTCAAGAGTCTTCTCCAACAACACAGTTCAAAAGCATCAATTCTTCGGCGCTCAGCTTTCTTCACAGTCCAACTCTCACATCCATACATGACCACTGGAAAAACCATAGCCTTGACTAGACAGGACTTTGTTGGTAAAGTAACGTCTCTGCTTTTTAGTATGCTATCTAGGTTGGTCATAACTTTCCTTCCAAGGAGTAAGCATCTTTTAATTTCATGGCTGCAATCACCATCTGCAGTGATTGATTTTAGAGCCCCCCAAAATAAAGTCTGACACTGTTTCCACTGTTTCCCCATCTATGTCCCATGAAGTGATGGGACCAGATGCCATGATCTTAGTTTTCTGAATGCTGAGCTTTAAGCCAACTTTTTCACTCTCTTCTTTCACTGTCACCAAGAAGCTTTTTAGTTCCTCTTCACTTTCTGCCATAAGGGTGGTGCCATCTGCATATCTGAGGTTATTGATATTTCTCCCGGCAATCTTGATTCCAGCTTGTGCTTCTTCCACCCACCGTATCTCATGATGTACTCTGCATAGAAGTTAAATAAGCAGAGTGACAATATACAGCCTTGACGTACTCCTTTTCCTATTTGGAACCAGTCTCTTGTTCCATGTCCAGTTCTAACTGTTGCTTCCTGACCTGCATACAGATTTCTCAAGAAGCAGGTCAGGTGGTCTGGTATTCCCATCTCTTTCAGAATTTTCCACAGTTTATTGTGATCCACACAGTCAAAGGCTTTGGCATAGTCAATAAAGCAGAAATAGATGTTTTTCTGGAACTCTCTTGCTTTTCCAAGATCCAGCAGATGTTGGTAATTTGATCTCTGGTTCCTCTGCCTTTTCTAAAACCAGCTTGAACATCTGGAAGTTCAAGGTTCATGTATTGCTGAAGCCTGGCTTGGAGACTTTTCAGCATTAATTTACTAGCGTGTGAGATGAGTGCAATTGTACTCTAGTTTGAGCATTCTTTGGCATTGCCTTTCTTTGGGATTGGAATGAAAACTGACCTTTTCCAGTCCTGTGGTCATTGTGGAGTTTTCCAAATTTGCTGGCATATTGAGTGCAGCACTTTTACAACATCATCTTTCAGGATTTGAAATAGCTCAACTGGAATTCCATCACCTCCACTAACTTTGTTCATAGTGATGCTTCCTAAGGCCCACTTGACTTCACATTCCAGGATGTCTGGCTCTAGGTGAGTGATCTCATCATTGTGATTATCTTGGTCGTAAAGATCTTTTTTGTACAGTTCTTCTGTATATTCTTGCCACCCCTTCTTAATATCTTCTGCTTCTGTTAGGTCCATACCATTCCTGTCCTTTATCGAGCCCATCTTTCCATGAAATGTTCCCTTGGTATCTCTAATTTTCTTGAAGAGATCTCTAGTCTTTCCCATTCTGTTGTTTTCCTTTATTTCTTTGCATTTATCACTGAGGAAGGCTTTCTTTTCTGTCCTTGCTATTCTTTGGAACTCTGCATTCAGATGCTTATATCTTTCATTTTCTCCTTTGCTTTTCACTTCTCTTCTTTTCACAGCTATTTGTAAGGCCTCCCCAGATGGCCATTTTGTTTTTTTGCATTTCTTTTCCATGGGGATGGTCTTGATCCCTATCTCCTGTACAATATCACGAACCTCTGTCCGTAGCTCACCAGGCACTCTATCTATCAGATCTAGGCCCTTAAATCTATTTCTCACTTCCACTGTATAATCATAAGGGATTTGATTTAGGTCATACCTGAATGGTCTAGTGATGTCCTTGTCTTGTGTAATAAGAATGACTCTTCATTTTAATGATGAAATGCACTTTCAGTTTAAGGTACAATTTGGACTTGATAAAGTATTCTCCCATCTATGAAACACATACAGATTGTTCAGAATTTTTATGGAGAATTAGTTACTGGATTTTGTGAGATGCTATATGTTTCATAAAAAAGGCTGAGCACTGAAGAATTGATGCTTTCAAATTGCGATGCTGGAGAAGACTCCTGAGAGTCCCTTGGACTGAAAGGAGATCAAGCTCATCAATCCTAGCAGAAATCAACCCTGAATATTCATTGGAAGCACTGGTGTGATGCTGAGGCTCCAATACTTTGGCCATCTGATGCAAAAGGCTGACAAATTAGAAAAGACCTTAATGCTAGGAAAGGTTGAAGGTAGGAAGAAAAAGCGGTGGTAGAGAATGAGATGGTTGGATGGCATCACCAACTCAATGAACACGAGTTTGAGCAAACTCCTCGACATAGTCAAGGATAGGGAAGCCTCATGTGCTGCAGTCCATGGGGTCACAAACAGTTGGACATGACTCAGTCACCGAACAACCACAGCAGCAAGTGCTGGCTGTATGGGGATTCAGCCTGGAAGATATTAAGGGATTAGTGGTTTGCAGGATTGGCTGCATCCATGGTCTTTTCACTCAGATTCCATCGCTTTTTTTTCTTAGTGTGTTACAGAAAACTCCTATTTTCACTGCTCATGGATATTAAAATAAGGGAGGAACACTTATGTGGAACTCAGGACCCAGGCATGCCATCTGTCTCAACAGATCACAGCCTCCCTAAGTGCACACAGAACATGGAAGAAAGAGTTTCAGAGAAAAGTGTGCCTGCAGTCTACTCACAATGGAATTAGCCAGAGAGAGAGACACTCTCTGGATTCATAGTTCATTTTTTAAAATTCTTAAAAAATAAAGAATGTCACTCTGGTTCCTCATCCTCTGTTTGTTTTTTGTTTTGGTTTTTTTTTTTTTGCTATACATTTATTTCGCCAATCTTGCCATTTTTCTGAGCCCCATTTCATGGGGTCGGTAGAGGATAAGAGGCTGTGTTATCAGATTCTCTTTGAGGAAATGCTTATTTGTTTCTTGCAAACTAAAAGAGGAAAATATTGGTTATTGATGCAGTGACCATAACTAACTCCAAATGAAAACTCTTTGCCTTCAAATTCTCCTGCTCTCTTCTTCTGCATTAATTGATGGACCCCGCCGCTGCCATCCTGCATGGCCATGCTCCCTGTGGTTCGGTATCGATTTTCTGGAAGAGATGTATTCAGGAAACTGCTCCTGAATCTAATTCTTCCATTCAGCTTTCCTTTCTATTAGTTTAAACAGACAACACCGTCTCTTTCTCACTCAAGAAATATGCCAAGGAAATACACAGACAAGTCCCAGGGCCCAGGGCATTCATTAAACCAGAAGCACTGTAAACATTTATTATATCAGAAATAGCACACTGCATGCCACTGACCAAAAAACAGATGTGTCAAAATGATGCATTGCCTGAATTCTGTCTCACTTTCCTCTTTCTTTTCTACCTGAGAAAAAACAAGGTAGTCTTAGAAAAAGTGAAATGAAATAAAATTGGAGACTGAGTTGCAGCATGAATGATATCAAAACTTTCTGCAAATCTAATAAAAGTAAATTGTTAGAGGTCATTACTTTTCATGTTTATTGATCTTTAGCTGCTGACATCATTATTAGCTAGTGGAAAAGCAGATTTATCATGAAGTTCTCAAATACGATGTTAAGAGAAGGACAAAGTAAAGGTAATTTTTTATTGGAGGAAATATGCTCATCAACAAAAACCAACCAGTGAAGGACCCATAGTCAACTTAGAAAAACATTTTTCTACAGATAGTAAATTATATAAAAACAGGTGAAATGTTCATTTTTCTAAATTACATTACATATATGTTCCATTAAAATCACATTTTAAAGTGAGGCAAGGATGAGCAAAACATTTTTCCACTTGAGTTTACTAATTTGTATTCTCCAGAATTGTTCTTCGGGTCTCTGAAATGTCTGACAACACAACAGGAGTGTTACTAATTAAATTATATACTCCTTGTATCAGCTCCACAAAGGCTGCTGCTGCTGCTAAGTCGCTTCAGTCGTGTCCGACTCTGTGCGACCCCATAGACGGCAGCCCACCAGGCTTCCCCATCCCTGGGATTCTCCAGGCAAGAACACTGGAGTGGGTTGCCATTTCCTTCTCCAATGCATGAAAGTGAAATTTGAAAGTAAAGTCGGTCAGTCCTGTCCGACTCTTAGTGACCCCGTGGACTGCAGCCTACCAGGCTCCTCTGCCCATGGGATTTTCCAAGCAAGAGTACTGGAGTGGGGTGCCATTGCCTTCTCCAATCCACAAAGGCAGGGACCTTGTTAGTCTTTCTTTTATTTCCACAGGGCCTGGCACACAGAAGAAATTCAGTAAATATTGTGGAAGGATGAGTGACCCACAAGTCTTAATGCAGTTCTGAAGAATCTGAGTTAACAACTGGCCATTGTACTTGGGCCCATTGACCACTGCATTCAAATAACATCCTGTTACTTTAATATCCCATCATGTTACGCACATGTGTGCTCAGCTCCTAAGTCGTGTCTAATTCTTTGTGACTGTATCCCACCAGCCTCCTTTGTTCATGGAATTTTCCAGGCAAGAATAGTGGAGTGGGTTGCCATTTCCTTTTCCAGGAGGTCTTCCCAACCTAGGGATCGAACCTGAGTCTCCTAGATCTGTCTCCTGCCTTGGCAGGTGGATTGTTTACCACCAAGCCACCCGGGAAGCCCTTCCATCAGGATGCTACAGTGCAAAAGAAAGAGAAAGGAGGCAATTGGCTTCTTCGAGCCTTTGAAAAAGGATTTGCAGGTAGAAGAAAATCGAAGACACAACATAAATTTGGTAACACGTTCAGAACTCTTTCAGCATGAGTTGTTTATTCTATTCCTGGATCTCTGAAGCAAAACAAGCACTGGGATTCATGTATGTTTTTGAAATGTATTTGCCCAGTAGTGAGATTTCTGGAGAGGGAAGTAAGTCAGAAAGAGAAAAACAAATATCATATAGTATTGCTTATGTGTGAAATCTAGAAAAATTATACAGATGAACTTATTTGCAAAGCAGAAAGAGACATAGACTTAGAGAATAAATGTATGGATACTGAAGAGGGAGGGAGTGGATGAATTGGGAGGCTGAGATTGATATACATACACTACTATGTACAAAATAGATAACAAATGGGATTCTACTACACAGCACAGGGAACTCTACTCAGTGCTCTGTGGTGACCTAAATGGGAAGGAAATTTTAAAAGAGGAGATATATACCTACAAATACACACACACACATAGAGAGAGAGAGTTTATTAGTTTCTGCTGTAAAGCAAAGTGAATCAGTCTCATACATATATATATACACATATATATACATATATACATACATATATGCATGAGACTCATGCAGTCTCCTGCATACTTATGACATATGCATGATATAAATATGTGTATATATATATATATATGCATGAGACTGATTCACTTTGCTTTACAGCAGAAACTAATACAGCACTGTAAAGCAACAATACTCCAATAAAAATTACTAAAAAAGTAAATTCAGAAAAAGAAAGAAAGAAACAGGGGACATAGAAAGGCTTCCATTGCCCAGGAGGCTCCCAGGGTCCCGCTTAGTTCAGGTATAAGAGCCATCTGGTAAATAAGTCATTTCCCCCCAGTCACTCCAGGAGACAGCAATCATGAGTCAGTGATTCTTTCATATGCTTTCATTAGAAAAACACCCTCAAAGGACCTCCTCCCATAAGGCTGGAGTCCATGTGTAATAGGTGTCATGCGGTGGTAAATAAAATATTCTTTCATGAACTAAAAATCCTTCCTAAGGGTACCTACTTATAATGTGTACATTCTGAAGTAATAACCAATCTGTTTCCAAATTTGCCACTTAAAACTTTTTTTTTTGGTCACAATTCCAGAAGGCATTTTCGCAGGTCCATGCCAAGTGCTAACAGCATGCAGAGCAGAAAGCTCCAATTTGCATTCTCCAAAAAAGGACAGCTCGACCAGATTTAATGTATTTTGGCTGGCAATTTGTATGCTTAGTCTTTGCCCAACATACTTTACTTTGAAAGACCCAAGCTATAAAGCCTAGAATTATCGTTTATATTAGGAAGCCTGATAGAGTTGTTTCCACTGACATGGCACCCGCTCTGGCAGTAGCATAATTTTATTTTAAAGAGATGGGAGTGTTCCTTGTGGACAAAAAAAGGCATCGTAGGCTTTGCAGTGATTATTTTGGAGCTCATCTCTTCTACCTTTCTGTAAACGCTAAAGTACTTTTGGGTGATTTTGACATATATGCATAACCATACACTATGTATTTCTTTTGGGGCCAAATTTGATTTTAAAATACTGGGGCTTTGCAAAACCAGATTTTATTTTATCCTTTTTTAACAAAGGATTCATAAAATGTTCAGTTAACTTTTTCCCCTTTATTAAATTCTTTCTCTGCATACACTGTATAGCAGGGAGACAAGCAAGCAAAGGGCAAAACAGAAGGGAAGTTTTCCCATTTCTTAGCTCCATGAAGGCCCTGCCCTTGTGCTACTAGACTATCCTTTGTCAGAGAAACAAAAGGCAATTGTCAGTTCCTTCCCATTTTCTTTTTCATTTGTCTATATTGGATATTTGTATTTAAATTATTAAATACGAAGCTTAATTTATCAGTAACAAACCATACAATCATAGAATGGTCTATAGACGTACGCCCTACATTGCAACTCATGGATGGAAAGATGGGATTTTATTTTTCTCAGGTTCTCAGAACCACCTTTCCTTTCAACAGTGGAGAAATATAATCTTTTAAATCAAGATAGCAGATATTTTCAATTAAAAATGCAGGATCTATTGGGTCAGTTCTCAGTCAAATGTAGATTTCTCTCCATTCTTACCTTTATGCCTCTCCATGGAACACTGACATTTAGCCTTGTTATCTTAGGTTTTGTTTCCTGAGCATCAGTCCCTGAAGGAAGGATACAAACATGAATAATTTATTTGGAAAAGGAACCTAGGTAATAGCAGGAGAACCATGAAGAAGTAAGGCAGGAAAAGAAAGACCACAAGTAGAAAACAAGAGTATTAAGCCAGGCCACTGACACCTGCCATGAGTTTATTTCTGCTTGAGGAAGCCTGGGCATTTGTTACAGCTTTTTTTTTTCTTTTTTCTTAAGTCAATATAGAGTTGATTTAAAATGTTGTATTAGTTTCTGGTGTACAGCAAAGTAATTTGGATATACATATACATATATTCTTTTTCATACTCTTTTCCCTTATCGTTTATTACAGGATACTGAATGTAGTTCCCTGTGCGATATAGTAGGAGCCTCTTGTTTATCCACCCTGTATATACCAGCCTTCATCCGCTAGCCCCAGGTCCCAATCCTTCTCTCTTGCCTTCCCGTCTTGGCAGCCGCAAGTCTGTTCTCTGTGTCTTTGAGTCTGTTTCGGTTTTGTGCTGCTGCTGCTGCTAAGTCGCTTCAGTCGTGTCCGACTCTGTGCGACCCCATAGACCGCAGCCCGCCAGGCTCCGCCGTCCCTGGGATTCTCCAGGCAAGAACACTGGAGTGGGTTGCCATTTCCTTCTCCAATGCATGAAAGTGAAAAGTGAAAGTGAAGTCGCTCAGTCGTGTCCGACTCCTAGCGACCCCATGGACTGCAGCCCACAAGGCTCCTCCATCCACCGGATTTTCCAGGCGAGAGTACTGGAGTGGGGTGCCATTGACTTCTCCACTGCATGAAAGTGAAAAGTGAAAGGGAAGTCGCTCAGTCATGTCCGACTCCTAGCGACCCCATGGACTGCAGCCCACGAGGCTCCTCCGTCCATGGGATTTTCCAGGCGAGAGTACTGGAGTGGGGTGCCATTGCCTTCGGTTTTGTAGATAAGTTCATTTGTGTCGTATTTTAGATTCCTCATGTAAGTGATGTCATCTGGTGTTTGCCTTTCTATTTCTTAATTACTGAACTGATGATAATCTTGTGGTTCATCCATGTTGCTATAATGGCACTCTTCCATTCTTTTTTATGGTTGAGTAAAATACTTTGGCCACCTGATGTGAAGCGCTGACTCAGTAGAAAGTACCCTGATGCTGGCAGAGATTGAGGGCAGGGGGAGAAGGGGGAAACAGAGGTTGAGATGGTTGAATGACATCACCAATTCAATGGACATGACTTTGAGCAAACTCGAGGAAATAGTGAAAGATGGAATCCTGGTGTGCTACAGTCCATGGGGTTGCAAAGAGTCAGATATGACTTAGTGACTGAAAAATATTTCGTTTTTATGTACCACATCTTCTTTATCCATTCATCTGTTGATGGATATCTAGGTTGCTCCTATATCTTGGCTATTGTGAATAGTGCTGCTATGAACACTGGGTGCATATATTTTTTCCAGTTATAGTTTTCTCTGGATACATGCCCAGGAGTGAGACTGCTGGATTATATGGTATTAAAAACTCTATTTTTAGTTTTTTAAGGAAACTCCATACTATTCTCCATAGTAGCTGCACCTATTTTCATTCCCATTGACAGTGCAAGAGGGGCAACTCTGGGGATTGTAGCGGTCCACCTGAGATGCTTTCTCCTGGTTGTAAGGCAGGGAGGATTTACAATGCATTTACTATCATCTACCTTGTGTTGAGATTACCTGGCAAAGGCAAAGGCAGCTTCCATTTCTGACACCCCAGGAGCTGATGAAGCAGAAAAAGACCTTGGGCAAAGGGTGAAGGCAGAAGTCAGCATCTCAGGCTCTGTGCAACTCCAGGATGTTTGGGCACACACTGCCAGCATCTCCTCTACCAACCTTGTAGCATAGGTTACTATGGTGACCTGACGCTTCTGCAAGCATCCATGAGATGTAAACAGCTTTTTATTTTATATCACTAATATCTCATTTTTGCTGCATGAGCACATCTGTCTGTATCAGCTTGGACTTCAAAAAACAAACAAAAACTGAGAGATCATGTATTGTTTGAGAAGTACTGCTTCAGTGGCCCCTAACTCTGACCTGAGGCCCCAGTCATAGAGATTGAGCCAATATTGCAGGTTTTTGTATTGTTTAGTTTGGTTAGAACCCCTAACTGGACAGAATACAGGACCATGCCTCACTTCTTTGGAAAGAGCTCAGGGGACATTGAGCTTCTTTACAGATGGGCATTGAGCACATCCTTAAAGGCTAATGAACATCTTAACATGCCTGATAGGATACCAGTGTTTCACATATGATGTCCACCCCAACCTGCTCACCAGCCAGTGGGGAGCAGAAGCTCAGAGAGAGAGCTGGTTGACCTGAGGGGCTAGTGCCAGGTGGAAAAATTCACAGTGGTGAGCTGGTTTACCAGATGCCCCACAAAAAGCACACAACAGCAATGATGGTGGGATGAGAAAGGGTGGCTGTCTCTAGGCAGGCTTGCTGAAGGCTTAAGACACCAGGATCTCAAACTCTGCCATCATCTCTGTGGTCACTTTTACCCGGGAGAGGCAAGGGAGTTGTTCTGCACTTTGGGTTTAGAATCTGTTCTGTGGGCTTCTTGTAGCTCTTTATCCCTTCAAGTTTAAAAGCAAACTTAGTGTTTTCAGAAAATCTTTTTTTTTTTTTTTTCCAAAATGTTTTACCATGCAGTTGTCTCTGCTAACACACACACACACACACACACACACACACACACACTCACACTGTACATACTCAAATTCGTGTGTCACTTTGTTAATAATCCAGGCTATACCTGCATGCATGCTAAGTCACTTCAGTCATGTCCCACATCTTTGTGACCCCGTGGACTATAGCCCGCCAGGCTCCTCTGTCCGTGGTATTCTCCAGGCAAGAATACTGGAGTGTGTCGCCACGTTCTCTTCCAGGGGATCTTCCTGACCCAGGGATTGAACCTGCCTCTCTTGTGTCTCCTGTATTGGCAGGTGGGCTCTTTATCACTAGTGCCACCTGGGAAGCCCAAGCTATACCTACCCTTTCCCTTAAAAACGAAACTTGTATCAAGTTATTGCTGCTGCCTGAATATTCAGAGAGGGGAATGGGGTACCAGAATACACAGTGGAAACAGCCTCACAGCATTTCTTAAAGGACATTTGAGACTCATGATTCTCGATACAAGGACACGTGAATAGGATAAAAAAATAAAAGGTAAAGTCAAGCTACTTTTGAAGATAATGAACTCAAGTCTACAGTTTTCATGACCAGCCTAAATACATTCACACCTAGAATTTGAATCTGGAAACCAAATCTTCATGATGGGCATTTGACATTTTCCAAACCCTGTTTTATGTGAAAAGCTTTGGGAAGACCTTTCAGAAACCAAATAGGGTGCGTTTTAAAACATTAATACAGGGAATCAGCAGACCAGCTACCAGGAGTCATTGTAGTCGACTTAAACACACAGACATCAGACACGTGGGCATGGGCCCAAGGTGAAACAAGGCCAGACTGTAGGCATCCTTCCTCTTGAAAGCTGCTTTCTCCAGTGCCTGTGGTGTGGGCAGCGCTGAGCTATGCCTGGAAGAAAGTCTTTTCTAGGCCACGGCAGACAAAGACAGAGATGTGTGTCCTTGACACAAGGGACCTCGAAGGCCCTCAGTGTTTACCCCACTGCCAGCCAAACATTGCATTAATATAGAAACAGCCCCTTAACAATTGGGATAGAATTCTGTGGCTGCTGATGAAACATGCCAGGTGCTTCAGCCAGAGTAAATTAATGGACTCGTGTGTGTGTGTATGTGTGTGTCCCTGAGCTCAAGCACATGCAAAGGTCATTTTCCATGGCAATAGATACCCTAGAACAGAGTCAATGTTTTATTTCAGTTTTACATTTGAAGTCCTTTCAAAGTAAATAAAATGTATCCATGAGCCAATTAAAGGTGAATGTGATCACAAAGAATGAGATTTAGAAATAAATATATGTCTATATAAAAAATGGGTACCTCTATACAAAAAATCCAAATTAATAATAAAGTTCTAAGGCTATTGTAAAAGCTGAGGAAAAATAAATCATATATTTTTATAAATAGTTAAAGTTTGACTTCCTGAGTTTAGTAAAAATTTCTTTTTATTGCTGGCATGTAACATATTCAGAGCTACTTCATGATAAATCTGACAGATGTATTTTATATTTTCCATGTAGAGCATAGTTAATATTTGATGCTGGTAACTTCAGTGTATTGAAATAACTCAAGAGATTAGAATAATTCTAGTTAAACACCTGTTTTTATAATAGAATTTTAAACAAAGGAGTAGAGAGTTTATGTTCAAAGAAAGGTAATTTAAGTGGCACTTTCTACTTTTTAACCTATTTGTTTTAGATAAATTAAACATGCAAAATTAACCAGACAAAATGGTAAAAAAAAACTAAATACTAAAATAATAATTTGTGATATATTCATATTGGTCTGAATTTTAAAGCAAGTAGTGTAACTTTCTTCCTCCCTTCCTTCTATTTTTCTTTCTTTTAATGATCCAAGGCCCTTCTTACTTCTGTTATTGGCTTCAAACATTATACCATAGGGCATTGTACTCTTCAGCATTCATAGGAGAATGAATTCTTTCAACTCCTAGTTGAAGAGGACTTATAACAAACCCTTACAGAATTAATTTGGCTTTATAACAGGGACCAAGGGAATTCCTGGTCTTCCCTGGTGGCAGACAGTAAAGAATCTGCCTGCAACGCAGGAGACAGGGGTTTCATTCCTGGATTGGGAAAATCCTCCAGAGAAGGGAATGACAACCCACTCCAGTGTTCTTGCCTGAGAAATCCCATGGACAGAGGAACCTGGCAGGCTACAGTCTATGAGGTCACAAAAGAGTCGGACATGACTGAATGACTAACACTTTCACTTTCAAGGGAATGCCAAGACCTGCTTGTCATCTTTCCTCTGTATAAGTAAGTAAGTGAAGTAGCTCAGTCTGTTAACTCTTTGCGATCCCATGGACTGTAGCCTACCAGGCTCCTCTGTCCATGCAACTGTCCAGGCAAAAGTACTGGAGTGGGTTGCCATTTCCTTCTCCAGGGTATCTTCCCGACCCAGGGATCGAACCCAGGTCTCACACATTGCAGGGAGACACTTTACCGTAGGAGTCACCAGGGAAATTATTCCTCCGTATTCCTCCAGAAACCCATTCCTCTGTATGGGTCTAGGTAATTGGAACTGTAGGCGTGGAATGAGTGAGTGAAAGTCGCTCAATCATGTCCAACTCTTTAGTACCCCGTAGACTATACAGTTCATGGAATTCTCCAGGTCAGAATACTGAAGAGGGTAGCCTTTCCCTTCTCCAGGGGATCTTCCCAACCCAGGGATGGAATCCAGGTCTCCCACATTGCAGGTAGATTATTTACCAGCTGAGCCACAATGGAAGCCCAAGAATACTGGAGTGGGTTGGGTAGGGTAGGGTAGCCTATCCCTTCTCCAGCAGATCTTCCCAACCTGGGAATGGAACAGGGATATCCTGCATTGCAGGCAGTTTCTTTACCAACTGTGTTATCCTGGACCTCCATGCAAACGGAAAACAAAATATCCCTTTCTTATCTACTGGATCAGCAATCCATAACCCCTCTTATGGGCCTCTCTGAGAAACAAAATGAGGAGAAAATGGCCCCTGCTTTCCTTCTACCTGCTCTCAGGGCAAACCCCGTCCACGCTAAGCTACAGGCATGGGGAGAATGGAGAAGACCTGTTTCCAGCTGGGTCTATTCAGAGGAGAGTGGAGTTTTGGTCCTGTTGAAGGAATATTATACTCTAGAACTGACAGCTGTCCTAAGACATCACTGTTGCTTACCCTTCTCCCCAACAATGTTCTTTTTTTCCACTTTGAGTTTGTTTGTTTGTTTGTTTAATTGGAGGATAATTGCTGTACAATATTGTGTTGGTTTCTGCCATACATCACCATGAATCAGCCATAGGCATACATATGTTTCCTTCCTCTTGAACCTCCCTCCCACCTCCCACCTCCCACCTGCCACCATCCCACTTCTCTAGGTTATCACACAGCACTGGATATGAGCTCTCTGAGCCATATAGCAAATGCCCACTGGCTCTCTATTTTACATGTGGTGATGCATATCTTTCAATGCCACTCTCTCCATTCATCTCCCCCTCTCCTTCCCGCCCCCCTCTCCTTCCCCCACTGTGTCCACAAGTCTGTTCTGTATGTCTGCATCTCCACTGCTGCCTGCAAATTTGTTCATCAGTACCATCTTTTTAGATTCCAAGAATGTTATTGAGGTAACTGAAGCTTCTTAACAAAAAAAGATAGCAGGGAAAAATAAAGTTTTGAAATAGCTTGTCAGATATCTGAAAAACCTCACCATTGGAGACTGGTTTGTGCTAGAAATCAGCTGCAAACTTTTCTTCCAACACAGCCCCAAGTCCAAGATGGGCAGAGCAAACCCCGAGTCCATCGAGTCAACTAGACGTGGCAAATGGGACAAGGTGCTTCTCCTGAACTGCCTCTCCCTCACTCTTCTAGGGCAGGTATGACTGGACAGCCCCTCCACTGAGGGTGGACACAGTCATACTGCTCACAAGCTGAAGACAGCCAGCTTCTAAGTGACTGGGGTCTGCTGGCTCTCCAGACAGACCCAGAGATATAGATTTAACATATGCTAATGCTATGCTAAGTCACTTCAGTCGTGTCCGACTCTGTGCGACCCCACAGACGGCAGCCCACCAGGCTCCCCCGTCCCTGGGATTCTCCAGGCAAGAACACTGGAGTGGGCTGCCATTTCCTTCTCCAATGCATGAAAGTGAAAAGTGAAAAGTGAAAGTGAAGTCGCTCAGTCGTGTCTGACTCTTAGTGACCCCATGGACTGCAGCCTAACAGGCTCCTCCGTCCATGGGATTTTCCAAGCAAGAGTACTGGAGTCGGGTGCCATTGCCTTCTCCGAGATTTAATATAAGAGAATCTGAAATGGAATTCTCATCCATCCTGAGGTAATCAACTTTGGGAAAATATGTGCAATGTGCTTCAATACAGCAATGACTCTAACAAAAAAAAGTGTTAGTGCATTGCAATTAAATACATAGCAACCAAGAGTGTACTCCCTAATGGAATAGTGGGGAAATACAACTCTCAGTCCAGTAGACACATTGCTGAGTTAAGATGACTATAAACAAAATAAATTAAAAAAAAACTTTCATTGATAATGAAAAAGATTAACTTAAAATTCTTCCATTCAAAGGCAGACAGTGTGAACCTTAGTCATTTTCACAACATTTTTCTCCGTCTGTTGTTTATATACTTGAACTTATATTTTATGTACTATATTGAATTATGCAAAAATCATTTACCATTTGCCAAAAGCATAATTTTCTTTTCTGGAAAAGCCTTGTATATATTATTTAAATAGTTGTAGGGTACTCCAAAAATGCAAGAATCATAATCAGTTACAGTATTAAATTTGTTAACTATTTATGCTCTTACCTATAGAAATAGCTTCCTATTGAAATACTTGCCATAAATATGTGTTTCCCAATTGTAGATCATTTCTTAGAGTACATATGGGAAGTCTAAGTATTCAGATCAGAGTTTATGAACATACTTAAGACCCAATATATTACAAAATATTTTCCAAAAAGTTTATATCAATATTCATTTCCCATAGCAACTTGTAACACTGCTGGAACTAAATATTATCAGTTTTTAAAAGCTGTAGTAATTAAGCAAGCAAAACAGGTTATAGAAGTTGTTTTTAAAGCATAGTTATCATATTATAAATAAACAGTTTTGACACATTTATTTGACATGTTTTATCTTCAGTGATTTGTTTGTTAAAATACTTTACTTGATTTACTATTTCTGCATTTTTCTTATCAACATGCATAAAAAATCATTATAATACTATATTATATTGATTATATTATGATTTTTGCCTTGTTGCAAGTTTTCTCCCAAGTTGATAGCATTTTTGTTTTATGATTTTTCAATGAAAATAATTAAAGTGAAATTTTTTCTTCTTTACAATTTTTCTTTCAGCCCTTGTTTTTTAAAAATATTTAATTTGAAAAATCAGGTAAACTTTTGTCTAACTTCTATTACTTTACTAACTTTAAAATATTAATTGTATTATTAATTGTATTTTTAATCAACTTTGTCTCCATCTAGAATGACTTGAGATGAGAATGTTAATTGAGCTCTTTGTGCCAAAATCCTTCCACTGATTGAGGATCTGTGTTAGATCTTGCATTATGTGGGTACCGCATGCATATATGGACACTGCTCCCTTCTCAAGTAACTTTTTTCCCATCTAAGTTTTTAGTCCAGCATTAGAACCAACCTGATTTCATTAATGTGGTAGTACTCCTTGCTATAATATCTGACCTTATATATTTTCTCTACTTCCCTTGTGGCTCAGATGGTAAAGAATCTGACTGCAATGCAGGAGACTTGGGTTCTCCAGTCTCCAATGCAGGGACCCAGGAGTCCCTGGGTCAGGAAGATCCCCTGGATAAGGGAATGGCAACCCACTCCAGTATTGTTGCCTGAAGTATCCTATGAACAGAGGAGCTTGGTGGGCTATGGTCCATTGGGTTGCAAAGAGTCAGACACGACTGAGCAACACTTTCACATCTCTTTTTAAAAAATATTTTTTTTTTACTCACACCTTAACACCCATGCCTTCTGAACATAAAGTAATGTTGAATAATTTATTGAGATTGAATTAAATACATAGATCAATTTTGAGAAAAATTGATTTCCCACCCAGCTACCAAATATGTGTGTTCTTTTGTTAAGTTTTCTTTTATTTATTTCAGTGAAGTTTTGCAGTTATCTTGGTTGTATTTTATTTTCAGGTTGATTTTTTTTTTCCTTATACATGGATATTGTTCTGTGGAGTATGTGTGTGTGAATGTGTAATGTGTGTGTCTGTGTGTGTATGCGTGCATGAATGGATGAATGGGCATGTGTACACACATTTTATCTAATATTATTCACCCTAATCCCCTTTTCTGGTTTATTCTTCAAGGTTGTTTTATATAATTTACCAACAGCAAGAGCTTTACTTCTTTTCCCATAATTAGTGCTATCTCATTGTCATCCTGTTTATTTGAAATTACTTATTATTTCTTGGATCAAGTAGTTGCATTACTATTGTTTAATGATTCCATGGAAATCTCATATCTCTCCCTCCTTTCAGATTTCTTTCAAGTTTTTAAGTTTGGAAAAGAGGACATTTAGAAGATGGTGTTGAACATTTGTTTCTGGTTCTTTGTCCTTTCTAATCCTCGATTTTCATGTCTCAGCCACCAGACTGAACAATCTTTTATTGAAATATGTACAAACTTCGGCTACAGCAGAATCCTCCTAGAGGAGGTGCATCTTTCTTGCAATTAAGAGAGGATCGAGAATCTGAGTCTTGAAAAGAGCTGTCTCCATCTAGGAAAATGTAAGGTGAACAGATTTCTGGGTTGCTATGAAGGGAGACCAGTTGTCCATGGAGACAGGATCCTGTGCCATGAGGGGACAGTGCTCCAGCTTACTTAGTGTGGGAAGCTGGCTGTCCCCCTGGTTCAAGATGAAGAGGAGGGGCAGTTGTGGAGGAAACCCACCTCTTCTGCTGGCTTCCAGAAACAGAGACCATTTGGGACGTGCCCTGTAGAGGGCCCCTAATTTCCCACTCCAGTGACAGAGGGTCACCGAGGAAAACGCCAGCTTCCTCTCAGCCAGTGACGGTCATCTACTCATAGTGCTTGACCTCACAAGGTAACCCGGATGGGTGGAAGGGATATTACACTCGCTGACACAGAGAAAGATAACTGTCTCTTTAGAAGGGTCCTATGGCTTTAAGGGGGTGCATAGTGGCTCAGTGGTTAATAATCTGCATGCAGTGCAGGAGACACAGGAAAGGTGGGTTTGATCCCTGGGTGGGGAGATCCCCCAGAGAAGGAAATGGCAATCAAGCCACTTCAGTATTCTTGCCTGAAGAATCCCATGGATGGAGGAGCCTGGTAGGCTACAGTCCATAGGGTCACAAAGAGTCAGACATGACTGACTGACTGAGGGCACAGTAGCACACAGACATGTGACTTAGAAGAACTAGGTTTTGAATCACTTGAACACTTGGAATATGGACACACAAATGAGAGCAGAACTAGAACAAAACTGAACAATTTAAAGTGTAAATGAGGAGTTTTAAAGAGATTTAAAACAACCAAAATGATTTCCAGAAATTGAAAAAAAAAAGTCATGATCCTAAATTTTTGAAAAATAAAATATGACTGTGTTACAAATGACATGTTTCAGACTACATTTAGGTTTGTATGTGGTATGATTTTTATTCCTACTGTGACGCTTATTTGACACCTAGGCAAAAGGCAGACCACCAGGAAGTAGTCTGAGTGGCCTTAACTGCCACTGACATGGTCTATGTTCTGGTCATTCTGTTATGTGATCTCCCCAGGGTGGAAAAGCAGACGGGAGCATGTCTGATGGAAATAGGGAGGGGGCTAGGCACCCAGGAGTCCTGGAGGAAGGAGAATACTCCTAACAGGACAGGGGAGAGAACTTGGGAACTGTTTGGTCTTGGAAAAAGTTGCTGGGTATAGAGCTGTGCTGTTGAATTTGTAAAATCTCAGTTCCAAATAAAATAAATGTATGTTTTTTTCTAAGGAGATTGAGGTAATTCTCCAGAAAAAAAAAAAAAATAGGTGTTTCTTTGTGCTCAAAGAAGACCATACAAACCTGAATTAGTAAAACATGGATGAGCCTCAAGGAATGAAGATGATTAAACACTTAAGACAGAAACTAGTCTATAAATGCAAAATACATTTCATTATTCCTGTGCAGATAAATACATATATAGATATATGTATTTGTTGTTAAGTCACTAAGTGGTGTCCGACTCTTTGTGACTCCATGGACTGTAGCACACCAGGCTTCCTTGTCCTTCACTATCTCCCAGAGTTTGCTCAAACTCAAGTCCATTGAGTTGGTGATGCCATCCAACCATCTCATCCTTTGTCTTCCCTTCTCCTTATATATAAATATTAATTCATAAATGCATATTTGTGAATGAAATATGCTAAGAACATGTGTATGCATTATCTTATACTTCTTTTTTCCCTATTATTATTTATTCCCTATTATAACTTAAAAAATTCAAGCATGTTTCACCTTTGATTTATCCTTCTCCAGGCTACTCTATATTATTTGAATTTTATTATTATTTTTATCATTTTATTATTTGAATGTTATTTGAACATTCATGAAGACTTTGAGAATTACATTTCTCTAGTACTCTTGCCTTGAAAATTCCATGGACGGAGGAGCCTGGTGGGCTACAGTCCATGGGGTCACTAAGAGTCCGCACGACTGAGCGACTTCACTTTCACTTTTCACTTTCATGCATTGGAGAAGGAAATGGCAGCCCACTCCAGTGTTCTTGCCTGGAGAATCCCAGGGACAGGGGAGCCTGGTGCGCTGCCGTCTATGGGGTCGAACAGAGTCGGACACAACTGAAGCAACTTAGCAGCAGCAGCAGCGGCAGAGAGACAAAAGATTTTTAAAAGAAATACATGAAAGTTATGTATTTTGGAATCAGAAGGCTGGTATGTTTTGAGGATAGACATAGAAACAGATTTAAATAGAGCATCAACAGAGTTTCTTGTGTATGTCAGGGCCTCCAAATGCACAGCCCACGATTTGAGTTGGGCATTGAGACCTCACCCTTCACACTGCTCATTGTCCTGTTTTGTTGAATTGCACGTAGAAATGACATTTAGTCTGCAGAATTCTCGGATGAGTTACTGATACATAC
Organism: Bos taurus; assembly: GCF_002263795.3. NCBI lineage: Eukaryota > Metazoa > Chordata > Mammalia > Artiodactyla > Bovidae > Bos > Bos taurus. Next base: position 4,234,516 of record NC_037335.1, read on the forward strand.
AAGAGAGCAGACTTATTTACAACGCTTTTCAAGGTCTTCAGGTTAATTTTTGCAGAACTTGTTCTATTATGTGAATAAAAACTAGTACTGTGAAACTTGGGCTCTGAGGAGAAAGACAGATGCTAAGTGCTATGCATCTTCTTCACTAGAAGCATTTGGTATGAATTCTGGGGGGGAATTAATGACTCTACTGTATTAGCCATGAGGGGCACACACTGTATACGAATATGCTGGAAACAGTGATCCACTGAAACCCAGAACTGTTTGAAATCAGTTATTTACTCACAAATTCATACAAGTAGGAAAAAAAGAAAACCTTCATTTCTTTGAGAAATGATTTGTAATATTAATACTATTAATAATGTCAATGCTTCCCAAAATAGAAATTATCAGACCATGTTCTGCTGTCTGCTTTATCTTTCTTTTCCCTTTTAGTCTAAGCAGATTTAAACATTTTATTTTTTAAACATCAGGCAGAGGAAACACTGGTTCAGGGGAGGCCCTGGGTCCCATGGTGAGACCCACTGGCCTTGAATCTGCATGGGAGGTGAGCTACAAGCATCCTTCCTGTTCAAAGATGAGGCTTAGTCCTGTCCATTCCCTCAATGTCCTCTATTTGTCAAATAAAAGAGAATCATTTGTTTTGATCATGCAATCTGTAGAAGGCTGCTTGGCAGGCTGCAAATCTTGATAGAAGGTGAACATATCTTCACAGAAAGTCCAAAAGTGTGTTTTTATTAGATATTTAATTTTTAATTAAGTTAGAATTTCACTTTCCTCTTACTACCCTGGGTCAATTGTGGAGGTTTTCTTTTGTTTAAATGTTACATAAAAGGCTAAACTCTCTAACAAACCTATGCTATGGTTTATTTTGTTTTAAGACTCTTTAAATCAGTTTATTTATTTTAATTGGAAGCTAATTACTTTACAATATTGTGGGTTTTTTTGCCATACATCAACAGTAATCAGCCATAGGTGCCCATGTGTTCCCCCATCCTGAACAGTAAGGAGCACTTCGTGAATTTGCATGCCATCCTTGTGCAAGGGCCAGACTAATCTTCTCTGTATCATTCCAATTTTAGTATCAGTTCAATTTAGTTCAGTCACTCAGTAGTGTCCGACTCTTTGTGACCCCATGAACCTCAGTACTTCAGGCCTCCCTATCCATCACCAACTCCTGGAGTCCACCCAAACCCATGTCCATAGAGTCAGTGATGCCATCCAACCATCTCATCCTCTGTCGTCCCCTTCTCCTCCTGCCCTCAATCTTTCCCAGCATCAGGGTCTTTTCCAGTGAGTCAGCTCTTCACATCAGATTGCCAAAGTATTGGAGTTTCAGCTTCAAAATCAGTTCTTCCAATGAAAACCCAGGACTGATCTCCTTTAGGATGGACTGGTTGGATCTCTTTGTGATCCAAGGGACTCTCAAGAGTCTTCTCAAACACCACAGTTCCAAAACATCAATACTTCAGTGCTCAGCTTTCTTTACAGTTCAACTCTCACATCCATACATGACCACTGGAAAAACCATTGCCTTGACTAGACAGACCTTTGTTGGCAAAGTAATGTCTCTGCTTTTTAATATGCTGTCTAGGTTGGTTATAATTTTCCTCCCAAGGAGTAAGCGTCTTTTAATTTTATGGCTGCAATCATGATCTGCAGTGATTTTGGAGCCCAGAAAAATAAAGTCTGACACTGTTTCCACTGTTTCCCCATCTATTTCCGGTGAAGTGATGGGACTGGATGCCACGATCTTAGTTTTCTGAATGTTGAGCTAAAGCAAAATTTTTCACTCTCCTCTTTCACTTTCATCAAGAGGCTCTTTAGTTCCTCCTCACTTTCTGCCATAAGGGTGGTGTCATCTGCTTATCTGAGGTTATTGATATTTCACCCAGCAATCTTGATTCCAGCTTGTATTTCCTCCAGCCCAGTGTTTCTCATGATGTACTCTGCATATAAGTTAAATAAGCAGGGTGACAATATACAGCCTTGACATACTCATTTTCCTGTTGAAACCAGGCTGTTGTTCCATGTTCAGTTCTAACTGTTGCTTCCTGACCTGCATATAGGTTTCTCAGGAGGTAGGTTGGGTGGTCTTGTATTCTCATTTTTACAGTTTATTGTGATCCATACAGTTAAAGGCTTTGGCATAGTCAATAAAGCAGAAATAGATGCTTTTCTGGAACTCTCTTGCTTTTTCCAGGATCCAGGGGATGTTGGCAATTTGACCTCTGATTCCTCTGCCTTTTCTAAAACCAGCTTGAACATCTGGAAGCTCATGGTTCACGTATTGCTGAAGCCTGACTTGGAAAATTTTGAGCATTACTTTACTAGTGTGTGAGATGAGTGAGTGCAATTGTGCAGTAGTTTGAGCATTCTTTGGCATTGCCTTTCTTTGGGATTGGAATTTTAGTATTAGCCAAAGGGAGCACCTAACGTTTTTTGATGGGGACAATTTTTAAAATCTTTATTGAACTTGTGTTCTCGTCTTTTGGCCATGACGCACGTATGATATTAGTTCCATGATTAAGCATTGAACCTGGACCCCCTGAACTGGAAGATGAAGTCTCGACCATTGGACCCCCAGGAAAGGCCCAATGCTATGGTTTTACGTTAGATTTCTTTAGGAGATAACACCTCGAAATCACTAAACACCGAAATTTGCAGATTTCCTGATTGCAACCTAATTTACCTTGAACAGGCTTAATTGTAAATAATAATCATAATATGAATAAAAGGCACCATTTCTTCAGAACCTACCACATGCCAAGCCTGTTATGGAATATTCATCAGTTTCTGAAGTTGATATTTTTATCCCAATTTTATAGGTGAAAAAGAAGAAATTTAACAATTTACTTAATATCACATACTTATAAATGGCCCAAACATGAATCAGACTCTGATCTGTCTCTCCATAAACCTATCCTCTATTTTATTACAAAATTCTGATTCACCAACTGTTGCCAAAATTTGGCCTCTGTACACCCATGCTGATTTAAATCTGGGAGACAGAGTTTTGGGTGAAGTAGAACAAAATAGCTTTATTACTTTGCCAGGCCAAGGGGGCCACAGCAGGCTAACCACCCAGGAAGGGGTAGTGAGGAGCCTTGTGATGTTCAAGGAGCAGGGCGTCATCAGCTCGTAGACCTTCTGATTGCCTGGTGGTGAGGTAATTAGGAGGCAGTATTGTCAACCTTCTAGTTCTAACTAGCCTGGGGTCTTCATGCTTGTGGGCATCAGACATTTAACTTCTTCCCCCTGGTCGGGGTTTCAGTATCTGCAAAACAGCTCAAAGCACATGCTCAGAATATTATCTGTAGTCCTTGAAAGTGAAACTGTTAGTCGCTCAGTCTTATCTGATTCTTTGTAACTCCATGGACTGTAGCCTGCCCGGCTCCTCTGTCCATGGGATTCTCCAGGCAAGAATACTGCAGTGGGTTGCCATGCCCTCCTCCAGGGGATCTACTTGACCTATGGATAGAACCCCAGTCTCGGGCACTGCAGGCAGATGTTTTACCATCTGAGCCACCGGGGAAGCCCCAGTAGTCTTTGAGGAAGAACAAAAGGTTGCTTTTTTTTTCCTCCCAGCTTGTGGGATCTTAGTCCTCAGACCATGTATTGGGTCTCCAGCATTAAAAGCATCAAGTCTTAACTGCTGGACCACCAAGGGAATTCTTGAACTAAAGTTTCTTAACTTTGTTTACTGGTTAAAGTATTATTATTTTGTCTTGTTTTTTTTTTTTTTTTTTACGTTTTTCTGCATTTTCTTACTTCTCTGATTTAATTTATTCTTTGACTAAAGTTTTTCTAAAGACAGAAGGCAGGCCATGGATAAGGGAGGGGTCTGTCCTGGGAAGGGCTTCCCGGGTGGTGCTGATGTTAAAAAATCCACCTGCCAATGCAGGAGATTCAAGGGACAGGTTTGATCCCTGGGTCAGGAAGATCCGGTGAAGGAGGAGATGGTAACCCACTCCAGTATTCTTTCCTGGAGAATCCCATGGACGGAGGAGTCTGGCAGGCTACAGTCCCTGGGATCACAAGGAGTCCCACACGACTGAAGCAACTTAGCATGAACACATGAACTATTCTGGGAAAGTCTTATAGGGTCCTGCCTGGTTTAGAGAATAAAGGTTCTTTTGTTAAAAATAGGTTAAATTTTAGTCATATTTTTATTTTTATATGGCTGTCATTTCTGATAGCACTATCTCCTCCCTGTCATGCCTCTAGACTCACACACTTATTTCCTCCCTTGGTAGAAAGTCTTGTCTCTGAAAAGAAAAGAAATATCATGAAAGAAGTTTAGCCATGAATCAAAGGCTATCAACACATTTTCAAAGCAATAAATAACCTATTGTGTCTACATAAAGTCAGGATTCAAAAATACACTTCAACAAAGCATTTGTTGTTATTCAGTCACTCATTTATGTCCAGCTCTTTGTGACCCCATGGACTGTAGCATGCCAGGCTTCCCTGTCCTTCACCATCTCCCGGAGCTTGCTCAAACTCATGTGCATTGGGTCAGTGATGCCATTCAACCATCTCATCCTCCGTCACCCTCTTCTCCTCCTGCCTTCAATCCTTCCCAGCATCAGAGTCTTTTCCAATGAGTCAGCTCTTCGTATCAGGTGGCCAAGTATTGGAGCTTCAGTTTCAGCATCAGTCCTGCCGATAAATATTTATGGTTGATTTCCTTTAGGATTTACTGCCTTGAGACTCTTAAGAGTCTTCTCCAGCACCGCAATTCAAATGCATCAGTTCTTTGGTGCTCAGCCTTCTTTATGGTCCATGTCACTCATTTTAATAGCGTGGTTCTAGTAGAGGGCCACATTTTTACTATGACTGAAGTCACTTGGCTCTGTGTTCTAGATCTCGGGAGGAGGTTGGTGATGTGAAGAGAGAGTCCCAAAAGTGCAAACCTGGGCTGGGTTGCTTAGTTTCCCGACAACTCCCACCAGCACAGAGCCCTAGAGAACCCTGCCTGGCCCACAATCACAGCTCATCACTTCATCTCCTTTCTGCTGCCTTTGCTACCAGGGAGAAGTAATGTGAAATTTAATAAGTTGAATAAAAGTTATTTCCACCCCCCTTCCCATTTGTGTGGGTTCTGGCAGGGTGCTCTGTAAAGTGCATTCGATTACTAGGAACGATGTGGAACCAAATTACTGCCTAACAGTTATTGGCACCAGAGTAAGTTAAGTCGTTCCTCACCAGCCAGAATTTCATCTGCTTCCCACTGCTCTGAAGACCTTTTATCTGTCTTAGTGCCAGCTTTGTGAGGGGCGGACCAGACCGCTGAGTGCTTGTGGGTTATAACAGGACAAACACCTCCCTAAATGAGTTTTCCAGTTTTCTTGGGTGTGGTGGTTGGAGGGGGCGTGGAGGAAGGAGCAGCCTCTGAATATAATCTGTTAATTTACTTTAATATAGTATGGGCTTCCAAGGTGGCGCTCAGGTGGCGTGAGTGGTAAAGAATCCGCCTGCCAATGTAGGAGCTGTTGGAGACAAATGTTCAATCCCTGGGTCAGGAAGATCCCCTGGAGGAGGAAACTGGCAACCCACTCCAGTATTGTTGCCTGGAGAATCACATGGACAGAGGAGCCTGGAGGGCTACAGTCCATGGGGTCAAAGAGTCAGACACATGTCCATCAACCTCGTGAAATTAAAGGAAACCATAAATGGTTTTTTTTTCTTAACTGAACAATGTCCCAATTTAAAGTGAAACATTGTAGATTTTTTCTCCCTAAAACTGAGTTGCTTCCAGCTTTTTCTTATATGCTGCACATTTTCTTTTCTGTTTAGTTGGTTTTGTTTTTTAAATGTGTATGCTTCTGAAGAAAGCACGTTGAAAACCTCTGCATTGCAATTAAACAAGACTCTTGTTTCTTTGTCATTATAGATGTCGTTGATTGACCCAGAATGACTATTTAAAGCCCTATGTTAGCACGTTCTTTTCAGTGCTATTGCCCCTCTGTGTTCCCGCAGGGGTGAACAAGTGTATTTTTGTTAGCCTTGCTTAGAGATCGGTTTTTCTGTACTTTATATCATTTTTATTGTCTTTATTTGGACTGTCTTCGATATCACAAAACATTTTTGAGTATGTGGCTGAGACTTGCATGCAGTAATACTTCTCTGAAAAAATAAGCTCTGTTCTTTAATGTCTATGGGTCCCTGTTCGCCTTTTGCCTGAAGTGTTACATTGTATATCCACATGCAATGAGCAGTACAACTTCCAAATTCTTTTCCTACTTTACTAGTTCATTTTCTCTACCCAGTAATTTGCATCAAGTTGCATCCTTTCCAAAAGAACACACTCCCTTTTTGAAACACATGTTCCTGATTTAAACCTATTCCAGGATCTCTGGTAATATCACAGGCTAAACATTAACTGTCAATCCAAATACTAGCCATACTAAATTTTGTAGGCATTGCAGTCAAATCATTCAAGAACATCTTATGCAAATTGCATTGCCCTCCATCGGATTTTTTTCTTCCCCTTGCTTGTTTGAAGAGAGAGATAACCATGTCAACATTATGATTTTGGGCTGTTGGTGACTTGTGCCTTCATGTCTGAACCAGCTTTGACCTAAACCATTATAGTTAATGACTGATTAAGAAAAGCTTGAGGTCAGATATTTGAAAACTTTGAGACATATTGGTTTTCTAATGTGTATTTTAGGTCATAGCAGTGGAAATAATTTCAATGGTCTGTATATTAACCTTCCTTGCTTTATACTTTTGGGGCATGAAGAGTGGGTGTTGTTACTGTTGAATATGTTTTTAATGTCCAAGAGCATTTCTCTCCACTAGAATGTGTCGGATGGTTCGAAGTGGAGAGAGAGGTAGGTTAAATAGAATTTTAAGACACAAACTGCAATGATAAATTGTAGAGCGTGGCTATGGAACTTGTCGCACAGCTGAGGTGGGGTTGACAACACTTCTTCCAACTTGGGGACTTGGTTGGAAACCAAATGGGGCTATTCACATGTCTCACCACATTGATTAATTGAACAATCCAGGACAAAGTAAATAGCATGTGCCGTTCCCCTCACGGTGGTCCTATCAGCATCCATATCTGGTCTCATCCTCCATTGCCCCCTTCTCCTCCTGCCCTCAGTCTTTCCCAGCATCAGGATCTTTTTCCAATGAGTCAGTTTTTCACATCAAATGGCCAAAGTGTTGGAACTTGAGCTTTAGCATCAGTCCTTCCAATGAATATTCAGGGTTGATTTCCTTTAGGAATGACAGGTTTGATTTCCTTGCAGTCCAAGGGACTCTCAACAGTCTCCTCCAGCACCACAGTTTGAAAGCATCAGTTCTTCAGTGCTCAGCCTTCTTTATGGTCCAACTCTCACATTCATACATGACTACTGGAAAAACCATGGCTTCGACTATCTGGACAATTGTTAGCAAAGTGATGTCTCTGCTTATCTCTCTCCAAATCTCCCTAAACATTTCCATCAAAAAACATATTAATTTGCAAGTTTAAACTTTCCATATGACAGTAATATCAATCCATATTGAAAAGTAGAGCATAGAAAGCTTTCCTGTCAAATTTGGCTGACATACCACAGGATAAATGGCAATCTGTGATCTGGAATGAAGATTGCAATAACTTGTAAAATTTAAAAAGACACACTGCTTCTCTTTTCAGAAATTTCTCCATCTGAGCTCCAGCTAAAAGTAATTTCCATTTTTAACGTTTATTTTCATAAACCAAAGACTTTTTTCCTGGACACATTTCTCAAAAGTATTTCAAAAATAAATACTAATAATATCAAAATCTATAAAAATTATTCAACTGAGAATATACTGTTACCCTACATCTTGGGGAAATTTACTAGTTTTTAAAAAGTATGTAGCTCCTAAGCATGGTATGGAGCTATTTTTGTGGAAGCAATCTTGCCTTTCTCATATCAGAGGAATAATAAGACAAGAATAAGTGACAACATTATTTTTGTCTTTTTGTTACACAGTGCAGACTGTATTATATGTTAACATAATATAGTATTTTGCAGTGTGTGATGAATTTCATTTGTGTTAATAGTATATTTGGGCTATGTGTGAGTGCATGTGTATGCATGTATGTATGTAAGGCCTGTGCATGTGGCTACATGCATGTGTATCATTTTTATAAATATTAATGTTCTAGCCATACACATTCGGAGAAGGCAATGGCACCCCACTCCAGTACTCCTGCCTGGAAAATCCCATGGACGGAGAAGCCTGGAAGGCTGCAGTCCATAGGGTCGCTGAGGGTCAGACACGACTGAGCGATTTCACTTTCACTTTTCACTTTCATGCATTGGAGAAGGAAATGGCAACCCACTCCAGTGTTCTTGCCTGGAGAGTCCCAGGGACAGGGGAGCCTGGTGGGCTGCCGTCTGTGGGGTCGCACAGAGTCGGACATGACTGAAGCGACTTAGCAGCAGTAGCAGCAGCCATACACATTGCTTGCAAAAAGTTCTTTCTGCCATAAGTTTGGTATTTTAGACTCTTAATTGGTTACAGTACCTCGAGTAGTAGTAAATATAACAGTTGTGGTGCTGTCACATTGTATGACAGTCACTGTAGTGGGGTAGTCACAATGTATTCAGTGCTTATGCTGTGTGTAATAATATGCCAGGCCCTTTACAGAAAGGAAAAGCTACCACTTTTTTATTGAGTTTTTTTCTCAGATATATAGGATTATAGCTTTTATACGCCTTTTTATATTCTGAAATTATAATGAAAGATACTTTCTAACAGTAGTATTTTTAGAATGGCAGCTATAAATTTAACTTCTGGACACATGTATATACTGTGCACTGAGAACAAGTTACATATACACACATATGCAGCAACTGGGGAGTTGGGTGCGGTGCTCAAGGGGAACCCGAGGGTGCCCCCTGGTGGAGGGAGATGCCCGTGTCCTTGAGGACACGCACTGGGCAGGGTAGGGCTCCAGGGGTCCAGTCTTGTGAGTCATCCAGCTCAGTCTTCGTGGCCCCACAGATAACTTTTCTAAAGACACAAATCATAAACTTTGGTTTGGGGTGTTTATCCTGTAACTGCTGAATCCCAGGACGGACAGTGTATGTATTGAACCACATGAAACTGCTCACATTTGACCCGTTTCTGATACCCACAAACAGCAGTGTCACGTGGTCCAACCAGACACATGGTTCAGGCCAGCTGTGACCCCTGTCTTCACTACTTAAGGCCTGTTGGCCAAACGAATACTTACAATGATCAGATATGTTAATGTAATGTGTAGACATATAAGGAACTAGAGATAATCTTCCGCCGTGTTTTGAGAGATTTGATCTATTACAGGAAGGGGAAGAGCAGGCTGGGGGATGAAGGTGTATAGCACTTAGGCTTTTCTGTAAATAGTTTAAAACCCCAAATATGCACTGGTGGTCAGACTGGAGAAGATCCCTAACCAGGAGGTTGTCAGGTGCTGCTGGCTGAAGGAGAGATGCTCAAGCATGCGGTGAGGAGCTGGGCCCATCATGCCACATAGATGGCCCAAGGGTGCACAGGTGGGGCATTCAGGGCCAGGCCAGTGACATGCCTTTTAAGTTTCATTTCCACCACAAGGACCCCTGCACATTATATGTAGGACCCCCTCGCCCACATGGGCTGTTTCGGTGGAGGGTCCCTTCCCTGGGGGACCTCTTTCCCTGCCCCACTGCGAAGACACCCACCTTGTTCAGTCTGTACACCTGAGAGGTCATCACCTCTCCTGTGCAAAAGCCAAGTTCAAGAAAGACCACCTCAGCCTATGCATGGAGAGGTGAAATAGAGAAAACGTTTCCTGGGAGTTGCCTTGATGCTGAGACTGAATGGCTGTTGGCTCCCAGCCTCGTGCAGCTTAAAGTCACACTAGACTGCAAAGGGGGCCACGCCCAGGACCCTCCACCAGACATCAAACTGACTGTTTTGGTTCATTCCCAAGCATTTAGGCTTTGCTACTGTACCGATACCTCAGATTCAAACCTCTAGTTCTGAGAAAGGCAAGTCAGCATTCCTGAAAACTCCTGACTGGCATATATGCAACTCTGGCTCCAGTCTTCCATGAAAAGATGCTGCTGCCGACCAAACACTGCTGACGACAACCGGCAGCGCCCTCCCCTCGGGCCAGCCACGCTCCTGGGCTGCCTGGGGCACCGGCTCCATCAGTATTTCGCGTGGGACAACCGATCTCTCTCCCCTTTGTTTGATCCAGGTAGGACCCTGGGGATACAGGACTTTCTGTCTTTTGGGTTTGCATCAGAGTGGGGTTGAGAGAAGTGAGCAGGAAACTTCTGTAAGAGGTTTTCTCTGACCACTTGTGAAGGAGCCTCACCAGACGGCTGTTTGCCGGGAATGATGCAGAAGGCCGTGGTGCTCAGGATCTGTCACTTGCCCTAGAAGTGTTACATGAAGTCATGGAATTCCAGGTTTTGTTGTGACAGTATTAACCTGACAGGCTTAAGGTGTCCTCCTCCACTAAGCCCTCAGATGACCTGGTCCAGAAGCCCCGCTGGGTCAGGGCTGTGCGGGGACAGGTCTGTGGCTGGCCGGCCTGGTTACCTGGATCTCAGTGTGATCCTGTTCGCCCCCCTGCCACCCTCCTGTCTGCACTCAGTGCTTGAATTACTCGCCTTGTCCCAACTCTGGCCAAAGAGCTTCCCTCCAGCGACAGAGGGCTGGAGGCAGGGAAGGTCTGCTGGGTGGGAGGCATGGCTTCCACAGCCCCACTCGCCCCCATTGACACGTGGTGTTTAAGTGGACAACCCTGGGCCCAGACGGGCACGTGTCCTCAGGATCACAACATCCTTGAGCAGTTTAATGTGGTACCAAATGAAGTCCAAATAGGAGCTATTTATAGATGAAGCAGCATTTAATGCTGCATATAAAGTAATGCATATTTTTCAAGCTAAAATGCATATATCTACATAGATGTGCTTTGCTGAGAAGTTAGGTCTGTTGTAGACCAGAAACCACACATTGTGATTTCTCGTTTTATTTTTTCTTAGAAAACATTTCTATTTACGGTAAATAGTTAATATGTAAATAATGTACATATATGTTGACTTCTGGAGTGTTGGTTACAATGTATATACTCCTACAATGTGCATGAAGAAATATCCTTTATTGATAATTTTGTTGTAAAGTGAATGGTAAGCCTGGAGAGTGTATGGCTGTCAAATGACAAATACTGTGTTCATTATATAAAAACACATTGTTTAAAAAAAAAAAAAACTCTCTTATACCATCATGCAGGTATTCTTCCCCCTAAATGTATGCAGAGAACCACAGGTGGCCGGGGTAGTATGGGTAACCCTTCTATTAAGGATCCTACAACATTGCTTTTGCTTGAACCCAGTTTCTCCTGAATTCGTGCTCAATCTCTTCCCACTACATAGCCTGTGATAGCAATAGAAAAGGAAAAAGCAATCTGATCACCTTTGAGATCTTTGCCTTAGGTGAAGAAGTCATTTGTAGACTTTAAGAATCACCGTTATAAAACACTTTTACTTATGGAAATGTTAAGAAGATGAATGTTTTTGATTTTCAACTATTCCAATGACTTGCTTCACTTCAGTGTAAGATAAACCCCAAAGCAGCTAGCTTGCTGTTTCTTTGCTTTTGGGACTGTAGACCACATCTTTATTTAATATTGTGACTGGGTCTGATCTAGACTTTTTTTTTTTTTTTAAGAAATTGCTACTATGGGGGAGCTTCTGCTCAGCTCCAGGGCTGTTTGGAGCTGTTCTGAATTTTAGTGATAAGTGAGTGGATCCCTTTGTTCCCTCTGTGGACTGGCAGAGCCTGAGTTCTCTGCAATCATCCGTGGTTGACCTCATCCGCTGCCCAGAGAGGCTGCATTGACCATGTCAACAAAACATGGCCCCTGGGCCCTGCCCACTGCCCAGTGACCCTTCTGCACATTGCTGCTTGGTTTCTTTACAAATGACTCACTGCTTTTTCTTTCTTGTAAACACTTGTATAGTCTCCTAAGTACTAACGCATCCTTCCACATGGCATTGCATTCTCAGCTAATGAGCTGCCTCATACTTCACAAAGAAAAGAGAATTGGATGAAAATTCCTTGGCCTTCTTTCTACCAGATCTACCCAGGCAAATTAGCATGTGCCTGTATCCCTGCGTTTCTCCTTATTACAGGGATGAAACGTCCCAGATTTTTTTTTTCTTTTCCATTATGATTTACCTTTAGTAATAGTGAAGTCGCCCAGTCGTGTCCTACTCTTCACGACCCCATGGGCTGTAGCCTACCAGGCTCCGTCCAAGGGATTTTCCAGGCAAGAGACTGGAGTGGGTTGCCATTTCCTTCTCCAGGGGATCTTCCCAACCCAGGGATTGAACCCAGGTCTCCCGCATTGCAGGCAGACATTTTTACCATCTGAGCCACCAGGGAAGTCGCATGATTTACCTTTAAATTTGTTTTAATTTTTTATTGGAGTGAAATTGCTTTACAATATTGTTTTTCTGCCATGTGTAACAATGTGAATCAGTCATATGTATACATATATTCCCTCTCTCTTGAGCCTCTTTCCCATCAAACCCCAAACCTACCCCTCTAGGTCACCACAGAGCACTGAGCTGAGCTCCCTGTGCTATACAGCAGCTTTCCACTAGTTATCTGTTTAACACATGGTAGTAGATAATCTCTCCTCTGGACCATGATCCTTAACCCACTTTGTATTCTTAAGGACCTTCCTCTTTTAATTAGTTCCCTTTTCCCCCACTTCATCAATCAGAGACTACATCTTGGACATGCCCATCTCTAGGATCTCCTACTTTAAAAGGCAGAATAAAACAAGCATTCGGGGCCAGCAGACACAAGTTCTACCTTCAAGACTCCTTCCTTGTGTCACCTTCTTCATCAGACTTCTCCATGTAGAGGTGCCCCAGACTCTCCATGACCCACTTCTCCCATCTCTTCTCCTTCCTTTAGTTTACTTCTTCCTGCTCCCTTCCTCTCTCTGTTAACTCATCTAAGTGATTCTTTTTAATTTTGTGTCTGCAAATTCCTTCTGTTTAGGATGACTGCCCAGTTGGCATGTGTAGCTCAGATCTCTCAGCAGAGCTCCAGACACGTGTATCCAATGGTTTCCTTGACCACATCTGCACTTGCGTGTGTCATTCGGGTTAAAACTTAACCCAATGCCTAAATTTAAAGTGTCTAAAGCTAATGTCTTGATGTTCACCCTATTCCTACCTTGTCCCTACCAAAGGTGTTCACTCCAGAAACACAGGAATCATTTTTAATGTCCATCTTTTACAGATTTTTTACAGATTTTACATATTTGTGTCACCCACTCCAGCTCTATCATTCAGTCTTCTCTCATAGTTTCTTTTTTAGCTGAGGTATATATAGTTGGTTTAGAATGTTGCATTAATTTCTGCTGAACAGCAAGCTGCTTCAGTTACACACACACACATTCTCTTTTTATATTGTTTTCCATTATGGTCTATTGCAGGATAGTGGATGTAGTTATCTGTGCTATATAGTAGTACCTTGTTGTTTATCCATTCTATGTATAAAAGCTCTTTAACTAACTATGGCAACTTCCCAGCCCCATAGATTCCAAACAGTCTCTTGGTTGCAGAGTGACTTCTAAACACAATACTTTACTACATGATCTGCCTCCTAATCTCTAAGGTTATCTCAGACCTCCCTCTCAAATTCTGTGTCCAAATGCCTCGTAGAACATGTTGTTGCTGTTGTTTAGGTCCAACTCTTTGCGACCCCATGGACTGTATCCTGCCAGGCTCCTCTGTCCATAGGATTCTCCAGGCAAGAATACTGCAGTGGGTTGCCATTTCCTTCTCCTGGGGATCTTCCCGATGCAGGGATTGAACCAACATCTCCTGCATTACAGGTGGATTCTTTACCACTGAGCCACCAGGGAATCCCTCAACTTATTCTCTACCATGGATATTTTGGAAGGAGCATCCTCCAGTAAGCCACACAAATGTCCCTTCAGGTGCGTCCCTGCTCTGGCTTCCACCATCCACCCACCTGACATTACCAGCCAGAGATGATGAAGGCTCACTTGTCTCTTGCACAAATGTCAGGTCTGATGTGCTTGCCACAAACAGGTTTTTATTCACACAGCAAATACAGACGGGCTCATGGATCCCTCAAGAGATTGTGCAGAAATTATTCTTTCATGGTGGAGTCTGAAGAAGATGCTTAAATGTGAGGAGAAACTTTCCCTGATATATTAGTGATAGTTGGGCTTATAGCCTGAATATGCATATTTTCAGTATAGTTTGTAATCTAGGTCAAGAGAGATGATTAAAATCAGCTACATTCCATCAGCTTGGAAAAAGAATTCTTAAAATTATAGTTATAATGATGCTCAGATTCATTCAGCCACTATTCAGCATAAAAGAGATTCTCCAAAATTAACAGATTAATCATAAATATATGCAGTGTACAGATATGTATTGGTCACAAACTCCCCATAGAATATTATCTGCCAACAAATGTGTACCTTCAGCGAGACCCATAAGCCATAAATGGGGCTGTAACTAGGACACCTCACCCACAGAATCCCTCACTGGAGATTTGATATTTGCCTTGACTGATTTAGTCATTCCACAAATATTAGTTGAAAGCCTACTTTGTACCAGGTATGGTGCTGGGTGCTGGAACATAACATGAAAAAAGCAGAAAACAGACTTGCTTTCTGAATTTTTCTTGTATGTAGGGAAAAGGGGAGGAAGAAGAATATATATACATATCTATATCTATATCTATAATGTAATGTAAAGTCTTTTGAAGAAAAGTCAACTGGATAAGGAGGTAATGCGGAGAAGGCAATGGCACCCCACTCCAGTACTCTTGCCTGGAAAATCCCATGGATGGAGGAGCCTGGTAGGCTGCAGTCCATGGGGTCACTAAGAGTTGGACACGACTGAGCGACTTCACTTTCACTTTCATGCATTGGAGAAGGAGATGGCAACCCATTCCAGTGTTCTTGCCTGGAGAATCCCAGGGATGGGGGAGCCTGGTGGGTTGCCGTCTCTGGGGTCACACAGAGTCGGACACGACTGAAGCTTCTTAGCAGCAGCAGCAGCAAGGAGGTAATGGGCTTCCTTGGTGGCTCAGTGGTAAAGAATCCACCTGCCGATGCAGGAGATGGGGGTTTGTTTCCTGGGTTGGGAGAATGCCCTGGAGAAGGAAATGGCAACCCACTCTAATATTCTTGCCTGGAGAATCCCACTGGCAGAGGAGCCTGGTGGACTACAGTCCCCGGGGTCACAAAGAGTCAGACAAAACTGAGCGACTGAATACTCACTCAAGAAGGTAATAACAGAGGGTAAATGGAGATTATATTCTCAATGGGTTGCTTCTCCAGCATCTCAGATAAGGTGGTCTGGGGACAAAGGAAGATGCTAGGTACAGGGCCTGCCAGCCAGGAGCATTCATGGATGTGGAAATACTAAGTGCACAGCCTGACTCTAGAACAGTCCGTGTATATTCTGTGAATCTGCAGAAAGGAGGCTCTGTGGCTGAAACAAAAGGTGACTAAACAACTGTATTTTCAGGTCAAACTATTATCCACAGTTACTTACTTGAATCTGGGACTTTGGGGCTACTTGATCGAAAAGAGACTGGAAATTAGGACGAGTTTAAAAACAAGAAGAAAGAAATATGAAAAAAAAAAACAGGGTTTACGAAATAACTAAAGAGGGATTTCTTGGTGGCTCAGGGGTACTGAGTCCACCTGCCAATGAAGAAGACCCCTGATCCAAGAAGAATTAGATCCCTGATCCAAGAAGACCCCACATACTAAGGAACTGCTAAGCCCAGGGCAACTCCTGAGCCTGCGCTCTGTGCAAGAGAAGCCACCACAGTGAGAAGCCCTTGCGCTGAAAGAGAGAATTCCCTCACTCGCTGCAATGAAAGGAAAACCTGCACAGCAGGCAAGACTCATCATAGCCAAAAATAAATAGAATTATAAAAAAAGAACTAAAGAGTAGAAGATGATTCCATAGTAAATGAGATCTCTATTCATTGCCTGAACTCTAGAAAGACAAAATGTGTTTTAGTCAAACACCAGTTTGACTAGTGTTTATATTAGTCAAAACACCAGCTCCGGGATAATATCTTTGCAAAACCATTCAATGGGAAAATAAGTTTGATATTCCCTTCATCTTGGTGACTATAAAATGTTATTACATGTATCCAAATATATGAGAAGAGCCATATACAAGATGCTCAGGTAGTTGCATTGATCCCAGAATTGTAGAAACTGAGATTGTTTTGTTCACTTTGAAAGAGTTGCATTAAAAACAACAGAGATCTGATAGAATGAGTGCAGCCCGTTTAATTAGGGTAAATAATGTGGTGTTTATTTAAAAAAAAAAGGCTCCAAACTATCAAGGCTTAACGATAATGAGCCACAGGTGGGCTTGGTAAGGTCCACTCACCCAGGTGCCACAGATGAGGAGTGGGGGAGAAGGAGGCTGGGTCAGAGGCCTGGCACCTTGCTCAGCTACTCAATTTGACATGCACTCCAGGAAAACTCTGACCCCCAGCACCTTTCAACTGGACCTCACCACCATTAAGGACACCTTAATGCACCTTTGCTGCAAGAGAGAGGTAAGTTTTAAATTCCATCTCATGTCAATGATGGAGAGAGCACTGTTTTTATTAAAATATTGTCATGTTAGGATTTCTCTGCCACCTGAAACTTTCTTATTACATCTTCTACTACATGATGTCACAAAGAAGTAAAGCTCAAGGTCAGTCACTATGGTCCATTTTCTCTGTGGATAAAGCTCATTCGGCATCCAGCTAACCTTACCAGTATTTTGTTGGTTTGTTTTTTCCTTGTTTCTGGCCAGCTGGTCAATGAGTTTAAGGTAGCATTTTTCTGTATGGAAATAAATGAAGAGCAGCCAAATGAGAAAAAGCAAAGCCATTTATTCTGAGTTTGCTAAAGTTACAGGGAGTCTGCTATGACTTGTGTCACAGCAGAGACACCAAGGCAGGCAGAGGAGAGGAGAGGGCAAGCTTTAGAAGATGGGGGGCTTCGGTGTGTCCTGGATGGAGGGCACTGGCCCAGAGATGCTGAAAGCAGGCAAACTGTTGAAGCAGGGCATGGTGTCTTATTGATGAGGGTGTCTATCTGGCTTTCTCTGGTCGGTCCTACATTAGAAGCAGAAACAGAAATGGGGTCCATCATCTATTCATCAACTCCTGGTCATGAGGGGCTGATTGTTACAGAAGATGTTAGTTGGCTTTCTGGATTGTTATTGGACATGATGGTCTGACGTCCTTCAAGTCTGATCGAAGTCTGGTAGAAAAGGGATTTCCAGGGCAGGGTTTTTCTGGTTGTGGATTGAAGTTTACTTTTATGTATAGTAGTCTGGTCATTGTCCTTTTGTGCACTTGGGATCTTATCTGTAAGTTAGCTCCTTTGTGGGTTTTTTGAAACTTACTGCACGGTTGCTTTACAATGTTGTTAGTTCTGCTGTACTGCAATGTCATCAGCTATAGGTATGCGTATATCCTCTCCCTCCTGAGCCTCCCACCTCACCCCCATCCCACATATCTAGGGCTATTTTTTTTTTTTTTAAGCCAGTGTTATAGCAGATGGTTTGCTCAAGGAATCTGAAGTCACCACTGTGACAGAATGAGGAATCCCACTGGTCCTCCATACTTAAAAGTAGTTTTCCCCCTGGACTTATGTAACACCACACTTGCCTGGATCCATTACTATCTGACTGGTTAATCTTACTCAGTTCTCTCTCTTCATCTATCTTCTAATGAATACATTTTGTGGGGATGAAGGATTTGGTCATCATATTTTCTTTTCTTTCCTCTAAGTTTTTTCCTTAGTAATGCCTCTAGTTTCAGAACTATCATGTATCCTGTACACTGAGGACCCTGAAAACCATGTCCTCAAATAATGGGTGTCCTGAACTCCAGAAATGTAAAACATAACTGAATCCTTGTCATCTCCACTAGAATGTCTGGAAAGCATCTCGGACTTCTAGGACAGCATAAAACTATTCAGTTCCACACCATAAGCACTGTACACCCCTACTTCCTACTCATCCGTCTTAACATGGGCTGCCTTAACACCATAGACCGTGGCTTAAACAACAGAAATTTGTCTTCTGACAGTTCAGAGGCTGGGATTCTGAGGTGAGGGTCCCAGCAAGGGCCAGTTCAGGCAGCAGCCTTCTTCCTAGCTTGCAGACGGCCAGCTTTGTGCCCAGTGCCCATATGGCTGTTCCTGGATCAGGGTATGGAGAGGAGCACTCACTGTACCTTCCTCTTATTGTGGAAAAAAAAATGAAGTGAAAATCACTCAGTCCTGTCTGACTCTTTGAAACCCGATGGACTATGCAGTCCACGGAATTCTCCAGGTTATAATGCTGGAGTGGGTAGCCATTCCCTTCTCCAGGGGAATCTTCCCAACCCAGTAATTCTTCAATGGGGCTTCCCGGGTGGCTCAGTGGCAAAGAATCCATTCCACCTGCAATGCAGGAGACGTAAGAGATACAGGTTTAATCCCTGGGTCAGGAAGATCCTCTGGAGGAGGAAATGGAAATCCACTCCACCACTCCAGTATTCTTACCTGGGAAGTCCCATGGATAGAGGAGCCTGGTGGGCCACAGTTCATGGAGTCATAAAGAGACATGGTTGAGCAACTTAGCATGAATGCAATCCCTACAATATTATGAGGATCTCACCCTTATGTCGCCACCTGGACCAAACAAACCCCCAAATGTCCTCCTCTCCAAATCTTCAAGTTAGAGTTTCAACATATAAAGTTTGGGTGGAGGGGACACAGCTGAGTGCCCAGCAAGACCCTAGTGAGTGACACCCATTCCCTCAGTCATTCAAGCTGATGCCTAGAACCCTTGATTCCTCTTTTCAAGTCCATGTCCAATCCATCAGAAAATGTCAGCTTTATCTCCAGCACATGCTCCACATCCAGACATGTCTCAGCATTTCTGCCAGTTATATCTTGGTCCAAGCCACCATAATTCCTTGGCTACCAGTGGCTTCCTAACTGTGGAGGAGGAAATGAAAACCCACTCCAGTATTCTTGCCTGGAGAATCCCATGGACAGAGGAGCCTGACAGGCTACAGTCTGTAGGGTTGCAAACAGTTGGACATGACTGAAGCAACTTACCACCACCACAGCTTCCTAACTGATTTGCTTTTCTCCAGTCTTTCCCCGTATGGTTGTTTTTTTTTTTTTTTTTTTTTTTTATGTTTTTTGTTTGTTTGTTTGTTTTTAAACTTTTTATTTTACTTTAACGGTATAGCTGATTAACGATATTTTCACATGACCAGTTTAAGTGACTCAACCATACATAGACATGCTTTTTATAGTTGATTTGTTTTCACAGCATGGAGGATTTTACTAAAGCTTTCTTCCTTATATAAAATCTAATCATGTAAAATGTCATGTATGAAACGAGATGCCAGTCCAGGTTCGATGCACGATACTGGATGCTTGGGGCTAGTGCACTGGGACGACCCAGAGGGATGGTATGGGGAGGGAGGAGGGAGGAGGGTTCAGGATGGGGAACACATGTATACCTGTGGTGGATTTATTTGATATTTGGCAAAACTAATACAATTATGTAAAGTTTAAAAATAAAATAAAATTAAAAAAAAAATCTAATCACTCCTCTACTTCCCAGTTCACATGGCAAAATAGGATTTTTCTCTGGCCTGTGAAGCCCTATATGATCTCATTCCTGCCTCTTAGACATCGTAGGTCCTCCTCTATCCTTTGTTTCACTAGATAAGATTCTCTAATGCAACTAAGAATTTGTGTCTCAGCAACATGCTACCTGCTGTTCCTTCTGCTTGATACCCTCTGCTTGATTCCCTCTTTCCCAAGGTTTCCACTAAGCTTTTTACTAATTGTCTTGAAGCCGGCAATCAAATATCATCTCTTCCAAGAGGGCTTCCCTCCCTTTAAGAGATTCACAGACTTTCTCTAGCACACCCTCCTGTTACGTTGTCATTGTAGCACTGAGTCCTTGAAACAGTGTTGTCACTAAGTTCTTTGTGACAATGAATTCCATTTTTGATTCACTTGACATAATCACTGAACTGAGAACAGTACCAGACTCAGTGCAAAGACTGAACAAATATTTGTTGGTTTATCAAGAGAAACTATTGTTGGGAGAATGCAAAGAAAAAAAGGTGAAAGAGAAGCAGTATTCAGATTTCTTTAAGATATAGAAAGTTAGGCTGCCCTCTGGAGATAACAGCTGGCCACTATGATGTTGATTGCCTGTAAAACATTTGTGGGTCATTGGGAGAAGAGAGATAACCTTGGCTTCTTCTGTCCCTCTAGAGTTTCACCTGGGGAAATAAACAGAGGTAGAGGAATTTTGATTATTCTGCCAAGGGTTAGCCATTCAGAAGCAGCAGTAATTAATTAAGGAACTAAAACGCAAATACAGATAATCCATCGCCTGAGGTGGAGCTCAGCACCAGGGCTGGAAATGGGTGAGAAGCAGCCTGGATCTAAATTACAAAGGGCTTTAATAATATAGTAAGATTGTTCAGCAACTACTGCATGTGTGCTCAGTGGTGTCCAACTCTTTGTGACCCATGGACTGTAGCCCACCAGGCTCCTCTGTCCATGGAATTCTCCAGGCAAGAATACTGGAGTGAGTTGCCGTTTGCTTCTCCTGGGGATCTTCTGAACCCAGGGGTTGAATTGGTGCCTCTTGTGTCTCCTGCAATTGCAGGTGGGTTCTTTACCACTGAGCTACCTGGGAAGTCCTTACAAAGCGCTTTAAAAGAGGTGTCAAAATCTGATGAGGGACGAGCTCTCCAATCAGATGTTAACAGCTGGAGACGGGTGGAGACTGGTTGGTTGGAGAAGTTGCCAACGAATCAGTCCTCGTGTTAATGTTAATATGTTTCAATTTTGGTATAATTGGAAGAGCATTGATCTTGACATATATATGTGTATGTGTGTATAAATTAATTTTAAAAAAAAGGATTGTTAATCCTACAGTCTCCATCCCAATTTACCATTGAAAAATTTCAGGTGTTATTGACTATTGCAAACAAATATGTAAGATCTCCACAAAAGGAGATTCCATCAACCAGTAAAGAGCATAAAACCTCATGTAGAGGAGGGGAATCAATCCCAAACAAAGAAAACATTTGGCTCATTAGTTTGAGCCAGTTCAGTGACAGCTCATGTCAACATGTCACAAGCGGATTTCTACTCTCTATATTTGTCTCTGTTGATGGGTCTGCTTTAAATCAGGCTTCCTTGGTGGCTCAAAGGTAAAGAATTTTCCTGCAATATAAGAAACCTAGGTTTGATCCCTGTGTCAGGAAGATCTCCTAGAGGAGGGCATGGCAACCCACTCCATTATTCTTGCCTGGAGAATCCCATGGACAGAGGATCCTGGGAGGCTATAGTCCATAGGGCTGCTAAGAGTCAGACACAACTGTAGGGTCTTAGTGTGCAGGCACACTGCTTTAAATTGTGAACATTGTCATGTTCACACTTTAATAGCTAGGAAGGTTGCTGGTTTTTATGAAATAATTAGTTACAGGCAGTCATATAACCATGATATCAGGGTTAGGAAACTCAAGTCATGCACCCAGGCAATGCCATAAGGAGAATGCCCTGAAAAAACAGACATTGTTCCTACTTGTGCTATAAAGTGCTCAAGGCAGCACAGAAAACATGGCTTAAATTAAGCAAATAATTTTTTATTTAATTTTTTTCAGATTGCAAAGACTTAAGAGTAGTTGTGTCAGCTGCACAAAGGGAGGAGCTATTTCTTAAGATTAGATTCACTCAGGAGGCTCGTTCTCAGCTGGAAGGGTAAGGGGAGGGTTTTCTTTTGCATCAAAACCGACTCCTTAAATCTGCTTTGTCATCTTTGAGAACTTTCTTTTTCATCTTTAATGTTGTTGTCATTCAGTTGCTAAGTTGTGTCCGACTCTTTGCAACCCCCTTGGACTGCAGCACACAAGGCTTCCCTATCCTTCACCATCCCCCAAGGATAGCTCAAATTGATGTCCATTGAGTTGGTGATGCCATCCAACCATCTTATCCTCTGTTACCTCCTTCTTCTCCTGCCCTCAATCTTTCCCAGCATCAGAGTCTTTTCCATGAGTCAGGTCTTCGCATCAGATGGTGAAAGTATTGGAACTTCAGCATCAGTCCTTCCAATGAATATTAGGGGTTGAGTTCCTCTATGACTGACTAGTTTTGTTCTGCTTGCTGTCCAAGGGACTCTCCTTCTCCAGCACTGCATTTTGAAAGCATCAGTTCTTTGGTGGTCATCTGTAACAGTTATTATCTAATAGTGCACGACAGTCAGCCTCTGTATAGGTGGTTCTGCATGCACAGATTCAATAAAAGTTCAAGAAAATAAATCCCAAAAGTTGCAAGAAGCAAAACTTCAATTTGCCATAGCCAACAACTATTTACATAGTGTTTGCATTCTATTTACAACTACTTACATAACATTTACATTGCATTAGTTGCTTTAAGTCATCTAGAGATGATGAAAAGTACCCTGGAGAAGTGTATAGCTTATATGAAAATACTACACAATTGTATGTTGATATAAGGGACTGGATATTCTTGGATTTTGGTGTCCTTGGGTGGTCCTGGAACCAAAGCCCAGTAGACACCTAGGGTCAACTGTACTGTTAAAACATTTTGTTCATAGTATAAAATGATGAAGTTTCCCTGGTGGCTCAGTGGTAAAGAATCCACCTGCCAAGCAGGAGACGTGGATTCAGTCCCTGGGTGGGGAAGATCTCCTGGTGGAGGAAATGGCAACTCATTCCAGTATTCTTGCCTGGAGAATCCCATGGACAGAGGAGCCTGGCAGGATACAGCCCATGGGGTCACAAAGGGTTGGACATGATTGCGTGAGTAACAGTTTTTCACATAAAATAATGATGTTGATATGATAGACAGTCTTGCATGTTTTCTATTTTTTACTGTCACTTACTTTAAGAATTTCAATTAGCTTTTGCATCTTCGGAGTATTATGACTTTTTTATGGCTTATCACAGGATGTTGACTGTAGTTCGCTGTGCTATGTAGAAGGACCTTACTATTTATCCATTTTGTATTAAAACATAGTAGTGTGTGTATCTGCTAGTCCTAAACTCCCAACCCATCCCTCCCCCATGCCCCTTGCACAACATTAATTTTAAAATACCACATTTGATTTCCAAGATGTTCATGTTTAGCGAAAACCTTGTATTCATTCTCTTTTTGCTTATCTCTTACTATGACCTTTAAGTAAACATTTCAAATAATTGAAGAGCTACTCATCCATCTACATTCTGATTTTTCCTCTTTACTTGAGTGCTATGGAATATGCTTTCTTAAACAAGTCATTTGTATTTCCCTTTAAAAAAAAAAAAAAAAACACTTTCCAAGCTTAACTTGTCTCTTAAGAAAGGAAGATGTTCAGATAAAGTTTGCCAGTAGCTTCCACAAAAGCCAAAATGACACTTTTATCTCCCTTGTGCTCTAATACACTGCCAGAGATGAGAGTCAGAGAGGGAGGGCGAGACAGACAAGAAGAGGCAGAGCCAAAGGAAACACAGGAGTGCTCTGCTGGACCAGTGGGGAATCACACAGAACAAGATGGAAGACAAGACTGAGTAAGCTCATCATGCCTGCAGGATTCTTTAACACGGTGAGTGATGTATACTTTAGAAATACACCGTGTGCGCTTACATTTCTAAGATACTTCAATTATGGTATGTTATGTAAAGCTCTTTGGTCTGTTTATACAGATCATTTGCCTTTGGCTTAATTAATTGTCTCACTCTTTCCCAGAGGGGCATGTTTGGCAGAAAAAAAATTCCACTGGGTGAAAATCAGACTCTGTAGGCAACATGTGCCTGGTTGTGTGTTTTTCCCCTAATAGCACCACCGTTAGGGACTTGACTGAGATGCCCAAGAAGTCTTCATCATTAAGAATTTATGTTTCTCTGGTGGCTTCCATTTGCAAAATGAGCCACATATTAAACATTGATAGCTGATGCCACTTTATTGCTGCTCGTCTATTCAGCATCTCTTTTTGCAGAACACAATCTGCATAATTAGAAAATAGCCCAGCTTCTGTATCTGGAGCAACAGGAGTGTAAGGATGTCACACTCTTGCTAGCGTTTCAAATGCCAACCTTCATAACACAAATGTGATAATAACATTCTTTCAATTTTATAGTGGTAATAGGTACACTGGATAGTGTTCACGAAACTACAAGTGAGACAAAGGAAAGATATGGATTTATTAAGACAAGCAAAATATCACATTAAAAATTTGGGGAGAATTTACTACAGCAGGAAATAACCATATCCATAGCATCACCAAAAGTAATTGCAAGACAAATGAGACAGCTTGTTTCATATAAACCAGCCCACAAACTATTCATAGTATTGCTCTACATTTTCCATGCATATTTTCCCCATCATTCATTTCTGTCCCATTTAACTGAATCTCCTAAAAAGATTTTTAAGGTATCTTCTAAAATATCCTCACGTGGTATCTCTGTCATTTGTGAAAATGTCAAGTTTTACATATGATAATATTAAGGGATTACAAAAAATGAAATATGAGGCCAGCATTTAATTTAGTGATATGACATGTACATTGGTAACTCATAAATTAAATCCAGCCAGACTTGATTAAGTGCTCACAATATGCATAATGTGTGTGTCAGTCATGTCCAACTCTTGGTGACCTCATGGACTACAGCCCGCCAGGGATTTCCCAGGCCAGAATACTGGAGTGGGTTGCCGTTTCTGCCATTTCCTTCGCCAGTGGATCCTCCTGACCCAGGGGTTGAATCCATGTCTCCAGCAGTGTCAGGTAGGTCCTTTACCAGCTGAGCCATCAGGGAAGTCCACTCTATACATAGAAATATCTTAAGTATTAAAAGGCAGATGAATAGGCTGCTTCAAGTTGCTCGGAGTAGCAGATCTGCTTTGAATTAGTCATTTAGATTCAGAACCTTGTTGGTAGGGTCTGTGTTGATTTAAGGCTATTTTGCTGTCTTTGAGGGGAAAAAAATGCTTATTATATTTTTTATAGGTAATTGGACTTGAAAATTTCCAATTTTATGTATATTTTTGGCTGTGTCTTTAGAATGCTTTCATAGGAAAAAAAATCTAAGTTAAAAATATTATAAAGTAAATTGAGGTTTTATATATTAAGGTATTCATTGAGAAGATAAATTGCAACAGACTCATTGAACAGGAGGCAAGCATGCTCAAATTGCGCTTTCAACATTATTACTGATTTGAGAGTTTTCATCTGAAAATGTATGTGCACACATACACTTGCACACAGATATTTAACTGTACATATATATTTTACATCTTCATCCTTGTCTCTGCCTGTATCTACATCCATATCTGTGTAACAATTTATATGACTGACCATCTGTATCTAATTATGTCCCTACAATGAGATGCCTCTGTGAGTTAGGTTTGTACTCTGACTTTTTTACTGAGCAATATGTCATAGATATTCTTCCAGTCATTAGACCCACAAAATATATATGTCTCTGTTTGTATGTAAATATATGATGAGTAGATAGATGTAGAACATTATTTTCCTAACTACTCAATAGCCTATATTATGGCATTTCATGTTCATTTTGCTAAGATTCATTATAAATTATATAGATTACTTAACAAACTTTATTATTATAAGCAGTGCTTTTATGTATGTCTTTATTAATTGATATTATTTCCTCAGCTTCTTCCTCTACTTTTGATTTATTGATAAGACATAATGTATGAATATTGCAAATATTTACACATATTAGTTGTCTACAAAAATGTTGACTCACTTACATTTCCACTTCTTATTAATGCATATTATCATTGTGAGTAAAATTTTTTCACTCAAAAAAGTGAAAACGTGGTAGTTCTTTGTTTTCACTAGTTCATCTTTTTATTTGAAAAATAACTTCTATCCATTCCCTTTTTTGTATGTTCAATGGCTTTTAAATATGAATTTTTCATTTTTCGACTGTGATAGTTATTCTTTATATTATAATTTTAATATAATATGGATATTTACCTACTATCATAAATCAGACACACTTTTTTGCCTGATTTTATTTTTTTATACTTTATGATTTTAAGAAAATTTAGAAAAAGTTTCCCTAAGAAAAATCTTAATGTTTGTGTAGTTAAATCCAACATTTTTTCTCTTTATGATTTTACCTTCATGCTTAGAAATGACTTTGCTACGTGATATAGATTATTTATATAATGTATGTACCATTTATATTTTCATTTGATTTTTATGCTAAAATATCTGTGTAAACACAGGGTTTTTTTTTTTTTTCAGTTTAGGTGTAAGTTTTCTTAATAACTCACCAGTAATCCCAACATAAGTTTTCACATAAGACTTATCTGTAACCTTGAAATGCCACATTTTTTATCTACTAGGCTTACATATGTGTATGTGTAAACATACAAACACATATATAACTTATATGACTATTACATATATTATTCTTTACAATTAAGTGCTAATGTGCTTCCCAACTGGCACTAGTGGCTAGTCGTAAAGAACCCGCTTGCCAATGCAGGCGACATAAGAGACATGGGTTCAATCCCTGGGTCAGGAAGTTCCCCTGGAGAAAGCGTTGGCAACCCACTCCAATATTCCTGCCCGGAAAATTTCATGGACAGAGGAGCCTGGTGGGCTACAGTCCATGGGGTAGTAGAGTCAGACATGACTGAGCACATACTTTTGAAAATTTGTAAATTTATAAACATATAATGTATGTGTGTTTGTACATTTAAATAATAATATACATTTCATATACTGCATGTACTTTGTGAGTGGATAGATCATAAAATTGAATCAGATTCTTATTTTTCTAATGTATTAAACTGATTTATTTGGATTCAATGATAAAACAGTCAGGTCAAGAGGACATTTTGCACAGTGCATGAATTATTCCATTTAAGAGAAAATAAATGTAAGTTCCAGTGGAATCCCTACACAAGTCAAATACTTCCACGTTAGCTTTGCTGTACACTCTTTCTCTGATAATACACGGATAATCCACCAAGCCAAGTGCTCACCTCATGCTGCCTCTCTTAAGCATCTCCTGATGCCATCAGTACTCTAATCTGGTGCCAGCCATGATCAAAATGTATATTCACATCATCTACTTAAAACAATTCTCTGGAGGATATTTTGAATGCCCTGTGTTCAGATAACATATAGCACTCAAATGCATGAATATATCTGGGCAAAAGTAAGTAGAGAAATAGTAGATGTTTAGAAGGGGGCAGATGCAGGGGAGGAAGACCAGAGCCTTCAAGTAGATGTGTTGTGGAGAGTTATTCTTCATCTTTACCTTCAGTTTATACTCACGAGAGGCAAGAAACAGGTTGCAACTGGTGTTTGCACTAATTCCAAAATGACTGAAAGAAATGTGAACTTCAAATAGGTTGATGATGTCTCCAGGGCTGTGTTTGGGCACCAGCGACCTCTGAGGCCCACTGGTGCCCTTGTCACCTCCACGTGTCTTCCCTAAATAATAATCGTGTCTCCCTCTGTGCAAAGTGCTGACTTTGCTTTGTTTCTGTCATTCTCCCTCCTTATAAGCATGCCATTGTTGTAAGCACTGTTCCTTTATTAGATACATTCAGACAGCATAGTTTCTGTGTTGAGAAATAAACTAAAGCCATAAGGGACAACTTCAACTCCAAAAGCAGGGAACTGAGGGCTCAGCTACCAGTGGTACAGAAATTCACATCAGAGTTCCTTACATGATGATTTTCCCTCTATACTTGTGAGCAGTTTCGCTCTCCCCCATCCCCGCCCCCTGTCACATTGTTCACTCATTAATGGAGAAAGAGAAAGGAAAGCACAAAACAAAATTAAGAAAATTTTAAGTACTTTAAAATAAAAGGGGAATACAATTTTTTGGAAAATTATAAAATGTAGAAATGTTGATTTAGCTGCAGTGAAGTCTCCGTGAAATACACAAACATAAATGGATACTGGAAATGTGAGGGGAAAAAAAAAAAAAAGATTTAGAAAGTCCCTTTTTCTTGTAAATAAGATTATACAAAAACTATCTTTTTTTAAATTGGCGTATAACTGCTTTACAATGTTGTGTTAGCTTCTGCTGTAAAACAGTGTGAATCAGCCCTAAGTATACATATATCACGGGCTTCCCAGGTAGCACTAGTGGTAAAGGACCCATCTGCCAACGCAGGAGACGTGAGTCACAGGTTCGATCCCTGAGGCAGGAAGATCCCCTGGAGAAGGGCATGGCAACTCACTCCAGTATTCTTGCCTGGAGAATCCCATGGATAGAAGAGCCTGGCGGGTTACAGTCCTTGGGGTCCCAAAGAGTAGGACATGACTGAAGCAACTCAGCACTCATGCATACATATATCCCCTCCTTCTTGAGCCTCCCTTCTCGCCCCCATCCCACCCCTCTAGATTAGCGCTGAGCTGAGCTCCCTGTGCTATGCAGCAGCTTCCTGTTGGCTATCTATTGTACACATGCTACTGTATATATGTTAATGCCCACCCTCCCCTTCCCACTCTGTGTCCATATGTCCGTTCTCTGCATCTGCGTCTATATCTTTAAAAAATGCTTGAGATACTGCCATTGGGATTGCATCCTTGATATTTTGCCAGGACCTGCTTCCTCTACTTCTTTCCGGTCTTTTTCCAAATCATTTACCAACCAAGATCCTGCTCCATCCTGGTGTTGTCTGGTACACCATGTTCTCTCTTCATTTTACATATTATGAAGTCCAAAAGTTCATATGGTATACAATTTTATATTGATAATTATGTTAAAATTTTAATATATAAGTTCTACCTACATTTGACATATATTACCTTTTCAGGTTATTTTGCTGCTGTGTCATGATCCATATTTTTGCTAGAACAGTTGACCAGCAAGGATGGTAAAGTGTGTTTATTGTTATCAGGACACACCTGGGCACAAATGTGTTTCTCACTAAGGTAGCATGCAGCAGGCTTCCTCTCACTTTATCTATCCAGGAGAGGTTCCTGAACTGACCATGGACTTGATCCAACTTATTGGATACCCATGCTTTTGTTATTCATTAAATATCTACATGACTTTTCAAGTTGAAAAACACCCAGTTTAATAACATAAATAGAGGCTAGGAAATCAGAAAGACCTGGGTTGGTGTCTTGACTTTATCAGGTAGAAATTATATGACCTTGAGAATAGCATCCATTTGAATCTCAGTTTCTTAATCTGTCACAAGTGAAGGAAAATTCTACCTCATTTAAATATTCTAAGAGTTTGAAACCTGCATTTTGAAATTGCAAGTAAAAAGCATAAATATGTAAGATTCCAAATGAATAGTAGGTGTTATTACAAATCCTAAAAATCAAAAAAGTTAAGAAAAACATAAGTGAATAAAGAAAATAGTCTTTGTAGAAACATACACTAATCAAATAATCACACAAATACATGTAAAATTCTGTCAATAGTAAAAGTGCTGCTGAAATGCTCAGAGTAGGAAAGTGTGATGCAGGATGAATGGAGGAGATGATGGTACTGATGCAGGCAGGGCAGGCAGGAGAGCAGGGACCACAGGGGGCTAGCAGGAGGTGTTGGGAGGTTAGACAAGGTGAGGTTGGATGGAGAGAAGCAGACCAATTCAAGGGCTATTTTCAAAGTAAAGTCCTCAGACTAATGAGGGATTGTATATATAGAGAGAACAGAAAGAATCATTGTTAAGTTTTTCAAGCATTCCTCTACAACCATAAAGCTGATTATTAGGCAGAAATCTGGGAAAGGAAGTCTACTTGGTTAAAACAAGCTGAACTTAGGTGCTTTTCAGATGTCCAAAGGAGACATCAGGTCAGCAGCTAAAACACAGCAGACTTGACTGGACGAAGGGTGAAATCTGTGCAGTGACTCATGCTCCTGTGGTTGTAGAGATCACCGAGGGAGAGAGGAAAAATAAGACAGACAGGGGCACAGACTGAACTTTGATAACTGAGCAGAGGAAGGTGTTCCTGCCAAGGAGAGAGAGGGTGGGCATCAGAATGTAAGAGGAGAAGGAGACCAAGGGAGATTGTATCAGTGAAGCCACAGGAAAAGAACATTACAAATGAAGCCATGGGAAAAGCATGCTACAAGAGTCAGCTCATCATTCCGGTGGCTCAGACAGTAAAGAACCCACCTGCCAGGGCAGGAGACATTGGTTCTATCCATGGGTCGGTAAGATCCCCTGGAGAAGAAAATGGCAACCCACTCCAGTATTCATGTATTCTGTATTCAGTGTTCTGGTGGGCTACACACAGTTCATGGGTTACAAAGAGTCAGACATCACTGAGCGACTAACATATTTAAGTAGAAAAAATGCAGAAACTATCTTACTCTTGTTGATACGATAGAAGTCACATGAGATTTCAGCGAGTTGCACAGCAGGGAGAGATGAATTTGGAGGAATCTGGACTGGCTTTGGTTGAGGATGGGATGGAATATGAGGCCAGGAGACAGCTGAGTGATGATGGTGTTTTTTAAAAAATGTTACTTCAAATGAGGTAGATGGATTTTTTTTATTTGCACAATTCCATCTCATGACCCTTGGTCTTTCTCTGTGTTCTCCCTTTTCCCTTTTAAATGTAATGTTTAGAAATGAACTATTTCCCCATGGCTTGCTCCTTCTGGATCTTCTCCATTCTATCTCCCAACGTTTTGGAAGGGCAAGACCCTTAATTCATTCTTATAAATCACAGCTTTATCCCATGCCTCACAAACAATTTGGGGGTAAATCCCATTGGCTGTATCATCAAAATGTATTCAGAATGAGAATGTTTTCATCGTCTTCCACAGAAAACTCTCTGGCCCAAGACATCTTTTTACTTCATTTGAATAATTTCAACATCTCTCTAAGTTCCCTCAGTGCCCAGTCTTACCCCTTCCCCCAAACCAGTTCTCAACAACAAGCCAAATAGGTCCTTTTAACACATATTTTCATTCTTTTACCTACGCAGTCGCCAAGTTGTATCTGACTCTTTGTGACCCCATGGGCCCCTCCAGGCTCCTCTGTCCATGGGATTTCTTACTCGAGTGGGTCACCATTTCCTTCCCCAGGGAATCTCCCAGCTCAGGGAGTGAAGTCAAGTTTCCTGTGTCTCCTGCACTGGCGGGGCACTGAGCCACTTGAGAAGTCCAGCAGAAACTGTAGTAGGGCAGACATTGTCCAGTGACTGCATCGTTGTCCCGTTGCTAACAACTCAAAGTGTGCCTCATACATTGTAGACGCTCATTTAATATTAATGAGGAAGGAAGACCGCTATGGGGCTGAAAAGGAGAGATACAGACTGTGAATATGGGCTGAGTGTAGAACCCATGGAAGTCCACCACTGAAGCAGGGATGACAAACAGCGTCCAGTAAAAGGAATCAATGAGTAACCACAGGTATAAAGAACACCAGCAGAGACGGAGGTGGGGAAACAAGAGGAAGTTTGAAGATTGCAGATTTATGCCAGGTACCTTAGAAAATCAAACAAAATGAGAACGGAATAACTCTCTAGGGGGTTGTCTAATAGAGGAGGTTGAGGATGTTGAAATTAACTATTTACAGAGAAGTTACTTAAATGTAAGTGTGGGGACAAGATCACACTAGGTTGAGATGATGATAAGATATAATAAAATGAAAAAGGAAATGAATGGAAGAAATGCTGAGAGTACTGATACACTGGGAACTCATGATCATAGGAGAAAAAAATTTTAATTCTACCATTTCTTTTTGCTGTTAGATAGAAACTGAGTAATATAAAAGAAGAGGGGGAAATCACTGTATTATAGTGCAAGTTCTTGTTGTGCCATTAACCAGATCTGTGCTCTTCTGTGAATAGACTGTAGTGTGGAGGTGTTACTCTCAGCTTAGACCAGTCCCCTTCAGTCAGGAGGAGTTTCACGTGCTTACAGCATTGCACGGTACAGAGGTTAACACGTTTTATGTGGCCCATGCTGTGAACATAGTAGGGATACCTTTCCTACAAGCATTCTTATACATCTGACTAGGAAGATGTATTATATGCGTTGCAGAATTGTTAGTAATAGCAAACAAAATAGAAACAGTCTCAATCTATCCACAAGAGACTGAGAATATATAATAGAATTAACAATGAAACATTACTCTGCAATTTAAAAAGAACTGTAACCGCAAGGAGATGTTATCCATCCATAAACCTAGTCTCTATCTGAAACAGCTGACTTGCTCCAGCCCTTTCATATATGTAAAGAGTGTCTTCTGTCATCATTGCTGTGTTGCCTCTTTCTGATTGTTTGGTCACTCAGATGGTAAAGAGTCAGCCTGCAATGTGAAAGACCTGGGTTCGATCCCTGGGTTGGGAAGATCGCTGGATAAGGAAATGGCAACCCACTCCAGTATTCTTGCCTGGAGGATCCCACAGACAGAGGAGACTTGAGGACTATAGTCCATGGGATCGCAAAGAGTCAGACACGACTGAGCGACTAACGCTTCTTTGAACACCTGGAAAGTTATTGGGAACTGCTGGGCTCCAGTTATTTCATTTCCCTAAATCATAGATATGACTACATTTTGTCTAGAAACAGATTAGGAGTAGCAAGTATTTTTCAAAAAAGGAATGAAGCAGGGGCATCTGATAAGCACTGAGTGCAGCAGTCCAGCAACCTGGGTTTTAGTATTTCTATTGGCTCCTTCCAGACGATTGTATCTGCACAGATCCAGTAGCCAGATATTGCAGGACCATAAATCAGATGGATCCCTAGGATGGGGAGGTTGTACCTGGATTACAACTTCTGAATCCCAGCTGGAACTCTCTCCTGGGTTTTCTCCAATTTGCAAAGTATCACCATTTGCTTTTGTGCCATCTAGGTGTCTAGTTTGCAAACCAACATGCAGGTTTGCAATATGTTGGCTCCAAAGTCCCAATCATTCCAAGTCTATGAATCTTTCTAATTTTGAAATGACCTTACCATGGCTTTTATTTTTTGTTTTGTTTTTATTAAATAGAATGCCCAAAAGAGTTTAGCCCATACTGTGTCTAGACTTTTCACTTGCAAACTGAGCCCTGATTGGATCAGTCTGTTTGGCCTATCAAATGTTGCTTTTCTTCATCAATAACTCTTAATACAATTTCACATGGATAATGAAGTATATACAGTTGGTGATTGGCATGTAAAATCTACATTCGCTAAAATATGAGAATGAGGATAAGTAAGCATAGCCAGAAAGCATTGTCATGAAGTATTTAAGATCCATTCTCATGTAAAATAATTTAGCTGAACCCTTCCTGAAAATTCAACCTATAATTTGAGAATCAGTCACTTAAATCTCAACAAAATTTCAGGGGGAACAGTTTTCTAAGCTATGAAGTATGAGATGGTGTCTTCAGAAAAGATTACAGTATATTTTTTTTGTCTAGAATTTCAATGGATGAGATTGTAAGAAAATCAATACATATACATAGGTAAAACTGCAAACTGTATAGTAGTCAGTGAAAAATGCAAAGTGTGACTCAGTAAAAATTGTAGGAATACTTAATTTTGATACTCAGATATATTGAAAGCATTCATTGGTTATTAGAGCTCTTGAACAAAAGAATATTTGAGGAGTACATGCAAGAAAGAGATAAACTGATAGGGTTTATTGATTTTTTTAGGAAAAGATACAGAGGCAGTGTAATCACCCCAAAACATTTTGGAGCAGTGTAAATAGTCAAGAATTCATACCAGAATGCCAGAATTACATGATGTGATGAAAAATGTGTAATGGAAGGAACTGGGATACATGCTCCCGAATGCACATAGCAACATTGTTCACAGTAGCCAACGTGTGGAAGCAACCTAGGTGTGCGTCAGCAGATGGATGGACAGAGAAGATGTGGGGGGGGGGGTGCGTGTATGCAATGGAATATTAGCTTTAATAAAGAAGATCCCACCATTTGCAAAAAAATGGACGGACCTGGAGGACATTATGCTAAACTAAAT
Source organism: Bos taurus (assembly GCF_002263795.3). Lineage (NCBI taxonomy): Eukaryota > Metazoa > Chordata > Mammalia > Artiodactyla > Bovidae > Bos > Bos taurus. The sequence continues at coordinate 4,268,521 of NC_037335.1, forward strand.
AAGCCAGACACAGAAATACAAACACTGTATCATCTCACTTGTATGTGGAACCTAAAATAGTCACACTCATAGAAGCAGAGAGAAGAAGAGTGAGTGCCAGGGGCTAGGGGATGGAAGAATGGGAAGTGATGGTCAAAGGGTGCAACACCACACTGGCATAAAGTAAATAGTTTCTAGAGATTACCACATAGCACTTGTAGCTAACAATACTATATTGTACACCTAAGATTTTGTAAGAAGGTAGATCTTCTAAATGTTCCTACCATACACTAAATAATAATAATAATGAGGTGAGAGGGAAAATTGAGAGATGATGGGTATGTCTATTACCTTAATAGTGATAATGATTTCATAAGTGTATACTTATTCTCTAACTTATTGAGTTATATACATTAAATGTGCACAACATTTACATGCCAATTATACCTAATTAAAATTATATATATATGTGTGTGTGTGTGTGTGTGTGTGTTTATGTGCTGTGCTGGGCTTAGTCGCTCAGTAATGTCTGACTCTTTGCGACCCTATAGACTGTAGCCCATCAGGGTCCCCTGTCCATGGGGATTGTCCAGGCAAGAATACTGGAGTGGGTAGCCTATCCCTTCTCCAGGGAAACTTCCCAACCCAGGAATTGAACCAGGGTCTCCTGCATTGCAAGCAGATTCATTACCCACTGAGCTACCAGAAAAGCTCATATATGTATGCATGTATGTATGTGTATATAATGAAGGTCTTTACAGCTGGCAGTAGTGGTAAAGAATCCGCCTGCCAGTACAGGAGATTTAAAAGACTCAGGATCAATCCCTGGGTCAGGAAGATCCCCTGGAGAAGGGCATGGCAACCCACTCCAGTATTTTTGCCTGGAGAATCCCATGGACAGAGGAACCTGATGGGCTACAGTCCATGGAGTCACAGAGAGTCAGACATGACTGAAATGATGTAGCATGCATTTATAATGAAAGGATCACTAATGGAGTAATGCATTAGGAATTAAATAGGTGCTTGTTTAATAGTCATATATTATTAATAATAGTTTAATTTAAAAGTATTTTCCAAGGGTGGGATGATTTGAGAGAATACCCCTGAAACATGTATATGACCCTCCAGGAGTTGGTGATGGACAGGGAGGCCTGGTGTGCTGCAATTCATGGGGTCACAAAGAGTCAGACACGACTGAGTGACTGAACTGAACTGATGTATATGACCCTGTGTAAAATAGATGACCAGTACAAATTCGATTCATGAAGCAGAGCACTTGAAGTCAGTGCTCTGGGACAACCCAGAGTGATGGGGTGCGGAGTGATGTGTGTGGGGGGTTGTTCAGGATAGGAGGACACATGTACACCCATGCCTGATTCATGTTGATGCATGACAAAAACCACCACAATATTGTCAAGTAATTAGCCTCCAATTAAAATAAATAAAATCATTTTTAAAAGTATTTTCCAAAAAAATAAAATTAAATATATATTAAAATAATTTTGATATCTGTATTTTTAAATCTATTGTAAGCCTTTTTTACAATATTGAATATTTTGAACAAAAATGTGTCATCTTTTGAGTAGCCTTCAGATCCTTCTAGGACAGTCAGGAACACCTTTAAGAGTCACTTTCTACTTTCTAATTCCTTAATTCTGTGCTTTGTCACAGTTTTGATTCCATGACTTCCTAGCTCCACTGGGCTCACACTCAAGTGTCTGGAGTAGGCTTTGCCTTGTGCAGCCCCCAACTCATCCCTTTAGACTAATGTAATGCAAACTCCGCCAGCGCTGAAGCCCCTGCACCCACCCCCTGTTACCCTCTGCCTGTTAGTCCTCACAAAGAGTGTTTCTTTGTTTATATCAACCAGAATTCTATCATTTTGATGGAGAAATGCATTAACATTCTCTCCGCTGGCATCATTGCCTGAATGAATTGTCTTGAGGGATTTAGGAAGGTCCAGTAATAGAGATAATAACATTAATCTTTCTGATTAGGTGTGCTCATTAGTTATAATTAATCTGGGGGAAATTAACACCTTGTTATTGTTCATGAGTAATATAATTATACTTGAAGATCTATTTGCAATATATTCATATTTAATATGTTAAGAGAAACACTGTGTGTGAAGCATTTACTTTCTAGTCATTTCACGAAGGCTAACTTCCCTCTGTTCAAAAGATAACTGTTTTCAAGAATTGTTTACTATTTTCAGTTTTATCCCAACGCAAGCCATCATTGGGTTTCCTGGTGGCTCAGACAGTAAAGAATCCACCTTCAATGCAGGAGACTGAGGTTCCATCCCTGGCTTGGGAAGATCCCCTGAAGCAGGGCATGGCAACCCACTCCTGTATTCCTGCCTGGAGAACCCCATGGACAGAGAAGCCTGGGGGCTACAGTCCATGGGGTCATAAAGAGTCAGACACAACTGAGTGACTAACTCGTTCACTTTAAAGCCATCCTTGTTGGATAGATTTGAATATATAAGCTCTGTATTTGAGTATAAAATAGTTTTAATTATTTTTTTACTGTAAAATGATCTTTCTTCAGACTCTAACCTAAAAACACCAGAGTTGAGATTAAAAATAAACTAGTCACAATCCAATCCAATCATACTCCGTGGAATTAACTATGTTTGGTCTTTTTCTTTTCTTTTGTATTTTCAGTTCTTTGGAGAGTTTTCTCCACCTTAAATAATACATCTTTCTTGAGTTTACATCCTTGTTGACATCTCACCATAAAAACTAGGGACCAATTACCTCTCACTACTTCTATACAATTCCCACCATCCTCTTCCCCTTTCCTATCCATTTCTAAATTTTTAATAATCTCACAGCATTTGGTTACCTATTTAACTTAAAATAATAGGCCAAAAGGAAACTTTGTAAATATTAATAAAGTGAGGATTCCTTGCTGTATTGAATGCCCCAATGCTGTTTGACATCTCATCCATAACTTAAGATGTTCCTCAAATTATGATCCATTTTCCATTGTTAACTTTTTCGTTTATTCATCATACACATTTTCTCCTGTATTCTTAATGTTCCAAAAATGCTTCATGGTCATGTTTAGCCATTCATATTTCAGACTGAAGAACCAAGTCATTTAGCATATGTAACTGACATGAATATTCTCTGCTAGTGTGAATTAAGGTTGATATCCCCAAAATCAATCCATAAAATGATAGCTTTCTGTGGACTTCTGAACTTGACTTTAGTATGTGGGTAGAAAGTAGGCTAGGATCATCTCCCACCAAATGCCAGTTTGTAAAGGATGATAACTTGATGCCAATATCAAAGGTGAAAGCCCTACTATTTGCAGGCAGATCACTGAACATTTTTAGAGAAACACTGTGCTTTTTCTTGTGTGTAAATACCATGTTCCCAGTCACTCGGAAAAAGAGTTTGGAAAGAACTACATGGATCAGGGAGTGGTTCCACTGGTAAAGTTCTCCGTACAGGTTCTGTAAGATAAACTTTGTGTTTTCAATCCTGTTTTACCCTTCCAGGTTTTGTTCCTGTTGTGTCTGTGTTTGGAGTCCTTGGGGAGAAATACTGGAAAAATCAACTCTTTATGTTCACTATAGCCTTGTCTAGGGTAGAATTCCTATATAAATTCCTATTAGAAATTCCTATATATAAATAAAATCCTATATATAAATTCCTATATAAAGAAATCCTATATAGACTTCCTATCAAGAAAGCTGAGCACTGAAGAATTGATGCTTTTGAACTGTGGTGTTGGAGATGACTCTTGAGAGCCTCTTGGACTACAAGGGGATCCAGCCAGTCAATTCTAAAGGAAATGAGTCCTGAATACTCACTGGAAGGACTAATGCTGAAGCTGTTGCTGCTGTTGCTGCTGCTAAGTGGCTTCAGTCATGTCCGACTCTGTGTGACCCCATAGACAGCAGCCCACCAGGCTGCCCTGTCCCTGGGATTCTCCAGGCAAGAACACTGGAGTGGGTTGCCATTTCCTTCTCCAATGCATGAAAGTTAAAAGTGAAAATGAAGTTGCTCAGTTGTGTCCGACTCTTAGCGGCCCCATGGACTGCAGCCTACCAGGCCCCTCCGTCCATGGGATTTTCCAGACAAGAGTACTGGAGTGGGGTGCCATTGCCTTCTCCGAATGCTGAAGCTAAAACCCCAATATTTTGGCCTCCTGATGCAAATAACTGACTCATTGGAAAAGCCTCTGATGCTGGGAAAGATTGAGGGCAGTAGAAGAGGACGACAGAGGATGAGATAGTTGGATGGCATCACAGACTTGATGGACATTAGTTTGAGCAAGCTTTGGGAGTCGATGATGGACAGGGAAGCCTGGCATGCTGCCGTCCACGGGTAGCAAAGAGTCAGACATGACTGAGCAACTGATCTGAACTGAACTGAGGGTAGAATTCCACTGCCAGTGCAAGAGATATGGGTTTGATCCCTGTGTTGGGAAGATCCCCTGGAGCAGGAAATGGCAACCCACTCCAGTATTCTTGCCTGGGAAATCAGAGGAGCCTGGCAGGCTACAGTCCACAAGCTCACAAAAGAATTTCATATCTCCTGCTTTAGCAGGTGGATTCTTTACCACTGAACCACATGAGAAGCCTGACAAATGCATTCCCAATTGATATGACCAACCTGCCCCCAGACTTAGCCCACCCTACTGTGTTTTCTTCTTTGATGTGAAATTATTATAGTTAGAACTTTTTTTAACTGTCATTCAAAGGGGCATCATTAGGGAATAAAATCACACTTATGCTCAGCCAGTCACAGGAAACCAGAAGCAAGGCCATGTGCCAGTAGATCTTGACCACACAGTAACTGAGTGTATGTCTAAGACTAAAGCATCATATTGGTAGGAACTGGTGAATATACACAAGTGCGGATGTCTGCTCTTAATCTCCTGCTGAGTGTATGGAGAGAGAGACCTCCCCAGTTGCCCAGGGCGACCAGTTGTAGACACTCCAGCACCTCCAAAAGGAGAATTCTTTCTCTGTGTTCACTTAGGTGTCTGTCTCATCCTCCTGGGCTTGGAAGGATGCAGACAGATATTCATCAAAATCCCAAAAGACCAATGTAGAATATTCCCAATCATTATTTTGTTCATACAATGAATATTTATTGAGTAACTACAGTCTCTTGAGCACTTTCCTTGATAGGCAACAGAACATTGAACAACAGAGAGATGTTCCTGGCAAAAACAGAGCTTGTTTAGAGAGGGATGGAGAGACAGAATAAATCAACAAGCCAGTTGTTGATACAAGTTGGGAAGAACTTATAACAGTCAAGTGTTAGTTGCTCAATCATGTCTGAGTCTTTGTGAACCCATGGACTGTAGCTTGACAAGCTCCACTGTCCATGGAATACTCCAGGCAAGAATACTGGAGTGGGTTGCCATTCCCTTCTCTAGGGGATCTTCCGGACCCAGGGATCAACCCTGGGTCTCCTGAATTGCAGGGTAATTCTTTACTGTCTGAGCCACCAGGGAAGCCCCCATAACAATTAAATATGAGGACAAAGGGGAATGCTGTTTTGGGTGGAAGCTGCATAATATGGGTAGGAAGAGGTCTCTGATGACTTGATAGTCTAACAGAGATCAGAGGAATTGAAGGAACAAACTGGATTTCTTTTATCCAGGGAGAGGGAACTAAAGTCTCAGATTCCTAAAGTGAAAGGATCCTTTGTATGTTTACCCTTCATTCAGTTTCCTTCTGACTTTCCTCTAACACTGCTTTTATCTAGTTTTGGAAACTCCATATCTTTTTTTTTTTTTTTAAGAATTAAAGTGAATATTTATTTATAATGAGATAATAAATGACAGGAAAACACAACATTTTCAAAACTGATGAATAACACAAAATCTGGAAATGTAATCAAGCTTTTGTTTTTTACAACTTTTTATTTTTGTATTGGGATACAGCCAACCAACAGTGTTCTGATAGTCTCAGGTGAACATCAAAGGAGTTCAGCCATACATATCCGTATGTCCATTTTCCTCCATGTCCCCCTCCCATCCAGACTGCCATATAGCATTGAGCAGGAATCTCCATATTCTTGATGAAGGGAAAATGAATGTCCATTGCATGCTGAATGGACCGAGGAATTAGGCTCTCTAATTGATTTAGGGTTAATACCTAAGTTCTTTAGAACATGATGCTTAAATATTGCAAATTTTAACTTTGGTCCTTGTAGGAACCCATGATTATTCCTGGTTGCTCTCTGCACCATTGGCCTCATCCTCATGATATAAATTAGTCACTATAACCAGGGATCACATAAAGGTTTTAACTTATTTTGATTTGCATTTCCCTGATGATAAGTGATGTAGAGTATCTTTTCATGTGCCTGTTGGCCATCTTTATTTCCTTTTTGGAAAAATATTCAGTTCATCTGCCCATTTTTTAATCAAGTTGTTTGACATTGAGTTGTATGAGTTCTTCATATATGTTGGATGTTAATCCTTTATTGGTCATGTCATTTACGAATAATTTCTCCCATTTAGTAGATTGTTTTTTTGCTTTATTTATGGTTTCCTTTGCTGTGCAAAAGACTTAAGTGTAATTAGGTCCTATTTTTTTGAATTTTTGCTTTTATTTCCTTTGCATTAGGGAAAAGTATATACCAAAAATTGATATAATTTATGTCAAGCATTCAGAGAAGGAAATGGCAACCCATTCCAGTGTTCTTGCCTGGAGAATCCCAGGGACAGTGGAGCCTGGTGAGCTGCTGTCTATGTGGTTGCACAGAGTCAGACATGACTGACATGACTTAACAGCAGCAACAGCATGTCAAACATTAGAACAAGACAAAAGAGATATACTTTAACACACTCAGCCTCAGAAGCTCTATCATTTTAAATTATTATTTATTACATAGTCAATATTTTTGAAAAATAGTTTACATTAGAACCAAGAATTGCATTTGTTAACTTGACTCTTTACCATGCAACTACACTGATCCAAAAGAAATGCTATAAAAAGAATGTCCTTTGTCTATTTTCATCTAAGATTTTTATAATATCCAGTCTTACATTTAAGTCTTTAACCCATTTTAGGTTAATTTTTGTATACGTTGTTAGAGAATCCTCTCTTTCTTTTCTTGTATCTGTCCAGTTTCCCCAGCAGCACTTATTGAACATGCTGTTTTCTACACCATATATTCTTGCTCCCTTTATCATCGGTTAGTTGACCATGATTGTATTGGTTTATTTATGGACTCTATTCTGTTTAATTAATCTACACATCTGTTTTTATGCCAGTAATAAAAAAATACAATGAGATATCAACTCACACTTGTCAGAATGGCTGTCATCAAAAAGACTACAAAAAACAAATATTAGGATATAGAGAAAATGGAACCCTAGTCCACTGTTGGTAGGAACGTAAATTGGTGCAGATAATGTGGAAAGCAGTATGGCGATTTCTAAAAATCTAAACATACTATCATATAACCCAGCAATCCCACTCCTGGGTATATGTCTGAAAAGACAAAAACATTAATTTGGAAAGATATAAGCACCCAAGTGTTCATAGCAGTATTATTTACATTAGCCAAGATATGGAAGCAACCTAAGTGTCCATCAACAGATGAGTGCATAAAGAAGATGTGATACATAAACATGGACACACACAGTGAAATACTATTCAGCCTTAGGAAATACTGAAATTGTTGCCATTTGCAACAACATGGATGAACTTAGAGGCTATTATGCTAAGTGAAATAAGTCAGACAGTAAAAGACCAATGCTATATGATGTCATTTATACATGGAATATAAACACTACCAAAAAAAACTAGTGAATAGAACAAAAAAAGAATCAGGCTTATAGAAAACAAACTCATGATAACCAGTGGGGAGAGAGGAGGGGGAGAGCCATCATAGATGCAGGGGATTAAGAGGTATAAACTGCTGTGTATTAATATAAAATAAATGCAAGGATGTACTTTACAACACAGAGAACCTACCAATATTTTATAATAGTAATATACAATGAGTATAATCTTTTAAGAATTTGGAATCACTGTATTTTACCCTTGTAATGTATATAATATTTTACATTGACTATACTTCATTTTTTAATGCAAAAGCGGTGTTAACTTTTGCAAATACTATCACTACTTCTGGAAGATTCAATTTATATTATAAGCATTCTTGTCTTCATTCAATAACATAGGAACCAGACAAAAGAAGTATACATTAACACAGTCAACCTCAGAATACCCACTAATTTTTCATCATTTATTTCTAAGCTAGTATATTTAAAAAACAACAAGAACCAAGAATTGTATTTGTTAACTTGGCTCTTAACCATGCAACTACATTGATGAAAATGATTATTTCCTGCTATGAATTTATTTTATCACCAACATTGATATGAATTTGATATGATACTGTACGCAAGGTATCAGTATAGCACTTGATACATACCTGGCCCTCAACAATAGCAATATTATTATAGAATGTAAGTTCCCATTTGAACTTGCAAATGTTCATGCTGGATTTAGAAAAGGTAGAGGAACCAGAGATCAAATTGTCAACATCCATTGGATCATCAAAAAAGCAAAGAATTCCAAAAAACATCTATTCCTGCTTTATTGACTATGCCAAAGCCTTTAACTTTGTGGATCATAATAAATTGTGAAAAATTCTTAGGAAAAGATGGGACTATCAGACCATCTAAACTGCTTCCTGAGAAATCTATATATAGGTCAAGAAGCAACAGTTAAAACTGGACACGGAACAACAGATTGTTTCCAAATTGGGAAAGAAGTACATCAAGGCTGTATATTGTCACCCTATTTATTTAACTTATATGCAGAGTACATCATATGAAATGCTGGACTGGAGGAAGCACAAGCTGGAATAAAGATTTCCAGGAAAAATATCAATAACTTCAGGTATGCCAATGACACCACACTTATGGCAGAAAATGAAGAAGAACTAAAGAGTCTTTTGATGAAAATGAAAGAGAAGAGTGAAGAAGTTGGCTTAAAACTCAACATTCAGAAAACTAAGATCATGGCATCTGGCCCCATTACTTTATTGCAAATAGATGGGAAAACAGCGACAGACTTTATTTTTTTGGGCTCCAAAATCACTGCAGATGGTGACTGCAGCCATGGAATTAGAAGACGCTTGCTCCTTGGAAGAAAAGTTATGACCAACATACACAGCACATTAAAAAACAGATTTTGCCAACGAAGTCCGTCTAGTCAAAGCTATGGTTTTTCCAATAGCCATGTATGGATGTGAGAGTTGGACTATAGAGAAAGCTGAGTGCTGAAGAATTGATACTTTTGAACTGTGGTGTTGGAGAAAACTCTTGAGTCCCTTGGACTGCAAGGAGATCCAACCAGTCCATCCTAAAGGAAATTAGTCCTGCATATTCATTGGAAGGATTGATGCTGAAGCTGGAACTCCAGTACTTTGGCCACCTAATGCAAAGAACTGACTCATTGGAAAAGACCCTGATGCTAGGAAAGATTGAAGGCAGGAGTAGGAGGGGACGACAGAGGATGAGATGGTTGGATGACATCAGTGACTCAATAGACATGAGTTTGAGTAACTCTGGGAGCTGGTGATGTGCAGGGAGGCCTGGCGTGCTGCAGTCCATGCGGTCACAGAGTCAGACACGACTGAGCAACTGAACTGAACTGAAGTTCTCATTTGAATGTAAGTTCCCTGGGGTAGAAATATCTCTGCCTCATTTCCTCACTGCTAAACTGAGTTTCTATCACATAGTAGATGCTCAATAAATGTTTGTTGCATGAGAAAACAAATACACAGGTAGAAAGTGAGATCCAATATTTATTGATCCATTTACTGTTGTCAAGAACTTTCTTCACACAGCACCTGATGTGGGCACTACTATTGCCATGTTCAGATATAGAAACTGAGACAAGATGAAAAGCAACATTTTTAAATACACAAAACCGACAAATGGTGCAATAGAGACAAGAAATCTCATGGTTTATTTCCAGGACTCATTTTTAAACATCATACTACCTTGATAAGTTGAATCTATATTTTAGTTTTAAAAGATACCCACTTAATTTTATATATTTGCTGCAATATTTGGTGTCATTATTGTTCAGTGGCTAAGTCACGTTTGACTCTTTTCAACTTCATGAACTGCAGCACACCAGGCTCCTCTATCCTCCACTATCTCCCAGAATTGCTCAAATTCATGTCCACTGAGTCAGAGATACCATCCAACCATCTCATCTCTGCCACTCCCTTCTCCTCCCACCTTCAATCCTTCCCAGCATCAGGGTCTTTTCCAATGAGTCAGCTCTTCAGATCAGGTGGCCAAAGTATTGGAACTTCAGATTCAGCATCAGTCCTTCCAATGATATTCATGTTACAATGATGTCACTATAAAAATGTTCCTTATATTACCTCATTTAAGACAGCTTTTTCAAAGATGTAATTTGACTTTAGGTTATTTTTTGTATGAGTAAGATTAACGATTCTCTAGAATAACAACTCTTTCAGACTTAGATCACTTTTCATTCTTTATTAATAAACCTTTTAGAGGTTTAACTGGCACAATGATTGTATCATTTGTCATTTAATTTGGGAATGTCAAGAAAGAATAGACTAAAATACGTATTTTTAAAAAATATATGAAGTGCAGATTGTTATCAGAAGGGACATGTTTTACTTGTATATATTCAGCCTGTTATAATGAAGGCTTTCTTATCATACTGGATTTTCAATGAAACCAATTACAATTTGTTTAGTTTCCAGCAAGAACACAAATGCATTTGTGTCTCATCTTTCGAAGATAAGCCTTTCAATCTCTGACCTCAGTATTTTCCATGATGAAAGCAATAGCCAGAAAAATAAAGGTAAAAAGAAAATTGAAGGTAGGAGATAGAGAACATATGAAAATGCAATAATTTAGATAACTATTTTAAAATAATAGATAGTTTAAAGTTAAAAATATCATCATCATGCCACAATGAAATGGTAAAGCCATAGGCCTAGTTCTAGTAATCAAAAACTATTATTAGCTAGAGTTAATGGAATGTCTGCTGTGATTTACATAGCTGGAACACTCCCAATAATCTTGGCATTATTATCTCTGTTATAAATGATAAAACAGGTTGGGAAGGTTAAACTTCACATGCAGATGTGAGTCTTATTCTTTCCAATCATCCCAAATTGCAAGAAGCAAGTTTTCCCTTCCATATGACCACATAATATTCTTAAGCCCAAGACCCATTCTCTTTTCTTGAACTTCTAAGAATTTTGGCTTATAAAGGGGAGTAGGTGGGTGGAAATTCAGGCAGTGAAATGCACTCATTTAAATCTCAGGGCACACAAAGGTGTTCTTAAACTAGACCATCCATGGGAGATGAGCAGCCAGCTTTGGCTGCAAAGACCTGAACCAGCATCTCAGTCAGAGCAGATTGATGTACTTCTGAGAGAGAGAGAAATTGGTGTCTGCATCCTGGCCTGCCTTCCTAGATTAATACTATGGGATCTGGAGTGACCACACACGCTCCTAGATTGGTGCTTCTTATCAAACCCCTCCTCTTCTTGTCTTGGCTCCTGCTCCACAGAAACACTGCATTTCCCTGCCCCACAGGTCTAACCTAGGTGACCTTCATCCAGACTCCAAGATTCCTGACTGGGTTATTTTGCCTCTCTCTGTGCTCTTTCATATCACAGCTGTGGGGTACACCATAAGTCCAGCCTTGACCACGAGCTATTTTTTGTTAGCAAACCTTATTGGCAGTATAAAACAAGAACTCACCTGTCCTTTCTTTGTGTTCCTGCTCTAATACCCTGATTATCATCCAGGAGATTTGGATGCTTCTAACTGACTAGATGATGAGAAACCCTGGGCTGGAAGAAGCACAAGCTGGAATCAAGATTGCCAGGAGAAATATCAATAACCTCAGATATGTAGATGAAACCACCCTTATGGCAGAAAGTGAAGAGGGACTAAAAAGCCTCTTGATGAAAGTGAAAGACGAGAGTGAAAAAGTTGGCTTAAAGCTCAACATTCAGAAAATGAAGATCATGGCATCTGGTCCCATCACTTCATGGGAAATAGATGGGGAAACAGCAGAAACAGTGTCAGACTTTATTTTTGGGGGCTCCAAAATCACTACAGATGGTGACTGCAGCCACGAAATTAAAAGACGCTTACTCCTTGGAAGGAAAGTTATGACCAACCTAGATAGCATATTGAAAAGCAAAGACATTACTTTGCCAACAAATGCCCATCTAGTCAAGGCTATGGTTTTTCCAGTGGTCATGTATGGATGTGAGAGTTGGACTGTGAAGAAAGCTGAATGCTAAAGAATTGATGCTTTTGAACTGTGGTGTTAGAGAAGACTCTTAAGAGTCCCTTGGACTGCAAGGAGATCCAACCAGTCCATTCTGAAGGAGATCAGTCCTGGGTGTTCTTTGTAAGGAATGATGCTAAAGCTGAAACTCCAATACTTTGGCCACCTCATGCGAAGAGCTGACTCATTGGAAAAGTCTGATGCTGGGAGGGATTGGGGGCAGGAGGAGAAGGGGAAGACAGAGGATGAGATGGCTGGATGGCATCACGGACTCGATGGACATGATTTGAGTGAACTCCAGGAGTTGGTGATGGACAGGGAGGCCTGGCGTGCTGCAGTTCATGGGGTCACAAAGAGTCAGACTGAGTGACTGAACTGACTAACTGACTGAAATGACTAGAGAGGGCTTTCCCGGTAGTTCATATAGTAAAGAATCCTCTTGCAGTGCAGGAGACCCAGGTTTGATCCCTGGGCTCGGAATATCCCCTGGAGGAAGGCATGGCCCCCCACTCCAGTATTCTTGCCTTGGGGAATCCCCATGGACAGAGGAGACTGGTGGGCCACACTCCATGGGGTTGCAAAGAGTCAGACACGACTGAAGCGACTTACCACGCACACACACACAGCTGACCAGAGAGAGATTTATAATGAAGTGTAGAAAATAAATGCTCACCAGTAACATCTGCCATATTTTTTCCAAAATCACCTCCAATTATCTAGTCAACAGTGGACATGGCCTTTGAGTTTCATCAAAGAAGATGTCCATTAAAACCAATTTTCTCTTATCTTTATAATCATTTTGGCAATTTTTAAATACAGACATTGTTTTAATTTGCAGTGGTTCTTTGAATACCTTTTCTGTTCCAAAACCAAATCACAAGTATTCATTGACTGTTGATTAAATATCATTTGTTGTCTTCATTGATTGATTGCTTTTTAATCTCTCACTTAATTTTTAAAATATTTTAAATTGAGTTGAAAGAAGACATGAGTAATTAAAAACATGTTTAAAATGGAAAATCGTATTAAAAAGAATAGACACTATTGAATAAATCCTTGTCTGAGTTTCCTAGAAGTCATGGTAAAGGGAGAACCATTACAAAGTACACAGTTCTTGTTGTTTAATTAAAGTAAACATATCTGCTTTCAGATGTTAAAAAAAAAAATCCTGGCTCTGAAAACTATTAATAGAACATCTTTTTGAGAGTTTTAGCTGTCAGCATTGGTTTTAAAAATAATTAAGGAAAAGTTTCTAGATGGTCTTGGAGAAAATGGATCCCAGTGGGGATTTACTGAATACACTCTAATGTAATTTATTAAACCCAGCAAACTAGAATATGGTTTCATTAGCAGAATCTCAAAGCCACAGATGCTCATTAACTCTCTTGTTTTATACCCAGACAACTATTTTAATCATAACTATAGTCCAGACATGAAAAATTCAGTTGATCTGACTTTAAGCATGAGAACAGTGCAAATATTAAGTTGGCCCAAAAGTTTGCTCATAACACCATATGGAAAACACAGAATGAAGCTTTTGGCCAACCCAATGAAAGAAGAGTTATTTAGTTGGTCTCAAAGCAAGAGTGGAGAGTCTTGACTGAAGTTATTCTGACGGTCCATCTTAATTCTGAAGAATGTGTGTTTCCATAACATTTTGGGTCCAGTAAGAATGATGTTTGTATCAAACATCTGACTCATTGGAAAAGACCCTGATGCTGCGAAAGATTGAAGGCAGGAGGAGAAGAGGGTGACAGAGGATGAGATGATTACATGGCATCACTGATTCAATGGACATGAACTTGGGCAAAGTCCGGGAGATGGTGAGGTACAGGGAAGCCTGGTGTGTGTTACAGTCTATGGGATTGCAAAGAGTCAGGCAGAACCCGGCAGCTGAACAACAGCAAACAAAGATGGTGTCAAAAGTTTTACTGAGAGCAACTAAACGAACAGTTGAGCATCACCTCTAAACTTGATAAAAAGTCTGAGCATCAGCACCAGAGCAGTGTCAGACACTATAGACAGAGCTAAATGACCAGGTGTGGAAATAGTCCCTCAAAGGATTAAGAGCCAGACTGAAAACAATGAAGCTCTTGGTCACTTCTTCCATGATAGTACATTCAAAAGGTGAAAACTGGAGAAACCACCTACTCTTCCAGTTCAATTTTCCTTCCACTGAAGGATGTTTTGGTCAAGGATCAGGTGGGCCGCCACCACAGAAGTGGGTGGGGGTGGCTCATCTCACATAATCATAAGAACTCCCCCCAAGACAAAAGCCTCCAGGGGTTTAATGGACCTAGGGACCACAAGGAGCGGGAGGGGCAGGCTATGAATGGGAAATATCAAACATTGGGTCAGGATGGGGACAGTGTGTTGAAGGTTTCTTCCTCTCCCTCCTCTTAGTAAGAAAGGCTCAGCAGAGGTACCTGAAGAAGACATCTTTGCAGGGACTCTGATGTGGGATTTGGGGCCCCAGACTAAGGATGTATCTAAGAATGTGGCTGGCCAGGGCTCCCCAAGTCTTTGAGAGCAGCTCCTCATAGACCGTGCAGATGCTGGCTGTGTCGGCGTCTGCTGTGGGCAGCACAGCTCTCCCTCAAGTAGAGCTTTTGTAATTGCCTTTCAGCAGACCTGAAATGTCACACACTAGTTTATAACCAGAAGTTAGATTCCTCAGAAAGAAGCTGTCACCTTCTGAGGCAGAAATTATATATCCTGTTCATCTAAAAGCTGATTTGCATTATTTTGTGCACATTTTTAGGAAGATAGTGTCCTCATCACATGAGTCTCAAGGTGTTCATATATCATAAGTTTGTTATAGTTACTATTACCTTTCATGGAGTAATATATACTTTATAGTTGCCAGGGGATCTCTGTTTACTTGTTGTCTATTTTCCATTTACAGCAGCCCTTGCTCTGCAGTCTTCTCCAGTAATTTGGAATATACCCATTGTGTGCCTGTTGACAACTCCTCTCTTACTTGCAGACAGCCAGAGAAAAACCATGTAGAGTTCAGTCCCCACCTTGAGCACCAGCAGGATTCCTGTCCTTTCTGTAGGCATAGAGTCTGTGAGGTATCTGTGGGGTTGATATCACCTTTTTACTCTCTGTACAAGAGGAGAAGGAGTGCAGAGTTATCCTGGGCTGACCTCCTAACCAAGCCAGTTTAACTCAATCCTCTTATGAGCTTCCATATTCTAGCTATCCAAAAGCAGATTTGTCAGGGCTAGAAACATCTAGGAACTAGGACAACTCCATGGACTGTAGCCCACCAGGCTCCTCTGTGGCGATTTCCAGGCAAAAATAATAGAGTGGATTGCCATGCCCTCCTCCAGGGGATGTTCCCAACCCAGGAACTGAACCTAGGTCTCCCACATTACAGGTAGATTCTTTAACTCTGAGCCACCAGGGAAGCCCAAGAACACTGGAGTGGGTAGCCTATCCATTCTCCATGGGATCTTCCCAACCCAGGAATTGAACTGGTGTCTCTTGCATTGCAAGCGAATTCTTTACCAACTGAGCCACCAGGGAAGCCCAGATTATCATATTAAGTGAAGTAAGTCAAACAGAGAAAGGAAAATACTATATGATATCACTTATATGTGTATACTAAAATATACAAAAACTAGTGAAAAGAGCAAAAAAACAATTTTTTTAATTTTTTATATTATAATCATTTTTGAAATTGAATTTTTATAGCTACAGTGAGATATTTTGGAAGTTGATTTTATATTTTTAGGGCCTCTGCTGTCTATCTTCAACACCATTAATTTTTACAATCTTGAATTCTTTATTTTGACTCATTCCTCACCTAGAATATATATCAATGAGTTATGTTAAAGGTCTTGCCTTTTTAAGAATGTTTTGTTTCACTTGTGTATCAACATACCTGCTTTGCACACATCCGGTGTGTAGTTATGTTTTTGTTTTTCTCAGTAGTTTCACTTTCTGATCTGATTTTTCTTACTTGGTGGATTTATATTGCAGCATTATATATGTAAGATTTTACTTTATCTTGTTAAACCTATTACTTAATAATTGTTGGTACTTACTTTTGCTTTGGATGTGACATTTATTCTTAGGTAATTTCCTTTCTTGAATTGCATCATTTCAAAACATTCAAGGGGCTTCCCTGGAATCTCAGCTGGTAAAGAATCTTCCTGCAATGCAGGAGACCCCAGTTCAACTCCTGGGTCAGAAGTTCCCCTGGAGAAGGGTTAGGATGACCACTCCAGTAACCTTGTGCTTACCTAGTGGCTCAGACAGGAAAGGATCCACCTGCAATGCAGGAGACCTGGGTTTCAGCGCTGGGTTGGGAAGATCCCCTGGAAGAGGGAATGACAACCCACTCCAGTATTCTTGCCTGGAAGATCTCCATGGTCAGAGGAGCCTGGTGGGCTACAGTCCAGGGGGTCACAAAGAGTTGGACACAACTAAAGCGACTAAGCCCAGCACAGCACAAAATATCCAAGATCATTTTTGTTGTCTGTAAACCATCACCGACTCAATGGACATGAGTTTGGGTAAACTCCGGGAGTTGGTGATGGACAGGGAGGCCTGGCTTGCTGCAGTCCATGGGGTCGCAAAGAGTCAGACATGACTGAGTGACTAAACTGAACTGAAACCTATCCATAAATGTCATTTATCTTTTTTTAATGAAAAATATTTATTAATAAACAGCAGACTCATTATTGCCAGAATTCAGTGAAATAAAGTCTATGAATAAAAACAAGCAATCTGAAATATATATATATATATATATATATATATATATATATATATATTACACATGCAGGGCACTAAAGAATATATGGATTTGATTCAAATCATGCTTTTTTTTTTTTAATCTTGGACTGGGGTATTTTTGTTCATTTACATTTAAATCTACTTTAGGAAAAATATTTATTGAAAAAGTGCTTGAGTCTATTCAGCAGTCAAATTCAGAAAAGTTGACAAAATTTGCAAACATTGATTTAAAAGAAGAATCACCCAATAGTTCTTTTGAAGAGAGGCACAGCAAATGTTTGGATCTGATAGTTGGATTCTGTCAGTTTTAGTAATTGTTTTCTTAGACCATCCTGAGATCACTGATATTAACTACATCCTGAGGTCTGGAAAGTGAATATTTGTCAGCTGCCCAATTTGTTCTGAAAATGTTAGCTACCTATCCATGAATGTCATTTATCTTAACTGGTGTTACTTGGTGTGGAAGCAGCAGGCTTCCTCGGTGGGTCAGCTTTCTTTACTAGAATCCGCCTGCAGTGCAGAAGACTCAGGAGACGCTGCATGCTCGATGTTGGGAAGACCTCTTGGAGTAGGAAATGGCAACCCACTCTAGAATTCTTGCCTGGGAAATTCCATGGACAGGGGAGTCTTGTGGGTTGCAGTCCATGGGGTTGCACAGAGCTGGACATGACTGAAGCAACTGAGCACCACACACAGTATGGTACAGACACATTTTGTTGCAAATGGAAACTATACTATTAACAGTTTTGAAAATCAAACATTGTATTTCTACATATTTGTATACAGGCAGTACAGAGACCATATAAAATGTTAAGATGTATATGTGAATTTGATTTCAGAAATGTTGTATTTTTTTTTCTTAAACATTTTGACATGTTTTCCCCAGAACTGTGAATACTGTTTGAATTAGATATTTCAATAGAAGTCAAAGAGATAGTTACAGGTTACGCTGTAACAATTTGCCCTATAAAACCTCTTACAAATACATAATGGTCCACACATTTATATATAAACTCTTGATAAAATGATATGACATTCAGGGCTCACTTCAGACAAGTAGATTGACTGAACAGGTAGGACCCTTCTAGGATCCTCTTTTTAAAGTGTTCTAGCACACAGCTTTCTGTGACCACAAGTACCTGTTTGCTGAACAGTTAAGCTACTTGTTTATATTTTTCTTTTGTCAAGTGGCTAACTTTTTTATTTTTATTTTTTAAACTATAAAATGAGAACTATTCACTCTCCTAATTACTGAGACACAGTTTTTGAAACTACAAACACCCAGAGCTTTTGAGTATCAGAAGAAAAATGTCAGAACAAGGAACACTTCATCCTTGTGAAGACCCAGAGATGTATAATTGAAGCATGATTAGTGGCATTTGTTTAAAAAGAAGAGATGAGGAACTAATGTTTAGATACTTTCTAAGTGACTTAAAGAAACAATGAGCATAATTTCTCAAGATTTTTGTACATGGTTGTTTTTTTAATTATATAACCAATATATAACTTAGATGAGATCTGTCAGTTGGAAATTTAGATAAACTTTCTTTAGACTTCTCAGTTTTATGGCATATGAGTCGAGGGACTGCTGAAAACTTCTGTGCTTTGTGGTGAGATTATATTGTGAACTCTTCTTGAAGATCCTTCAGTTCAGTTCAGTCTCTGAGTGGGGTCTGACTCTTTGTGACCCCATGGACCACAGCACGCCAGGCCTCCCTGTCCATCACCAACTCCCAGAGTTTACTCAAACTCATGTCCATTGAGTCAGTGATGCCAACCAACCATCTCATCCTCTGTCATCTCCTTCTCCTTCTGCCTTCAGTCTTTCTCAGTATCAGGGTCTTTTCCAATGAGTCAGTTCTTCACATTAGGTGGCCAAAGTATTGAGCTTCAGGTTCAGCATCAGTCCTTCCAATGAATATTCAGGACTGATTTCCTTTAGGATGGACTGGTTTGATACTTTATTAAACTATCATTTTGTTTTTCATGTTTGGGAATTAACCTAGAGTTATCACCAAATGTTAGAGAGAAAATTTCTGCAAAAGATTAGGATCCTCGCTGCCTCACAATCAATACTCAAGGCTTTATTACAGTGTTTTCTCCTCAAAAATTATAGTTCTCTTTCTAAGCAGTGTTCTGATAACAGCTGTTAATGTAATGTTACAAAGGGTGATTAAACATTCTGAGGAAAATCTTTTAGAGGAACATTAGAAAGGTACAGAACTGATATTTCTTTAAAATGCCAAAAGTAATCAAAAGAAATTAAAGACTATTTTCAGTTCCAAGTACATAGAGAAGAGGTTAATGAAAGTGGTAAAAATTGGTAGACTACAGAGAGGAAGCAAAACTTGCCTCCTAATCTTCACTTTCTTGGACTCAGTTAGTGATGTGTAGCTTGAGTCCTAAGTACCAGTTGGCTGAGCCAATAGTAAGAAACTAATGATCATTTTGCACCATATTTTTACACTGCATATAGAGGCATTAATACACAATATTTTTTCTTTTTCTGATTTACTTCACTCTGAATAACAGACTCTAAATCTATCTACATCTCTACAAATGACCCAATTTCATTCTTTTTTTAGGCTGAGCAATATTCCATTGAATATATGTACCACATCTTCTTTATCCATTAAGAACAGTTGCTATATTGTACAGTGAGTCAAATGTAAACATGACAAAACCATTTTTAAATGAAATTATTTTTTACCGAATATAAATTAATCAAGACAAATGTAACTGAACATCTGGTAAAAACTGATAAATTAAAACAGAATGTGATTACAGGACTGATTTTGTGCTTATAAGAAAGCGTTCAGTATAGGGCTTTAGGACATGGGCTATATGGCAAAATGCTTGAATATATGTCTTCACTCCACCAGTTATTAGGTGATCTTGACTAAATTACAGAATCCTTTTTCTTCAGTTTTTTTTTTTTTTTTTTAAGATGAAAGCACTTAAGTACTTAAAACACTACTGAATACATAATAGATAGTCAATAAGTATTAGGGTTTTTTAAATTAATCAATATATTGTGAGCTTTTTTAAAAAAAAGAAGAAACTAATGATAACATTAAATAGAAGTAATGTTCCAAGTTGGCATAATTTCCATTTCAGGACACCAAAAATTGGCTTGGTATATAAGAACAGAACTGTTAATATTAATCTTAAAATAATAATGGAAATAAAATGAATTTATGTGGCAGTTTCAAGATTGTAGGAAAGACAAATGGATGCTAGAACAGAAACCTGAAGTAATATTTTAGAAAGTTTTAAGATTGTTATTAAGTAAAAGTAGTTTGAATACTAAAAAACTACAAAATGGTAGGAATAAGAATGTCTCATGAAGACTGTTAATACTGAATTAATTTCATTTTGTTTTCATGATAGATTATCTTGAATAGATGAAAGCAGTGTCAAAGAATATATATGATTTTATCTAAACCTCTAAGTTTCTGACTCTTACAGATAAAATTGAATAGAAGATATAAATTATATATCCATGAGTATAAATTGACTGAAAAATAGTTGAAAGTTCTAATTTTAATAGGCTGATCTAAGAGGAATATAAATGCTAACCTATACTGCCATAAGGATGCCTCTTCCTTGGGTTTTATATGTTCTATTTCATTGTTATCTTATAATTTTACTATCATTCAAAAGCACATTAATTTAATTTTTAAGTGAGACAAAACAGAAGAAAATAGTCAATGCACTGGACTTACTTCAACATTAAAGCATCAAGTCATCATCCAGAATTAAGAGGAGGTAATTTAGTATCAGGGAACATAGTGTCCTGCAATATTTGTCTTTTTAATCTCACAACTTAAGGAAACCTGGCACAGCTACAGTCCATGTGTGAAAAGCTGGGGATTTTAAATGACTGTTATGTCAAGGCAACACTAAGACAAACAAGTGTTGAAATATATTATCTAGACCAAGAAAAGCAGCATCGCCCTATTCTGCAGTCCACGCACAAGTGGAGTATGTGTCAAGTGTCTAAAAAGGACATTAATTTATAAAGCTGCAAAAATTAAAACCGTCTTGGCTGGAAATTAGAAAGATATGCCAATGCAATAGGTGGTTGTTGTTACTTAGTTGCTTAGTCATGTCCAACTCTTTTGCAACCCCATGGACTCTAGCCCACCAGGCTCCTCTGTCCATGGCATTCTCCAGGCAAGAAT
Source organism: Bos taurus (assembly GCF_002263795.3). NCBI lineage: Eukaryota > Metazoa > Chordata > Mammalia > Artiodactyla > Bovidae > Bos > Bos taurus. Next base: position 4,289,719 of record NC_037335.1, read on the forward strand.
ACTGAAGTGGGTTGCCATGTTCTCCTCCAGGGGATCTTCCCAACCCAGGGATCGACCCCGAGTCTACTGTGTCTCCTGCATTGTCAGGCAGATGGATTCTTTACCACAGAACCTCTTAACTTCCCCCTGGAACAAGCTTCTGGCAACCCACTCCAGTAATCTTGGTTGGAAAATCACAGGGACAGAGGAGCCTGGTGTGCTACAGTCCTTGGGTCATAAAGTGCCGGACACAGCTGAGCACACCCGCACATACACAGGCACACAGAGTTCATACAGACATTGCCAGTCATGGGAACAAAGCCATCCTGTGGCCATTGCCCTGGCCCTGGTTTCCATTCAGTGTCACAGACACATGGCTTCTCCTGGTGGTCTCAGCAGTATCTGATGTGCGTTAGCTCTGCTAGAGCCTGGGGTCAAGCGAACTCATGACCATGGTTGGCTAAAAAAGAGACCTCAGGGATTTTCTGCAAATAGGACATTTCCAAAGCCATCATCCCCTCAGGGATCTATTGGTTCCTGCTGAGCCTCATTTTATCTGTGGCTTGGGCAAATTTCCAAGTATGTGTGCCAACTTTTGGGGAATTTTGGTGGCTGTTCATCCTACTTATGCCCTCCTTCAGCTGTTTATTTTAGAGCTGGTTGAGTAATACCAGCATCTCATGTTGAGAGATTTTATACTACATTTCTGTGGCATGCACGTGCTCAGTCTCTCAGTCATGTCCGATTCTTTGCAAGCCCATGAATTGTAGCCCACCACCGTCCTCTGTCCATGAGATTTCCCAGGAAAGAATACTGAAGTGGGTTGCCATTTCCTCCTCCAGGGGATCCTCCTGACCCAGGACCAGACCCATGTCTCCTGCATTGGCAGGTGGATTCTTTACCACTAAGGCACCTGGGAAGCTCACATTTTTATTCCTCATATGTTATTTATTTGAGAGCTGAGAATGGTGAGGATAAGGAGAAACGTTAAAAAAGCAAGGTTCCAGATCAGTTCCAAATCAGCAGACAAATTTATTTGGAAAATATTTCCCAGTTAAATGCTATTTCAAAGAGCAACTTCATTTTTTTAAAGGACTTTTTGGTGTGAACCCTTTTAATGTCTTTACTGAATTTGTTACAACACTCCTTCTGTTTTATGCTTTTGTTTCTTGACCACATTCATGTGTGATCTTTGCTCCCTGACCAGGGGTCACACCCTCACCCGCATCTTTGGGAGGTGAAGTCTTAACCATTGGACCACTGGGGAAGTCCCCACAACTTCATCTTTTACCTCAAATGTGTTACAGTTTTTCTGTTTTAATCTAAATGAAGTAAAAAGAGAAAATATCTAGAGAATATAATGGAATTTTCTTACTTTAATTTTTGTTACTACTGATTAAGCAAATATACATTTTTCTAAAATGACTTAAACAGGGAGAACTATAGCAACATAATGTAAAAATAATGCTTTAAGTTTTTTAGTTACATCAACTCAATGTCAAATTATTTTAAAGATAATTAAATTTATCTATTTTTCCAGAGGATTATTCTGTTTGTATTATTTTAAAGTAGCATAGATGTATGTGTGTGTGGGTATAACTTCTAATATCACGTATTGGTTCTAGAGAAATTTTCTATATTAATGTACTATAAGAAATCTGTTATTATAAACTAATAAAAATTCAAGTCAACTTTTAATTTTAAAGCAAACTTCATAGAATAAAAAGCAGTGTAATAAACTATCTCAGCAATGTTTTTCCAAACTTCCCCTAGACCCGACTCCAAATAGGTAAACAGGCATCTGACCTACAGTCCCCTGACTTTCAGTCTCTTTTCTCTTCCAACAGAAGACTAACAGAAAAGTAGATCAACAGTATTGTGCCCAAGGTAATAGCATATTGCCTGAAGTTATATTGTAACTGAGTCGTTTTAGTCTGTTTCTACTACACTTTTCTATTACCAGTAATAAAACAATGAGAGCTAGCATATACTGAGACTTTAGTGTGTGAAAGGCACTATCGTACAAGCTGTATATATATTAACTATTACTTCCCTTGGTCCTCACTCTCCCAATTATGCACCAGATAAATCCCTGATTTAACTTAGCATTCAATGTCTACCACCGTCTTACCCTTGACTGCTTTTCAAATCAATGCCTAATGAACTGGGGGCTCATCCTAGAAATATTAAACTAATTATTGTTTCGTAAATTCTTCTTTAACATCATAGTGTCTTTCCACTTCTTAACTACAACAACAACAACAAAATTTTAAAGATTTTTCTGTTATAACAGAGGAGGATGTGTGAAAAGCGAAAGTGTTAGTTGCTCAGTCATGTCAGACTCTTTGTGACTCCATGGACTGTAGCCCACCAGGCTCCTCTGTCCATGAAATTCTCTAGGCAAAAATACTGGGGTGAGTAGCCACAAGTCCCTTCTCCAGGTGATCTTCCCAACCCAGGGTCCAACCCAATCTTGTGCATTGCAGGCACATTCTTTACCATCTAAGCCACCAGGGAAGCCCATTGTTTAAATAAACCTACTAATCATTAAATAGTTTTTCTTTCTTAATATTAAAAAAAGCTAAAATGCATTAAAATATGTTATTCTTACCTAAAGAAAGAGAATACTGTCAACAGAGTAGTTATAGTAGTAATTTGGGATGAAAATGTAGATGATCCTTGGATGAGGAATGTTGATAACAGTTAAACTTGGGCTATGGATATACATGGAGGTTCATTTTACTGTTTTAACCTTTTGTATATATTTTTGAAATTTTTCATAATATATGCTAAAGATATGCCTGATAAAGTGCTTTCCCCAAGGGTTTAGGACACTGTCATCAAAACTTCTATAAGATTGAAATAAGGCATCATAATAACCACAAAGATGAACACTTGGATTATTGTAGGAAATCTAAGAAGGAAATTAAATCAAAGATAAGACTAGCTCTAGAAAGTATTTTAGGAGAGGTGGCAGTGATGGTAGAGAAAAGTTGTTTTTCTTGATTGTAAATCTCCAATAAGCAGTGATTTTTTTTTTAACTTTTTCTGAACTGAACCTACTTCTGAAATGAGAAACAGGCAATGTTTCTAGCTTTACTCTAAACTCTTTGACTTTTACTTCAACGGCAATTTCCTATGCGTGTGAGATACATAGATAAAATACCTTTTTTCTTATGATCCCATCAAATCATGGTCACAATAAAGTTATTTCCATGCTAGGGAAATGGCCTTAATAAAAACTGTGATATGAAAGCAGAATATGGGTTGTGTAAATAGTATGCAAATATTGATTTCAGTATTAAACTATTGTACTTCTTGATAATGCTGGAGAAAATGTAATTTGAAATGTATTCTTAAAAGGGCTAAAATAATATATGAGGTCATTTTTTATTGTGCATTTGAGGTTCATATCAGTTTAAGCTGTAAAAGCTATATTTTTCTCCATTAGAAAGGCTTATCTCATTTTAACATTTCATTTCAGATTTATTTCAGTGTGCTAATCATAGAAACAGAAATTCTATTTTATTTTAACACATTTTAGAAAGCTAAATGGACTCATTATTGGGTTATTATCAAGTTCTAATTCTGAATTCCACTGGATTTTCATGGCATGAGCTTCTAGCACATTTGGAAATGTGGGAGAAAAGGACATATCCAAAAACAAGTAGTTGGCTGATGTGGTAGTTATAACCTTTTTTTTTTTTTTTTGGCCATTTGTTATATCATCCTGAAAAACCACATAGTTAGTCATTTACACCCCAATTTTAGATTGTATTTGGTCCTAATCAGAAGTTAGCAAACTTTCGCCACACAGGGTCAGAGAATCCATAAAGTCTCTCACACATCTACACAAGTCTGTCATTGTATTAACAACAAAAACCTTCATGGATGATATGTAAATGAAAGGATGTGGCTGTGTCTCAATAAAGCTTTATTTACAAAATCCCTGTAGCCTGCTCTAGAATAGGGCTTCTCAGACTTCATGTGCATAAGAATCTCCTACATCAACAGAATCTTGATGATATAAGTGATAAAAGGGTCTATTTTAAATATCCTTGTTTCACAGTTTTCAAAAGCATTTTAAAATACATCAGTTCCCTATTGTTGCTGTAATGAATCACCACACACTTAGTAGCTTAAAGAGCACAAGTTTGTTATCTTAGTTCTGAAGGTCAAAGTTCTGAAAAGTGTCTTACGGGATTAAAACCATGTACCTCATAGGACCTGCTCCTACTGAGGCTCTGGGAGAGAATCACCTTTCTTTTCCCAGTACTACAGGCTACCTCATTCCTTGAATAAGGACCCTGCCTCATATCACCTTTTATCCTTCAACCCTCATCCCCCTTTCTCTTATAAAGGGAAAGTGAAAGTATTAATCATTCAGTCTTGTCCAACTCTTTGCAACCCGATGGACTGTAGCCCACCAGGCTCCTCTGTGCATGTGATTTCCCAGGCAGCAATACTGAAGTGGGTTGCCACTCCCTTCTCCGGGGAATCTTCCCATCCCAGGTCTCTCTGCATTGCAGGTGGATTCTTTAATATCTGAGCTACCAGGAACGCCCTTCTAAGGACCCTTGTAATTCCATTGGGCCCAATATTATCTCCTCATCTCAAGATCTTGGACTTGATTGCATCTGTTATTTTTTCTCTATAAAGTAACATATTTATAGGTTCTGGGGACTAGGACAAGGTCATCTTTGAGATCCAGTATTTAGCCTAGCACACAAAGGCAATAATGGAGTAACAAAAGGTGAATTGTGTTTCTGGAAGAAAGAGATAGATGGGCAGGGAACAAGATCCCAAAGGCTTCCTGGCCAAGGTCAGCACCTTTTCAGGATCCTCGAACAGACTGGTTCCTTTCTTGCCCATACCTGACCAAATAGTGCCCAATAGGTAGGGATGAGCCTAGCTGAGCTAGAGCCTCCTCTGCCTCAGCTGTAGGTAGGTCTAAGATGGATATTACATCATGGACCATTGGGCATTTTAGCACCTTTTCACAAGAGCTGACATTTTACTCCAGCCCTCTGATTATGATGGTTGATAGCTTTAGACAAAGAAGATCAAGGGGTAGTGGGAATAATTCCCACTGGAAAATTATTACAGGGGGAATAATAATCTCTCTCACCCTTCAGTATTTTGACCCTCAGTTCAATCCTAATGTTTCTGGAGATAAAAGATTTCCCATGTGGAAATGTCCCAGACCTGTCTTCCTGTGTCAGCTCTTGGGAATAAAAAAAGAATCATAAGAGGCTTCAAAGAGATGAAGTGAAAACTGGAATAAAATGCTCATTTGGTGCAAAAATATCCTTTACCTCTACCCATCTGTCTGAATGGATCCTCCTCTTTACAGAATGGAGCAACAAAATCCAGTCAATACAAAGTATACATATTTTTTATCTGAGCAAATAATTCTGTTATTTGAAAAGATTTAATTTAGTACTTTTTTGTTTTTGTTTTCATTGAAGTATAGTTGACATAATATTATGTTAATTCCAGGAGTATAACATAGTGATTCAACATTTAAATATATTATAATATGATCACCATAATGTATCTAGCTACCATCTGTCCTCATACAAATTTACTGCAGCTTTATTGACAATATTCCTTATGCTGTACATTACAATCCTATCCCTTATTTATTTTATAACTGGAAGTTTGTACCTTTTAATTTTCTTTACCTATTTTGCCCAACCCTCCTGTTCATCTACCATATTTTGCCCAACCCTCCTGTTCTTCTACCCTCTGTAAACCACAAGTTTGACCTCTGTATTTTTGATGCTGTTTCTCTTTGCTTGTATGTTTTGTGTTTTGTGATAACTGTAAGTAAAATCATGTGGTATGTGTCCATAACTGTCTGATTTTATTCACTTAGCTGAATACCTTCTAGATCCAACCATGTGGTTGCAAATGGAATGATTATATTCTTTTTATGGCTGATTAATTTCTGCTTTATTGACTATGCCAAAGCCTTTGACTGTGTGGATCACAATAAACTATGGAAAATTCTGAAAGAGATGGGAATACCAGACCACCTGACCTGCCTCTTGAGAAATTTGTATGCAGGTCAGGAAGCAACAGTTAGAACTGGACATGGAAAAACAAACTGGTTCCAAATAGGAAAAGGAGCATGTCAAGGCTGTATATTGTCACCCTGATTATTTAACTTATATGCAGAGTACATCATGAGAAATGCTGGGCTGGAAGAAACACAAGCTGGAATCAAGATTGCTGGGAGAAATACCAATAACCTCAGATATGCAGATGCTGCTGCTGCTGCTGCTAAGTCGCTTCAGTCGTGTCTGACTCTGTGCGACCCCATAGACGGTAGCCCACCAGGCTCCGCTGTTCCTTGGGATTCTCCAGGCAAGAACACTGGAGTGGGTTGCCATTTCCTTCTCCAATGCATGAAAGTGAAAAGTAAAAGTGAAGTCGTTCAGTTGTGTCCAACTCTTAGTGACCCAATGGACTGCAGCCTACCAGGCTCCTCAGTCCATGGGATTTGCCAGGCAAGAGCACTGGAGTGGGCTGCCATTGCCTTCTCCGGATATGCAGATGACACCACCCTTGTGGCAGAAAGTGAAGAGGAACTAAAAAGGCTCTTGATGGAAGTGAAGGTGGAGAGTGAAAAACTTGGCTTAAAGCTCAACATTCAGAAAATGAAGATCATGGCATCCAGTCCCATCACTTCATGGGAAATAAAGATGGGGAAACAGTGGAAACAGTGTCAGACTTTATTTTTGTGGGCTCCAAAATCACTGCAGATGGTGACTGCAGCCATGAAATTAAAAGACGCTTACTCCTTGGAAGGAAAGTTTTGACCAACCTAGAGAGCGTATTCAAAAGCAGAGACATTACTTTGCCAACAAAGGTCTGTCTAGTCAAGGCTATGGTTTTTCCTGTGGTTATGTATGGATGTGAGAGTTGGACTGTGAAGAAGGCTGAGTGCCAAAGATTTGATGCTTTTGAACTATGGTGTTGGAGAAGACTCTTGAGAGTCCCTTGGACTGCAAGGAAATCCAACCCGTCCATTCTGAAGGAGATCAGCCCTGGGATTTCTTTGGAAGGAATGATGCTAAAGCTGAAACTCCAGTACTTTGGCTACCTCATGCAAAGAGTTGACTCACTGGAAAAGACTCTGATGCTGGGAGGGATTGGGGGCAGGAGGAGAAGGGGAGGACAGAGGATGAGATGGCTGGATGGCATCACTGTGTCAATGGACGTGAGTCTGAGTGAGCTTCGGGAGTTGGTGATGGACAGGAAGGCCTGGCATGCTCTGATTCATGGGGTCGCAAAGAGTTGGACACGACTGAGCGACTGAACTGAACTGAATATTTCATTATATATATCCCACATCTTTTTTATCCCTTTGTCTACTGATAGACACTTAGATTGCTCCTATATGTTGCCTATTGCAAATAATGCTGCAGTAAGCACGGGAGTGTGCATCTCTTTTGGAATTACTGTTTTTGTTTTCTTTGGGTTAATTTGAGAAGTGGAATCACTGAACCAGTTCGGATTTTTAATTTTTGAGGAATCTTCATACTATTTTCCATAGAGTCTGCATCAAATTACAATCCTCCCCCAAAACATGAGTGTTCTATTCACATTTTTGCTAACACTTGTGATTTCTTGTCATTTGGATAGTGGCCATTCTGACAGACGTGAGGTGATATCTTGTTATGGTTTTGACTTGCATTTCCCTGATAATTAGTGATGCTGAGCATCTTTCCACCTGTCTGTTCCCCATCCTGTGTCTTCTTTTGAAAGTGCCTATTCAGATCATCTGCCCATTTTTAAATCAGGTTATTCATCTTTTGTCATGTTAAGTTGTATGAATTCTTTGTATATTTTGGTTATTAGCCCCTTAGAAGACATATCATTTGCAAACATTTTCCCCCATTTAGTAGGTTGCCTGTTTGTTTTATTCATGGTTTCTTTTGAGCTGCCCTGCTGGCTCAGATCATAAAGGATCTGCCTGCAATGCAGGAGACGCAGGAGATGTTGGTTCGATCCCTGGGTCGAGATCAAATTAGGAGTAGGAATTAGAGTAGGAAATGCCATCCCTACTCCAGTATTCATGCCTGAAAATCCCATGGACAAAGGAGTCTGGTGGGCTACAATCCATGGGGTCCCAAGAGTCAGACACGACTGAGCAACTAACACTTTTTCACTTTTCACTTTCCTTATCTGTGCAAATCTTTTAAGCTGGGTGCAGTCCTATTGGTTTATCTTAGCTTTCATTTCTTTTGCCTGGGGAGACAGATCCAATAAATGGCATCAAGAGCTTACTGCCTTTTTTTCCCCCCTTGGAATTTTATGGTTTAAGGATTTACATTTAACTTTTTAACCCATCTTGAACTTATTTTTGTGTTGGTGTAAAAAAAAAAAAAAATTGATCCCATTTCATTCCTTTGCATGTAGCTATTCATTTTCTCAACACCATTTATTAAAGAGGCTCTTTTTTCTCATTTTATACTCTGGCCTAATTTATCATAGACTAATTGATCACATAAGCACGTGTTCTTTTCTGAGCTCTCTATTTTGTTCCATTGATATCTCTGCCTGTTTTTGTGACTGGACCATACTATATTGATTACTGTAGCTTTGTAGGATAGTTTGAAATCAGGGCAAATGATGCCTCCAGCTTTGTGGTTCTTTCTCAAGATTGCTTTGACTATTCAGTGTCTTTTGTGGTTCCATACAAATTCTGGGATTATTACTCTAATTCTGTGAAAAATACTGTTTTGTTTTATTTTGGGGGGTAGGGATTGTGTTGAATCTGTAGATTGCCTTGGATAGTATTGACATTTTAGCAATATAATAATTCTTCAAATCCATGAGCACATATATTTCACCTATACTTTTATTTAATTTAAATACATTTAATTTATTCCTAATATGGCATTATAACCATATTAATTCTTCAAATCCATGGATGCAGTTCTTTCACCTATGCTTTTATTAATTTAAATTAAATACATTTAATTTATTCCAAGGTATTTTATTTTTATGTAATTTTAAATGAGATTGTATTCTTAATTCTCTTTCATATAGATTTTTTTTCAGTATATAAGAATGCAACAAATTTCTGTATAGCAATTTTTTAACTTTACTGAATTCACTTATGAGTTTTAGTAGGTTTATGGTGACATCTTTAGGGTTTCTGAATGTAATATCATGTAATCTGCAAACAGTGACAACTTTACTTCTCTCTAATTTGGATTTTTTCTTTTTTGTCTAATTGCTGAGAATAGAACTTCTAATACTATGTTGGATAAAAGTGATAAGAGTGGATGTCCTTGTCTTGTTTGTGGTCGAAGAGGAAATGCTGTCAACTTTTAACCATTTAGAATAGTGTTAGCTATGGGTTTGCAACATATGACTTTTATTACATTGAGATATGGTCCCACTATACCCATTGTGTTGAGAGTTTCTGTCATGAGTTGATGTTGAATTTTGTCAAAAAGAACTGGATTTTTCTACTAAAATAATTATATGGTTTTATCTTTGTTTTTTTAATGTGGTTGTACATTGATTGATTTGTAGATATTGAATCATCCTTGCATCCCTGAGATAAGCCAATTTCATAATGGCCTGTGATCCTTTTATGTAATGTTTTATTTGGTGTGCTTTTATTTTATCAAAGATTTTTACATTTATTTGTATCATGGATGTAAAGTGCAAATGTTAGTCTTTCAGTCATGTCTGACTCTTTGGGACCTATGGACTGTAGGGCTCCACTGTCCATGGGATTCTCCAGGCAAGAATAATAGAGTAAGTAGCTATTCCCTTCTCTAGGGGTCTTCCTGACCCAGAAATTGAACCTGAGTCTCCCTCATTGTGTACAGGTTCTTTACCATTTGAGCCACTAGGGAAGCCCAATTTATTGTGGATATTGGCCTGTAATTTTTTTCCCGCCCCACTAACAGTGTCTTTGTCTAGTTTTGGTATAAAGGTTGGCTTTATAGAATGAATTTGGAAATGTTCCTTGCCATTTCAATTTGTTGGAATTGTTGAAAATTGTAAGTTTTAACTCTTTTCTGAATGTTTGGTAGAATTCACCTGTGAAACTGTTTAGTTCTTAGACTACTGTTTGTTGGGACTTTTTGTTTACTGATTCAATTTCATTACTAATAATGGGCCATTTCTTGTTTTATATTTCTTCCTGATTCAGTTTTGGGAAATTGTACATTTCAAAGAGTTTTAGCCATTTCTTCAATGTTGTCCATTTTATGAGTGAATAATTGTTTGTAGTAATCTCTTAGGTGGGCTTCCCTGATGGCTCAGATGGTAAAGAATCCTCCTGCCAATGCTGGAGACAAGGGTTTAATTCCTAGGTTGGTAAGATCCCCTGGAGAATGGAATGCCAACCCACTCCCTTATTCTTGCCTGGAGAATCCCAGGTTATTTAAAAACATATTGATTTCCAGATTTCTGGATTTTTTAATTTTTTTTTTCTTTTGGTTGATACCTAGTCTATACAGTTGTGGTCAGAAAAGACACAATTCAATCTTCTTTAACTTATTAAGAGTTTCTTTCTTTTTTTTGTGACCTAGCATGTAACTTATCATGAAGAATATTCCTGTGCACTTGAAAACATTGGGTATTCTGCAGTTTTGAGATGGAGTATTTTGTATAAATCTGTTAAGTCGATCTGTTTTAATAAATCTTTTAAGACCAATGTTTCCATATTAATTTTCTATCTGGATCATGTCAATTGATGTAGTGGGTTGTTAAATTCTTCTACTATTATTGAGTTACTGTCGGTTTCCTCCTTTATGTCTGTTAACATTTGCTTTATGTATTTAGGCGCATGCGTGTTGGATACGTATATATTTACACTTTAGGAAATTTTTTAGCTCTTATTTCTTCAAATAAATTCTCTGCCTCTTTCTGTCTCTTCTTAAGGAACTCCTTGATGTTGTTCCAGAAGTTCCTAAACTATCCTTATTTTTCTTTTCAATTCTCTTTCTGTTCAGCTGGTTCATTCTTTTGTGTTCTCCAATCTGCTGATGCCCAGTTCTCTCTAGTGCATTTTTCATTTCAGTTATCATATTCTTCAGCTCTGATTTATCATAATGTATTTTTTTAAACTTTCTTGAAGTTCTCACTAGGCTCATCCATTATTCTCTGTGTTTGATTAGCATGTTTATGACCATTAACTTGAACTCTCTATCAGGTAGATTGCTTATCTTCATTTTGTTTGGTTCTTTTTCTGAAGTTTTCTCTTGTTTCTTTGCTCAGAACATACTTATCTGTCCTACATCCTCATTTTGTCCAGTTGTAGACTTATAAACAAAATAAAATCATACATCATCATTAGATCTGGTAAGTAAAAAAATAATGTTATCAGAAATGAAAAATCAACAGATGTAAACAGCCTTTAAATTTTTGCTTAGGAGAGAATTCATGAAAGGAAGATAAGTCTGAGGATGATACTTAGATTGAAGTTGAGCCAAGTTAAAATATGGAAAATATGAAAGCAAAATTAAAGAATAAACATTGTATCAGCCAACAGACATTTAATACATTCTCATCAGGAAAGAATAGTGGGAATTGTAAAGAACCTATCTTCAAAGTGATAATAGCTGATGATAAGTGACATTGCTGCTTGAGTTCAGAAGGCACGACAGTTAATGCTAATATCCACATTTACTACACTGGGTAGAAAGGGGGGAAAAAAGTAAAATACATCAACTAAAAACAGTGCCAGATAGTGACATATCATATTATTTCAACTATGACTTATAAATTTGGAATTGTTGATAGTTTTAACACCAGTCCACAGCCCAGGTGTTGAGGACCACTGGTCTAGTATATTAAAAACTAGTTTGTCCCTATATCTTTTCATAATTGATGTTTTAGCAAATATTTTAGAAAAGGAAAATGACTAAAATATGATGAAACTGATTTTAATCATTTCTCAATCATTTACCTTATATTGTCTCTATATAAAAAACCATGCATAAGTCTATGCATGTATATAAAAATAAACAAAATAAACTTTTAAATAGATGAGAGTATTACTCTAAAACCTGATAGAAAGATTCCAGAAACATCACATTTTGGAACAAACACATTTTAAATAGCTTTCCGACTTTCAGACCACTTTTCAGGTCAGAAGAAAAACAAATATTCAGATACAAATATGTGGAATTGGAGAAGGCAATGGCACCCCACTCCAGCACTCTTGCCTGGAAAATCCCATGGACGGAGGAGCCTGATGGGCCGCAGTCCATGGGGTCGCTAAGAGTGGGAAATGACTGAGTGGCTTCACTTTCACTTTTCACTTTCATGCATTGGAGAAGGAAGTGGCAACCCACTCCAGTATTCTTGCCTGGAGAATCCCAGGGACTGGGGAGCCTGGTGGGCTTCCATCTATGGGGTCGCACAGAGTCGGACACGACTGAAGCGACTTAGCAGCAGCAGCAGCATGTGGAATTGGAGATCACTGAGATTATTGACTTTTGTTTTTTGGCAGCACCATTGGGAATCGTAATTCCTTTACCAGAGGCCAATTATTTCATACCTAATTATTTCATAATTTAGGCCAAGAATATTTCTTAGTTTTCCAGTAAATTTTTAGGAAGGTAACTAAGAACATTTCTCTTTTTGATAATGGTATCATCGATATGATTTATAACTGAAAATAATTGTAATTGGTAAATATATAAAAATAAATTACACACAGAAGCAAGATCTATGATGCATTGGTTTCTAATTGTAAAACATTCCCTCTCTACTGTGAACTTTTTGAATAATAAAAAGTAATTTAGAAAATATTTTAAAAGTCAATATACAGAAGTAAGAAACTTTTTTGAGCCTATGAATTTCAAATATATTTGTAAATATGCTATATATTCTTAGAAAATTGAGGTTTTTAAAATAAACTTAATCACACACCATTATTAACATCAAAGACATGGCAATTTTAAAAAGAGAAATAGAAAATATGAAATAAATGTAGTTAGTTCTGTTTGTCTAAAACAGATCCTTCCCAAAGAGAAAGATAATATAAATTTAGAAAACTATTTAAAGCATTAGCTCCATAAAGAGATATTTTATTATATGTTTGGCATAAATGTAGCATAAATTAATATTCTGACACTATCTTTGTATATCTATATATTATCTTATTGATTCCCTTCCATGGGTTAGCTTTATTTAATATTTTAAGTTGAAACTATGTTTTATTGAGATGATTCAATTTTTGTTTATTTTATCAAATGGTATATTACATTATAGGAAAAAAATAGTCTTTGAAATTTTTGTCAAAGAAGATTTAATTTTTGAAAAAAAATGTGACTAAGGACTGTGGTATCATTTCAAAACCAACAGGAATCTTCCTTATGTGAAAAATTGTGCCTGGTATAGTCAATTATTTAACTGCTTAGCCAGAAATATGAGTACTATACATAAAGTAAAAGAACTAGTATTTACTTATGATTCATTGTATTTAAAATAGCTCCTTCTACTACTCCATTGTGCCTTTCCTAACATAGTTCCATATCACAGCAGAATATTTTTTTGAGAACATTACAGTATATGTCTAGTATATTATTCTGTTTTGCAAAGCAAGGTGAGGTAAATATTTACTCAAATTTGAGATACACTGATACAAAATACATTTTACAGAGACTTGATATAACATGAAGTGTGTGTGTGGGTGTGTGTGGGGTGTGTGTGTGTGTGTGGGTGTGTGTGTGTGGGTGTGTGGGTGTGGGTGTGTGTGTGTGGGTGTGTGTGTGGGTGTGTGTGGGTGTGTGTGTGGGTGTGTGTGGGGGGGTGCCTGCCAAATGGCACTAGTGGTAAAGAACCTGCCTGCCAATGCAGGAGATACAAGGGACCTGAGTTTGATCTGTGTGTCAGGAAGATCCCCTGGTGGAGTTCATGGCAACCCATTCCAATATTCTTACCTGGAGAATCCCATGGACAGAGGAGCCTGGCAGGCTGTAGTCCATGGCATCGCAAAGAGTCAGACATGACTGAAACTGAAGTGACTTAGCATGCAGGCATATATATACATTTGGAGAAGTCAATGGCACCCCACTCCACTACTCTTGCCTGGAAAATCCCATGGATGGAGGAGCCTGGTGGGCTGCAGTCCATGGGGTTGCAAAGAGTCAGACATGACTGAAACTGAAGTGACTTAGCATGCAGGCATATATATACATTAACTACCTAATGCTTCCTGTGTCTCTGGGATAGTACAACCACATTAAAAGTCTCTTCGCACCTGACTGTCAGTTCAGTTCATTTCAGTCGCTCAGTCGTGTCTGACTCGTTGTGACCACATGAACCGCAGCATGCCTGGCCTCCCTGAACATCACCAACTCCCGGAGCTTACCCAAACTCATGTCCGTTGAGTCCGTGATGTCATCCAACCATCTCATCCTCTGTCATCCCCTTATCCTCCTGCCCTCAATCTTTCCTAGCATCAGGGTCTTTTTAAATGAGTCAGCTCTTCCTATCAGGTGGCCAAAGTATTGGAGTTTCAGCTTCAACATCAGTCCTTCCAGTGAACACCTAGGACTGATCACCTTTAGGATGGACTGGTTGGATCTCCTTACAGTCCAAGGGACTTTCAAGAGTATTCTCCTATACCACAGTTCAAAAGCATCAATTCTTCAATGCTCAGCTTTCTTTATAGTCCAACTCTCACATCCATACATGACTACTGGAAAAACCATAGCCTTCACTAGACAGAGCTTTATTGTCAAAGTAATGTCTCTGCTTTTCAATATGCTGCCTAGGTTGGTCATAACTTTCCTTCTAGGGAGTAAGCATCTTTTAATGTCATGGCTGCAATCACCATCTGAAGTGATTTTGGAGCCCCCAAAAATAAAGTTAGCCACTGTTTCCACTGTTTCCCCATATATTTGCCATTGACTACTTCTCATCAAACCTCAGAACAACAGCCCAAGGTATCGTTAGGGCTCATGACATCAGTTGCAGAACCAACACTGCCACTTCAGGTATGTGTGTTTCCTCCACAGCTTTCAAATTTTCTAGCTTTTGCCTTGAATGCAAATAGTTGTTGTTATTGTTCAGTGGCTAAGCCATGTCTGACTCTTTGTGACCCCATGGACTGCAGCAAACCAGCCAGGCTCCTCTGTCCTTCACCATCTCCCGGAGTTTGCTCATACTCACGTATGTGCATGTTCAGTCATGTCTGGTTTTTTTATAACTCCCAGACTGTAGCCCACCAGGCTCCTCTATCCATGGGATTTCCCAGGCAAGAATACTGGAATAAGTTGCCATTTTCTCCTCCAGGGGATCCTATTTGACAAATTGTAGGCACTCAATTGGAGAAAGCAATGGCACCCTACTCCAGTACTCTTGCCTGGAAAATCCTATGAATGGGGGAGCCTGGAAGGCTGAAGTCCATGGGGTCGCTAGAGTCAGACACAACTAAGTGACTTCACTTTCACTTTTCACTTTCATACATTGGAGAAGGAAATGGCAACCCACTCTAGTGTTCTTGCCTGGAGAATCCCAGAGACAGGGAAGCCTGGTGGGCTGCCGTCTATGGGGTCGCACAGAGTCAGACATGACTGAAGCGACTTAGCAGCAGCAGCAGCAGCAGCAGGCACTCAATAAATGCCAGTATTTTATTAATA
This sequence comes from Bos taurus, assembly GCF_002263795.3. NCBI lineage: Eukaryota > Metazoa > Chordata > Mammalia > Artiodactyla > Bovidae > Bos > Bos taurus. Next base: position 4,305,324 of record NC_037335.1, read on the forward strand.
CAAAATTCCTTCAGTTATCAATAAGTCTTACTTCCTAATCTCTTTATTACTTAAATCAATCTTTTATCAGAACTTTATACTTTCATTCACCCCTTTCCGTTGGCACAGATGATTCATCGGTCTTATAAGTTCCTACTTATAAGAATACACAAAAGTATTCCTACCCAGCACTTACCAAAGCCTAAAATAGGACAAGAATTCTTCCTTCGAGGGGATTATCCCTTTTTTAGGCATTGGAGAGCCTCGTCCATGTGGTAAAAGGAAGGAGAAAAGTAACACAAACGGCATGCTAGCTCACATCTCACATCCCTGTTCAGAACCGGGTCACAAGGCCACGCTCCACCACAAAGGATCTCGGAAAGTGTAGTCCAGGTTGTGGCCAGGCCTCCACTGCAGAGTGAAGTCATCCTTGACATGCCCTCCACAGACTCCAGTTTACAACCCCTGCTTCTCCAGTATCCCCTAAGTACTAGGCATTCTGAGGAGAAAATACAGATATAGATGAGCATTTAGAACAGTTAAAATAGCAAATATTTTTAAGTGTACTTATTGTTTTAATAATCAATAATAAAATAATCAAAAGAAATCAATCCTAAAGGAAATCAACCCTGAATATTCTTTGGAAGGACTGCTGCTAAAGCTGAAGCTCCAATACTGTGGCCACCTGATGCAAAGAGCCAACTCATTGGAAAATACCCTAAAAACTGGGAAAGACTCAGGACAGGAAGAAAAGGGGGTGACAGAAGATGAGATGGTTGAATGGCATCGCTGACTCAATGGACGTGAGTTTGAGCAAAGTCCAGGAGACAGTGAGGAAAAGGGAAGCCTGGTGTGCTGCAGTCCATGGGGTTGCAAAGAGCTGGCCACGACTTAGTGACTAAACAAAACAATTGTTTTAATATATTAGTAGTTCTTTTCAGCAACTTAGTTTTCTGATTAACAGAATTCCAGGCAATTCTGTATTCTTGAAAATCAAATAAATAAATTGTACAGAACACTAAGGATCTTTAAAATTCAGAGTCTCCAGCCCTGGGTGCTGGATTAGATTCACTCTCAAGACACTGATAGCACATCCAGAAGCTATAAAAGATAGCCTGCATTTTTAAAAAAAAAAAAAAGAGCTACCATATATCAAATCAATAAATTCTCCTCTACTAATTGAAGTCAGCAAATTCTTACCAATTTATAGCTGGAATTCTTCAGTGTTTTCATTGGCTTTTGCAATTATTTCTCAGTCATAGGTATGTAAATTTTTTCTGGCATAGATTCTGCAATCATCAAGGTTTTCTGTGACTATGGGGTCACATACAGGAGGTCATTCTAATGATATTAGTAATTTAAAAAGCAATTTAAAATGTAATTTCTTTCTTCAAAGAGCAAATCATTTGCATAGAGAGATAACATATAACAAAGTAGTAAAAACACAGTAAGTCAGTATGAGAGAAAATTTAAGTCAGTGATATCGGTCAGTGGTCTGCAAGCTTTTTGATCAAGTACACAGTATACTACTAATACACTGAACCATGCCTTTCAATATATCAGTTTGGATTTACATAGCATATCCATAGAGTCTTGGACTAATGATATTTGTTTTTTTTTTTCTAATTTTATTTTATTTTTAAACTTTACATAATTGTATTAGTTTTGCCAAATATCACAATGAATCCAACAAATTTAAAATGATGATAGAGACTTTTAAATGTCTTATTCTCTTTTCCGATGAATCATCTTTTTTATTCCCTGAGAAGTACAAAGCCCAGAGCTTGAGGATCACAGTTTCACAAAGGTTCAGGAAAAGGGGATTGAACCTCCATTGGCAAAATCTTTGTGAGAGATTGATACCATCAATGAATAAGATATGGTATGTTATGAACAGTATAGGAAATGTATGAGAAGAAGATAAAAACATCTTTTCAGGAGATGGACTCTACTGCCCTTCTCAATTAGGTAATTTCATTAAAAAAAGAAAAACTTCTAGAGTCAGACAACCTGGTTTCTAATCGTCTCTATTATTTTGTGACCTCGTAAGATGGATCTAACTTTTAGACGTTGTTGTTTAGTCATTTAGTTGTGTCCAACTCTTTGTGGCCCGTGGACTGTAGCACACCAGGTTTCCCTGTCCATCACCAACTCCCGGAGCCCGCTCAAACTTATGTCCATTGAGTCAGTGATGCCATCCCACCATCTCATCCTCTATCACCCCTTTCTAGGTTTCAGTGTCCTTATATCTGAAATAGAGTTATTAACAGTATCTCCTGTATTGGATCTTTGAAAAATTATGGGAAAGGGCTCATGTACATATAATAATTATGCAAAAACAAGATTTTATTGTTGTTGTTAAGACTAGAAAGATAAATTGGGGTGTGACTTGAACAGCCTGAAAGTCAATCTACAGGGCTTTGTAGATTGTACCCCAAACTTTTGGGTTAGCATCAAATATATTGAGATTTTGTGTATAAAGAGGGGTAATAAATAATTGTTGTAGGTCTGAAAGCCAGTGGTTTGACTAGTAAGGGTTTGTCTGCATTTGCAGTAATGGGACCACATAAAAGTCAGCACAAGTGAAGAGATAATTAAATAATTAGATATCTAGAAAATTGTCAAATGAAAAATGATCATGACAGTTTACTTTTTTGTATTGTTGGATGAACAGTCTGTGTTTTGATTGTTTAGTTGCTATGTCATGTCTGACTCTTTGTGACACCATGGACTGTAGCCCGTCAGGCTCCTCTGCCCATGGGATTTCCCAGATAAGTATGCTACAGTGGGTTGCCATTTCCTTCTCCAGGGAATCTTCTCAACCCAGGGATTGAATCCAGGTCTCCTGCATTGGCTGGCTCTCTACCACTGAGCCACCAGGAAAGCCCACAAATATTCTATAGAATTAACAAATGCATATATACATACATATTTTTAAATAAACTTTTATGTTTAAAAGGAAATATTGAAAATTGTCTTTCATGAAATCTGTGAGTTAAAAAGAAATACTTCCTGTTGTATTCTTTCTTTGTCTCATATCTAAAACACAATTGCTCTGAGTATGAGAAGAATGCTAGTTTGAATCTGGGCATGTTTATGCATGTGCCTGAGAGAGAGAGAGAGAGAATTGTTGAAAACTCTAATTAGTATATGCTTAAGTCATTACTTTTGTTTTTTTCCAAAAGTTGTGTTAGTGGGTTAGTAACTCAGTCGTTTCTGACTCTTTGCAATCCTGTGGGCTGTCGCCCAACAGGCTCCTCTGTCCATGGAATTTTCCAGGCAAGAATACTAGAATGGGTATCCATTCCCTTCTCAAGGGGATCTTCCTGACCCAGGGATTGAACCTGGGTCTCTTGTATTGCAAGCAGATTCTTTACTGTCTGAGCCACCAGGGTTTGGGTTGAGGATCTCCCAAGTGTTATCCTGCTTCAATTAAGAAAGAATTTAAGTTCCTAAAAGAAAGCTGAGTGCCGAAGATTTGAAGCTTTCAAACTGTGGTGCTGGAGAAGATTCTTGAGAGCCCCTTGGACAGCAAGGAGATTAAACAGTCAATCCTAAAGGAAATCAGTCCTGAATATTCATTGGAAAGACTGATGCTGAAGCTGAAGTTCCAATACTTTGGCCACTTGATGCAAAGAACTGACTCATTAGAATACAATTATGTAAAGTTTAAAAATAAAATTAAATTAAAAAAATAAATGAATAAAAACATCAAAAAAAGAAAAGACCCTGATACTGGGAAAGATTGAAGGCAAGAGGAGAAGGGGACAGCAGAGGATGAGATGGTTGGATGACATCATCGCCTCAATGGGCGTGAGTTTGAGCAAGCTCCAGGAGTTGGTGATGGACAGGGAAGCCTGGCATGCTGCAGTCCATGGGGCTGCAAAGAGTTGGATATTACTGAGCAACTGAACTTAAGTTCCTAATGCATTTATGTAGAGCCCTGAAGAAGTTTCAAGAAAGGATATTTCATTAAACACTGCAAGTGGAGATAAATTTCATAGTTTCATCCTTTTGTAATTAAAACAAATCTCATCTATCATTGAAGTCTGTGGATTCAATATTGCTTTTAATTGGATAATCTGAAAATACTTGATAAGTCAGAGTAGATATGGGGCTTTGTATAATTGGTTCAAGTCTAGGTTACACTGAAAAATCCTTTCCATTTAGAAAAAGACAAAAAATGTAGATGATTTCTCCTTTTTCTTCCTTTAGTTTTATATATAAGCCATGTGTTGAATATGTTTCTCTGTTCAATTTTTAAAAAAACTTTCCTGGGCACTAGACTGGTCAGATATGCAAAAATACAAACTTTTCTTTATAGACTCCTCCTGCAGTCCCATGGTTAGGACTGCTTTTCAATACAGAGGATATGCGTTCACTCCCTGGTAAAGGAATTATGATTCCCAATGGTGTTGCTGAAAACAGAAGACAATAATCTCAGTTATCTCCAATTCCACATACTTGTATCTGAATATTTGTTTTTCTTCTAACCTGGAAAGTGGTCTGAAAGTCAGAAAGCTATTTAAAATGTGTTTGTTCCAAAATGTGATGTTTCTAGAATCTATCAGATTTTAGAGTAATACTCCCATCTATTTAGTTAATTTTGTTTGTTTTTATATACATGCATATACTTATGCATGTTTTTATATAGAGACAATATAAGGTAAATAATTGAGAAATGATTGAAATCATTTTCATCATATTTTAGTCATTTTCACTCAATAAAATATCTGCTAAAACATCAATTATGAAAACATATAGGGATAAACTACAGTTTTTAATATACTAGACCAGTGGTCCTCAACACCTGGGCTGCGGACTCATACTAGTCCATATCCCGTTAGGAACAGGTTCACACAGCAGGAGGCGAGTGGCCAGCAAACAAGTTAAGCTTCGTCTGCATTTGCAGCCACCCCCATTGCTGGCATTTCTGCTTGTACATTCCTCCTCTCCCCCACATCCATGGAAAAGGTGTCTTCTGTGAAACTGGTGCCTGGTGGCAAAAAGGTTAGGGATCACTGTAGTAGAAAACAAAACCCCAAAGCAATTAAATGTAAATAATCAGGTCTTGAAAAAAATAGCCTACTTTATTCTAACTCTCCTCATTAGTCAAGGAATTGCCTTTATTTTCTGTCTAGAATTGTCTAACTTCCCCTTTACTTAGTGCATGTGGAATTCAATGGATGTGTTAGCAAAAGGTGAAAAATCATAGGGCCTCCCAGGTGGCTCAGTGGTAAAGAACCTGCATGCCAGTTCAGGAGACCTGGGTTCAGTTCCTGGGTCTGGAAGATCCCCTGGAGGAGGAAATGGCAACCAATTTCAGTATTCTTGCCTGGAGAATCCAGACAGAGGAGTCTGGTGGGCTACAGTCCATGGGGTTGCAAAAGAGTAAGTCACAATTTAGCAACTAAACAGCAAACAATTAGCTCATATACATTATTAATGAATGTTAATATATTTTATTATTGATACATATCAGGAATAATTACCTCTTACACAACCTAGAGAGTTGGTGACAAGTATATTTTCTTCTTTGTAACTATGTAAAAAGAAGATTCTGACTCTGGGAAAAGACAAGCATTTTAGTATTTTTAAATTCTATTTTGAACCTATATAGTATGCTTTAGAATCTAAATAAATTTAGGGGAAATTTTATTTAAGGATGCTATCAGTAATATTCCCTATCAATTTAGTCTCACAAAGGTATGTATAATTGAAATTACTTCTCCTCTCCTTGGACAACACAAAGAGTTACTGAAGTTTAATTTACAGAGGTTTTTGCCTGAGCAAATATGGATTGTAGCCCACTAGGCTCCTCTGTCCATGGGATTCTCCAGGCAAGAATATTAGAGTGGGTTGCCATTTCCTCCTCTAGGGGATCTTCCAGACCCAGGGATTGAACTTCCTCTCCTCGGTCACACAAAGAGTGACTGAAGGTTCATTTACAGAGGTTTTTGCCTGAGCTGTACCATAACCTATATTTAGGGAAGAAATCAGAAGAATTTAATGGATCTAAATGGAGAGGGTATACAGATTGCAAGAAATATTATTTCCATGGTGGGGAGAAATTTGCAGAGTTGGAAAAACAAACACAAAAAATTCCACTACAGGTAAACAGATGAAGGATAGGTCACAAAGCACAAAGGGTTTATTGTGGTTTTAGTATTTGAGCTCTTTCTCTGATTTTCAAACCTACCCCACACCCCAGCTGAATGGGAATCTACTCCTTATTTGGGATGGTTATAACTTTGCCCCATCGCAACAGCAAAGAGGCAGAAGCAAGTTAGAAAAGAATCTGGGCTCTGAAATGGTGATGCCTTAAAATAGGAAACCAGTGACTGTGTGAAGGCTGAGCTGTTTTCCAAGCAGTAAACCAGCTGCATTTTGCATGGAGGAGTGACGGCTGAAAGCGCTGACAACTGGGAGAAAGCCAGCTTACAGTGATTCGGGCTGTTGCCGTGAGCACGCAAGCTGCTGCAGAGTCCTGATAAAGATGATTACATAGTTCCCAATATTATGCTGATGAAATAGGCTCCAAAAGCATTGGGAAATATCTGCTGTAGCAGCACAAACCATTCTGCAATCTCCCAAATGCCCTGAATTATGATTGGCTGACAAAGTTACGACTTTTCCAGTTCAGCTCTCTTCATATTTGATTTGTAAAATGAAGCGTAATGGTTTGCTATACAGATTATTGTGAATTACGTATACCCACAGGAATACTCAAGTGAGTCTGATTGCCTTTATTATACTTGATATTTTCAGTGTTGTGTTTCAATATTACTCCCTTTTGCATCCATTTGGTTTGTGTTTCATTTTACTGAAGCTCATTAGTCTAGGGTTTCCTTAAATTCCTTTTTTTTTTTTTTTTGACCAGTGTATCAGAGTCACATTTGTTGTTCAACTATTAATTAACTTAGATTGAAATTCTATATTTTAAAGTATCTGCTATCTTTTTTTCTTATTTAATTTCCACTTTGTCTCCAATTATTTATCATGAGGAAACTTTAGAGATTAGTTCTTTCTCTACTAAATGAATGATAAATACTATCAACAAAAATTATAAGGAGAACATAATAGAGAGAACAGAAAATTTAAGTGTCACTTACTGAGAACTAATTGGATTTGTTCTGTGCTAAGCCACTTCAGTCGCGTCTGACTCTTTGTGACCCTTGAACTGTAGCCCGCCAGGCTCCTCTGTCCATGGGATTTCCCAGGCAAGAATACTGGAATGGTTGCTACTTCCTCCTCCAGGGGATCTTCCAGACCCAGGGATCGAACCTGTATCTGTGTCTCTTGCATTGCAGGCAGATTCTTTACCCACTGAGCCATCCAGAAAGACTGATATGATCTAGGAATTGAAAAAGGTCAGTGTGATTGTAACTTCTTGGGCAGTGAGGAAGGGCAGGTCATGAGTTTTGAAAGTCACATTGGGGCTTTTTAGGATCACGTAGGCTGTGGTATTTGAATTTTACACTTGTTTACTGCTTATGTCCTACAACAATTTTAAGTGTTTACCTTTTAAAAGAAAGAAGTACTTGAAATACTTAACCTTTTATTGATTAGGTGGAAAAGCAGAATTGCAAACAAATGCATTTAACTTTAGATTGCAAATCTCTTAAAATAATTTGGTAAATACCTGGGTGTGTATAGAATCACAGAATTTCAAAAGACTTTAAAAAAAAAAAAAGGCAGAGCTTAAATCAGTCAGGGCAGAGATAGAATGATACCTCATGGTGAAGAAGAAAAAATACTGCCACCTAACCCAGAATCATTATATGTAGTTAATATAATTACAACCCCAGGATTAAACCCTCTCTTTTGTAGACTTGTTCACATGTGAGATTGTCAAGGGTATAAACTTGGAATTGAGCAATCTGACACACTTCTTTCTTCTCATGGACCCAGGAGGGGTGTATTATACCTTCCAGGAAAATCTGAGAATTTTGATAACTCTATCCCTTTGTAAGATCTAGCTCTGATCTTTTAAAATTAAGATTGTTGCCTCCCCATCATGAGAACCAACTTCATTGTTCTTTCTGAAAGTGAGTTTTCACCCATTTTGTAAAAAACCATTCCAGTTTGTAAAGCCATTTTGTTTTTATTTTGATTCCTGAGAAACATTGCATTTCTTTATTATGACATGGTGGTCTTTTACATTGAATTTTCTGAAAATGTACTTAGTGTATTAAAATAAATTACATGTTCAGCAAGTCTTATCAGTATTGCTTCAGTATTGGGTTGGTCCAAAAAGTTCATTTGGGTAAGACGTTATGCTGCTGCTGCTAAGTTGCTTCAGTCGTGTCCGACTCTGTGCGACCCCATAGACGGCAGCCCATCAGGCTCCTCCATCCCTGGGATTCTCCAGGCAAGAACACTGGAGTGGGTTGCCATTTCCTTCTCTCCAATGCATGAAAGTGAAAAGTGAAGTCACTCAGTCGTCTCTGACTCTTAGGGACCCCATGGACTGCAGCCTACCAGGCTCGCTCTGTCCATGGGGTTCTCCAGGCAAGAGTACTGGAGACCAACCCATGAGTATTTTATTATTGTTACTATTATTGATATTTGTACTTTCTATCCAACTTGGAGAATACCTATACTCACCTATAAACTCAGAAAATAGGGTGTTAGTGCCATTGTGTGTTTTCTAAAAGTGTATAGCACGGATTTCTACTCTCACAATCCCAGCAAGCCTGTAATAATTAAAGTCACAATACAAGTAATCCTAGAGAAGTCATTCAGTGTCTTCATCCCTTAATATCTCCACACTTAAGTAGATCTAGTCTTTCAACAGCTGCTCGTTTCATGAAAAGAGGTCCTGAACAAGGTCAAGTTCTACCTTCAGGCTACATTCAGCCAAAATGAATTTACAAAACATAGTACTCTAGGGAACAGATGTGTGGTAGTTTTTAAGGCACCCAGAAATGTGATATGTGTCAGTCTACTATTAAACTAATCTTTAGGTAATACCAGGAAGACTATCAGTCTACAGAAAGTCTTGTTTAACTGACAAACATGTATATGGCATTTCCTGTCATTATTCTAAGGACTTCATAAATATCAACTCACTTACCTTCATGCAATCCTGTAACATAGGTGTCACTGTTTTTTTCTTGCACAGATAAGAAAGTGAACCTAAGAAAAGTTAAATAGTTTTCTCAAGATTACAATAAGTGGGAGGTATAGATTGAAGTCCAAGATTCATGCTCTCAACTGCTGCGCTAGTTTCACTCAATCTTATGCTGTGTCCAGAGCCTGCCCTCAAATTTTGCATTCATTCAGTAGACTGAAAGTTTAATGTATAAAAGCAGGAGATTGAATTAAGAGCAAAGACCATCGGGGTAAAAATCTGAACGGACAGATGTTGATTTGATAGGAGATGTAGAGTAGATATTTTGTTTTCTATCAAGGATCATGGACAACCAATATTAAGAAGCAAAGGGCTAACAGTGAAAAGTGACTTTTAAATATTCTGTGTCTTCATGAACTGTGTAAAATGGATGTAGCCACCTCCTTTTAAAGTTATGAAAGGATAAAGGGCTTCTGGCTTCTGTGTCGATTATGTACCATTTAGTATGAATGCATCTGTAGCTTTAATTTGATTAATCTTTGCACTTTATGTAAATTAAATTAGCTTTAGGGAATCAGAGAAAAATGATCTCAGAGAGTGTTACTTTGACAACATCCTGCTGAGACAGGATCTTGGTAGAAATACCAGTGAGAGAAGGAAAGCATTTCTCGTGTTTCAGGGTGGTGAGTGCTTATGTGTCAGTGAAAACACACTTTCTGCCTCTTGGACTTTTCCATCAATTTGAAGCAAGCACTAATTAGCTGCTGGAAAACAGAAATAAATTATGCACAACCTATTTCTTTCAAGTATCTCTCAATCTGGTAGGAAAGACAGACAAAATTCAAAAATAACACTTATTGTACAATGTGATATAGGTCCTGTGGGCCAGCCCCTCACTTGCCTGATGGTATTAGTGCAAATTCACTGAGAAACATACCCTTGATTCATAGTCCAATAAAGTTGATTTTTAAATATATAACACATAATCAAAAAATAAATAAATAAATAAATATATAACACACAATCAGTTTGGAAAAAGCAAATATGCACACAAATATACACACATACATACACACACAAATACTTTCACACACACATATACATATAAACATGTACATATACACACATTGTGTGTACATATACATGTGTGTATATACACAAAATACATACATATACACATAGGTACATGTGTGCCTATACATATAAAATACACATACATGTATGCACATGAATGCACACAAACGTGTACATATACACACATGAGCACCCAGACCCACCTACACACATGCACACAAATACACACATATACATACATATACATGTACACACATATACAGGCATACATATACGCACACAAATTAGGACACATACATACCTGATATAAGGAGAGGAAACAAAGTAAAGTTGTTAAAAATACAACTCCGTCAATTTGCCAAAAGTCAGAGTAACTGAAGATAAATATTATTTTATTTGTGATTTCCGATGACATACTTCCTCAATTTATTCCTCAGAAAAAACCAGAATGAAGTATGTTTTCTGTAGTCCCCAGTATATCGTTGTTTTTACTTTTCATATGCTAAGTTATACAAAAATCAGTGTGGTAAGGAATAATTTTTTTATGTGTCCTACAAAGAGCAAGGTCATTTCGATTAAACACAGAGGTGCAAAATCTGAAATCTCTTCTATGACCCAGAACAATGTTAGCTTGTGATCTCATTGAATACAGTTCATGCTGCATAATTTGAAGTTCTGTGCAAATTCTAAGCGTTCAGACTTTCCCATCTTGCAGAAGTCTACATGCATGTCGTTGTATAGGATAAAGAATTTAATAAACATGAAAGTCACCGCTTCTTCCACAGTATTGCACTTGATTGCAATCAGCATGTTACAACCAGAGTCTAATTATAAAACGTCAAATGTTTCATCCGCTTTTCTAGCTCAGTTCTGTGGTCACTGGCCCATTGAACATAAATTTTAATTCCTTTTATGTTCAATTTGAATCTGTATCACACAGTTGATTCTAAACTATCCCTGAATTAAAACTCCCTTGAAGATAGCTTGTCTGGAGAATGATTTTCAGGGACATGATTTCCCAAACTTTTCTTTCATCACTCATGCAAATGAGCAATACTTTTGCAAAACTTGTTTGGCTTACATTGCTAGAATTTTAATTCTAAAGATTTAAAGAAACACAGTAAAGGAGGTAACCGGGAATTCACATTCCTGACTACCCTTGAGAAAAGTCATTTGAATAGACCAAAAAATGGGATATATAAGATAAAGGATATTTATATTTATTAATATGAAAGTCATTAAATATTATGGAGAGTTTTCTTTTTCATCTGTTGTCTGTTTCTGCTAACTTCTCAGACACAATTATTTTTCTGAATTAGGTATATGGGCATCCAATACAATGTGTCATTGATTTAATCAACAAATATTTACTGACTGTATACTTAATGTTGAATACAAGAGAAATAGCAGGAAAATAAAACCAAATCTTTGTTTAGGATGCTTTTAGTTAGTGCCCTATATCTACTGAAATAGTTGGTTACTGGGTGTTAGTATTTTCCTGGCAAATTATTTTTCTTTCCTTTCCTTTCACTTTTTTGGAGCACTTTTAAATTGATTATAGCTCCTCTAAACAGGTTTTATGTTTAGATAAGAAATCTATTTGTTAATCAGTCTATTTCTTTTAAAACGAAATTCTACTTTTAAATGTTTCTCCTAATTAAATATATGTACTTTAAAATAATATTTGAATTTTTAATTTTTTTTTTTGTCTTTTGAATTCATCAGTTTCCCCATTAGACTTCACCCCATCTATGCCTGTTCTGGTTTTGTATTTTCTTTTTACCATTTTGCACATCTGAATTTAGAAGTTGAATACTCTATTTTGATGACATTTACTATTATAATGTTACACTGTATAGTGGTAGTATTTTAGTCACTAAGTCATGTCCAACTCGTGTGCCCATAAACTGTAGGCTCCTCTGTCCATGGGAATCTCCAGGCAAGAATACTGGAGTGGGTTGCCATTTCCGTCTCCTAAGTCTAAAATTATCAACATTTCTGCCTGTCTCCAAACAGTGCAAAACCTTAGGCTTTTTGACTATCACCATTTCCTTGTGACCTCATTCATGATGGCCTGATATATTAGTTTAGTCCCCCTTTGTTTATCTCACCGTGAACTCATTTTATTTTTGTTTTTAACATCTATGTAGACTTAACAACATGTTTTCTTCACAGTGATTCATTTCCTTAATTGCTGTATCATTTAAATTATCTTCCATATAAGTAGTTTTCCTTGAGTCTACCATTTGCCTCAGGTTGGGAATTTATACCTATGGTATTATATTTTTTTAAATATATTTTTTGATGTGGACCATTTTTAAAGTTTTTATCAGATTTTTTACAGTATTGATTCTGTTTTATGTTTAGTTTTTTGGCCACAGGGCGTATGGAATTGTAGCTCCCTGACCAGGAGCTAATCCAACCCACACCCCTTGCATTAGAAGGTGGTCTTAACCACTGGATCACCAGGGAAGTCCCTAATATACCTGCTGTTGTTCAGTTGTTGTGGTTCAGTTACTAAGTCACGTCTGACTCTTTGTGACCCCTTGGACACACCAGGCTTCCCTGTCCTTCACTATCTCCTGGAGTTTGCTCAGACTCATGTCCATTGAGTCAGTGATGCCATCCAACCACTTCATTCTCTATTACCCCCTTCTCCTCTTGCCCTCATTCTTTCCTAGCATCAGGGTCTTTTCTAGTGAGTTGGCTCTTTTCATCAGGTGGCCAAAGTAGTAATTTCTACTTTGCCATTTAGAGGACTTATGATTTTATCGGTTATGACTATTTGTTTTTTCATTAATTTTATCCAGTTCCCTGGCTTGTGGCACTAAACAGCACTCTGGCTGACCCCCAGCTTTTCACCATTAGCTTGTTTTTAATCTGGATACATGTGTTTCTTCAGGACACTGGGGTGGCTAGGCTTTCTCCCAGGTCTGTAGGAGAACACAGGCCAGTAGATGAAGGGTTTCTCCTTCGAATAACAGGAGCTCCACTCTTCACAGTCATTCAGAGAATTCTTGTTGTTGTTCATCATTGCTTATATTATGAGATTTCTAAAGCAAGTTTCTTGCTAGAAGGCTTCTGTCAATTTAAAATTTACTGAAATGTTTAAATGGCGTAAATTAAATGATAATGCATCTGGTTTAATGACCCCTGAGGTGGTATTCTGTCAGATTTGCACACTGATAATGTGCTAACTGTGGGGCTTCCCCGGATGGCTTCCCAGGTGGCTCAGTGGCAAAGAATGTACCTGCCAGTGCAGGAGACTTGGTTTTAATCCCTGGGTCAGGAAGATCCCGTGGAGAAGGAATGGCAACCCACTCCAGGATTTTTGCCTGGAGAATCCCATGGACAGAGGAGCCCAGCGGGCTACAGTCCATGGGGTCACAAAGAATCAGACACAGATTTATAGATGGAACAACAACAACAAATGTACTAACTCTATCTTCCAATTTAATCTCACCTATTATGTAACTGAATACTTGGCTGTGTGACTCAATGCTCTGAGCACAGATTCGTAATGTACGAGTCCAGACTACGTTGTCTCTATTTTAATCTAAAAGCTTTAGAATCATAAGAAATTAAACTTGTTTCTAAAAATTTAGGAAAGCATAAAATGCTTTCCCAGTCTGATATATTTATCTGACAAAATAATCACATGAAAGGGAACCAGCGGTTACCTTGCTCTAGCATCTTCTTGCAGATAAGGCAATGGCACCCCACTCCAGTACTCTTGTCTGGAAAATCCCACGGGCGGAGGAGCCTGTTGGGCTGCAGTCCATGGGGTCACTAAGAGTCAGACACGACTGAGCAACTTCCCTTTCCCTTTTCACTTTCATGCATTGGAGAAGGAAATGGCAACCCACTCCAGTGTTCTTTCCCCAGGGACAGGGGAGCCTGGAGGGCTGCCGTCTATGGGGTCGCACAGAGTCGGACATGACTGAAGTGACTTAGCAGCAGCAGCAGCAGCAGCAGCAGCAGCAGCATCTTCTTGAGTAGGTGGATATGGTGAAGTTCTGTGAAGATAAATAATCTGCTCAATGGCTCTAGTGAAAAAGTCAGGACTAGAATTTCATCTTTGTAAAATTCTTAACATAACGTTCTTTCCTTTGTACTGTTGTTCCCCACCTTAGACAAGCCCTGAACTGTTTTATAGTATATATTCATGTATAATGGCTTTACAATGTTATGTTAGTTTCTGATCTTCAACAGAGTCAATCAGTGATGTGCATACCCATAACCCTACCCTCTTGAACCTCCCTCCCACCCCTGATCCCACCCAGCTAGGTCATCACAGAGCCCTAGGCAGAGCTCCCTGTGTAATAAAGCAGGTTCCCACTAGTTATCTGTTTTACACCCTGTAGTGTATATGTGTCAACCCCAATCTCCCAATTCATCCCACCCTCATTCTTCCAACCCCTGTGTCCACGCGTCCGTTCTCTGTATTGGTCTTTATTCCTGCCCTGCAAGTACGTTCATCTCTACTATTTTTCTAGATTCCACATACATGTATTAATATTTGCTTTTCATCTTTTTGACTTTACTCTGTATGATAAACTCTAGGTTCATTCACATTTCTACAAGCGACCCAACTTCCTAAGTTGTTTAATAAATGCCTATATGTTTATAGTTACCTACTCTGTAGATTATACAGAGTGAAATTCCTTCTCACCCTAAAAACTAGGTGTGTAATTTCCAATCTGTATTAAATGGAACTCTAATATTCTATGAGGCATTTCTTTACCCACCTTAGGTCTTAGGAAACATTTAGGTTTTAATATGTGTGGCATACAGTCCCATCACTTCATGGCAAATAGATGGGGAAACAATGGAAAGAGTGACAGACGTTATTTTCTTTGGCTTCAAAATCACTGCAGATGGTGAATGCAGCCATGAAATTAAAAGGCACTTGCTCCTTAGAAGAAAAGCTATGAACAACCTAGACAGCATATTAAAAAGCAGAGACATATCTTTTAAGTTTTAGAATATCTGCCAATGTGCTGAACAAATGTTTATGAGTTTGATTGTGAAACTCATTCAAGATAATTTGTTCAATTGATGTGTTTATTTATGAGCCCATACCTGGTGTACATGACTGTATATGATTTCTGAAGTCATGTATGTTGCCTATTTCAGAAACCTAATTAACCCTACAAGCAACTTCTATTTCTATCCTCCCTAAAATGCATGCTGATTCTATCATTCAGTGCATTTACTTAAACATTTTGTAGTTCCTAAAAAGATGTGCTTTACAAACATCCAGCAATAATTTATGAAGAAAAGGAAAATTCCCAGCTTGTTTGAAAATAGAACAGTTTAAAAAAATGTGCCTATAAAGATAGCACATAAGGATTGTGCAGGGTAGACCTCTAAGAAACAATACCAATCCCCTGGGTGATGCCAGAGAGTAACTAGAGGAGCTGTTTTTGCAGAATGGTCAGAAAATAACCATGAAAACAACCCCCAGATATCTGAATCAGCAGCAGCCTTACTCTATGCTTCTGGAACTTACAAAAGTGACTTTTAATAGCACTATAAACCTACTCCAAGATCAACTCCTCCATCTACTGGCTGAAGGCTGAATTTTGATCTTGCTTAGTTATACAGATAATGAGCTAATTTTGTTTGTGTGTATATGATTATGTTTTCCATGATGAACATAGCATTACTTCAAGGTATAACTTCCTTTCTTTAAACTATAATATATTATAACTCCTGGTGGCACAGACAGTAAAGCATCTGCTTCCAATGTAGGAGACCCGAGTTCGATCCCTGGATCAGGAAGATCCCCTGGAGAAGGAAATGGCAACCCACTCCAGTATTCTTGCCTGGAGAGTTCCATGGACAGAGGAGCCTAGTGGGCTACAGTTTATGGGGTCACAAAGACTCAGACATGACTGAAAGACTAACACACACATCAGATCAGATCAGTTGCTCAGTCATGTCCGACTCTTTTCGACCCCGTGAATCGCAGCATGCCAGGCCTTCCTGTCCATCACCAACTCCCGGAGTTCACTGAGACGCACGTCCATCGAGTCAGTGATGCCATCCAGCCATCTCATCCTCTGTTGTCCCCTTCTCCTCCTGCCCCCAATCCCTCCCAGCATCAGAGTCTTTTCCAATGAGTCAACTCTTCGCATGAGGTGGCCAAAGTACTGGCGTTTCAGCTTTAGCATCATTCCTTCCAAAGAAATCCCAGGGCTGATCTCCTTCAGAATGGACTGATTGGGTCTCCTTGCAGTCCAAGGGACTCTCAAGAGTCTTCTCCAACACCACAGTTCAAAAGCATCAAGTCTTTGGCTCTCAGCCTTCTTCATAGTCCAACTCTCACATCCATACATGATCACAGGAAAAACCATAGCCTTGACTAGACGAACACACACATACATAACTCAAATAATCCCAGACCACATTTTGAAAATAATATTATTACAGTGTAAAACAAGCTGACATCGTTTTCTTTGTTTACTCATTTACATTTTTGGCTGCACTGGTTCTTCACTGCTGCATGAGTTTTCTCTAGTTGGCGATGAGTGGTGACTACTCTTCATCATTGTGCCAGGCTTCTCATTGCAGTGTCTTCTCTTGTTCTGGAGAATAGGCTCTCTGCAGCCATGCAGGCTTCAGCAGTTGTGCTTCAGCATGGGATCCACAGTGGCAGTGTGCAGGCGCTTGTGTGCACAGGCTCAGTAGTTGTGGCATGCAGGCGTGGTTGCTCTATGGCACGTGGGATTTTCCCAGACCTGAGAGGGAACCCTTGCCCCTGCACTGGCAGAATTCTCATCCACTGTACCAGCAGGGAAGTCTACACTGACATCATTTTTGAAACTAATTTTATTATTATTATGATTAAATTCATATGTCATTCCCAGAGTGTAATATACTCAATTTGGCTATTGAGGAGTTTCTTAATTTCCTGGCATGTAGGCAAATAATCTCTGCTTGTTCCTTTTCACAGGCACTTGTGGTTTGATATTCCAAGATCCATTATTATGTTTTCTGTTGTTGTTCCATCTGTTTTCAAAACAGAATTCAAATTGATGGATGATATTACTCAGAGTATCTTACCATATGACTTAGAAATCTAATGAAGCAGAAACTAACATTATAAAGCAACTATACCCCCAATTAAACATTTTTTTTTTAAAGTCTGGTGAAGCAATTAATGGAAACCAAAACCTTATTGTTAACCACCATTTAACAACTTCAGTTTAGTCAGACAAGTTGTCTGGCAATCTGAGAAAGGTGTTGAATACAAGAGAGCATAAGTCAGACGTTCCTTAGAGCAATATCTTGGTTCCTAAGAGTTTTACAAGCCTTATTATCTAGTCTGACAACTACTAACACTCTTTTAGTGGCTGTAGGCAAACTTCCTGTACATGTTCTATCTCACCTGTCTTAAACGATCTATCCTTGTCCTTCTCACTAATTCTAAGTGTCTAAAACTATAGACTGTCACGACCTAAATGCCTTTTGTGCCAACACAGAGCAGTCTTGCATTTCACAGAACTATTCTCACACAGAAACGAGGCCCTGCTGACTACTTTGGTTTCTGTGATTGGTCTGTCCCATCGAGGGACTGTGCTGACACTTTCTCATGGTCTTTTATAACCACTGTATACCACCTGCCCATAAGGGCATAATGCACACCTGCTAGAGGGTATAGAATGTTTCTGTGTACACTCCTGGGAATGTCGCCATCCATGATGGCTCATGGCCCAGTGCTTTCTCTACAGTCAAGCCTCACCCACTGGATGTCAGCTCCCCACCCACAGTATACATTGTTCTTCCATACAGCTCCTGCACCTGCTATGGTGCTGGTTGGTAAGTGAAAAGCACCAGCCATGCGGTTCTACGTTTTTAACTGCCTGGACTCCAAAGACAGATCTTTGTTATTGTGAGATCTGTGTGTGTGTCTGCGTACACATGGACACACACACACACATGTATATACATACACATGGGGCTTTCCAGGTGACGCTGGAAAGAACCTGCCTGCGAAGGCAGGAGACATAAGTTAACATGGGTTCAATCCCTGGGTCAAGAAGATCACATGGAGAAGGGCACAGAAACCCACTCCAGTATTCTTGCCTGGAGAATCCCATGGACAGAGGAGCCTGGTGGGCTGCAGTCCATGGGGTTGCAAAGAGTTAGACGTAAATGAGGTGACTTAGCACACATGCATGCATTAATACACACACACATGTATGTATATATAATGAAGTATACTTGATAATGTATATATAATTATAATTTATAATGTACACAGTTAGTTTCTGGTGTACAGCAGAGTAATTCAGTTATATATGCATGTGTATGTGTATATATGGGGTTCTCAAGGCAAGAATGGACTGGATGAAGCACAAGCTGGAATCAAGATTACTGGGAGAAATATTAATAACCTCAGATATGCAGATGACACCATCCTTAAGGCAGAAAGTGAAGAAGAGCTAAAGAGCCTCTCGATGAAACTAAAGAGGAGAGTGAAAAAGTTGGCTTAAAACTAAACATTCAGAAAACTAAGATCATGGCATCCGGTCCCATCACTTCATGGCAAATAGATAGGGAAACACTGGAAACAGTGACAGACTTTATTTTTGGGGCTCCAAAATCACTGCAGATGGTGACTGCAGCCATGAAATTAAAAGATACTTGTTCCTTGGAAGAAAAGCTATGATCAACCTAGACAGCACATTAAAAATCAGAGCAATATCTCCTAAATCAGAGACATTACTTTGCCAGCAAACGTCTGTCTTGTCAAAGCTATAGTTTTTCCAGTAGTCATGTATGGATGTGAAAGCTGGACTGTAAAGAAAGCTGAGCACCGAAGAATTGATGCTTTTGAACTGTGGTGTTGGAGAAGACTCTTGAGAGTCCCCTGGATTGCAAGGAGATCCAACCAGTCCATCCTAAAGGAAATCAGTCTTGAATATTCATTGGAAAGACTGATGCTGAAACTGAAACTCCAATACTTTGGCCAACTGATACAAAGAATTTACTCATTTGAAAAGATCCTGATGCTGGGAAAGATTGAAGGTGGGAGGAGAAGGAGATGACAAAGGACAAGATGGTTGGATGGCATCGTTGACTCAATGGACATGAGTTTGAGTAAAGTCCAGGAGTTGGTGATGGACAGGGAGGCCTGGCGTGCTACAGTCTGTGGAGTCACAAAGAGTCAGACATGACTGAGCGAGTTAACTGAACTATACTGAATGTGTATACATACATATATATGCACACACATGTATACTATACACATATATATGCTATATATATATAGTGTGTGTGTATATATATATATATATTCTTTCTCAGATTCTTTCCCCTTGTATGCTAGTATAAAACATTGAGCAGAGTATCCTGTGAAACAGTAGGTCCCTGCTGGTTATCTATTCTACATATAGCAGTGTGTATATATTTATGCCAACCTGCTAATTTGTCCCCCACCTTTACTCTTTGGTAACCCTGTTTGTTTTCTATGTCTGGATCTGTTTCTGGTTTGCTTTTATTTTGGCTGTGCTGGGCCTTAGTCACCTAATGCACGCTTTCTCTAGTTGTGGTAAGCAGGAATGCTCTAGTTGAAGTTCACATGCTTCTCACTGCAGTGGCTTCTTTTGTTGCAGAGCACAGGTTCTAGATGTGTGGGCTTCAGTGGTTGCATCATGTGGGTTCAGTAACTGTGGTACATGGGCTTAGTTGCTCTACGGCCTGTGAGGTCTTCCTGGACCAGGGATTGAACCCATGTCCTCTGCATTGGCTGATAGATTCTTACCTACTACACCACCAGGAAAGTCCCTATTTCTGTTTCGTATATAAGTTCATTTGTATCTTTATTTTTGTTAAGATTCCACGTACAAGTGACATCATACGATGTCTATCTTTGTCTGACTCACTTCACTTCATATGATAATTTTAGTTTCATGCATATTGCTGCAAATGGCATTATTTCATTATTTTTATGGCTGAGTAGTATTCCATTGTATATAAGTACTCCATCTTCTTTACCTATTTCTCTGTAGATAGACGTTTAGGGTGCTTCCATGTCTTGGCTATTGTAAATAGTGCTGCTATGAACATAGGCGTGCATGCATCTATTTGAATTAACTGAAGTATAGTTAAAGAAATTACTAACAAAACACATAAACACACATGAAAGTATATATCTGTTTATCTTTTCTCCTTAAATATTCTAAGTGTATCGATGGAACCCTCGCATCACCTGCACCTACAATCTGTGGGTGGTCAGAAATGAATGCAGTGAAAGTGGTTCCCTAAGGATGGACTACTGTCCATATTTTAATGTATTGCAGCTAGGATGGGTGAGGCGCAGCTTCTCCCTCTCTGGAGGTCTTTCTTTCCTCCCCTCCCTGCAGCTCCCTCAGGGGCAAGTCCTTGCGCTCACAGACCATCCAGCATGCTTTTTGGACACCTTCCCTTTTGTGTTGCTGTCCTTTATCTCTGCACTTCTGTGTTGTGTAATTTTAAAGCTACTTTTACAGCCAAGTCCTAGCTTTGACACAAGTCACCCAGACATGCTTCAGACCACCACTTCCAATCTTAGATGCTCCCTGGAAGGTGTTTCCTCAATCTTTGTGTGAATAAGTAGACACAGATCTTGAAGACAAGTGGTGTCAACCTACATGTACAACAACTGCTATAGATGTAATGGTTTTTATGAAGTTCTGACTTTGGAACAAATGTGCCATTGATATGATATTTTCTTAGGGATAGTTTTTTTAAACAGAGATGGGTTACCCAGAGATTGACTTACAAAGCTATCACCATGGTGTCATGGTGTCAGCAGAAACCCTCAGCAGCAGTATGATAGAAAAACTTGGGATCTGAAAGGAATGCAGGGGGAGGGACCCATTAGGTTTGGGGCTGGGGCACAGAAAGCCCCTTTGAGAAAGTGTATTTTTTAAGCCAAGTCCACTTTATTCATTAGAGAGTGAAACAAACACATCCCAGGCAAAGGAAATAACAGTGAACACAATGAACCCTTTGGTTCATTTTAAGAATTAGGCTAAGAGATAAATAACACTGCTTTGGGAAAGCAAATGTTCTCCTTCCTTGCTGCAAGTAATAAATATTTATGCCTCCAGAAAAAAAGAAATAATAGATAGATGGCTTAAACAAATTAGTAAAAGGGCAGAGTGGAACACAATGAGCTTGGTCCATGGACACCAGAGATGGGAGTGCCATGAAGGTGTACAACATATCAAGATACAAGATACATCATGCTGGTAAGACAGTGGAAGTATTTTTAACCCTGCTTGCCAAATAATTTTTTATGAAGACTTGTTTTTTTTTTTTAACTTTTTAATTAGATAATCACTTTACAGTGTTGTGCTGGTTTCTGTCATACATCAACATGAATTAGCCATAGGTATACATAAGTCCCCTCCCTCTGAAGCCTCCCTCCCATCTCCCATGCTATCCCATGCTTCTAGGTTATCAGAAACCACCAACTTTGGGTTCCCTGCATCTATAGCAAACTCCCACTCACTGTCTACATATAGTAGTGTATGTTTCAATGCTACTCTCTGAAATCATACCACCCTCTTCCTCTCCCATCGTGACCAAAATCTGTTATTTATGTCTGTGTCTCCTTAGCTGCCCTGTAAGAATTTTACATTTTTAAAGTAATTTCGAGTTCACAGCAAAATTGAGGAGAATTTGCTCCCCACATGCTCCCCACCCCCACATTCATAGCCTCCCCCATTATCAACATCCCCACCAGAAGGCACATGTTTACCATTGATGACGCTGTGTTGACACATCGTTGTCACCCAGAGTACACAGTTTACATTACAGTTCACTCTGGATGTTGTGTGTTCTGTGACATGTATGCATCATTATAACACCATACAGAGTATTTTCATTCCTCTAAAAGTCCTCTGTGCTCTGCCTGTTCACATCCTTGCCTTCCCTCAACTCTGAGCAATCATTGATTTTTTTTGAAGCTATCGCCATAGTTTTGTTTTTTCTAGAATGCCTGAGGTTCCTAGGTTGCACTAGTGATAAAGAGTCTACCTGCCAATACAGGATACACAAGAGATTCAGGTTCAATGCCTGGATTGGGAAGATCTCTTAGAGAAGCAAATGGCAACTGATTCCAGTATTCTTGCCTGGGAAGCCTCATGGACAAAGGAGCCTGGTGGGCTACAGTCCATGGAGTTGCAAAGAGTCAGATACTACTGAGCAACTGAGCACAGAATGTCATACAGTTGAAATCATGCCACCTCTTCAGACTAACCTCCTTCACTTAATAATATGCACTTAGCTTCCTTCATGCCTTTTTATAATGTAATATCCCATTTCACTTAATTGCTGAGTCATATTCTATTATCTGGATGCGACACCATTTATTTATCTGCTTACCTACTGAAGGACATCTTGGTTGCTTAAAATTTACAAATAAAGGTGTTAGAGATCATAGGTAAGTTTTTATATGGACTTAAGTTTTTAACTGGTTTTTATAAATACAAAGGAGCTGGATCTTACAATGAGTATATTTAGTTTTATAAGAATCCACCAAACTGTCTTCCAAAGTGGCTGTAATATTTTTGCATCTCCCACTAGCAACAAATGAGAGTGCCTGTTGCCCTACATACTCACAAAGAATTATTTGTGTATTTTGGATAATAGTCCTTCACCAGATGTCTTTTGTAAAGATTTTCTCTCCCACTGTGACCTGTCTTCTCATTCTCATGACACTCAACATTCTCCTTCTCAAAGCAGAAGACTTTGAAATTTTAACAAATTCTAGCTTATAAATGATTTGTTTAAATGACTGGTATCTTCGGTGTTATAGCTAACACCAAATCATTGCCTTATTCAATGTCATATACGAGGCTTATTCAATGTCATACATGAGGCTTCAACAGTATGTGAACTGAGAAGTTCCAGATGGTGAAGCTGGATTTAGAAAAGACAGAGGAAGCAAAGATCAAATTGCCAGCATCTGTTGTATCATAGAAAAAGCAAGAGAATTCCAGAAAAATATCTATTTTTGCTTTATTGACTACAGCAAATCCTTTGACTGAATCACAACAAAATGTGGAAAATTCTTTAAGAGATGGGAGTACCAGACCACTTGACCTGCCTCCTGAGAAATCTGTATCAAGGACAAGAAGCAACAGTTAGAACCAGAGATGGAACAACAAACTGGTTCCAAACTGGGAAAGGAGTACTTCAAGGCTGTATATTGTCACCCTGCTTATTTAATGTCTATGCATAGTACATCATGCAAAATGCCAGGCTAGATTAAGCACAAGCTGGAATCAAGATTTCCAGGAGAAATATCTGTGCAGATGAGACCACCCTTATGGCAGAAAGTGAAGAAGAACTAAAGAGCCTCTTGATGAAAGTGCAAGAGGAGAATGGAAAAAACTGGCTTAAAACTCAACATTCAGAAAACTAGGATCAAGGCATCTGGTCCCTTCACCTCATGGCAAGTAGATGGGGGAACAATGGAAACAGTGAGAGACTGTTTATTCTCTTGGGCTCCAAAATCACTTCAGACAGTGACTACAGCCATGAAATTAAAAGACGCTTGTTCCTTGGAAGAAAAGCTATGACCATCCTAGACAGCATATTAAAAAGCAGAGACATTACTCTGCCAACAAAGGTCCATCTAGTCAAAGTTATAGTTTTTCTAGTAGTCATGTCTGGATGTGAGTTTGGCCATAAAGAAAGCTGATCACTGAAGAATTGATGCTTTTGAACTGTGGTGTTGGAGAAGACTCTTGAGAGTCCCTTGGATTTCAAGAAGATCCAACCAGTCCACCCTAAAGGAAATCAGTCCTGAATATTCATTAGAAGGACTGATATTGAAGCTGAAGCTCCAATACTTTGGTCCCCTCATGCTAAGAACTGACTCATTTGAAAAAGACCCTGATGCTGGGAAAGATCAAAGATGGGAGGAGAAGGGGACAACAGAGGATGAGAGGGTTGGATGGCATCACCATCTCAATGAACATGAATTTGACCAAACTCTGGGAGTTGGTGATGGACAGCGAAGCCTGGCAAGCATGCTGCAGTGCCAGGGTCCAGCCCCGGTGGACAAGGGAATTTGAAGCAGGGACAGCGTTGGCGAGGATCAGGAAACAATTGCTTAATTAAACGTTAATTAAGGATATAAAGAGTGGTTAAATAAGGATAGCTCAGTGAGGAAATTCAGTGGAGAAAAGAGGCTGAATAACTTGGTTTACATGGAAAGCTAATAAAATTCCCAAATAAGGAATTTACGTCACCTACGTAGGCCGCAGGCGTCCTCCCATTCTCCCGAAGGAGCAGAGACACTAAGGCCTCCCCGGTCAGATCTTAGAAGCCCAGGCAAAATTAGTAGGCTTGACGAGCCTCCACGCCCCAGTTCAGTCATTAGATGAGAGAAAGAACGACATGGGGAGACCAAGTTTCAGTGAACAAGGCCCACACTTTATTTTCCAAAGTAGTTTTTATACCTTAAGTTGTGCATAGAGGATAATGGGGGAAGGGGTAGAGTCATGCAAGGACAGCAGTCCTTGATCCTAATCGAAGGCAGGCTTTTTTCCTGCAAACTTATCATATGCAAAAGTTTAGGTGATTTACATCATCTTCTGGCCAGGAGGCCTGTTAACATTTTAAGATCCTTTCTTCAGAAAACTTATTTTTCAACCTCCAAAAGCATTAGATAAAGTTGCATTCCTATAGGGCAAAGGTGTGGTGGGCAATAACAAGAAAAAGAATTAACTCAAGGGTCCAAGGTTACAAACATTAAAGCTACTACTTACACCAATTATATTAATCAATACACTGCCAGAGACACAGTAGGTAAGGGATATGGAAACTTAGCAGCAAACATTGGCCCAACAAGTGAAAAACCCTTCATCAATACAATTTCTAATCAATCTTTTAACTGCTCAAAGGAATCTGTATTTAGACAGTTTAGAACATCTCATGTCTCTCATGGTTGGGAGGCTGTGAACAATCACATGTGGCTGGAATAACCTTCAGAGGAGTTTGTAGG
Source organism: Bos taurus (assembly GCF_002263795.3). Classification (NCBI taxonomy): domain Eukaryota; kingdom Metazoa; phylum Chordata; class Mammalia; order Artiodactyla; family Bovidae; genus Bos; species Bos taurus. Next base: position 4,330,460 of record NC_037335.1, read on the forward strand.
TTAAAACACTCTTATCACACCCAGGAACTTTATTAACTGGAGCTGTAAGTTAACTCTTTTGCAGAGAGAGGTGGGGGCGGGGGGGACAGCCCCCTATAAAGTCAGAGGTGTAGGTGAGAGCACAAAGCAGTAAAGTAGGCAGACTCTGGTTTTGGGGGTAGATGCTCGAGAATTTCCAGGGGGACTCCTGAGGCTTGATCCCGCCTTTGCGTATCCAAGCCTCCTTCCTCATGACCTTTGCCACGGGCGGAGTTCCTCACGCTGGCTCCCAGCATCGAAGTCCATGGGGTCATAAATAATTGGACAGGGCTGAGTGAATGAATGGAGAAGGCAATGGCACCCCACTCCAGTACTCTTGCCTGGAAAATCCCATAGGCAGAGGAGCCTGGTAGGCTTCAGTCCATGGGGTCGCAAAGAGTCGGACACGACTGAGCGACTTCACTTTCGCTTTTCACTTTCATGCATTGGAGAAGGAAATGGCAACCCACTCCAGTGTTCTTGCCTGGAGAATCCCAGGGACGGGGGAGCCTGGTGGGCTGCCGTCTATGGGGTCGCACAGAGTCGGACACGACTGAAGTGACTTAGCAGCAGCAGCAGAGTGAATGAAATGAATGTCATATTGGTTTACCATAGTCTCTCTCCTATTTTATCTTCTAGGAGTTTTATAATTTTTCATTTTATTCTTAGATCTGTGATCTATTTTTATTTGATTTTTGGAAAGAAAGACAATTTTTTTTTTTTTTGCATATAGATGTCCAGTTGCAGCACCATTTGTATTTGTTATAAAGACTATCTATGCTCCATTATATTGTTTTTTCTCCTTTACTAAAGATCAGTTATTTGTATTTGTGTGGGTCTCTTTCCAAGTTTTCTATTCTGTTCCACTGATCTGTTTGTTTCTCCTTCATCAGTAACACACAATTTGTATGATATTAGCTTTATAGTCGTTACTGAAGTTGGGTAGTATTGATCTTCCAGGTTTGTTCTTCTGCATCAATATTGTAATTACTATTCTGAATATTTTGCTTATTTACCCAATAATTTTAAAATAACTTCCTAGAGTCCAATGTAGAACCATGTTGTATAATAAGAAAAAAAAATATGTTCATAGAAGAACTTACAGTTTTTGTGTGTATTCAGCAGTAATATAAGATTAATTAAAAAAAAAGATTAATTCAGATTCCATATTTGTACTTAAGTTTTTCTCAGTCAATTACTGGTTTTGTGATTGAACCTGATATTTAACTTTGCAAACCACCTAAAGAGTACAGTAATTGTTATCAGAGAGAAGTCTCTCAAATGAGCATGAATTTTTGGTGACAGTGACAGACAAGATTTTGGCATCCAGTTAGCATCCTGAATATATGGATGATACTGACTGAAAACACATACAAAGAAAAAAATATATATAGTTGGGAATGGCTAAGAAAAATAAAGAGGCAAATCCCAAAGGGAGAGTGTTAGTTGCTAATGTTTGCCTTAAAAAGCTTAAACTTACTAGTAAAGAACAACAACTTTAAATTGTAATACACAGTTTTTTCCCTAAAGTTTTAAAAAGATCATCCTCTGTGCTATATGGACAATGGGAAATCTCATATCTTAATGAATTGTTATTTTTTAAACAGTTTTTAGGCACTAGGTTTGCAATGCATGTCGTAGACCAAGAGAAATATTTTCTAACAGTTTGTCCAAGATGAAAACAAAATGTGTGCATAGATTTATACATAAGAGTTTTCATCATTGTATGTCCTGTATGATTAGCTATCAGCATCATGGGGAACGTTTCAGGAGTTTGTGAACAGTTTCAGAAGTAAGGAAAAGTGAAACAAATCTTGATCTGAAGAAATTAAACAGTTTGAAAAAATATTTTCCTAAATGTATAAGCTCTGGCTTATATTTCTAGGGCAATGTTGTCAAAGTCTAAAGTCCCTACAAATAACATTTTAGATCTTGTTAGAGGTGAGGTTTTTTTTTTTTTTTTTTTTAATTTTCGGGGGGCGGGGGAGGTGTGCTTAAATCTTATTTGTGTGTGTGTGTGAAGAGATGTGCAGCATGGTGACTCTATTTTTTAGATTATACTCCATTATAAATTATTACAAGGTAATGATTATAATTTCCCATTTGTATTATTTTTTAGATACCAAACTTGCAGTTACTAAAGGGAAGAGGGAAGAGATGAGGAACAAAATTAAGGGTATGGGATTAACAGATACAAAGTGCTCTGTGTAGAATAGATAAGCAGTCAGAATATATTGTATAGAAGCAGAATTAGTTTCAATGGGCCTGGGCAGACCCTGCGATTCTGTGCCTCTAAGAAGCTCCCAGTGGGGTTGCCCTGTGGGCTGGTCTCACTGCATTTGGGAGCAACGTCCAGAGAACATGTCACTGTGGAGGGCTTGAGGCTGCCTCTTAGGCTTACAAGACATTTCCTAACTTTTAAATTGAAGTATAATTAATGCATGTATTTGTTGAACAGGAAATACAAGTCAAAGACTTTTATTTAGTGTTAACATAATAAAATCACAGACATCTGATTCCTGTGCATTTACAGAACAGTTTTTGTGTGTCCTCTGTAGTGAATTTATGGCTGCTGTGCTCACACACATGAATGACAACCTGGAAGATATCCACATTGATGAACAAGATAATATTTGTCATGTTTGCATTAAAGATTTTAAATCTACCTTTGTTTACACAGGAATGGATAGCTAAGGAAAAATAGTTCAATAGAAAAGTTGTAGAAAGTATTTTATATAATAAAGTATATTGGAGAAATGATGCAGGAGACACAGAAGATGCAGGTTTAATCCCTGGATCAGGAAAATCCCCTGAAGAAGGAAATAGCAACCCATTTTAGTATTCTTGCCTGGGAAATCCCATGGACAGAGGAGCCTGACTGGCTACAGTCCATAGGGTTGCAAAGAATCAGACCCAACTGAGTAGTAAGCACAGGATGCAGAAGCAGTAAAATAATAATAACTAGGATGTGTAAATGAATGGAAACATTGTAATGAACAAAGTATTTTGAAACAGAACCATCTAACCACAAAGGATACAAAGTTGTATGTGAAAAGTAATGTCATTAGTTTATAACTGTAGTTCACATCCTTCTTACCAATCCCAGCCCTCAAACACCGTGCTGAAAATTGATGTCACTGTTGGAAGCTTTATTTTAATACTTTGAAAAACTTTGATATTTTTAGAGGTTTGGGAAAGAAGAAGGTAAACTAATCGTAAAATACCTCACTATTTTACCGTATCACTTATAAGACCTCTTATAAATATTTGCACCAATTGTGGTATTGTATCACTGTATTCAAAGAAAATAATTGAAAGTGAATCAAAATTGCACTCACAAATAAGAAGTCAGTTCTATTGTTCAACCAATGGCCTGCTGCTGCTGCTGCTACTAAGTCACTTCAGTCGTGTCTGACTCTGTGCGACCCCATAGATGGCAGCCCACCAGGCTGCCCCGTCCCTGGGATTCTCCAGGCAAGAATACTACAGTGGGTTACCATTTCTGGTCTATGTGTTAGTAATTTTTATTTAAATTTACATTGCAGATATCTATTTATGCTTTTCTGATATCTTTCAGTCAATATTTAGAGCTTCCTGAGTTTTTTTTTTTTTTAATTCAGTTACCAAAAAATTAAGGTAGTTTTCTTCCACTGAAGGGCAGCCATTATTAAAATACAAATTTTAAAATTATTGGCATAAAAACTTTTCTTTAATGCATAGTGAGATGTTTACTCTGAATTTCACATTAATTGCTATGCTGGTTCCTCACTGTTTTGTTAGATATTGTTCTCAAAGACAGTAGAGATTGATATATTTGTGAATTTAATATTCCTAAAGACTCTAAAGCATGTGGTCCCACTTTCACAGTACCTGGATTCAGATGTAGCAAATGCTGACAAGAAAGCTCCTGACAATACTACATGACCTAGGAATTATATGTAATCATCTAACAATGCCTGCAGACTCAGCAATCAATCCTCCACCAACAGGCCTCCTGACCCTTCAAGGAAGCAATACAAACTAAATTTAAATGGACTTTCTGAAGGAGACTTAACCTAGCCTGAGATTATTTATTATCTGTGCTCAGTCATGTCTTACTCTTCACAGTGAAGCCTGACAGGTTACTGTCCATGGGATTTTCGAGGCAAGAATATTGGAATGGGTTGCCATTTCCTTCTCCAGAGGTTCTTCCAGACCCAGGGATCAAAGCTGCATCTCTTGCATCTCCTCGTATTGGCAGACGGATTCTTTATTACTAGCACCATCTGTGAAGCCCACTTTATTATCAGGCACTAAGCAATTAGGGTTGTTGGTTTGTCCCCCCCCCCCCCCCGCCTCATTTTCATTTTCATAGTACTTTCTTACCATTAAGAAGTGACTATTTGAGGTTTTTTGTATTTCCATACATATTGTGAAATTATTTGTTCTAGTTCTCGGAAAAATACCAGTGGTAGCTTGATAGGGATTGCATTGAATCTATAGATTGCTTTGTGTAGTATACTCATTTTCACTATATTGATTCTTCTGATCCATGAACACGGTATATTTCTCCATCTATTTGTGTCCTCTTTGATTTCTTTCATCAGTGTTTTATAGTTTTCTATATATAGGTCTTTTGTTTCTTCAGGTAGATTTATTCCTAAGTATTTTATTCTTTTTGTTACAATGGTGAATGGAATTGTTTCCTTAATTTCTTTGTCTGTTTTGTCATTGTTAGTGTATAGGAATGCAAGGGATTTCTATGTGTTAATTTTATATCCTGAAACTTTACTGTATTTATTGATTAGCTCTAGTAATTTTCTGGTAGTGTCTTTAGGGTTTTCCATGTAGAGGATCAGTTCAGTTCCATTCATTTCAGTTGCTCAGTCATGTCCGACTCTTTGCAACCCCATGAATCACAGCATGCCAGGCCTTCCTGTCCATCACCAACTCCAGGAGTTCACTCAGACTCATGTCCATCGAGTCAGTGATGCCATTCAGCCATCTCATCCTCTGTCAGACCCTTTTCCTCCTGCCCCCAATCCCTCCCAGCATGAATCAACTCTTTGCATGAGATGGCCAAATTACTGGAGTTTCAGATTTAGCATCATTCCTTCCAAAGAAATCCCAGGGCTGATCTCCTTCAGAATGGACAGTGAGAGCTTTACTTCTTTTCCAATCTAGATTCCTTTCATTTCTTTTTCTTCTCTGATTGCTGTGGCTAAAACTTCCAAAACTATGTTGAATAGTAGTGGTGAGATTGGGCACTCTTGTCTTGTTCCTGACTTTAGAGGAAATGCTTTCAATTTTTCGCCATTGAGGATAATGTTTGCTGTGGGTTTATCATATATAGCTTTTATAATGTTGAGGTATTTTCCTTTTATGGCTAATTTCTGGAGGATTTTTAATCATAAGTGGATATTGAATTTTGACATAGGCTTTCACTGCATCTATTGAGATAATCATATGGTTTTTAATCTTTCAATTTGTTAATGTGGTGTATCACATTGATTGATTTGTGAATATTAAAGAATCCTTGCATCCCTGTGATAAAACCCACTTGGTCATGATGTATGATCTTTTTAATATGTTGTTGGATTCTGTTTGCTAAAATTTTGTTGAGTATTTTTGCATCTATATTCATCAGTGATATTAGCCTGTAGTTTTCTTTTTTTGTGGCATCTTGGTCTGGTTTTGGTATTAGGGTGATGGTAGCCTCATAGAAGGCAATGGCACCCCACTCCAGTACTCTTGCCTTGAAAATCCCGTGGATGGAGGAGCCTGATGGGCTACAGTTCATGGGGTCGCTAAGAGTCAGACACGACTGAGCAACTTCACTTTCACTTTTCACTTTCATGCATTGGAGATGGAAATGGCAGCCCACTCCAGTGTTCTTGCCTGGAGAATCCCAGGGACGAGCGAGCCTGGTGGGCTGCTGTCTATGGGGTTGCACAGAGTCAGACATGACTAAAGTGACTTAGCAGTAGCAGTAGCCTCATAGAATGAGTTTGGAAGTTTACCTTCCTCTGCAATTTTCTGGAAGAGTTTGAGTAGGATAGGTATTAGCTCTTCTCTAAATTTTTTGTAGAATTCAGCTGTGGAGCCATCTGGTCCTGGGCTTTTGTTTGTTGGAAGATTTCTGATTACAGTTTCAATTTCTGTGCTTGTGATGAGTCTGTTAAGATTTTCTATTTCTTCCTGGTTCACTTTTAGAAAGTTATACTTTTTTAAGAATTCATCCATTTCTTCCAAGTTTTCTATTTTATTGGCATATAGTTGCTGATAGTAGTCTTTTATGATCCTTTGTAATTCTGTGTTGTCTGTTGTGATTTCTTCTCCAGTTAAAATAAATAAATTAATTTTTTAAAAAAAGAAGTGACTATTCTCTGCTTCATGTGTATGTTAAAATAAAAATCATACTTTACATGAAAAGTCACTGAGATCAAGATATTTATTTATTTTCCATTGCCACAAGGAAATCCTATAAAAGGGATTAACTCTGGCTGAGTTTTATTACTGTCTTTTGCATGATAACTTGCTTTTTAAAATTTTATTTTTTAATTGAAGGATACTTGCTTTACATAATTTTGTTGTTTTCTGTCAAACCTCAACGTGAATCAGCCATATATGCCTTCCCTTTTGAACCTCCCTCCCAGTCCCACCCCTCTAGCTTGATACAGAGCCCCTGTTTGAATTTCCTGAGACATACAGCAAATTCCCATTGGCTATCTATTTTACATATGGTACTGTAAGTTTCCATGTTATACTCTCTCCATACATCTCACCCTCTCCTCCCTTCTTCCCATGACCATAAGTCTATTCTCTATGTCTGTTTCTCCATTGCCACCCTGCAAATAAATTTTTCAGTCCCATTTTTCTAGATTCCATATGTATGTGTTAGAATACAATATTTATCTTTCTCTTTCTGACTTACTTCACTCAGTATAATAGGCTCTAGGTTCATCCACCTCATTAGAACTGACTCAAATACATTCCTTTTTATGGCTAATAGTCCATTGTGTATATGTACCACAACTTCTTTATCCATTCATCTATTGATGGACATCTACATTGATTCCATGTTCTAGCTATTGTAAATAGTGCTTCAGTGAACAATGAGATACATGTTTGTTTTTCAACTTTGGTTTCCTCAGGGTATATGACTAGGAATGGGATTGCTGGGTCATACGGTGGTTTTATTCCTACTCTTATAAGGAATCTCCATATCATCTTCCACAGTGACTGAATCAATTTACATTCCCACCAACAGCTCAAGAGAGTTCCCTTTTATCCACACTCTCTCCAGCAATTTTTGTTTCTATACTTTTTGATGATGGCCATTCTGACTGGTGTAAGGTGATATTTCATTGTAGTTTTGATTTGCATTTCTTTAATAATGAGCATGATGAGCATCTTTTCATCCCTTTGTTAGCCATCTATATGTCTTCTTTTGAGAAATGTCTGTTTAGGTCTTTTTTCCCACTTTTTGATTGGGTTGTTTGTTTTTCTGGTATTGAATTCTATGAGCTGCTTGTATATTTTGGAAATTAATCCTTTGTCAGTTGTTTCATTTGCTATTACTTCCTCCCATTTTGAGGGTTGTTTTTTCAACTTGCTTATAGTTTCCTTTGTTATGCAAAAGCTTTTAAGTTTAATCAGGTCCCACTTGTTTATTTTTGTTTTTATTTCCATTATTCTAGGAGGTGGGTCATAGAGGATCTTGCTTTGATTTATGTCAAATGTTCTGCCTAGGTTTTCCTCTAAGAGTTTTATAGTTTCTGGTCTTACATTTAGGTCTTTAATATATTTTGAGTTTATCTTTGTGTATAGTTTTAGGAAGTGTGCTAATTTCATTCTTTTACATGTAGCTGTCCACTTTTCCCAGCACTGTTTATTGAAGAGGCTGTCTTTGCCCCATTGTATATTCTTGCCTCTTTTGTCAGATTAAGGTACCCATAGATGTGTGGGTTTATTTGTGGGCTTTCTATCTTGTTCCATTAGTCTATATTTCTGCTTTTGTGCCAGTACCATACTGTCTTGATGACTGTAGCTTTGTAGTATAATCTGAAGTCAGGAAGGTTGATTCCTCCAATTCCATTCTTTCTCAAGATTGCTTTGGCTATTTGGGTCTTTTGCATTTCCATATGAATTGTGAAATTTTTTATACTAGTTCTGTGAAAAATTCCATTGGTAATTTGATAGGGATTGCATTGAATCTGTAAATTGTGTTTGGTAGTATAGTAATTTTCACAATATTGATTCTTCCTACCCAGGAACATGAAATCTCTCTCCATCTATTTATGTCTTTGATTTCTTTCATCAGTGTCTTATAATTTTCTGTATACAGTTCTCTTGTCTCCTTAGTAAGTTTATTCTTTTTGTTGCAGTGGTGAATGGGATTGATTCCTTAATTTCTCTTTCTGATTTTTCACTGTTAATATATAGAAATGAAAGTGATTTCTGTGTATTCATTATGTATCCTGCAACTTTGCTGAATTCACTGTTTAACTTTAGTAGCTCTAGTGATTTTCTGATACTATCTTTAGGGATTTCTATGTACAGTATTATGTTATCTGCAAACAATAAGAGCTTTACTTCTTTTCCAATCTGGATTTCATTTCTTTTTCTTCTCTGATTGCTGTAGCTAGGACTTCCAGAACTATGTTGAATAATAGTGGTGAAAGTGCACACCTTTGTCTTGTTCCTCATCTTAGGGAGAATGCTTTCAGATTTTCAATATTAATAATAATGTTTGCTCTAGGCTTATCATACATGGCCTTTACTATGTTGAGGTAGGTTCCTTCTGTGCCCATTTTTTTCAAGAGTTTTAATCATAAATGGGTGCTAAATTTTGTCAAAGGCTTTTTCTGCATCTATTGAGATGATCATATGGTTTTTATCTTTCAATTTGTTAATATGGTGTATCACATTGATTGATTTCTGTATACTGAAGAATCCATGCATCCCTGGAATAAACCCAACTTGCTCATGGTGTAGGAGAAGGCAATGGAAACCCACTCCAGTACTCTTGCCTGGAAAATCCCATGGATGGAGGAACCTGGTAGGCTGCAGTCCATGGGGTCGCACAGAGTCGGACATGATTAAAGTGACTTAGCAGCAGCAGCTCATGGTGTAAAATCTTTTTGATGTGTTGCTGAATTCTGTTTGCTAAAATTTTGTTGAGTATTTTTACATCTATGTACATCAGTAATATTGGCTTGTAGTTTTCTTTTTTTGTGTTGTCTTTGTTTGGTCTTGGTATCAGGGTGATTGTGGGCTCGTAGAAGGAGTTTGAAAGTGTTGCTTCCTCTGAAATTTTTTGAAAGTATTTTAGAAGGATAGGCATTAACTCTTCTCTAAATGTTTGATAGAATTCTCCTATGAAGTCATCTGGTCCTGGGCTTTTGTTTTTGGGGAGATTTTTTATCACAACTTCAATTTCAGTGCTTGTAATTGGGCTATTCATAATTTATATTTCTTCCTGGTTCAGTCTTAGAAGATTGAACTTTTCTAAGAATCTGTCCATTTCTTCCAGGTTTTTCAGTTTTGTTTATGTTCTCAAAGAACTAGCTTTTAGTTTTATTAATCTTTACTATTGTTTCTTTCTCTTTTTTTCATTTATTTCTGCTCTGATCTTTATGATTTATTTTCTTCTACTAATTTTGGTGGGGTTTTTTTGTTTGTTTTCTTTTTCCAGTTGCTTTAGATGTAAGGTTAGGTTGTCTATTCGATGTTTTTCTTGTTTCTTGAGGTAAGATTGTATTGCTATAAACTTCCCTCTTAGAACTGCTTTCGCTGCATCCCATATGTTTTGAGTTGTCACATTTTCATTGTCATTTGTTTCTACAAATTTTTTAATTTCCCTTTTAATTTCTCCAATAACCTATTGGTTATTTAGAAACATATTGTTTAATCTCCATGTGTTTGTGTTTCTTTCAGGTTTTTTTTTTTTTTTGGTAATTGATATCCAGTCTCATAATGTTGTAGTCAGAGAAGATGCTTGATACAATTTCAATTTTCTTAAATTTACTGAGGTTTGATTTGTGATCCAAGTTGTGGTCTAACCTGGAGAATGTTCCATGTGCACTTGAGAAGGTGTATTCTTCTGCATTTGGATGGAATGTCCTGAAGATATCAATGAGATCCATCTCATCTAAGTATCATTTAAGACTTGTGTTTAGTTATTAATCTTCTGTTCTGATGATCTGTCCATTCGTGTGAGTGGGGTGTTAAAAGTAGGGGTGTAAAAAGTCTCCTACTATTATTGTGTTACTGTCAAATTCTCCTTTTATGTCTGTTAGTGTTTGTCTTATGTATTGAGGTGCTCCTATGTTGGGTTCATAGATATTTACAATTGTTATGTCTTCCTCTTGGATTGATCCCTTGATCATTATGTAGTTCCTTCCTTACCTCTTGCAGTCTTCTTTATTTTAAGCTCCATTTTGTCTGGTTTGAGGACTGCTACTCCAGCTTTCTTTTGCTCCCATTTGCATGGAATATATTTTTCCATCCTCTCACTTTCAATCTATATGTGTCTTTAGGTCTGAAGTGGGTTTATTGTAAACAGCATATATAGAGGGGTCTTGTTTTTGTATCCTTTAAACCAGTCTGACTTTTGGTTAGAGCATTTAATCCATTTACATTTAAAGTAATTATTAATATATATGTTCCTATTGCCATTTTCTAATTGTTTGTGGTTGATTTTGTAGATCTTTTTCTTCTCTTGTATTTCTTGACAATATAAGTCCCTTTAACGTTTGTTGTAAAGCTGGTTTGGTGGCACTGAATTCTCTTAAATTTTGCTTGTCTGAAAAGCTTTTTATTTCTCTATCAATTTTGAATGATATTCTTTCCAGGTACAGTAATCTTGGTTGTAGATTTTTTCCCTTTAATTACTTTAAATATATCCTGCCATTCCCTTCTGGCCTTCAGAGTTTCTGCTGAAAGATCAGGTGTTAAATGTATGGGATTTCCCTTGTATGTTACTTGTTGCTTTTCCCTTGCTGCTTTTACTATTCTTTCTTTATGTTTAGTCTTTGTTAGGTTAATTAGTATGTGTCTTGGTGTGTTTCTCCTTGGGTTTATCCTGGATGGTACTCTTTGAGCCTCTTGGACTTGATTGACTATTTTCTTTTCCATGTTGGGGAAATTTTCAACTATAATCTCTTCAAAAGTCTTATTATACCCTTTATTTATCTCTTCTTCTTCTGGGACCCCTATAATCTGAATGTTGATGCATTTGATATTGTCCCAGGTGTCTCTGAGATGATCCTCAGTTCTTTTCATTCTTTTTAAAAATTTTATTCTGCTATTCAAAAATTATTTCCACCATTATATCTTCCAGCTTATTGATTTGTTCTACTTTAGATATTCTGCTATTGATTCCTTCTAGAGTATTTTAATTTCAGTAATTGTGCTGTTTGTCTCTGTATGTTTATTCTTTAATTCTTCAAGATCTTTGTTAATTGATTCTTGCATTTTCTCCATTCTGTTTTCAAGGTTTTTGATTGTTTTTACTATCATTATTCTGAATTCTTTTTCAGGTAGTTTGCCTATTTCCTCTTCATTTATTTGGACTTCTGTGTTTCTAGTTTGTTCCTTAATTTGTGTAGTATTTCTCTGCCTTTCATATTTTTAAAAAACTTATTGTGTTTGTTTCCCAGGCTCCAAGACTTGAATTCTTTCTTCCTTTTGGTTTCTGCCCTCCTAAGGTTGGTCCAGTGGTTTGTATAAGCTTCATATAGGGTGAGATTTGTGCTGAGTTTTTTTGTTTGTTTGTTTTTCCTCTGATGGGCAAGGCTGAGTGGGGTAGTAATCTGTCTGCTGATGGTTGGGTTTGTATTTTTGTTTGTTGTTTAGATGAGGTGTCCTGCACAGGGTGCTACTGGTGGTTGGGTGATGCTGGTCTTGTATTCAAATGGTTCCCTTTGTGTGAGTTCTCACTATTTGATAATCCCTAGGGTTAGTTGTCTGGTAGTCTAGGGTCTTGAGTCAGTGCTCCCACTCCAAAAGCTCAGGGTTTGATCTCTAGTTAGGAATGAAGGTTCCACAAGTGGTTAGTTATGGCTTTAAGTGAGATTAAAACAAATACCCAAAAATGAGAAATCAAATATGAACCTCAGACAAATGGTAGTTACAAAATCAGGCAAATAGTAATTAAAATAGTGGAATATCAGTTCAGTTCAGTCACTCAGTCGTGTCTGACTCTTTGTTACCCCATGGACTGCAGCACACCAGGCCTACCTGTCCATCACCATCTCCCGGAGTTTACCCAAACTCATGTCCATTGAGTCAGTGATACACATATACATATACACCCATAAGCAAAATCAAAGTAGTCCAACAAAATGAAAGTACAATAGATTGACCCAGTGAACAAATTAAGCCAAAAATTATATCTCCCATTTAAGAACAAAACTAACTAAAACACAAACTGGAAAACAACACTAAAGCAAGGTGCCAAGTGGGGAATAAAGCAATTAAAACAAAACTAATAAATATGTTGAGGGGAAAGGAAAGACAGAAAAGAAAGAAAGAGTAGACATGCAAAGTTAAATAGAGGTAGATAAAGAAGATTTATATACATTAAAGATTAACAGTCAAGGGGAAATAACAGTGGGAAAAGCAAATAAAGGAATAAATGTAGAAAAATAATAATAGGCTTAAAACAATTAAAGTTCAAATTAAATAAAAGAGGGGGGGGGGGGAGAAAGAAAACTCCACAGAACTGCAAAAGCCTAATGTAGATGCAGAGGTTTATAACAACAATAAAAATTGTGACTGAGAAAAAAAAAGAAAGAAAGAAAAACTCAAAAGCTTTATTAGATTTCATAGTGCCAATAAAATCGACAACTGCAATGGGGGCGGGGTGAAGGAAAAGAAAAAGGAAAAGAAAAATCCAAAAGAATCTACAGAACAAGTCAAAACATAAGAATAATAAATGTTTTACTTGAGTCACTGCTGTCAGCATCCTTTCCCTCACTGGGAGGTACAGTCCACCTCACCTCCCTAGGATGCCCTCTAACACTTTACTGGTCTCTGGACCTGCTGTGGGGGCAGCTCTGATTCTAATCTAGTCCTGCTCCTGTGTATTCTTGACTCCAGTGTCCACAGCTATCAGAATTAGTCTGTTTTCTTCTGTGCAAACTCTCAGTGTCCTTTTATGTATTTGATAGACACAGAGTCTGCCTAGTTGATCACATGGATTTAATCTGCACTTGTACAGTTGATAGGAAGGATTTGGGTCTTCTTACTTAGCTATGCTGCCCCTGGGTTTTAATTGTGGTTTTATTTCCACCTCTGTACTTGGGTCGTCCACTGGGGTATGCTCCTGAGGCTGCCCTGGAGGACGTGGGTCTGTCCTAGTCCAGGTGTGAAGGTGGTGCCACTGTTTGGGTTGCAGGAGATCTGATAGCACCAGGTACACAGGGGAGTTGGTGGCTAGGGCAGCAGGAAATATAGTGCTCTAGAAGGGTATGGCCACTCCAATACTCTTGCCTGGAAAATCCCATGGACGAAGGAGCCTGGTGGGCTGTAGTCCATGGGATCGCGAAGAGTCAGACACGACTGAGCAACTTCACTTTTACTTTTCACTTTCATTCATTGGAGAAGAAAATGGCAACCCACTCCAGTGTTCTTGCCTGGAGAATCCCAAGAACGGGGAAGCCTGGTGGGCTGCCATCTATGGGGTCACACAGAGTTGGACACGACTGAAGTGACTTAGCAGCAGCAGAAGGGTATGGAAACCAGTATTGGCCAATATACTCCAGTATTCTTGTCTGCAGAACGCCCCCTGATAGAGAAGCCTGTCAGCCCACAGTTCACAGCATCACAAAGAGTGGGACACAACCGAAGTGACCCTCCGTGCATAGACGCAAGACATTTTTTTGCCCATGGCAACTCTGCCCCAGTGAGGGTTGAGCATGAACATGGCACAACTGCTTGGGTTATGGAGACCTTGGTGGCACAAAATGTGCAGGGACATGGACTGCCTCTGCCGCAGGAGTTATGGCCCTATCAGAGTCTTTTTTCAAGACTCTGTAGCTGCGGATCAGAAGGTCTCTTTGGCCAGTCTTTCTCCACAGTTCTGCCCATTCAGGCACTTAGAGGGCTCCCTTGCCTGGGGTCCTTCTCTGTTGTTTGGTGCATCAGGCTCATAGAGGGGGCTCCCTGGCTGGGGTCCTACTCTGTAGATCTGCACATTAGGCACTTAGCGAGGCACCCTGGGTGGGATCCTACTCTGTGGTTCAGTGCATCAGGCATTTGATTGGCCAGCCTCTCTATTGTTCAGCTGCCAAGGCTGGTGTGTGGAGATAGAGAGGCTATGGTGATGGCTCCACCCCCTATGCAGGACTCAGCAGTATCACCTTGCTTCCATGGCTGCCTGGCTTTCCTCCACAGGCATTTCCACCCAGAATCTCCTCCCTCACAACCCTTCAATCTGTCTCTCCACAGTCAACAGCAGCCCTTGCCCTGGGATTGCTCCACAATTCCTAAACTCCAGCTCCCAGTCACTATGCCTTCCAGAGGACCTGTGACCCTGTCTAGGGTATGTATGGCTGCAGCAAGGACTGTCTGATTCTCATTCCATTTAGGCTGCCACAGACCAGCTGTTTCACTCTCAGCCTTAAATGTTTCTCCTCTGACAGACAATTGCCCTGATGTGGGGATTGGACTCCTGCTTCAGCTCCCCGCCCACCAAGGGCAGGTCCTGTCCTACTAACACTGCTGTTTTCCCCCCTAGTTCCTTCGTCCTACCAAGTTTTGTGTGGTTCTATATATTCTTTTCCACTGGTCAGGTACTCCTGTCCACTCGCAGCTGGTGTTCTGCATGCACTTCAGTGTCTGAAGGTGTATTCCTGATGCATCCATGGAGAGAGATGTACTCCATGTCCACCTACTCCCCTGCCATCTTGTTCTCTCCACTAGCTTGCTTTTATGTGGGGTGTTTTGTTTCTCTAAAGGGAACTTTTACTTCACTGTGTCTTGAAGCAACAGAACATGAAAGGAGTATGCTCTCTCTCATGTACTCTGTGCTGAAAATGGACAAGCATCTTTCACCTGTAAAACAAACCCAGAGGACAGGGTTATGCTGGTACTGTTCATCAGGCATTCATCATGAAATGAAATAGTGTACATCTTGAAAGGTCTAGGGCAAAGATCCAGTGCTGGAACATTTTGAGGAAGAGGAAATTTTTACTGTTTATTTCTATCCATCAATCGGTAAATATTTGATATGATTTTGAATATATAATCACCTAAGTCTGTAATGTATTTCCATTAGATTTTAATGACCACTGCTAAAAAAATACAAGCTATTTGCATTAAATATTGACCAGTGTTAGTACTATTTGGAGAACTGACTTTTTAGTTTGTTGTCATCTTTAGAATATTAAATAATTATCTTTATTTGTTACTTAATTCTGCTAGACCAAGATAATGGCCAGTTAAATCAGATAGTTTAGATTATTGAGACATTTTATTATTCACTTATTTCTGTCAAATTTTCTACTATAAAATGTAAATAAAATTATGACTACAACTCTGTTTTTAATCTCCCTCTCTGTCCATTCTCCCTTTGCTCCTATCTAATAAGTTTTCAAAACAAGCCCAAGTAGACAAGTAAGCATGTAGTTTTCGAAAGTTAATGTTTTGTGATTTCAAAAAAAATCTTTAAAAATTATTATTTTAAATGTTTAAGTATTTAAGCATTTTTTATTTGATTCTGATTTAACTCTGTATTGTGTTTTCACTAGAAAACTGTGGAACCCTTATATAAAATACATATCCTTTCACACATGGAGATTCTTAAGTTGACTTTAAATATCTGTGCATATATATATATATATATATATATATATATACATATACATACATACATACATATAGGTGTGTGTATATATATGATAATAATTATTATTCTTGTCATCTCTATATAACCCCATGTGAAAATGAGATGTATGCAATCATTTGCTGCTTTTAGGAAAATATAATCAAGTGGGAGAGGTAAGAAACCTTAACGTTATGATTGAAATGAAGTACAAAAGAAGAGACAGGTAAGGTGGGGAAAGAGAAAGAGAAAAGGAAAGGGAAGTAAGAGGAAACCATCACTCCTCCCTGAGTCGCTGAGTGTGATCTGGGTTGGAATGGCCATACTTAGAAAAGAGGGCATGGAAGCTCTTCCAGTGGACTTCAAGATGTAGGTCAATATCTGGGACTGGACAAGTTCTAGTGTTTCCTATAATACTTAGCTATGGTATTTCCATTAGTCATGTATGAATGTGAAAGTTGGACCATAAAGAAGGCTGAGCACCAAAGAATTGATACTTTAAAACTGTAGTGCTGGAGAAGACTCATGAGAATCCCTTGGACTGCAAGGAGATCACACCAGTCAACCCTAAAGGAAATCAACCCTGAATATTCATTGGAAGGACTGATGCTGAAGCTGAAGCTCAAATACTTTGGCCACCTGATGTGAAGAGTCGACTCATTGGAAAAGACCCTGATGCTGGGAAAGACTCAAGGCAGGAGGAGAAGGGGGTGGTAGAGGATGAGATGGTTAGATAGCATCACTGACTCAATGGACATAAATTTTATCAAACTATAGAAGATAGTGGAGCACAGATGAGCCTGTCATGCTACAGCCCGTGAGGTTGCAAAAAGTCAGATATGACTTAGCAACTGAACAGCAACAACAATAATACTAAGTCCCAACTTAGGTATTTTGTGTTTCTTCACAACCCAACATACCTCATCTATATGAACAGAAGTTTTCTTTTTCAGTAAATCAACCAGCAAACCTTTCCTGAAACCTTATTTTATGTACACTATTAGAAGAGGCATTCTAGGAAAAGGCAAACATTAAATGTCATTCATTCCTTTAAGGAATTAAGAACCTAGTTGTCAGCTAAAGTGCCGACATACTAAAGCAACTGGAAGCCAAATTCTAATGCCAGTGGCTTGATAGATTCTGATTCCAGAAGTCCTAAGAGCTAAGTCAGCAGTACCTTTTAAATGTATTCACAACTAAATTTCAGTTTGAAAGTGTAGAAAGAGATTATAAAGCATTATCTTTGCTGCTTCTCTGTAGGTGATGTGATGCATCAAGTCTAAGAATAAGATGTAACATAGATGACCTAAGATTCAGCAGTAACTAGAAACTGAAGAGCTTCTATTAATGACATTGCATTAATAGAACAAAATTTGGATCTATGATCCCTACTTCCTTCCTGCTTTTCTATATGTGTGTTTTCTTTTCTGCACCTTTTCTTTCATTTAAGATTTCCTAAATCTCCTTCCTCAATTTGGGAAACAGTTTATATTAATAGTTAAGTATTTGTTAGCACATGTCACGGTATGAACATTATAGTGACTTTCACTGTAAACTATTTGTGAATATGAGGTTAGAGAAGTGAGTTTACCCCAAGACACTTGTTTTCCTTGTGTAACTTGGAGTCAGTTGAAGACACTGTCTATTCCTGTAGTTGGTAAGTGCCGTTATAAAAATAATTGTTTTTTCAAAGTACATCTGGTACTATGAGCAATGTTTATAAAGTAGGATAGATTATTTTTGTGTGTGTTGATGAGCCTAAATTTTATCATTTGAAAGAACTGACCTCTGTGATTTTCTAAATTGAAATCATCCTTTTTTTTAAAATTTTTTTTCATTTGTTAAATATAGTTTTATTTTTTATTTTATTTTATTTTAAAACTTTACAATATTGTATTAGTTTTGCCAAATATCGAAATGAATCTGCCACAGGTATACATGTGTTCCCCATCCTGAACCCTCCCCCTCCCTTTAACATTTTCAGCCTCTGCCAAAGGCATGTCCTATGATTTATAGTGTTTTGTATGATTGGATTTTTTATCAACATGCTGCCAGATCAAAAGCCGTGTTTGCTAGCACCCCTCCTCAGGTACAGAAAGTTAATCAGGCATGCTGTAACCTTTGCAGTGTGGCCTTTTGCTTGTAAATGATTCCTGTTGCATTTCAATCACAGGGAACAGCAAACTTTCACCATGAACAGATGGCGGAGTGACTTCAGCCATTTGTGGCCACCTTATGTTCATCCAGGGGAAATTGAAGTCCATTGAAAATTGATCTGTGATGCTGTTGTCCATATCTGACTCACCTTAGGTGGGTAATTCTGCTGTTAGAGGCAGTAGCACCAGCAGATGGACTTCTCTGGGTTCGTTTCTCTAGGCAATTACAAATCTGTTGCTAAAACATACAGCTATCTAGCATTTTGATATCTCTATGTGGCAACACTTCTATTGACTAAAACAGATGCACAGCATGAGAGTTTCAAGTTAAGTTTTATTTGGGATGAAATGAGGACTGCAGCCTAGGAGACAGCACCTCAGATAGCTCTGAGAGACTGCTCTGAACAGGTAATGGGGCAAGGTCGATATATAAGATTTTGGTGAAGGGGGAATTCAATGCAATCAAGTGCTTACTTTATAAGAGGTTTTCTGCTAGTATGAGTAATTGATGTCATCATGAAGGGATTTAGTGCTTTTCTAGATACAAGGAGATGCAAGGATTGGAATCATGAAATCAGTTCCTGATAATATCTACCAGATTCCCTGGAACACAGAGTGCCTCCCTCTCCACCCTGAATTCCCTCAGGGGTGTTGAAGGCCAACAGCTGCAGCAGCACAGGGATCAATCGCCACAGAGGCAGACGGTAAATGCCCTTGTTCTTCGGCCACTGGCATGCTTTGGGCAAGTGTCAATTTGTAGTTGACACTTCCTATCAGTTTATGATCATAAAAATAGAGGTCTGGTCCCCTCACTCACACCACCCCAGACTACCCTAATGGGCATGCTTTTGTATTACAAAACAGTTTCTGTTTTTCCTTTTAAGAATATTCTTAAAGAAGAAAACACAAAAACCAGGCAGAAACTGTAAAAGCAAAAGCCACAAGGTTTCAATGGGAACAGAGATTCCTTGGTTTCCTTAAAGCCTTGACATGTGTTTTCATAGTTGGTTGGTTGCGGTGGAGCTTTGAAAGTGAAAGTGTTAGCTGCTCAGTCCTGTCTGACTCTTTGCTACCCTATGGACAGTAGCCCACCAGGCTTCTCTGTCCATGGAATTTATCAGGCAATTACAATGGAGTAGGTTGTCATTTCCTCCTCCCGAACCAAGGATTAAACTTGCATCTCCTGCATTGCAGGCAAATTCTTAACATCTGAGCCACTTAGTTAGTATGAGCCAGTTGTTGAATGTCAGATCCCATTGTATATATATTTTAAAACAATGCCACAGACAGGTTATTAAATCTAGTAGCCATTTCTGTGTAGAAATCGCACAAGCGAGTATTGAAACCGTCATAAAAGGTGTTGTTTCCTATGAAAGTAGGATGTAGGTTTATTTTATAATAAATTATAATTTATTGAGTTCCTAAAAGAAAGCAAATTCTATTAATAAAATAGAAACTGCATTTTTTTAAGGTAATCAAGCATCATCCTCTCAGGGGAATACTTTCCTGTGATATATCTTTTCCCCCAACATACTCAGACATTATTCACATTTTTTAAAAAGCTAACAAACTTTCAGTGACTTTTTCACAAAACTAATGCCATAGTTCTATGCTATAGTGAGGATGTATTACTGTCTCTTTATTTAAATATGATAGCACTCCCAATTTGATGATTTTGAGTTGTATTTTTATTGTTTAGTCACTAAGTCATGTCCACTCTTTGTGACCCCATGGACTGTAGCCCACCAGGCTTCTCTGTCCATGGGATTTTCCAGGCAAGAATACTGGAGTGGGGAGCCATTCTCTTCTCCAGGGGATTCTCTTCCCAACCCAGGAATCAAACCTGTATCTCCTGCATTGGCAGGTGGGTTTTTTATCATTGAGCTACAAGGGAAGCCTGTTGTATTTTTAATTTATGATAACTGATACATTCACTTTCTCTTATTTTCATCATCATGAACAGAATTTTATGAGACAAATGCCCAGACCAAGGGACAAAGTTAAACAGAGTCTATTTACATAATAGAATTTATGAAATCCATTTTGTGCCAAGTTGGTAACTTGAGTAGATGGCATAATATGTCAAATGGGCAGTTAATTACTCTATGAACATTTTTTAATGGGAGTTGTTTCTCTGCAAATGCAATGAGACAGAATGTTCTGTAAGTCAGAAAGAGAATCTAGCTTTGAATATGGTTATTAACACTCCTTCAGTTAAGAAGAAAAACTTTCAGGCACATCAGTGAATTAGCATGAATGCAACTGAAATCCTTTGCTCATTCATATTCAGCTAATAATTGGAGCAATAAAAATCAAAAAGTTATCCTAATCTGATTCATGTTAGAAAGCATTTTTAAAAGTTGCCCTAAAAGCTAATTCTGTATTTCAGCCCCCAGTTATTGAGTACCTACAAGGGCCAGCCCTCATCTTTATGGTGTGCATGTTCGAATTAGTCACTCAGATGTGCCTGTTTGCAATAATATGGACTGTAACCCACCAGGTTCCTCTCCCCGTGGACCTGTGTGCAAAGCTAGCAGAAGACATACCTCCAGGATGTCCTTGTCCTGCCCCAGGAACAGTGGGAGCAAGCAGTGCACAGGCTAGAATTAACCATCACTCACCCCAGGCACTAGTACCCGTGTGCTCTGGACAACCTATACACTGCTGTAAGGTCCTACCACCTACTTCACCTAGGAATTGAGTGTTCTAGGATGAAGAAAATATATCACCTAGGTCCTGAGAAGAAGTGCTGGTGTGAAAAGAAAAGACACTTAATAAATAATCACACAAATGAATATGCAATTTAAAAGGTGCATTAGATGCTTTGAAAAGAAATAACAATCTGAGAAGATGACTGGAGAAGCTTAATTTCTATTGAGACATCAAAGTAGTCTTCTCTGTGGAAGTGATGTTTAAGCTGAGATCTGAAGTATGAGTCATAGGTGAGCAGTGAAATGTGGGGAGGACAATGATCCAGGGAGAGGAAATATGCTGTTATGACGTTCAGGTGGGAACAAAAGCTTGCTTGTATTTCTGGAGCTGAAAAGGAGCTTCTGTTCCTGGAGCATAATGAACAAGGCAGGAGTTTTTTTAAGCAAAGATCATGCGGAATATTTGAGTGCTTGTTCAGAATTTTAGGCTATATTATAAATTTAGTGGCCAGACTCTGAAGGATGTTAAAAGAGGAAAGAATGTGATCGTATATGTGTTGAAATAAAATCACCCTGGATTTCATGCGGAAAGTGGCTTGGAGTAGGGAAATAAAGGGAAAGAATAAAGGGATTTTTGCAGTAGTCTAACAGGTCCCGAGCATGGACATAATGCTGCTTAGTTTTAGAGGCTGGCCTGGGTGATGGATTGATTTTAGAAATGCCAACTGTTGACCTTGGAGAGATGAAAGTTCAAGCTCCAGCGTGAGTTATTAGCAGCCATGTGCTAAGTCACTTCAGTCATGTCCAACTCTTTGCAGGTCTGATAGCCTGTAGCCTGACAGGCTCCTCTCTCCATGGGATTTTTCAGGCAAGAATACTGGAGTGGGTTTCCAATTCCTTCCTCAGGGGATCTTCCCAACACAGAGATGGAACAATGTCTCCTGTGTTGGCAGCCGAATTCTTCACCACTGAGCCACTTAAGAAGCTCATACACATGTGCATGCTAAGTTGCTTCAGTCCTGTTCGAATCTATAAAACCATATGGACCATAGCCTGCCAGGATCCTCTTTCCATGGGATTCTCCAAGCAAGAATACTGGAGTGAGTTGCCATGCTCTCCTCCAGGAGATTTTCCCAAACCAGGAATTGAACCCCTGTCTCTTATGTCTCCTGCACTGCCAAGTGAGTTCTTTACCACTATCACCACCCAGGAAGCCCATGAGCAGCCATATGAATTACCAGTTAAGGCTGGAGAGATCACTGGAAGAGAGATGGATTTGAATATCATGTCTTCTCATGGAGATGTTTGTAAAGTGTGCTCAAAGATCTTTCAGGTAGGCACTTATATACATGGGACTGGCCCTTAAGAGAAGTATTCTACTAGAGATATGCCAGTGAATTTTGCTAATACCTAGGTGAAATTTCAAGCCATGGACATTGATGAGCTGACCTCCGAAATGAATTTAAAGTAGAAGAGTCAAAAGATAGAGCCTGAAAAGTAATGGGCTAGCCAAAAAGCTTGTTCCGGTTTTTCTGTCAGATTGTATGGAATAACCCCAGTGAACTTTTTAACCAAATCAATACTTCATCTAAGAGAACTGAGAAAATCCAGGAGAGCATAACACCACAGAGACAAAGGAGTGTAAATGAGCTTCAGCTCATCATCTATATTGAATATAGGTGTCACATAAATAAATGCCCATTGGATTTACTAAGTTTAGGTCATGGGTGACCTGAGCAAGAAATATTTTATTACATTGGGAAGAATGAACAGAGAAAGGGAGTTGAAAGCAACATTTGCTGTGAGAAATGTGGCTTTAAAGAGGACTGTTTAGTTGTTAAGTTGTGTCCGACTCTTTTGAGACCTCATGAACTGTAGACCACAAGCTCCTCTATCCCTGGGATTTTCCAGGCAAGAATATTGGAGAGGGTTGTCATTTCCTTCTCTAGGGAATCTTCTCTATCAAAAAATAAAACCCGAGTTTCATGCATTGTAGGCAGATTCTTTACCACTGAGGCATGAGGGGAGACCAAAGAGGATTAGAAAGACTAAAGAGAATGCAACACCCATATATACATATATGTGTACACACACATATATGTATGTACGTATATAGATACAAGTCCTTTATCAGATATATTTTAAAGCATATTCTCCAACTTCATGACTTTAATTCCCTTATTAGTGTTATTGTTTCAGATACTGTTGTATGCAAATCAATTTTTAATATACAGAAAACTTAACAATTAGCCTTTAATAAATTATCTTTCCATTCAGTTCAGTTCAATCGCTCAGTCATATCCAACTCTTTGCGACCCCATGGGCTCCAGCACGCCAGGCCTCCTTGTCCATCACCAACACACGGGGTTTACTCAAATTCACATCCATTGAGTCAGTGATGCCATCCAACCATCTAATGCTCTGTTGTCCCCTTCTCCTCCTGCCTTCAATCTTCCCCAGCATCAGAATCTTTTCTAATGAGTCAGTTCTTCGCATCAGGTGGCCAAAGTATTGGAGTTTCAACTGCAGCATCAGTCCTTCCAATGAATATTCAGGATTGAGAATGGACTGGTTGAATCTCCTTCAGTCCAAGGGATTCTCAAGAATCTTCTCCAACACCACAGTTCAAAAGCATCAATTCTTTCATGCTCAGCTTTCTTTATAGTCCAACTCTCACATCTATATATGACTACTGGAAAAACCATATATTTGACTAGATGGACATTTGTTGGCAAAGTAATGTCTCTGCTTTTTTAATATGCTGTCTATGTTGGTCATAACTTTTCTCTGAAGGAGCAAGCATCTTTTATTTTCATGGCTGCAGTCACAATCAGCAGTGATTTTGGAGCCCCCTCCCCCGCAAAAAATAAAGTCAGCCACTGTTTCCCCATCTATTTGCCATGAAGTGATGGGACCAAGATGCCATGATCTTAGTTTTCTGAATGTTGAGTTTTAAGTTACCTTTTTTACTCTTCTCTTTCAGATTCATCAAGAGGCTCTTTATTCTTCTTCACTTTCTGCCATAAGGATGGTGTCACATGCATATCAGAGGTTATTGATATTTCTCCCAGCAATCTTGATTCTAGCTTGGGCTTCATCCAGGCCAATATTTTGCATGATGCATTATGCATATAAGTTAAATAAGCAGAGTGACAAAATACAGCCTTGACATACTCCTTTCCCAATTTGGAACCAGTCTGTTGCTCCATGTTCAGTTCTAACTGTTGCTTCGTGACCTGCATACAGATATCTCAGGAGGCAGGTCAGGTGGTCTGATATTCCCATCTCTTTCAGAATTTACCAGTTTATTGTGATCCACACAGTCAAAGGCTTTGGCATAGTCAATAAAGCAGAAATAGATGTTCTTCTGGAACTTTCTTGCTTTTTTCTGATGATCCACCAGATGTTGGCAATTTGATCTCTGGTTCCTCTGCCTTTTCTAAATACAGCTTGAACATCTGGCAGCTCACAGATCACGTACTGTTGAAGCCTGGCTTTAAGAATTTTGAGCATTACTTTGCTAGTGTATTAGATGAGTGCAATTGTGCAGTAGTTTGAGCATTCTTTGGCATTGCCTTTCTTTGAGACTGGAATGAAAACTGACTTTTTCCAGTCCTGTGGTCATTGCTGTTTTTTTCCAAATTTGCTGGCGTATTGAGGGCAGCACTTTCACAGCATCACCTTTTAGGATTTGAAATAGCTCAGCTGGAATTCCATCACCTCCACTAGCTTTGTTTGTAGTGATGCTTCCTAAGGCCCACTTGACTTCACATTTCAGGATGTCTGGCTCTAGATGAATGATCACACCATCATGATTATCTGGGTCATGAAGATCTTTTTTGTACAGTTCTGTATATTCTTGTCACCTCTTCTTAGTATCTTCTGCTTCTGTTAGGTCCAGACCATTTCTGTCCTTTATTGAGCCCATCTTTGCATGAAATGTTCCCTTGGTATCTCTAATTTTCCTGAAGAGATCTTTCTGGTATTACAGTTGTTATATGTACAAGGATATATATATATATGGAAAGGGAGAGAGAAGAGAGCAAGAGAGAAGCAGAGATAGAGAGAGCCTAATGTATATTTGTATGTTGATGGAGAAGATCCATAAGAAGATAAGTTAAAATTCAGGGGAAAGATTGAGTTGTCAGTAGAGGGACATCCCTGAATCCTTTGGCAAGGGAAGATCTGGAAACTAAGTGGAAAATCAGACTTTTGTCATAAAGAGGATTTCAACAGAAGAGTGAAAGAGAAGGTGGTTATGTGCAGCATTTTGCAGTAAGGACTTATTAGTGCAACCATAAAAGAGGTCTTTGTTGATGGAAAAAAGCAAAGTCATCCAATGAGAATAAGAGTAGGGGGTTCAATCAGAGGTCCTCAAAAGTCGAAGAAAGTTTTCTACTAGGTGTTGAAAGGAAAAGGTGAGTGACACTGACAGGGGACGTGGGTGCCCCCAGAAGCTGGAGATCTTCAATCAGAAGATTAGATGAGTGTGATCCCTTAACAAGTGACCTGGAAGGATATTCAATAATGACCATGTGTTATGTTTAAATTTGTGTGTTTCCTTGTTATGACAAAGTGGGTGAAGAATGAGGCAAATGTGTCTCAAGAAAAGGAAATGGTTTGTGAATATCTGTCAATTCTATAAAACCCTTGACTCATCCAAGGAGTGAAAATTATAGGCAAGTGACTAAAGGAAAATGAGTCATAGAACCCACTGGAACTCAAAGTTGGTTTACCAGCACTAGAGAGAAGAATCTCAGGGGACATGTACAAGTAAATATATCATTGGAAGAAAATATGGACACATTTTTAACCCTAATTACCTTTGGATTTTAAAATGACTACCAGGGACTTCCCTGCCTCACCAGTGGTTAAGGCTTCACAGGGGGCACAAGTTCAAACTCTTGTCAGGGAACTAAAATCCCACATGCCTTGTGGCCAAAAAAAAAAAAAAAAAAAGTAAAACATAAAGCAGAAGCAATATTTTAACAAAGTCAATAACATTTTTTAAAGGTCCACATAAAACATCTTAAACAAAGATAATTTGTACTGTCCTGATATCATATGATGAGAGGGCCGAGACTAAATTTGAATCTCTCCCTGTGATTTAGCACTCTGGGTGTGTGTGGATAGGATGAAGGGGAAGATTATATGATAGAGGGAGAGGACAAAACTGAGGAACCAAGGGGTTAGACCAATTGCCCACAGGGACATCAGCATTTTCTGTAGAGTTAGCAATAACAGGGGTGGCAACAGAATGGCTTGTCTTTGCAAGATGCCAGAAACTTCCAGGGTATTGTAGGAAGGGTCAAAGTAACATAGCTTCAGGGTAAGTTTCTCAAAGAAATGTTAAAAAAAAAAAAGAAGTTGTTTATTTATTTACTGACTTACTCATGAAATCATGAGGTGCCATTGGTAAAAGAGTGTCATTGAGAAACCTCCAAACATGGTCATTCACTGGATGGGAGAGAATAAAAGGAAAAGAGCTACAGAAGAAAAAAAAAATGTTCAAGTTTCTAAAAAGATCAGCAGAAAAGGGAATATATTTGGAAAGATCTCGTTGCTACAGGTACTATCACAGAGTATATTCTTATTTTGAGAAACTTTTTGGCTGTTTTTTTTTTTTTTCTTTTCATTGAATATATTAAAAAGCAATGGCTAACAAGTAACCCAGTTCACTGATTTCTTATGCTTCTGATATATCCTTCAAAAAGAACCAGTAATATTAAGGCATCAAAAAGAAACGTTAGATCAAGCTGAATAATTGTGACCACTTTTAATTCTGCTGGTTGTGGATAAAATTCTATATCGGAGAACATATTTTTAAACATTTTAATTGAAGTATCAGTTCAGTATTAAGTTCAGTTACTGTCATGTCCGACTCTTTGTGACCCCATGAACCGCAGCACGCCAGGCCTCCCTGTCCATCACCAACTCCCGGAGTTTACCTAAACTCATGTCCATCAAGTCGGTGATGCAATCGAGCCATCTCATCCTCTGTCATCCCCTTCTCCTTCTGACTGCAATCCCTCCCAGCATCAGGGTCTTTTCCAATGAGTCCATTCTTCACTGCTGCTGCTGCTAAGTCACTTCAGTCATGTCCGACTGTGTGACCCCATAGATGGCAGACCACCAGGCTCCCCTATCCCTGGGATTCTCCAGGCAAGAACACTGGAGTTGGTTGCCATTTCATTCTCCAATGCATGAAAGTGAAAAGTGAAAGTGAAGTCGCTTAGTCCTGTCTGATCCTCAGCGACCTCGTGGACTGCAGCCTTCCAGGCTCCTCCGTCCATGGGATTTTCCAGGCAGGAGTACTGGAGTGGGGTGCCATTGCCTTCTCCCAACTCTTCACATGAGGTGGCCAAAGTACTGGCATTTCAGCTTCAACATCAGTCTTTCCAATGAACACTAGGACTGATCTCCTTTAGGATTGACTGGTTGGATCTCCTTGCAGTCCAAGGGACTCTCAAGAGTCTTCTCCAACACAACACTTCAAAAGCATCAATTCTTCAGTGCTCAGCTTTCTTCACAGTCCAATTTTCACACCCATACATGACCACTGGAAAAACCATAGCCTTGACTAGACGGACCTTTGTTGGCAAAGTAATCTCTCTGCTTTTGAATGTGCTATCTCGGTTGGTCATAACTTTCCTTCCAAGGAGTAAGTGTCTTTTAATTTCATGGCTGCAGTCACCATCTGCAGTGATTTTCAAGCCCCCCAAAATAAAGTCTGACACTGTTTCCCCATCTATTTCCCATGAAGTGATGGGACCAGATGCCATGATCTTCGTTTTCCAAATGTTGAGCTTTAAGCCGACCTGTTCACTCTCCTCTTTCACCTTCATCAAGAGGCTTTTTAGTTCCTCTTCACTTTCTGCAGTAAGGGTGGTGTCGTCTGCATACCTGAGATTATTGATATTTCTCCTGGCAATCTTGATTCCAGCTTGTGCTTCTTCCAGCCCAGTGTTTCTCATGATGTACTCTGCATAGAAGTTAAATAAGCAGGAAGAGAATATACAGCCTTGACGTACTTCTTTTCCTATTTGGAACCAGTCTGTTGTTCCATGTCCAGTTCTAACTGTTGCTTCCTGACCTGCATATAGGTTTCTCAAGTGGCAGGTCAGGTTGTATGGTATTCCCATCTCTTTCAGAATTTTCCACAGTTGATTGTGATCCACACAGTCAAAGGCTTTGGCATAGTCAATAAAGCAGAAATAGATGTTTTTCTGGAACTCTCTTGCTTTTTCCACAATCCAGCAGATGTTGGTATTTTGATCTCTGGTTCCTCTGCCTTTTCTAAAACCAGCTTGAACATCTGGAAGTTTACAGTTAATGTATTGCTGAAGCCTGGCTTGGAGAATTTTGAGCAGACTGGGAGCTGACTGTGGCTCAGATCATGAACTCCTTATTGCCAAATTCAGACTTAAATTGAAGAAAGTAGGGAAAACCACTAGACCATTCAGGTATGACCTAAATCAAATCCCTTATGATTATACAGTGGAAGTGAGAAATAGATTTAAGGGACTAGATCTGATAGACAGAGTGCCTGATGAATTATGGATGGAGGTTCGTGACATTGTACAGGAGACAGGGATCAAGACCATCCCCAAGAAAAAGAAATGCTAAAAAGCAAAATGGCTGTCTGAGGAGGCCTTACAAATAGCTGTGAAAAAAACAGAAGTGAAAAGCAAAGGAGAAAAGGAAAGATATATGCATCTGAATGCAGAGTTCCAAAGAATAGCAAGGAGAGATAAGAAAGCCTTCCTCAGTGATCAGTGCAAGGAAATAGAGGAAAACAACAGAGTGGGAAAGACTAGAGATCTCTTCAAGAAAATTAGAGATACCAAGGGAACATTTCATGCAAAGATGGGCTTGATATAGGACAGAAACGGTATGGACCTAACAGAAGCAGAAGATACTAAGAAGAGGTGGCAAGAATACACAGAAGAACTGCACAAAAAAGATATTCATGACCCAGATAATCATGATGGTGTGATCACTCACCTAGAGCCAGACTCCTGGAATGTGAAGTCAAGTGGGCCTTAGAAAGCATTACTACGAACAAAGCTAGTGCAGGTGATGGAATTCCAGTTGAGCTATTCCAAATCCTGAAAGATAATGCTGTGAAAGTGCTGCCCTCAATATGCCAGCAAATTTGGAAAACTCAGCAGTGGCCACAGGACTGGAAAAGGTCAGTTTTCATTCCAATCCCAAAGAAAGGCAATGCCAAAGAATAATCAAACTACCACACAATTGCACTCATCTCACACACTAGTAAAATATTGAAGTATAGTTGATCTGTAATTTTGTATTAGTCCCTGATGTAAGCAAAATCACTCAGTTATACACATATATGCATTTCTTCCTACTACCCTTATGATATATTATTTAAACATAGATGACTTGGTTAATCAAAGTTTGCCTTCATTTTACCATTATATACAACATAAATGTATATAAATGTAAACTATGTAACATGATGGAGAAGGCGATGGCACCCCACTCCAGTACTCTTGCCTGGAAAATCCCATGGATGGAGGAGCCTGGTGGGCTGCAGTCCATGGGGTCGCTAAGAGTCGGACACGACTGAGCAACTTCACTTTCACTTTCATGCACTGGAGAAGGAAATGGCAACCCACTCCAGTGTTCTTGCCTGGAGAATCCCAGGGACGGGGGAGCCGGGTGGGCTGCCATCTATGAGGTTGCACAGAGTCGGACACGACTGAAGTGACTTAGCAGCAGCAGCATGTAACATGAGGTTTTAATAAAATAAGGAAATGCTACTTAAAAGCCTCAAATGCATTCCCTATTTCTGGAAATGGTGGATTTATTCAAATTAATTTAAAAGTTATTTGTTTTACTGCTGCTGCTAAGTCACTTCAGTCGTGTCCGACTCTGTGCAACCCCATAGACGGCACCCCACCAGGCTCCCCTGTCCCTGGGATTCTCCAAGCAAGAACACTGGAGTGGGGTGCCATTTCCTTCTCCAGTGCATGAAAGTGAAAAGTGAAAGTGAAGTTGCTCAGTCGTGTCCAACCCTCAGCGACCCCATGGACTGCAGCCTTCCAGGCTCCTCTGTCCATGGGGTTTTCCAGGCAAAAGTACTAGAGTGGGGTGCCATTGCCTTCTAGTTTTCATCATTTTGGTTAACATATTAGTTGTCTATAAATTTATGAGAAATATGAACTTTTATGTATTATATGTACATAATATAATATGTACATTATTGTCTGAATAATTCAGTGTAATTCTGAAAGGAAGGGTTATTTTTTTTTACATTAAACTTTGTAAACCAATCAAGCAGAATCATCCAGGTTAAGAAGCATCTGTGGAGAGCCATCTGGAGCTGTAAATTCAGAAATGTAAGCCTCAGTGGAAATTGTTCATTTTCAGAAATTACCCGATCTTTGATTAATGGCAAAGGTGTACACACACACACTTAGAAAAATATGAAGAGTACAAATTAGAAAATGTAGGAGAGAATCTTTTTCCCATTTCCAAAAATCCCACCTGTATGCTTGATCTATTCATATTAAATATTAGGGAAAATTCAATTACTGAAATTACTTAGAGAGTTTAACAGTAGTATTTTTAGTATCAAGAAACTTAAGACATGGAAGTTTATGACAGGATCCAGTTTCAGTGAAGGCTGAGCTAAGAATTTGGGGGCATAAAACAAGATAAACTTTTATGTAAGGAGTACGGAGGTCCAACCAGTCCATCTTAAAGGAGATCAGTCCTGGGTGTTCATTGGAAGGACTGATGTTGAAGCTGAAACTCCAGTACTTTGGACACCTGATGTGAAGAGCTGACTCACTGGAAAAGACCCTGATGCTGGGAAAGACTGAGGGTAGGAGGAAAAGGGGACGACAGAAGATGAGATGGTTGGACGGCATTAGTGACTCAAGGACTCAATGGACATGGGTTTGGGTGGACTCCGGGAGTTGTTGACGGACAGGAAGGCCTGGCGTGCTATGGTTCATGGGGTCGCAAAGAGTCAGACACAACTGAGCGATTGAACTGACTGACTGAACTTTTCAAATGGACTAGGTAATTCCCCTTTAGAAATTAAAGGATATTTTTATTTATGCTCATTGCTTTTAAATTTCTGTCTCAAACTAGGAATCAGGTCACCCAGAGCTATGAGATGCAGTGAATGATAAAAACAAAGTTATGTGGATAATGTGCATATTTAGTTTTTCCCATTTCCAAAAGTGTCTCTTCATTACAATTTAATCAATATACTTCTAAAACTACATCTCAGTTAAAATAGTCAATAAATAATAGTTAAATGATTTAAAATGAACTAAGATTTTCATCATTATGGTATACTCTATGGATTTTATAAAGTATTAATAAACCAGAAAGTAAAAACATTTAAGACTTCTGAAATTGAAAACTATGGTTTGCAAATAAAGTGTTTCTAGTTTATTATTTAATTTTTAGAGTATACTATTCAAATCAGAACTAAATATAGATTTGGAACATTAATTGGTAGCTCAGACAGTAAAGAATACGCCTGCAATCCAGGAGACCTGGGTTTGATTCCTGGGTCGGGAAGATCCCCTGGAGAAGGAAAGGGCAACTCACTCCAATATTCTCGCCTGGGAAATCTCATGGACAGAGGAACCTGGTGGGCTACAGTCATGGGGTCACAAAGAGTCAGACAGGAAACTGAGCAACCAAGTATGCGTGCACATTCCCCATTAGCAATAATAATTCTTTCTTTATTTGATCCTCAGTACCTTGTAAAATAGATGAGTTAGTATGTCTATTTTCAGTGGCATGTCCCCAAAATTAGACTCTGTTCAAGCACATGAAGAAATTGCTGTGAATATTTATAGGTTTCCAAATGATTGAGTTTTCATTCTTCTGATAATAACTGTGTAAGTGTTCTGTAAACTGCCAAGTGTTATGCAAATATTAGCTGCTGTTAGTAGTTAGGCTCTTCCAGAAGACATTTCCAAGAAAAGGTGAAAATATATATGCTCTAATATATGTAGGTCAGCAGGGAATGAGGGTTATCTTGTGCTTCTGTGAGGGAACTCATTTGTACTCTCATGCTCACCTTTGTCCCCAGCTTAGAGTCTGTCACTGTGGCTGAACAGCAGAATTTCAAGAAGATTAAGGCAAATGGGGACGATTTGTTGTCATTTTTCAAAATGTAGTCCCAAACATCCTAGTTTTTTAAGGTATGATATCTTGTGTTCTAAGTTGTATGTACATATATACATATATATGTGTTTATTTCTTTTTGTAAGTAATGAAATGAATTAATTAATTTTTCGCTGTACTGGGTCTCACTGCTGCATGGCCTGCTCATCAGTTGCTGTACAGGCTTCTCATTGAGGCGGCTTCTCTTGCTGCAGAGCAGGGGCTCAAGGACACACAGCCTTCAGTAGCTGGGGCACATGGGCTCTGCAGTTGCAGCTCCCAGGCTCTAGATTCCAGGCTAAGAGTTGTGGTACACAGGCTTAGTTGCTCCGTGGCATGTGGGATCTTCCAGAATCAGGGATTGAACCTGTGTCTCCTGCGTTGTCCAGCAGATTCTTTACCACTGAGCCACCAGGCAAGCCCTGTCTGCTTACCTCTTGATGGGTTGTGTCTTATTTTATGGTTCATTTGTATTGATTTCTAATGGTCACAATATATTTCATATACATTCTTTCAATTAACCACTCTAGCAATCAAATGAGATAATATGAAATGATAGACATATGGCCAAGGAGAATAGCTCCTATAACTTAAGGCATGCGAAGCTGAAGCTCAGAGAGGTAGAAAATTGTCTATCACCATTTAGGTCATATTAAAAAGAAAAAAAAATAGAAGAGGAGGCAAAATTTTTTGCTTCCAAGTCCTGTTTTTTTTCTCACTGTATCATAGCTAATTCTCAAAAGACTTCCCAATGTCTTTGGGAGATGAAGACATTCACTCTGTAATTTTGAGAATGAGAGAATGACCCACATGATAAGATAAAAATGCAAATCTATTTCCTTTACAAAAAATAATTTAAGTACAGAATTGCAGCTTGTTTAACAATTTTATGATGAGTGCATTATGAATTGAAATTGGAACTCTATGGCCTGGGTATATGCCAAGGGTATTAATCATTACGTTCATAGGCAAAAAAAAAAAAAAAACTTTAAATATTCATGGGCATAAAAGAATAAACAAAGCTGAAACATCATCTCTCTGACAACTGGACATTTTTATGAAAGCCTTAAGAAAATAATCATTGGGTTAAAACAAAATAGTGTCCATACAGACATATTCTACTAATTTTCTTATTGCTAATGAACAAGTGATGCTTCATAAAAATGGTCTGTGTTGAATTTTAGAAAGAAGCTGCCACATCTGCAAGGAGATACGTGAGACCTAAGTATAAGGTGAAGCTTCAGAAAAAAAGAAATAAAAATATAATGTATATACAAATAAAATAGCACTGTATGAAAACAATACATTATATACACCTTTGAGTCAGTCCTAATGAGGTGGATGAGCCTAGAGTCTATTATACAGAGTAAAGTAAGTCAGAAAGAGGAAAACAAGTACTGTATATTAACACATGTATATGGAATCTAGAAAGACGGTACTGATGAGCCTGTTTGCAGAGCAGCAATGGAGATGCAGACAGACTTGTGGACACAGTGTGGAAGGGAGAGGGTGGGATGAATTGAGAGAATAGCATGCAAACATATACATTACCAGGTGTAAAATAGATCAGATCAGATCAGATCAGATCAGTCACTCAGTCGTGTCTGACTCTTTGCGACCCCATGAATTGCAGCACGCCAGGCCTCCCTGTCCATCACCAACTCCCGGAGTTCACTCAGACTCACATCCATCGAGTCAGTGATGCCATCCAGCCATCTCATCCTCTGTCGTCCCCTTCTCCTCCTGCCTCCAATCCTTCCCAGCATCAGAGTCTTTTCCAATGAGTCAACACTTCACATGAAGTGGCTAAAGTACTGGTGTTTCAGCTTTAGTATCATTCCTTCCAAAGAAATCCCAGGGCTGATCTCCTTCAGAATGGACTGGTTGGATCTCCTTGCAGTCCAAGGGACTCTCAAGAGTCTTCTCCAACACCACAGTCCAAAAGCATCAATTCTTCGGCACTCAGCCTTCTTCACAGTCCAACTCTCACATCCATACATGTAAAATAGATAGCCAGTGGGAATTTGCCATGTGACCCAGGGAGCTCAACCCAGCACTCTGTGACTGCCTAGAGGGGTGGGATGGGGTGGGAGGTGGGAGGGAGGTTCCTGAGGGAGGGGGCATATGTATACCTGTGACTGATTCTTGATGATGTATGGCAAAAACCAGCACAACATTGCAAAGCAATTTGCCTCAAATTTAAAAAATAAATGAAATTAAACAAACAAAATTAAACAGTGTGTAGTCATCACAGAAGATCCAAGATATACTTTCCATGTAAACGTAAATACTATACACCCCACTGGCTTAATGATGAGATGAGAAAATTGTGATAAAAGGTTAAAATGCTGAAAAGTTATATATGACAATAGTAAATATTATGATTCTATCAAATAAATGTAGCAACAGAAACCTAGTCAGTAAAAGCATGAGGATGAATAAAAAGGAAAGGCCAACTCATTTGACCTGAATCAAGAATGTACATCTATCTTGGGGAGAATAACCAGTTTCTTCTCAGTGTATCTCCACTTTCCTGCAAAACAAGCATTGATTTTTATCTGTGAGGTTTTACAAATTAATTCTGTTGATATCTTTCACTCCATCCCCTAGTTGGTGAATTATTTTATTCTGGATTTGCACACTATCTGCATAAAGTTTTTATTCCTTATATTCTAACACAAGATGAATTACCTCAATTTAATGATATTCGTGGTTCTACTGTGGTTTATTGTTCCATTGGTTTCCATGTTTGTTTCAACAATGTCTAACACCATTGTGGAAGGAAGCAATCAGTATTGCCGGCTGCTGGACGTGGCTTGACAAATAGACAGTTTGTGTCCCAAGGACAGATATTTCATCTTGTAGTGATTCAGCATTCTTGTCTCTGAAATTCACTTTCAAAGGGTCACATTTGTTCTCAATTGTGACAGTGTATTACCTGACTATATGTTATGTGAGAAGCGTTTAAAAACTCCCAGTGCCTGTCACCCTCCAGATGAATGAAATCAGAATTTAGGAGAGCAGTGCAGTGGTATTGGAAAGAAAAGAGTCTTAGTTGATACTTTGTGCAGACTTGATTAAGAACCACTGCTTTTAGAGACAGAAACCCATTAGTTTCAGTGTCTTAAGTGAGACTAAAACAAGCCCATAAGATTTCTGAGTGTCCAAAGTTATGAGCAACATTTTAGAAAATGGGATAACTGTTGGCAAGAATGTAGTATCATGCATAGCATATTCCAGCCAAACTAAGTCTTCTTAAAACTCCTCAAGAGATGTTATTTTCCTGATTAGAGCAAAGAGATAATTTTGATGAATCACTGCAAA
Source organism: Bos taurus (assembly GCF_002263795.3). Taxonomy (NCBI): domain Eukaryota; kingdom Metazoa; phylum Chordata; class Mammalia; order Artiodactyla; family Bovidae; genus Bos; species Bos taurus. The sequence goes on from NC_037335.1 coordinate 4,365,571, forward strand.
AAAAAAAAAATACTTAATATATTTAAAAAAAACTTTAAAAATATAACTTATAAAGGATTTAATTTGGTGATAAAAGATTTAACCAGATGTAATAGCATCCTATTTGTGAATATACATGGCCTTTAAATGGAGCAAAGAATATCCATATTTTTAGTCAATTTTTCACATTGCTGTCATGACATGTGTGAAATAAACAAGAAACATTTTTGAGACCAAATTCAATGATTCTGTGTTTTACTGGTATGCTTCCAATAAAAACTTCATTTTACTTCCTGAAATACATTTTTATCAAATTTGGTAAGAATTCTATTAGCAGTTTTCTGGAAAACATCTGAAGTATATAAATCAATCTTAATTAATTTAAAGTCACTGTGCCTTATTTTTTTTTTTTTTTTTTTTGGTGGAATCCATGAAAAGATTCTAGGTTCCATTTCATGACATAGAAAAATCCCAAAGTTTCAAATACCAAGATGGTCTTGCTAAAGTTTCCTTGAGTATCTTAGCTCTTCCCTCCATATGCTGATTGATGTATGTCCTGTGGAGCTGACAACCATGTGCAGGGGATGTTAATGATGGTGATGGTCATGATGGTGCTGCTGATGGTAGTGGTGATGCTCAAGAAGATGAGGATGACTCCTACTTTCACACTGACCGTGAAAGTTCTGTCACTTATAGTGCAACACATAAAAAGGATGCTTTATCAGATATGATAATAGAAAACTTAATTAAGCTTTACAATAATGTTTTCTATGTTGTGTAACTTTTTGATGCTTCTAATACTGTAAATGCTGTCAAACTGTATCTTTGTATGAGAAGATGCTAATATAATCTGCAACACTATAAAGCATAATTTCTTTTGAGATATTTTTTGAGGATAGCAATTTGGCTTGCAATATTTCAGGTATAAACTTCAGAAATTAGTGAACATTTTATTCTGTTGAAAGACATTTCGTAGTTGGGAATGTTGTCAATGTTTATCTAGGTAGTTTATTCCTAGCCTTGGCTTGGGCCTAAGGGCTTGGAAGGGCAGTCAGTGAGAAGTAATTGACTTGTCCTATAGGACTAAAAGGGGCTTCCCTGGTGGCTCAGAGGGTAAAGCATCTGCCTGCAATGCAGGAGACCTGGGTTTGATCCCTGGGTCAGGAAGATCCCCTGGAGAAGGAAATGGCAACCCACTCCAGTACATTTGCCTGGAAAATCCCATGGACAGAGAAGCCTGGTAGATTACAGGCCATGGGATCTCAAAGAGTCGGACACGACTGAGTGACATCACTTTCACTTTCACTTCATAGGACTAAAAGAAGTGAAAAAAGGAGATTGGATTCAAAGGTACAAGCAACCTGGATTTTCCATAAAAGAGAACATATTCCTCGTTAGGAAACCCCAGTCTAAAGTCAGGAGATAAGAGGATAGTTACTGGGGATATTCAACTAAAGGCCTCACCTGTTTGGACTGTGTAATGAGATTCCTGCCATACCTGAGAAGTTGCTTTGGACAACATCAAAGGTCTCTTTCATTGCTAGAGTTCCATAATTAATGATAGAAGATAGGCAGTTTGGATAAGATGTTCTAACTATGTAAAAATACAGTGATGCACTTTCTTTGACATATTGCAATAATTATTACTCCTGTGTTTTGAATACTTTGTATCTGAAAGATAGAACAGAGCCTCAGGTTTCACCCTTTTTTTTTTTTTTTTAACTCTTTGGTAGGATTTCATTATAGACAGAAACCTAAGCAGAAATTAGTCAGAGATTAATTTTGTTATTATAAATACAACTTGTATGAAAACTCTGTCACCAAATAGCACTAAGATTTTATTTATAGTGCTGTGGGTAAAAGTTGAAGGTGGGAAGTACAATTGTAAAGGAGAAACCAGGAGAGGCCAAAACAAAGATATGATATTGTGATTTATAAGAAATACATGTTTGATCTTCAGATGACCAAAATATGTTTCTCAGATATATTTGATCTTCTGTGGTTCCTAGTTCACAGTTCCCAAAACCCTTGGAATTTCCTGAAGGATGAGACTTAATGAGAGCATCTTTTGTTATAATATTTGTTCTCTTGTCCTCAGTTCCTGAAATGAGTGTCTTGTTATTCATAATGAGCTCCTTCCCACCACAGCTGAGTTCCTGTTAACAAGGTGACATTCTGAACACAGCTAAAGCTGGGGGTGCTGGTTGCAGATGGCTGGAAATCTCTCAGAAGGGCTGATGCTGAAGCTCAAGCTCCAATACTTTGGCCACCTGATGTGAAGAGCCGACTCACTGGAAAAGACTCCGATGTTGGGAAAGATTGAAGGCAGAAGGAGGAGACAAAGGATGAGATGGTTGCATGGCATCACTGACTCAATGGAAATGAGTTTGAGCAAGCTCCAGGAAATAGTGAAGAACAGGGAAGCCTGGTGTGCTGCAGTTCATGGGGTCTCAAAGAGTCAGACACAACTTAGCGACTGAACAACAAAGCAAGTAAAATGTTTCTCTGAGCCCTGTGCACTGATCTGGCAAATTAGTTAACCCCAAGGAGGGGATTGTGGGGTCTTCCGATTTGTAGCCAATTCCTCTGAGTACAGGTGACAACCTGAACCTGCACCTGATGTCTGAAGTCCAAGGAGGGTTTCTCTAGTATGTAGCCAGGGAGTTAGAAGCCCAGGTGGCCACCAGGCCTCGGGATTGGCCTCTGAGTTTGGGACAGTCTTGTACTCTTCTCCTGTGGGAGCTGAGGTTCTCTCAGGTTCACAGTGTCAGAACAGACTTGAATTGGAGGAGTGCAGCTGGTGTTTGGAGACTTGTCTTTCATGATGTGGGGAATCACTCCCCCCGCTCACCATGAAACCGGGTCTCAGAATCAGCCCTTTTAATAGGAGGTGCAGTCTGATATTTCAGCCCTCTCTCTGGTAATGATCACAGCCTCTTGGAGGTTTGGTTTCAGAAGTAGTGATGATAACTGTTACTGAAGTAGTCCAGGGAGGTGCTTTGTAGGCATCACATTATATGCTTGTCACAACTCTTTGTAGCCATTGTCTTGGTTTGACAGAAAGTGAAACTGACTTAGATTTAGCAAGGACCTTAGCCAAAATGACATCACTAGGTGTGAGAAAGGGGGATAGGACTCCATGCAGTCCATCTCTGCTGCCATCATCTGCAGGGCTCCCACCTCTACATCTACACGCCATCCCTCTGACTTCCCAACGTGACTACATTGAAAATGAGGTCCGGCTGGCTGTCAGGTCTGCTATATTCTGTGTGTGCATGGTGATTATGAAATCACTTCACCTTTCCCTTTTCTAAATTTTATATAGAGTACATTTAATTTCCTCTACATAGAAAACCCTAAAGACTCCACCAGAAAATTAATAGAACTAATCAATGATTGTAGTAAAGTTGCAGGATATAAAATCAACACACAGAAATCCCTTGCATTCCTATACACTAATAATGAGAAAACAGAAAGAGAAATTAAGGAAACAATTCCATTCACCATTGCAATGGAAAGAATAAAATACTTAGGAATATATCTACCTAGAGAAACTAAAGACCTATACGTAGAAAACTATAAAACACTGATGAAAAAAATCAAAGAGGACACTAATAGATGAAGAAATATACCATGTTCATGGATTGGAAGAATCAATATAGTGAAAATGAGTATACTACCCAAAGCAATTTATAGATTCAATGCAATCCCTATCAAGCTACCAATGGTATTCTTCACAGAGCTAGAACAAATAATTTCACAATTTGTATGGAAATACAAAAAACCTCGAATAGCCAAAGCTATCTTGAGAAAGAAAGAAGAATGGAACTGGAGGAATCAACCTACCTGACTTCAGGATCTACTACAAAGCCACAGTTATCAAGATAGTATGGTACTGGCACAAAGACGGAAGTATAGATCAATGGAACAAAATAGAAAGCCCAGAGATAAATCCACGCACATATGGACACCTTATCTTTGACAAAGGAGGCAAGAATATACAATGGATTAAAGACAATCTCCTTAACAAGTGGTGCTGGGAAATCTGGTCCACCACTTGTAAAAGAATGAAACTAGAACACTTTCTAACACCATACACAAAAATAAACTCAAAATTGATTAAAGATCTAAATGTAAGACCAGAAACTATAAAACTCCTAGAGGAGAACATAGGCAAAACACTCTCTGACATACATCACAGCAGGATCCTCTATGACCCACCTCCCAGAATATTGGAAATAAAAACAAAAATAAACAAATGGGACCTAATTAAACTTACAAGCTTCTGCACATCAAAGGAAACTATTAGCAAGGTGAAAAGGCAGCCTTCAGAATGGGAGAAAATAATAGCAAATGAAGCAACTGACAAACAACTAATCTCAAAAATATACAAGCAACTCCTACAGCTCAACTCCAGAAAAATAAATGACCTAATCAAAAAATGGGCCAAAGAACTAAATAGACATTTCTCCAAAGAAGACATACAGATGGCTAACAAACACATGAAAAGATGCTCAACATCACTCATTATCAGAGAAATGCAAATCAAAACCACTATGAGGTACCATATCACACCAGTCAGAATGGCTGCTATCCAAAAGTCTACAAGCAATAAATGCTGGAGAGGGTGTGGAGAAAAGGGAACCCTCTTACACTGTTGGTGGGAATGCAAACTAGTACAGCCATTATGGAGAACAGTGTGGAGATTCCTTAAAAAACTGGAAATAGAACTGCCTTATGACTCAGCAATCCCACTGCTGGGCATACACACTGAGGAAACCAGAAGGGAAAGAGACACGTGTACCCCAATGTTCATCGCAGCACTGTTTATAATAGCCAGGACATGCAAGCAACCTAGATGTCCATCAACAGATGAATGTATAAGAAAGCTGTGGTACATATACACAATGGAGTATTACTCAGCCATTGAAAAGAATACATTTGAATCAGTTCTAATGAGGTGGATGAAACTGGAGCCTATTATACAGAGTGAAGTAAGCCAGAAAGAAAAACACCAATACAGTATACTAACGCATATATATGGAATTTAGAAAGATGCTAACAATAACCCTGTGTATGAGACAGCAAAAGAGACACTGATGTATAGAACAGTCTTATGGACTCTGTGGGAGAGGGAGAGGGTGGGAAGATTTGGGAGAATGGCATTGAAACATGTATAATATCATGTATGAAACGAGTTACCAGTCCAAGTTCGATGCACGATACTGGATGCTTGGGGCTAGTGCACTGGGATGACCCAGAGGGATGGTATGGGGAGGGAGGAGGGAGGAGGGCTCAGGATGGGGAACACAGGTATACCTGTGGTGGATTCATTTTGATATTTGGCAAAACTAATACAATTTGTAAAGTTTAAAATAAAAAAAAAAAAAAAAATGTTGTATTAGTTTCAGGTATATAGCAAAGGGATATATACATATATATTTCAGATTATTTTCCCATTGAGGCTATTGAGTAGAATTCCTTGTTTTAAATAGTAGGTCCTTGTTGGTTATGTATACATATACATATAGTCATATTATATATTTTATATATATTCATGTGTATATATTAATCCCAAACTCCTAATTTATCCCCATCCCCCACATTTCTCCTTTGGTAACTATCAGGTTTATTTATAAGTCTGTAAGTCTGTTTCTGTTTTGTAAATCAGTTCCTTTGTATCTTTTTTCTTAGGTTCCACATATAAGTGATATTATGTGATATTTGATTTTTGTTTGACTTACTTATTATGACAATTTCTAGGTCCATCCATGTTGCTGTAAATGTCATTATTTCATTCTTTTTTATGGCTGTGTAATATACCATTGTGGGTATATAGCATATCCATATACATACCACATCTTCTTTATCCATTCCTCTGTTATTGGGCACTTAGGTTGCTTCCTTGTCTTGGCTATTGTGAAGAGTGCTCCTATAAACAGTGGGGCACATGAGTACATGCATTTATCCATTCCTTTATTCTCGAAATTCCTTTACCTTTTTCTTTTCACCAAATAAGATACTAAACCAAAAACCTTAGTAACATTATACATTAGAAACATTACCAAAATGCATTAGATGACAAGTTCCTCTCTGATTATTTGCCATGATGTAGAGCCATTAATTTGGTGTCTGTGTGGCAAAGATGAATGATTAAATGAAACAACCACAACAGCAGCAAAAACTCACAGTCAAAACATGCTGTTGCAGTAAGATCAAAATTAATTTCAGAACTTTAGATTCTTTAGTGGTATAACCTCACTGAAGATGTGTAACCTTTAATTTCCAAGGTGTAGGCTAGTCTGTGTTCAAATTAGTGATTTTTTTCATTCTGCCTTAAGAACCTATGAAAAGATATTAGTGACATAAATTGTACTTATTTTGTGTAATCTTTTCAGTGATTATTGCAAGAATTATAAATTATTATCATAAAAGAAAAATATAATTTTACATTTCGTAAGGAGAATATTTTCAGAAAAGCTAATGTATGAGTATAGGTGACTTAATTTATCTTAGTGACCTGAAGAATATCATGGTCCCAGTGGAAAATACATCCCTGGCAGTATCTGCCAACCACCAATCAACTCCAAGTGGATTCTGGAACCAAAGTTCCTGATTGGGGGCTGGTGAGCTATTCCTGTTGTCAAAAATCCTTGCAGCCTCCAGGGAACACAGCTCAGGCTTCACCTCCACTTTGGGTGATGCTGGGCCCCCTGCCTTAGAAGCCTCGTGTCTCAGAAAAGCTGGTGTCTGCACTGGTCTGTGGACCAATGACATGGACTTAATTTGTGCCTTCAAAATTCATAAGTCAAAGCCCTACACTCTAGGACCTCAGAATGTGACTATATTTGAAGATAAGGCCTTTAAGAAGGTAATAAGGTAAAATAAATGCATGTGGACGGGCTGGTACACTCACAAGAAGAGAAAATTAGGACACAGACATGCCCAGAGGGAAAACCATGTAAAGAGACAGGAAAAGATGATAAGGTGGTCATGTCTAAGCCAAGGAGACAGATCTCAGAAAATACACACACCAGAACAACCCTATCAACACCTTGATCTCAGACTTCTAGCCTCCAGAACTGTGACAAAGTACGTATCTGTTGTGTAAACCACCAGGTCTGTGAGACTGTGTCACGGCAGCAACAGTAAACAGATTCATCTACTTTTCAGTGTCCATCAAACGATGTGAAGGGTTGTAGGGTAACCAGGCTCAGACAAGCCCAGCACTCTGTCTATCCTTAATGGCCCCTAAACCCAAAGCAGCTCACCAACTTGAGTCTTTCCATTTTTTTTAAAAATTTTTATTTGTTTAGAGCAGTGTTAGGTTCATAGCAGAATTGAAAGGAAGATGTGGTTTCCCCATACGTGCCCAGCCCCTGAGGACGTATGAGTGGAACGTGTGTTGTTGTTGAGAACTCTACACTGACACACTAGAACCCCCAGAGTGCACAGTGGACATCAGCGTTCACTCTTGGTGTGTTTATTTTCCCCCAAGATAATGTTAAATTTTATTGCTTTTGTTTTTCAAGATGTATACTCATCACTGATCAAAAGTCATTGACCTAAGGGATCATAGGCTATTGTCACTGTGTTTAAGCATCCAAATCATTCATTGTTGCTGTTCAGTGGCTCAGTCGTGTCCGACTCTTTGTGGCCCCATGGACTGGGGTCACAAAGATCCTGAAGATCACTAATGGCCTTTTAAAAAATTATTTAGCAATAAGAAATATTGCCTATTTACATATTTGATAGTCCTTTTTTTTGGTTTCTTGAGTGTAAAATGCTAGAAAGTTAACTGTTGTTAGGTTCTCAGAGAGCACAGGAAGGTTTCTGTTTATCCTTTGCCCAAATCATAATAGCTTTTCATGACCAGATTTTTGTCCTGTTAGCTGATTTTTAAAGGCATAATACTTGAGGTAGAAAATATTGCATATTTAGTAAATCCAAAATGATACCCCAAATTGTAAGTATGAAACCACTAACTGCTAAGAACTCATTAAAAAGCAGATTTTTAAAGTGAGTCCCATAGGATGGCATATATCCAGTTAAAGAGGAACAGCCTCCTTACTGCTGGTCTGGGGGCCTTCCTCTGAGTTTATATGAGGTGACCCTTCCTCTGGGAGGATGTGGCATGTTGAGCTGGTGAGGTGGGTACATAAGATTTCAGTACATCATTTTGCTCACCATCATTCTCCATGAGCTAATCTGTCCCTGCATATTACTGACAGAAACATCTGAGTTAAAAATAATAATAATAATAATAGCCATGAAACACTCCAGAGTGAATCAATACAGATTGTAATATACTGGAAGAATAATGAACCAGAGAAGCATTGACTGTCTCTGTTGGCTAGTTGAAAATGGAGATATTTTTTCTAAGCAGGGAACTCCATGATTATTTGATGAAGAAGTCAAGAATTTAAATACTTTCTCAATTGAAAGAAGTGGCTTGAATGTAGCCCTTTTATAGTAGATCTTTTCAAAGTAATGGGGAAAAGACATCAAAAAAGTATTTGAGGCAGGAGGAGAAATAGGGAAAGAACAGTTGGATCTACCCTAGCAATTGAAGATTTCCTGGGTGGTCAGAGGAAAGTGAACAAGGTGCAGAGTTGGTTATTTGGGAAGATGGTCCAGGTGTGGTGCTTGAGTTTTATTTCAAGTGCAAGTTATTGAAGGATTTTTAGCAAGGAAATAGCACAACTCTTTTTTCTTTAAAAATGTCACTCTTGCTGACATATGACAACCAAATTACATGTTTTCAGGGCTGACAATGGAGAAGCCACTTAAGAGGGTGCTTAGTAACCCATCAAGAAATAATGGCAGCGTGAACTCTGATTGCCGTGGTAGAGCAGGAGGAAAGTGGATGGACTGGAGATGTATTTGGAAGTAGAAATATCACAAGTGGTTGTGAAGTTTTTGTGAAGATGCTGTGAGGCACAGAGGGGAGAAGAATAAGTGTATACTCCCAATTGTCCTACTTGAACAATTTATGAGTCATGGTATTATTTACTGAAATGGGCCAATCTTAGTGAAGAATGGATTGTTTTTTTTTTAGTTGCTGTTTTAAAAGTTGTACAAATAATTTTGTATGAAAATAATGATAATGGCTTCACCAGGTACCATGTGCTTTGACCTTCCTTCACTTTCCAAAGGTAGTTGATATGAAAATATAGAATAACATATATCCCAATTATCAACTACAGAAATGGGGAAATAACTTCATTGGCAGGGTAGCCCTGAGTGAAAGCAAAAAAGATATCATCACTCATCATGTTATTACATTGTATCTTATTTGAAGAAGTTTACATGCATTTTGTAACCATAAAGCAACTAAGTTTCCTAAACTATGTGGGTCTCTAATTGCCTGTGATGTACTGATGAGGGCTCTAAGACAGAATTCTTGAACTTATTCATCTGAAAGAGAAAAACATACGGACACAGACATACAGTGCAGGAGGGTGTGTGCATATGTGTATGTGTGTGTGTCATTCAGTCATGTCTGACTCTTTGCAACCCCGTGGACTGTTGCCCACCAGGCTCCTCTATCCATGGGATTCTCCAGGCAAGAACACTGAAGATATTGTCATTCCCTTCTCCAGGGGATGTTCCTGACCCAGGTATCTAACCTGGGTCTCCTACATTAGCAGGCAGATTCTTTACCATCTGAGCCAGCAGGGAAGCCTGTGCAGAAGGATACATACTGCCAAAGGGAGTGAAAAACTAGCATCCAGATACAAAGTGATATACAAAGAATGGGAATGGGATAAACCAATGATTTCACAGAGGATCTGGCTTTTCAGTAGGCACATGTGTGGTGTTTGTCCTGTGGTCATATGGAAAGAGACCAGAGGGACAGAATGAATGGGGAGTCAACATTTTAAACATTTAGCTTTAGTCTTTCTTTTTGGCTGGACCATGGGGTGATTGTAGAGAAGAATTTGTGTTTAGTTGTGAGGACATTACCCGGTGCTAAGAATTGTGACCCTGTGTTGTAGGTAGAAAGACTCATTCAAACATCTTTCAAAGGATTTTTTCAGTGGCTATAGACTATACATGGAGAAGGCAATAGCAATGCACTCCAGTACTCTTGCCTCAAAAATCCCATGGATGGAGGAGCCTAGGGGGCTGTAGTCCATGGGGTCGTGAAGAGTCGGACACGACTGAGCGACTTCACTTTTCACTTTTCACTTTCATGCATTGGAGAAGGAAATGGCAACCCACTCCAGTGTTCTTGCCTAGAGAATCCCAGGGACGGGGGAGCCTGGTGGGCTGCCGTCTATGGGGTCACACAGAGTCGGACACAACTAAAGTGACAGCAGCAGCAGCAGCATAGACTGTACATGGGTATTCTTAATTTTCTACCTCTTGTTTGTATTTTTTTTAACCTTCTATTCTAACTGTAACCTTGGAATACATTATATATATATATATTTTTAAAACTTTTTTATGCTCTTTTTCCTGTCTCACTTTCTGTTTCTCTCACACATATACTTTAGGATAAAAAAAGTTGAGGTAAGAAAAAACTCCACATAGCTGAATAATTACAGATGATGTAGAAATCAATATGAATAAATGATGAATTAACTTTTGTTTTAAAACTCACAGCTATGAAACTCTTAAATCAACTAATCCAGTATGGAACAAAGTGGAAAGGATGAACAAGATGGTAGTCAGCATGTTTATTGGATGATGAGGAATGAAAACAATATTTATAGTCTGTTAACATGATAGGCAGATTAGTTAAAAAATAAAAAATTAAATGTTATAAAAGAATAGAGTCATTTTTATGGCAATAGGTTAGACCTCTCCTTCCTTTTACCATCTGCTCTCTTCATATAGCTTATTAATCATAAGTTTCTTGTGAATTTTTTTTTCTTAACACCTTCTTGGTGAGCTATTGATGTGCCATTTCACAGAGTAACTTCACAGGACTTCTGATCTCCAACTAGAAGTCTTGAATTAAACCTTGTGTATTCTCACTTAGCAACTTCTAGGATCCACAAAGGATCCTAAGTTGGAATTCAGTTTCTATTTTTCCACCTCTATTGCTCAGGAATAATCCCTAAGATAAAAGGAGAGGAGTAATCCCTAATGGTGTCTCCGGTGGTTCATATGGTAAAGAATCTACCTGCAATGCAGGAGATTCAGGTTCAATCCCTGGGTCAGAAAGATCCCCTAGAGAAGGAAATGGCAACCCATTCCAGTATTATTGCCTGGAGAACCTCATGGATAGAGGAGCATGGTTCCTCCAGGCTAGAGTCCATGTTCTCAGAGTCAGGCACAACTGAGCGACTAATACTTTCACTCAGTCCATATACAGACAGTTCATAAAGACTGAGAATCAGGCTACACATAGGGGTTGAACACTGGCTTTTATCTAATAGGAAATTACATCTATTGCTTTGATAATTCTCAAGCAAATATACTACCTGAAATGAAAAACAGAAAAAAAAAATCAGTTGTTGAAGTGAATATTAGTATATAAAAAATACTTCAGTAATGATAAGGGAAAGAAAACCATACTGGAACATTTTTAGAATTTTCCTTGGAAAACGGGGAGGAACTTTCTCCAGGTAGAAGTGATGTCAGTGTTAAACGGACCTGGCAATGTGACTTGTTAGCTGTGTGGCATTTGTCTCTGAGACTGAGTTTCCTCATCTCTAATGAGAAAAGCAATGACTTAACTTACAAAGTTGCTATAAGGATTAAAGATGATAGTTATTTGAGCAGTGCCTGACAGATGCATCACTGGCATTAAGTAAATGCTTTTAGAGAAGTTTATAAGAATTTATAAAGATATTCACATAAATATCTTGCCCCACCCCCCACAAATGCATAGTTGCTTCTATGTCTCTACTTGCCCACAGGAAGTATAGAATTCGAAAAGAATGAGAATGTTTTCTTGTGTTTCTTAGTTGAATGACACATTTGATTGCTATTCAACTATTTTGCCTATTGGGGCTTCCCTGGTGACTCAGTGGTAAAGAATCTGCTTACCTACGTAGGAGATGTGGGTTCAATCTCTGGGTTAGGAAGATCCCCTGGAGAAGGAAATGGCAACTCACTCCAGTATTCTTGCCTGGAGAATCCCATGAACAGAGGAGCCTGGCAAGCTGCAGTCCATGGGGTTGCAAAGAGTTGGACACAACTTAGCTACTAAACAACAAGAAAATTTTGCCTACTGGCTCCACTGAATAGACAAAAGTACAAATGTATGCAATTTTATATTCTCACCTGGATATAAATATGTTTATGTAGAGCCCAAACATACATGTGTACATACATGTGTGGTGGTAGTGGTGCTCAGTTGCTCAGTCATGTCTGACTCTTTGGGACCCCATGAACTGTAGCCTGCCAGGCTCCCCTGTCCATGGGATTTCCCAGGCAGTAATACTGGAGTGAGTTAACATTTCCTCCTCCAGGGGATCTTCCTGACTCAGAGATCATGTTTATATATCTATATCTATCTATTTATCTACCTGTGTATCTATCTGTATCTAATCTGTCTCTATATGTATGTACTAAGTAGGCTGCATAACATTCAAGAAGAAAATGATCTTTCATAATTCATTTGGGAGACCTTCAGGGCTGCCCTTTGGATCGTCATGAACATGTCATAAATGATATAAATGGCACCATTAGTACTAAATGGAACTGGTTGCTGCCTTAAAAAAAAAAAAAAAAGAATTGATTTCTATTGAGGTATTAGTTGCTATAATGGAAAGTGAATGGACTTCAGGTCAAAAAGCTTAACCTAGCACTGTGGCTTATTAGCTGTGTGGCATTTGGCTCCCAGCCTGGGTTTCTTCATCAATCATGAGAAAAGCAGGACTCAACTTCACAAAAGTGCTGTAAGGATTAAAGATACTAGTTACTTGAACAGCACCCGGCACATGCATCTTAGGCATTCAATAAATACTTGATCTTTCAGTTATATTTTCTTTAGTCATGTCCTGGGAATCACTGCATCACACAGACTCAGAATTACTTGAGCTGAAAGGACTCTAGGTACCATGTGTTAGAAAACAGTCTAGTAAAGAAGTATGTGAGCTGGTTAAGTCACATGTTGTTATTGTTGTTCAGTCAATCAGTCATGTCTGATTGTATGCAACCCCATGGACTATAGCATGCCAGGCTCCTGTCCTTCATTATCTCCCAGAGTTTGCTCAAACTCATGTCCATTGAGTTGGTAAGCCATCCAACCATCTCATCCTCTGTTGTCCCCTTCTCCTCCTGCCCTCATTCTTTCCCAGCATCAGGGTCTTTTTCAATGAGTCAGCTCTTTTCACCAGGTGGCCAAAGTATTGGAGTTTCAGCTTCAACATCAGTCCTGGGGTTCCAATGAACACCCAGGACTGATCTCCTTTACAATGGACTGGTTGGATCTCCTTGCAGTCCAAGGGACTCTCAAGAGTCTTCTTCAGCACTATAATTGAAAGCATCAATTCTTTGGTGCTCAGGAGTCTTGATGATCCAACTCTCATATCTGTACATGACTACTGGAGAAACCATGATTGAGTAACTTGGTGGGTTCAGAGTGTGGTCTTCCTCAGATACATAAATCCAGAGATTCAATTTTAATTCATCCATAAGAGGACTGATAAATATTAGCAAAATATAGTACTTAAATTTCTCTCAGTGAGAAGATAGCTAGAGTTCTGAACAGGACTGGTTGCCCAGACAGAATGGTCTGTCCTCTATTAGCATATCTACCCAGGAGACAAGATCAACCTATTTCCTGGTGAGTAAATTGTCAGAGCAAGTCCTTCAAACATATGACATTTGATTATTTGTATAAATATACTTCTGAAATTTTCTTTCATTTAAAGACAAAAAATTATATTCTGGTAAACTACAAATTCGTGTATCATAGTTTCACAGATATAGATTCATCATTCATTTATAAAACTAATTATGCTATTATCTTCATTCTTCTGTATTTTCTGTAAGTAGATGAAATAGGACTGTGTGTAATTCAAAGAAAATATTCTTAAGGCCTTTGGGAAGTTGTTATCTAGGTTCATAAGTTTGCATTTAATATACATTTGTTTTAGTTTGTTTTGGGACAACAAAAATATCTTTATCAGGAAGTTCTAAAAATTATTTTCAATTAATCAATATTTATCAAACAAACCAGGCCAGCTTCAGAAAGTCCAGATTGTGTTTTCTATTTTATCTACCTATTTCCCCCCCAGATTTTAAGTGACAGTAAGATGCGTGCAAAGTTGTGAACAATAATTTAGTGCCATCATATCTCCATCTTTTTACAGAATCATTGCTAAAGTCTTATTTGTGGGCATAGCGATAACAATAGAAAAGATGCAGTGAGGCAACAGAGAGTCAGTTTCACAGAGAATCACTCAGTGAGGATGCTTTTTGATATGACTGATGAAAGAGCTTAAATAATATGTGATTTATCATTAACATAATAGTCCAAATATGGGCCTTGAGATTGATGGGTTCACTAGTTCAACAAGAGAAGTGAGGACTCCAGCCCCTTCTGTCTTCCTGTGCTGTGATGCTGTGGTTGGCAGCATCCATCTCATTCTCCTTTCTTTTACTGTCATAAGACAGCTTCTGGGAGCCTCTGGGGCTACATAGGTACTGGGTTACCTCCCATGGCGTGTGAGATGGCCCATACCTCTCACTTAATATGGGTGCTCACTCACTTGAGTCGTGTCTGCCTCTTCATGACCCCATGGACTGTAACCTGCCAGGTTCCTCTGTCCATGGGAAGAGGAACCTGTCCATGCCTCTTGTCCCAGGCAAGAATACTGGACTGGATTGCCATGTCCTTCTCTTGGGAATCTTCTCCACCCAGGGATGGAACATGTCTCCTGCACCTCGTGCATTGTAGGCAGATTCTTTACCTCCGTGCCACTTGGGAAGCCCACCAGTAGATATCTGTTGAAAGCTATCCCTGAGTCTCTTATGTTTTTGTATTGATACATTTTTTTCTGAGAAAAGGCATTAAACAATCATTTTCATTATTGTTGTTGAAGATTACTTTTCAATGTTGTTGGAGTGGCAAACAGTCTTGGAGGGTACAGACCATGGCTTTCTCTGAGCAGAGGGATGATGTGTCTCCTGACAAGGGTAGTAGTACTATTTCCCTCAGGGCAAAGGTCGTGCTAGGTTGCTAGTGGTCCTTGTATAAGATTAGGGATTTCCTAAGATCTGCCTTTCTCAGCTGTGACACAGAGCCACAGTGTGTAGCCATCACCGGCGCCCACCTCCATATCTCCCCAGGGGATTCAGGGTGTAAGAAGCACAGATAGGAGCATGAATCTCCCACTGCTATCAGTAATAAATGTCTTTGACTTTGAGTTAAGGCTCCTCATGTTTTCTGGCAATGTGTTAAATAATTGTGAGAAGCTAACTTCCACTTTGATGGCAGAAAGTGAAGAGGAACTAAAAAGCCTCTTGATGAAAGTGAAAGTGGAGAGTGAAAAAGTTGGCTTAAAGCTCAACATTCAGAAAACAAAGATCATGGCATCTGGTCCCATCACTTCATGGGAAATAGATGGGGAAACAGTGGAAACAGTGTCAGACTTTATTTTTGGGGGCTCCAAAATCACTGCAGATGGTGACTGCAGCCATGAAAGTAAAAGACATTTACTCCTTGGAAGAAAAGTTATGACCAACCTAGATAGCATATTGAAAAGCAGAGACATTACTTTGCCAAAAAAGGTCCGTCTAGTCAAGGCTATGGTTTTTCCTGTGGTCATGTATGGATGTGAGAGTTGGACTGTGAAGAAAGCTGAGCACCAAAGAATTGATGCTTTTGAACTGTGGTGTTGGAGAAGACTCTTGAGAGTCCCTTGGACTGCAAGGAGATCCAACCAGTCTATTCTGAAGGAGATCAGCCCTGGGATTTCTTTGGAAGGAATGATGCTAAAGCTGAAACTCCAGTACTTTGGCCACCTCATGCGAAGAGTTGACTCATTGGAAAAGACTGATGCTGGGAGGGATTGGCGGCAGGAGGAGAAGGGGATGACAGAGGATGAGATGGCTGGATGGCATCACTGACTCAATGGACTTGAGTCTGAGTGAACTCCGAGAGTTGGTGATGGACAGGGAGGCCTGGCGTGCTGCGATTCATGGGGTCGCAAAGAGTCGGACACAACTGAGCGACTGAACTGAACTGAACTTCCAGCCTATAGGTCCAGTAAAATCTCACACGGTTCTTCTCAGTTTCCTAAAACATCTCCAGCAAGTTTCTCCTCCTATGAGATAAAATAAAATGGGGTTGCAAGTGATTCACAAACCAATCGCCAGCAATAAGAATGGGATGCAACTAGAAGCAGCAGCCCCATGCCCTAAGCAGAGGACAATCCTCAGATGACAGCTATTATTCAGTGGATGAAAGAAGAATGGAATAGAACTTGGAGACTCAGATAAAATATCAGGCACAAGTTCCACACCAAGTCTCTCCAGAATCCAGAAAGATCTTTGCATCAGAAAAAACATGGGAATTAGGAGTTTCTTACTATGACAGTAATATGGCTGGAGGGACAAAACTCCAAAAAGAATTGACCCCCTGCATATTCAAAGCCAAAATTAGTTACACGTATTTTAGGAAATATGCTGATTATTATGCCCAAATCCTTAGTCCTCTTATTTTAATTTATAACATGTATATCACATGTTTTGTGAATCTCTTTTTGTCAGTTAATTCTTCATTATTTTTTGAGATTTTTTTTTTTTTTAGTGACAGGAAAGAGGAAGTTCCCTTCAGCTCTCAAAATTGGCTACAGTGAGATACTGTCTCTCCTTTTTGAGAAATCCTTTTTTACAACTGGAATTATAGTGATAAAGTGAAAGTTTAGAGGACTTTTGTGCTTTTTTCAAAAGTAAATTTTAAAGATGTCTACTTAAAAAAGAAATGAACTTCACGACTTTAGTGACAATTACAGTCATTGCTAAATCGTATCCTCCATTTCTGTTTTCACAATCAACTGACATGAATTTAACACCAGGGGATTTCCTGAGAGTGTTGAAAGTTAATATGGCACTTGATGTATAAATTTCTTACTTGAGTAAAGTAATATAGCATTGGAGGAAACCATTAATATGCTGACCACAGAGTTACAGAAATATCTCAGCTGAGCTCATGTTAAGTAGTGCTGACAAACATTGTGATTTCCCTGAAAAAAGAAAAGAACTCAGTCTGAATCTTTAATAAGATGGGATGAAGATGCTAAACTTTCCATTTGTTTACCTTAGAATCTTTTCTGAATGGTGTGTGTGCTTGTGTGTGCATATGTGCTCAGTCACTTCAGTCATATCTGACTCTGCAACTCCATGGACTGTAGTCCGCCAGGCTCCTCTGTCAACGAGATTGTCCAGGCAAGAATACTAGAATGGATTGCCATGCCCTCCTCCAGGCCATCTTTCTGACTCAGGGATCGAACCCAGGTCTCCCCCATTGCAGGAATATTCTTAACCTGCTGAGTCATGTGGGAAGCCCATTTTAAATGGCTTAAGACGTTAAAAGCGAAGACCTATTGGAGAGTTAAAATCACTGCCTTATACAAATGCAACAGTATCCTATACTGAAAAATTTTAACACTTAAAAATTAGCAAAATTCTCCAAAACAGATCTGGAAAGATGCTCAATATCATTAGTCATTAGAGAAATGCCAATCAAAATCTTAATGAGGTGCCACTTCACAAAGGTAAATATAGTGTTGTTTCTTTTTTTAAAGGAAAATTACAAGTGTTTGCAAAGCTGTGGAGAATTTGGAACTCTTGTACACTTCTGATGGGGATGTGTTATGTTTCAGTCATTGTAGAAAAGAGTTCAACTCTTCCTCAAACAGTTAACTTCAGATTACCATATGACCCAGCAATCCCACTCTTACGTATATGCCCAAAAGGGCGGGAAATTGATTCTCAAATTCAAACACACTCATGTTCAAAGCAGCATGAATCACAATAGGCCAAATGTGGAATCAGCCCAAGTGGCCACCATCAAATGAATAAACATTGTGATATATGCATGCAGTGGGATAGTATTCAGCCCTAAAGAGGAATGAGGTACTGACAAGTGCTATGAGGTGGATAAAATCTAGGACGCTATGCCAAGTGAAAGAAGCCAAGGGACTTCCCTGGTGGGCTAATGGCTAATACTTCGCTTTCCAGTGCAGAGGGTATGGGTTTGATCCCTGGTCGGGGAGCTAAGATCACACATGCCTCTCAGTCAAAAGATTAAAATGTAAAACAGAAGCAATATTGTAACAATTCAATAATGATTTTTAAAATGTCCCACGTTAAAAAAAAATCTTAAAAAAAAGAAGCCAAGTATTAGAGGTCACATATTATATGATTCTACTTATATAAAATATTCAGATAGATAAATCCAGTAAAATAGATTTCAGATGGTTGACGCCTGGGGCCTGGGAGCCTAAGGAGTAATTCTCCATGTGTCTAGGTTTCCTTTCAGAGTATGAAAGGAAGTAGATAGAGGGGATGAGTGTAAGGCCTTGCAAATGCACTGAATGCCACTGAATTGTTTACTTTAAAATGGTTGATTTTATGTTGTGTAAAACATTGCTCAGTAAAAAAAAAAGTAGACATTTGATAATTACTTTAAAATATTGGCAGGCTTCCCTGAGAGCTCAGTTGGTAAGGAATCCACCTGCAATTCAGGAGACCCCGGTTCAATCCTGGGTTGGGAAGGTCCGCTGTGGAAGGAAAAGGCTACCCACTCCAGTGTTCTGGCCTGGACAATTCCATGGACTGTATAGTCTATGGGGTCACAAAGAGTCGGACAGGACTGGGCGACTTTCAATTTCAACTTGAAAATATTGGCACACTGGGGCTTCCCTGATAGTTCAGCTGATAAAGAATCCACCTGCCAATGCAGGAGACCTGGGTTCAATCCGTGGGTTAGGAAGATCCCCTGGAGGAGGGCATGGCAAGCCACTCCAGTACTCTTGCCTGGAGAATCCCAAGGACAGAGAAACCTGGCAGGCTACAGTTCATAGGGTCTCTAAAAGTCAGACAAGACTGAGCAACTAAGCACAGCACACAGCATTGGCACATTACCACTTAGTAGAATATTCAGTAACGTACACATGTAACTTGTTTTAACACATACGTAATATTTTTTTAAAAATCCAATCTATCTGATAGTTATGACTTTTATCATGTAAAATGCTGATACTGATTCCAGAACTCTAATACTGTTTGAGTTTACAACCTTTCAGCAAAACATAAACACTTTAAGATATTTATAAAGTCCTATGTTTGTATTATGGTACTGAAGGAAAAAAAAATGATACAATATGAAACAAGAGATTTCAGTATATTTAAATGTTAGAAATCCTACTGTAGAGTGTCCATTTTTTAATCTGAGTGATAAGACATATATTTCAAAATTATATTGAAATTTCATCCTCCAGGTCCACACTTAGTCTCTTCCACTAAAGAACTATTGCTTCAAATGAGCTTTTATTTCTTTTTTAATAAAAACTAACTACTATTTCAAGATAAGTAATCAAAATGACTCAACTTCATTTGTATTAATGATAGACTTTTCCAATACACACCAATTATATTTGAAAAGATTTAAATTCTTGATTTAAGGACATTCAAAACGTTGTCTCATAAAAATTCTGCTTCTGACAAAACAGTTGCTATCAAAGGCTTGCAGTATCTGGCCTCCTTAACCTTGACAGTGGCAATTTCAAATGAAGAAAATAACCTTTATCTGTCTTGTTCAGGCACAGTTTCAGGGCCAGAAGTTCATTTTTGACATATTCACTAAGGATAATGGATATCACTGATGGCCTTTGATAATTATGTGACATTAATAAAAATAATGAATTATTAAACACTTTACAGCTATTTATTTAACTTGGATGGCAAATCTCACTTTTTTTTTTTTTTTTTTGCTGCTCCCCATGGCATGTGGGATTTTAATTCCCCCACCAGGGATGGAACCTGGACCCCCTGCATTGAGAACACAGAGTCTTAACCACTGGGCCACCACAGAAGTCCAGAGGATTACATATATCGGAGAAGGCAATGGCACCCCACTCCAGTACTCTTGCTTGGAAAATCCCCTGGATGGAGGATCCTGTTAGGCTGCAATCCACAGGGTCACTAAGAGTAGGAGAGGACTGAGTGACTTCGATTTCACTTTTCACTTTCATGCATTGGAGAAGGAAATGTCAACCCACTCCAGTGTTCTTGCCTGGAGAATCCCAGGGATGGGGGAGGCTGGTGGGCTGCCATCTATGGGGTCGCACAGAGTCAGACACAACTGAAGTGACTTGGCATAGCATATATATATATATATATATATTTAATTTCACATTTAAAGTACTATTCTGACTGTTAAACATTTGTATTTGTCCAGTTTGCTTACTTATTCTTGCATTTCTTTTCCCCAACATTTAGCTCATATTTTTATTGTCAGCGAGATAAGGTACTTGAAGTACTTTTGCTTCCCTGCCATTTTTAGAATGCAGTGTTTGATTCTGTATTCTTTTCCTCAAAGCCATTGTAGAGACGGGCTGATGAAAACAAGCTTTATTTTTTCTGCATGATAAATGAGATAAGTGACTGAATCCATTCGACACGACTTAAACCACTGAGGGTTCACTTAGAAAGCATTTGCATGCACCTACTTTGTGCCTGGAGCTGCAGCTGTAAAAAAGTAAGGCACACACATTCCAGTAATCAATGCAATCAGAAGCCTCATATTCAAGAACTGTTCGTGAGCCCTGAGAGAAGAAGAAAGGAAGTTTCATAACACTTTCCAAAATAATATAAGGAAAGGGAAATACTTGTCAAGGGTAGGCTCACTCTATTTTCCATCCTGCACAGAAATGTCCAGCGTAAATGCGTCTTTCCTCATGTTCGATCGTTTATTTATTCAGGGACTGCATGATGAGTAACTCTCAGGCCATAAGCAGAATCTTCAGTGTGGATTAAAACAGGGTCTTCTTGGAGTTGAAGGGGACATGAGAGAGACCCCAAACATGGGTTTGCATCTAATGATGCTCACAAATATAGATGCTATAATTGATCTGAAGGCAGAGTACAGGGTGTGACAAGTCTAATTCAGGATATAAATCCAGGGAGTCTTTTCTGAGAAAATCAGACCGCCGGAGGGTCAAGAAGACCCCCTCAGGTGGAGGGAGGTGGGCTGAGCATCCCAGCAGAAGTAGGATGGTCTAAGGGAAAAGTGTCTGCTATCCACAAGTCCTTTAGGAAACATAGTCAGTGAATCTCTGGACTGCTGTGAGTGCCACCAGGCACAGGGCACCTCTAGTACACACACTGGAAAAGTCAGAAGGCTCTGTGCTCTTAAACAACATATTCCAGTCTTCATGGGTCTACACTGTTGTTGTTGTTGTTTGGTCTCTTTGCTGCTGCATGGACTATAGCACACAGGTTTCCCTGTCCTTCACTATCTCCCCTAGTTTGCTCAAACTCATGTCAATTGAGTCAGTGATGCCATCCAACCATCTCATCCTCTGTTGTCCCCTTCTCCTCCTGCCTTCAATCTTTCCCAGCATCAGGGTCTTTTCCAAAGAGTTGGCTCTTTACATCAGGTGGTTAAAGTATTGAAGTTTTAGCTTCAGCATCATTCCTTTCAATTAATATTCATGACTGATTTCCTTTAGGATTGATTGATTTGATCTCCTTTTAGTTCAAGGGACTCTCAAGAGTCTTTTCCATCAGCACAATTCAAAGGCATCAATTTTTCAGTGCTCAGCCTTCTTTTTGGTCCAACTCTCACATCGTGCATGACTACTGGAAAAAATGTAGCTTTGACTAAAGGGACCTTTGTTGTCCTACCCTAACATCTCAGCAAAAGTTTGACACAAATGCAGAGAAATTCCAGTTGGCAGTATTAGTGCCAAAGCTCACATCAAATTCTTGTGAACCATATTTTCAGCATGGCTGAGCGTTTCCTCATTTAAAAATGCTTTATATCTTTACCCATTTTGAAACGTTACCCATTTGGGATGCTTTATAACTTTATCCATTTTGGAACAGAACCTCATTCATGCACTATACATTATGAAAGACTGTAGTATAAGATGGAACCTTTATGGATACTTTCATCATAGAGGAGGCAAGGCTGCACAGGAGAACATCCTTGAACTAAATCTAAGTCCTCAATAAGCCAACAATGCTCTGAGATCTCTGTGGGGTTGCATTAAAGGCTGGTGTTTGATAAGCATTGATTGTGCCAAGAAATATTAGTAGGTCATTTGAGAATATACAGACTACAAAGCACTGTGTATCTAAGAGGCAAGTTGCTTGCATTTTATCTGCTTCCAATTTTCAGAAACCCTGGTTACTTCTCTCTTGGTTCCTAGCTCTATAGCAAATGGGAGAATTTCAGATCAGTGAAGTATTCCTATTCTTAGAAATAAATGGTGATTAGAAGCAGAGAGGGGGTTACCTTCATTGTTCAAGGAGACTGAAGGGCAAAATGTTAAGAATTATACATGCTGAAAGCTTTGCAGACTAATTTATTATTTTTAATGGTTTCATTTGTCACAGACATGAGCATATTATTTACACTTGGATAAACTTGCCCTTTTCAAATGGAGAAGGGAATTAAATTCAAAAGACTTTATTATAGACAACAAAAATTCCCTTTGAGCAAAAGTTATTTTTATGCCACTAAAGATGCTATGTGGTTTGTCTGTTTCCTCATTTGGAATTCAGATAATTCAATGATAATAATAATGATGATCGTAATAATAATACCTCTTGTACTTAGTAAGTTGAAGCAGATGGAAATGGAAAGCCCAAGCTGCTATTCAGCAGAGAATCACTATGCAAATATTCCAACAGCTTGTGTGATTTTTCAAACTATTCTCTCAAGATCAACAAACCATTATATTGAAAAGTTGAGAAACACAGCACACTGCAAAAAGGTGATCTGCATGTTGAGTTTGGGATCCTTTATAGTCAACTCAACACTGATAATAAAACCACTGTTTTCAAAGGGTACAAGTAAGAAAAGGGCTTGGAGATTATGTTTGACATTATTTCCGAAAATAGAGTCGTGTGTGTGTGTGTGTGTGTGTGTGTGTGTGTGTTACAATGTTCTTTCAGGCCTCTTTCTCAGCATTAAAACATGCTGAATCTCACTTATCTTGAAAAAACTCAGCACCATAAACTTCTCTTCTACCTTCATTTCCCTATTTTTCCCATTATTGCCACATTTCTTAGGGAAAAAAGCTAAAAAGGCACATTTAATTCCTCATCTTTTGCTTTAGTGCCTATAACAATTCATCCATTAATTCATTTAAGAAATGTTAGTGGATCTCACATAATTTACTCTGTGTTGAAGATTGGATGGCGAGTATGGTGAAATAAAATACAGTCCCCAAAACACCATTAAATTGGGGATGGACATTAAATGTACATTACCGGGGATGGAGGGCTTCCCAGGTAGTCCAGTTCACTTCCATCACTCAGTCATGTCAGACGCTTTGCAACCCAACGGAATGCAACAGGTCAGGCTTCCCTGTTCATAACCAACACCCAGAGAGTGCTCAAACTCATGTCCATCGAGTCAGTGATGCCATGTAACCATCTCATCCTCTGTCATCCCCTTGTCCTCCTGCATTCAATCTTACCCACCATCAGGGTCTTTTCTTACCAGTCAGCTCTTCACATCAGGTGGCCAAAGTATTAGAGCTTCAGCTTCAGCATCAGCCCTTCCAATGAATATTCAGGAATGATTCCCTTTAGGATTGACTGGTTCAATCTCCTTGCAGTTCGAGGGACTCTTAAGGGTCTTCTCCAACACCACAGTTCAAAAGCATCAATTCTTCGGTCCTCAGCTTTCTTTATGGTCCAACTCTCACATCCATACATGACTACTAGAAAAACCATAGCTTGGACTATATGGACCTTTGTCAGCAAAGTAATGTCTCTGCTTTTTAATATGCTGTCTAGGTTGGTCATAGCTTTTCTTCCAAGGAGCAAGCATCTTTCCATTTCATGGCTGCAGTAACTATCTACAGTGATTTTGGAGCCCAAGAAAAGAAAGTCTGTGACAGTTTCCATTGTTTCCTCATCTATTTGCCATGAAGTGAAGGAACCAGAGGCCATGATCTTAGTTTTTGGAATGTTGATTTTTGTTGTTGTTGTTTTTTAATTTTATTTTATTTTTAAACTTTACATAATTGTATTAGTTTTGCCAAATATCAAAATGAATCCGCCACAGGTATACATGTGTTCCCCAGGAATGTTGAGTTTTAAGCCAGCTTTTTCACTGTCCTCATTCACTTTCATCAAGAGGTTATTTAGTTCTTCTTCACTTTCTCCCATAAGGGTGGTCTCATCTGCATATCTGTGGTTATTGATATTTCTCCTGGCAATCTTGATTCCAGCTTGTGCTTCATCTAGCCGAGCATTTCACATGATGTACTCTGAATATAAGGTAAATAAGCAGAGTGACAATATATAGCCTTGACATATTCCTTTCCTAATTTGGAACCAGTCTGTTGTTCTATGTCTGGTTCTAATGGTTGCTTCTTGATCTGCATACAGATTTCTCAAGAGGCAGGTCAGGTGGTCTGGTATTCCCATCTCTTGAAGAATTTTCCAGTTTATTGTGATCCACACAGTCAAATGCTTTAGCGTAGTCAGTGAAGTGGAAGTTGGTGTTTTTCTGGAACTCTCTTGCTTTTTCCATGATCCAACAGATGTTGGCAATTTGATCTCTGGTTCCTCTGCCTTTTCTAAATCCAGCATGAACATCTGGAATTTCTTGGTTCATGTACTGTTGAAGCCTGGCTTGAAGAATTTTGAGAATTACTTTGCTAGTGTGTGAGAGGCATACAGTTGTGAGGTACTTTGGTCATCCTTTGACATTGCCTTTCTTTGGGATTGGATGGGAAACTGATCTTTTCCAGTCCTGTGGCCACTGCTGAGTTTTCCAAATTTGCTTGCATACTGAGGGCAGCACTTTCACAGCATCATCTTTTAGGATTTGAAATAGCTCAACTGGATTTCCATCACCACCACTAGCTTTGTTTGTAGTAACACTTCCTAAGGCCCACTTGACTTTGCATTCCAGGATGTCTGGCTCTAGGTGAGTGATCACACCATTGTGGTTATCTGTGTCATGAAGATCTTTTTTGTTTAGTTCTTTTGTGTGTTCTTGCCACCTCTTGTTAATATCTTCTGCTTCTATTAGATCCGTACTGTTTCTGTCCTTTATTGTGCCCATCTTTGTAAGAAATATTCCCTTGGTATCTATAATTTTCTTGAAGAGATCTCTAGTCTTTCTGGGCCCATTGTTTTCCTCCATTTCTCTGCGTTTATCACTTAGGAAGGCTGTCTTATCCCTCCTTGCTATTCTTTGGAACTCTGAATTCAGATGGATATTTCTTTCCTTTTCTCCTTTGCCTTTTGCTTGTCTTCTTTTCTCAGTTATTTTAAGGCCTTCTCAGACAACCATTTTGCCTTTTTTCATTTCTTCTTGCTGTGGATGGTTTTGATCACAGCATCTGGTACAATGTTACAAATCTTCATCCATAGTTCTTCAGGCCCTCTGTCTATCAGATCTAATCCCTTTAATGTATTTGTCACTTCCATTGATTAATAAGGGATTTGGTTTAGGTCATACCTGAATGGTCTAGTGGTTTTCCCTACTTTCTTCAATTTAAGTCTGAATTTTGCAATAAGAAGTTCATGATCTGAGCCACAGTCAGCTTCCATTCTTGCTTTTGCTGACTGTATAGAGCAACTCCCTGTTTGGCTGCAAAGGAGATGCAGGCGGCCCAGTGGTAAGGAATCTGCCTGCCAATGCAGGAGATGTAGGTTCAATCCCTGGTTTGGAAGGATTCCTGGAGGAGGGCATGACAACCCACTTCTGTATTCTTGCCTGAAAAATCCTATGAACAGGGGAGTCTGGTGGGCTATGGTCTATAGGGTCATAGAGTCGGACATTACTGAGCGACTGAGTGTGCATGCACTGGGGAGAGAGAACACATTTCCAACCAAAATACTGGGAACTGACCAACGAGTAATTTAAGAGAGGTCATCCATTAATCTTCCTTGATTATGCTTGACTTTGGATATGTTTGAGATCCCGCTAGTTAACTAAATCAAACTTCAATGAAGTTTTGGAAGGACCACTAGTCAAGTCATCAATCACATACTTTTCTATTTTTTTTTTTTTTTAACCTCACTGCACAACTTGCCAGATCTTAGTTCCCTGATCAGAGATTGAACCCCAGGCCTATGGCAGTGACAACACAGAGTCCTAACCACTGGACAGCCAGGGAATTCTGCAACCATATCCTTGAAGTGAGATCACTGTAATGCTTCTCACAATCTACATCATTTGTGCTAATGGATCTAATACTGCTTTTGGAGGAAAGAGCTAAAACATATAATTTAATTGACCTCCAGGCAATGGAGTCAAGTAGCATTTATTATAATATAAAGTTACATTACCATATACTTTAAACCAGATTACTGAGAAAGAACAGACCTCCTGAGTGCAGGTAGAGACTTTAAATTACTTGAAAAAGTACTTCATATTTTTAAATTGAAGAAAGAAATAGACTATGATCCAGAATTATACAAATAATTGATTTTAATTTAATTATGTCTCCAAAGCCTGAAATATTTATTTAATCAAAATAATGGCATAGTATCCAAATCAGAAAATAGAACATTCTTAATAATTGAGTCACCAAATGAAAAGGAAACGACATTATCTAACATTTATTAAAGCTGTATGCTGGATATAGTTCTAAGAATTCTACAGGGTTACATACAAAACTATAACATCAAAAATCCCTATTATATAGATATGTGCTCAGTCATGTCTGACTTTGTGACCCCATAGACTGTAGCCCACCACACTCCTCTGTCCATGGAATTTTCCCAGCAAGAATACTGAAACAGGCTGATATTTCCTCCTCTAGGATTATATAGATAAGGAACTTAAAAACAGACTCCAGTGCTTTGCCATCATCGTATAGCTGGTAAGAGGCCAAGGTGAAATTCAAATTCAAACCTCCCAACTCCTAAGCTCTGAAATTTCAATTCCTTCTGTTATACCTAGACCACTCTGCACATGGCACCATGGAAAACAAATGGCTTTTAAAATTATGCTAAGGGCGCAAGCCTACACTCAAGTCTGTTGTACTGTATTTTCCTTATCTAACTAAATCTAACTAATTGATCACTGAATTCCTGTGGTGGTGGTTTAGTCACTCGGTTGTGTCCAACTCTTGCAACCTCTTAGACTCTAGCCCCCCAGGCTCCTCTGTCCATAGGATTCTCCAGGCAAGAATACTGGAGTGGGTTGCCATTTCTTTCTCCAGGGGATCTTCCTGACCCAGGGATCGAACCCAGGTCTCCTACATTGCAGGCAAATTCTTTAAGAACTGAGCTACTAGGGAAGCCCTTATTCCTGTGAACCCAGATTTTTATGTGGCAAAATCACCTTCACAATCTATGAAGCAAGGTGAGCCTTCAAGGGCCTATTTGTAAACCATGTTGTTATAAAAATATGTACACATAGGCAGTGTGTATGAGAACTAAGTAATGGACTGATGCAAGGGTCAGGAAAAGAAAACTCAGGGGGCCTTACAACATTCACTTAAAAAACTGGCAGGGGAAAAAATCACTAACTTTGGGCAATGTGTCAATGATGAAAATACACACTGAACCTGTTATCAGTCAGGTAGTCTGTGAAATGCAGTAGAAGCTGAACTCAGTATTTTTCCTTTTCCCAAATCATTATCTTCTTCCATTCTCTAAAATTAGTAAGTTTGATGATAATTTATTCAGATTTGCAAACTGAAAAACCTCAGGGGCAAACTTGATACCTGCCTTGACTATAACACTTCACTTCCTTCATCCTTGGTTATAATGTCAGCATTCTTTCTTATCTGAATTATTGCAACGGTCTTATTTTTCTTGAACTTTTTATTTTGTGTTGGGGTATAGCTGATTAACAGTGTTCTGGTAATATCAGGTTGTAATAGCTTTATGAATGATTGATATGGCATGAATCTTACTATATTGGTGTAACACTATTTGCTATTACACAACTTCCCAGGTGGTGCTAATAGTAAGGAATCTGTCTGCAAATGCAGAAGACATAAGAGATGTGGGTTCATTCCCTGGGTGGGGAAGATTCCCTGGAGAGGAAAATGGCAAACCACTATAGTATTCTTGCCTGGAGAATCCCATGGACAGAGAAGCCATCCATAGGGTCACAAAGAGTCGAACTCAACTGAGTGTCTAAAGAAAGCAGCACATAAATTCTTACATCTTCAGGCCTAACAAAAAAGTTCGTTTTATTTGCTCATCTGAAGTCCAGTCTGCTCATGTAAAGTCCAGTAGGAAGTGATGTGTTTATGACCTTTTTTTCATGCACTCATTCAGTAACCCAAGATGAGAAAATGTATCTTTAAAGCAGTTTTGAAAGTTGTGCTGGACACTGATGTAAGGCCCCAGCAACTGAAGGAAGAAGGAAGAGGTTGCATAGCTAGTTTTGGAACTTGGTCCTTAACTGGACAGCTGTTTTGTGACAACTCTCTACATCATAGAGATGAGGATAGAGCTTTTCAGGTGTGTGAGATAGCCATCTCTGCCATTTATATTGTCTCTAGACTATTCTCTGTTGTGTAGATAGTAACTTTTCTGAAGATTGAGTCTGATTGTGCCAATTCTCTTTTTATAAACTGTATATCATCCCCCATTGAACTTGTGTAAAGGTAGAACCTTCTATATATAGAATTTATTGTCCAGTTAGGAAAATTGTGCAAGTTAAAAAGGATGCTATGAAGTAATTATGTTGGGACAAAGGTGATATTAACAGTTATGTTAGGACTGCTTTGGGCAAACCAAGGCAACATATAGTCATTCTTCTTATGTACTCACTCTTATGTACTGATGTCTGACTCTTTGCAGTCCCAAGGACTTTAAACAGCCAGGATCTTCTGCCCATGGAATTTTCCAGGCAAGAATATTGGAATGGGTTGCCACTTCCTACTCCCCAGATCTTCTTGACCTAGGGATCGAACCTTCATCTCTTATGTCTTCTGCATTGACAGGTGGATTCTTTACCACTAGAGCCACCGGGGAAGACCTTATGCTGCTACTGCTAAGTTGCTTCAGTCATGTCTGACTCTGTGCGACCCCATAGATGGCAGCCCACCAGGCTCCCCCGTCCCTGGGATTCTCCAAGCAAGAACACTGGAGTGGGTTGCCATTTCTTTCTCCAATGCATGAAAGTGAAAAGTGAAAGTGAAGTCACTCAGTCGTGTCCAACTCCTAGTGACCCCATGGACTGCAGCCTACCAGGCTCCTCTGTCCATGGGATTTGCCAGGCAAGAGTACGGAGTGGGTTGACATTGCCTTCTCTGGGAAACCCTTATAAGATGTTTTAAAACCCATGGCTTGGGGCTGGTATACTAGGATGACCCAGAGGGATGGGATGAGGAAAGACGTGGGACTGGGGTTCAGGATGAGGAACACATGTATACCCATAGCGGATTCATGTCAATGTGTGGCAAAACCAATACAATAAAGTAAATAAATAAATAAAAATAAAAATAAAAAATAAAACCCATGGCTTAGTTGCTCTTCCAGCTTCATTCCCAGGGCATACCGTATTAATTTAATACATGTACCATCCATACTGCACTACCTAGATTCCTAAAATGTGTGGCAGTTTTTCCCACTTTGGAATTTCTACTCTTTCTCTTTCCTTTTCCAGTAGCCAACACCTGGTCACCTTTCTGGTCCCTGTGTACCACTTCCTTCAAGAAATCCCCATTATTTTTCTATTGAAAGCACTCTACCTTTCTTTGGTTCCAAATCATACCATTAATTAAACTGTGTTATAAATACAGTTTATAACAAAAATATCTTTCCTGCTTCTTCATGATCAGATAGGTAAATAAGGATTTAATCTACATGATTTTATAGGAATTAATGGATATAATGTAGTACCCAAAAACGCTCAGTGTAATACTTGGCACAGAGATAATCTTGGTAAATTTTAGCAATTCTTATTCCCCAGACTTAGAAGATATGATATGATCTCCTTGGGAACTCTTTTCCTGTTCATTTTCAGCCAGAACAGCTTTCCTTCATGTGTTTGTCCTCCTGTATTGGGTGATTCTCTCATCATTTGACCTGTGCTGTGATTAGTTGAGAAGAATTCTGACTCCCTAGGAAGTAGTGATCTCTCAGTAAGTGGAGTATGCCTTAGTGTTTAAGATTAGCACAACATGGACACCAAGTAGAGCATCTGTAGAATACCTTGTATTTAAAGAAAATTAACAAGTGAGGAAATATAAGTTTAAGACAAAACAGGGTTGATCCTGACTTTAATTAAAAAAAAAAAAAAAAAAACCTCTTGGTAAATAGGTGATATTTACTTTGAAGGAAAGAGTTTTTGGTTTATTTGTTTGCTTGTTTTGAATAATAGGAAAGTCCAAAAGTATTCTGAAATAAAACAGTATTTTTAAAATTAATTTTATGGGTAAATAGTTGCTTTATGATGTTGTATTAGTTTCTACTATACAGCAAAGTGAATCAGTTATACATAAATGTATATCCCCACCCTGTTTGACTTCCTTCTCTCTCAAGTCACCACTGTGCACTGAATATACTATAAAATAGTGTTTTTAGGCTGTGTTGACATACTCTGGAAAGACTCTTTATTTTTTAAGGCAATTGATGTCAGGCCCCAGACTGTTTCCGCTTCCAATAACTCAGATGATGATAGATTTTCAGGACTCTAAAAAGATCTTCAAAAATGCCAGTCTAAATCCTCCAATTTTTACATATGAGGAATCAAAAATCCTGAGAAGTTAACTAACTCTGAAAGTCCAACTGGCAGTAAAGGATTTGGGGAAATGTAATCACCAGCTATTTACCCACATAGTTAATGCCTCCAAAAATATCAGTAATTTAGATGAAACTGTCAATTCAATATATTCTAGAGCAGTAGGAGCTTAATTGAATGTCTGCTGGAATTATATTCAATTATATTGATGTTTTGCTAATATCTGTTGCCATGAACAAAACAAAATCTCCCCCAAACTTGAATTCTTGGCTCATGTTGTTAAAAGGCTCCAGTTATCTTTAAAGTTTAGAACTGCTGTTTATGATTGCACCTTGATTTCCCTTGCATTTAAGGGAATATGATAACCTTGACTCATTTATGGGCTTCCCTGGTAGCACAGATGGTTAAAAAGTCTGGCTGCAATGCAGGAAACCCAGGTTCGATCCCTGGGCTGGGAAGATCCCTTGGAGGAGGAACTAGCAAACCACTTCTGTATTCTTGCCTGGAGAATCCTATGGACAGAGGAGCCTGGCCAACTACAGTATTATGTTTGTAAATCACAACTGATTTTTTTTTTTTTTTTTGATGTTTGGGACTTTCCATGAATGCACATGTCAGCAATATGAAGAACAAGTTGTGGAATGGAAGAAACACATGGTAAATGAAAATGTTTTATAGTTGCCTGTGTAATCCACTGTATAATTAGATGTTCCTCATCATCTCATGCCACCCGAAAGTGTGCACAGTGCAGATGGCACCACAGTGACTGGAAATCATGCATTAGATAACAATTTTATTGAGCTGCATTTTATTTCAGAGAACTCTCATATCTGAATAGACGCATAAATACAAAAGTAAATGCAGGATAGCCTCTAACTTATTAATCGTTTGGTTTTGCCAGTCTGCCACTGAATTTAAGTGATTTTTCTTGAGTTTTTCTTTTATTTAGAGGCTGCTGCTAAATCTCTTTAGTCTTGTCTGATTCTGTGCGACCCCATAGACGGCAGCCCACCAGGCTCCCCTGTCCCTGGGATTCTCCAGGCAAGAACACTGGAGTGGGTTGACATTTCCTTCTCCAATGCATGAAAGTGAAAAGTGAAAGTGAAGTCGATCAGTCGTGTCCGACTCTTAGCGACCCCATGGACTGCAGCCCACCAGGCTCCTCTGTCCATGGGATTTTCCAGGCAAAATACCGGAGTGGGGTGCCATTGCCTTCTCCGTTAGAGGAGAATGATATTAACAGTAGGATCAGAAACACACTCTGGAGTGAGATCCGCTTTTAAAAAGTCAGTAATCTGTTGATTTCAATTCTGACTCCAGAGTGCTGTTGTATTAAATACAACATGTACAGGGACTTCCTTGGTGGCCCAGTGGTTAGGACTTTGCTCTTCCACTGCAAGGGGCAGAGGTTCGATCCCTGGGTGGGGAACTAAGATCCCACAAACTGCCCGATATGGTATAAAATGAAAAAAAGAAAAACAAACAAAAAATATGTACAGGGTTTGACGCAATGCTGGATACATGGTGTGTACTTAGAAACTGATAATTATTTTGTCTTTACCAATAGGAAGCAACTTGTTTGATGGTAGTCAATAGCATACTTTTTGAAAGAGAAAGGCAAATTTTTCTGCTTTAAGTCTAGTTATATTAATCCCCCCAGAAAAAGACTGAAAGGGGAAATAGCAAACCACTCCAGTATTCTAGCCATAAGAACCCCATGAACCATATAAAAAGGCCAAAATCAGATAACATGGGAAAAAAAATTCTGTTACTGTTGAAAAAATATGAGAAACTAAGATATATATGTGTGTGTGTGCTTAGTCACTCAGTCATGTCTGAGTCTTTTTGACCCATGGACTGTAGCCCACCAGGCTCCTCCGTCCGTGGGATTCTCCCAGCAGGAATACTGGAGTGGGTTGCCATGCCCTCCTCCAGTGGATCTTCCCAACCTGGGTATCAAACCCAGGCCTCCCACATTCTTTACCATCCGAGCCACCAGGGAAGCTCCAAAATACATACATACATATATATATATATATATATATATATATATATATATATATAATTTTTTTTTAAAATCAGGTAGACAAATTATCTTCTAATGGCTTGCTCCATTTTTAAAAAACTTTTTGAGAAGAGTTCAAGAGGGAGGGGATATATGTACACCTATGGTTAATTCCTGTTGATGTATGGCAGAAATCAAACCAATATTGTAAAGTAATCATCAACCAATTAAAAATAAATATAATTATAAAAATATAGTTTTTGAGAATAATCAATCGGAGCTTGTAAAGGTCTCTAGTGATAAGCTTGTTATTAAACAAGACAGAGAGGAACACCCAGCTAGTTGATCCCTGGGCTGGAATACCTGCTGTGGAATTTGAAAACTAATTGAGCAATGAAATAACGTGAATGAAATGAAAACTACAGTGAAAAGAAACTATGACGTGGATTATTCCAATTATATGGCCAGTCATCAAAAGGCAATGGTAACCCACTCCAGTACTCGTGCCTTGAAAATCCCATGGACTCGGAGGAGCCTGGTAGGCTGCAGTCCAGGGGGTCGCAAAGAGTCGGACACGACTGAGCGACTTCACTTTCACTTTTCAGTTTCATGCATTGGAGAAGGAAATGGCAACCCACTCCAGTGTTCTTGCTTGGAGAATCCCAGGGACGGGGGAGCCTGGTGGGCTGCCGTCTATGGAGTCGCACAGAATCAGACATGACTGAAGTGACTTAGCAGTAACTTAGCATCAAAAGGCAGTGGTAAGATGTCAGTATTTCAGCTTGGTTTTCTGACTGATGGTCAGCCAGCATTCTCCTGCAAGGGGAGATGTGTGTGGCCAGTTGTCTCTTGATGCCAATCAACCTATGCTAGAAAGAGAGGTGACACTATGAAATAGGCAGGGTGGGGGTAGGGTGAGGAAGAGTAGTGGATATGATGGAACTAAAATTGCTCTTTGGTCCTGTCCACCTCTGTCTAGAAAAAAAAACCAAACTGTCACCAGTCATGTGGGAGAACACCTCCATTTGGTTTTAACCCTGAGGCTGAGTGTGAGGCAGCGGTGACAAACACCTTCTTTGGTGTGATGTCAGTATCTTGCTCACTTAATTAACACTTTGATGTTTTGCTTCAGTTCAGTTCAGTTCAGTCACTCAGTCATGTCCAACTCTTTGCGACCCCATGGACCACAGCACACCAGGCCTCCCTGTGCATCATCAACTCTCGGAGTCCATCCAAACCCATGTCCATCGAATCAGTGATGCCATCTAGCCATCTCATCCTTTGTCGTCCCCTTCTCCTCCTGCCCTCAATCTTTCCCAGCATCAGGGTCTTTTCCAATGAGTCAGCTATTCTCATCAGGTGGCCAAAGTATTGGAGTTTCAGCTTCACCATCAGTCCTTCCAATGAATACCCAGGACTGATCTTCTTTAAGATGGACTGGTTGGATCTCCTGGCAGTCCAAGGGTCTCTCAAGAGTCTTCTCCAACACCACACTTCAAAACCATCAATTATTTGGCGCTTAGCTTTCTTTATAGTCCAACTCTCACATCCATACATGACCACTGGAAAAACCATAGCCTTGACTAGACAGACCTTTGTTGGCAAAGTAATGTCTCTGCTTTTTAATATGCTGTCTAGGTTGGTCATAACTTTCTTTTGCTTACAGTACCTGATGGTTAAAAATTTTAACCATCAAGACTGATAGTTAAAAATCAAGACTGATGGTTAAAAATTAGTCAATCTTTGGAACTGAATGGACTTTCCTGGGTCTGTAGGTATTATGAGCCTGTCAATTTGAGGTTGCATTCTGAGAAAAGGCAAATCATTTCTAATCCTCTAAGAACCAGACATTAGTGCAGTGGTTCTTAAATGTCCTTTGAATTATATTTGTTTTTGGGTAGTTGGGTAGGTAAATATATAAATGGATTAAAAGTAGGAGTATTTCAACATATTTATTGTACATTTATACTTTTAAAAGAATATACTAAACATATTAGTATTGAAATATTGACCTAATAATTTCATATATTTTATAATATCCAGTTATATGTGCATTTATAGTTATAGTACTTAGATATGTATGATTTATATATTAATCTAATTTAAACATAGATGATAGATAAATATTATTTGGGGTAGAAAGTTTTTAAAAAAGCTCCATGTGGTACATAATCCCTAAATAATTATCTAGAGAATATACTCTTGAAATCAGTGTAGTCTGATTACCACCTAGTGGTAATGCCCTTTAACTGCAAATCCTCCATATCAAAGAATCTAAGGGTGCTTGCCTGGCCAGTTCAACCCATTTTCTTGATGCATATGTCACAAATATTATTACATAACATCACCAACCACACACACATATTTTGTGAAAATTTATTTTTATAAGAACTGATGGTTTTTCTTGAAAGTGATTTGAATAAGGCCACTTGATAGAAGCTTTAATTAAAGCTTTGATAGATAGCAAAGTCAAAATGCAGCCGAGAGGAAAACAGTATGTTCAAGTTCAATTAAAATACAAATAACAGGGTGTAGGAACAGAAAAAATGTCCTGTGCAGAGTCTGGTAATGTAGCTTGTCACTACCAAAATGGATGAGCTTGACTAAATGAGAAACGAGTAAAGTTGGTTATGAGATCTGGAGGTCACATTGAATAACATTAATTTCATGGTAAAGAATAAGGGAAATACTTTTGAAAAATAACATAATGAAACCAGAGTATGAATATGTAGCTCTGTAGGGATGTTGTTATGGAGCAGATAAATTGGGAATGGTTTGCAATGATTTATGGGCATGTGAGCACTGGTATTTGAGCAGTCTTCAGAGAAATGCAAAGAGAGGGGAAAATCTTAAGTTTTGCCAAGAAAGAGAAAAGAGGACTTGATAAATTTAGTGGAGGAGATAAAGAAAAGAAAGGCACTTCTAAGAATTTGAGCGTGAAAAACTAGGAGACAATGGTGTTTTTAAAAGTATTATGGAAATTAAAAAGTTATTATAGACGCTTACTGTATTATATCATTCTTATAGAACTTGGACAGAACTCTAAGGAGTTATTCTACATTATTCCCTTTAATCCCCCCAACAGGTTTCTCCATTTTTCAACTGAAGTAGATAGGGAGGGATAAGGTCAAATATATAATGTCATTTTCCCAAGACCTTACAGCTGATACGTGGTATCATTAGCATTCAACTCCCAGACCCATGTGACTTGAAGTGTGCTGTCTTTTCACTTTATTGTGAAAGGTTTTTAGCTGCTTAGCACCTTCACATGGGTTTTTTTTAGAAACTAATGTGAAGATTCTGTGGTATGTTCATTATTTATTAAGAATTGTTTAAAACTTTATATAATTAAAGTTTAGAAATGGTTGTGCTGGGGTCATTTTCTTTATAAATTAGGAGATATTTGCCTTGAACTATAAACCTATGAAGGCAAGAACAAAAATACAGAAGATATGTAGTATGGCCACCTCATGCAAAGAGCCAACTCATTGGAAAAGAGCCTGATGCTGAGAAAAATTGAGGGCAGGAGGAAAAGGGAGCAAGAGGATGAGACAGTTGGATGGTATCACTGACTCAATGGACATGAGTTTCAGCAAGCTCCCAGAGATAGTGAAGGGCAGGGAAGCCTGGAGTGCTGCAGTCCATAGGGTTGCAAAGAGCTAGACACAACTTAGGAGAAGGCAATGGCACCCCACTCCAGTACTCTTGCCTGGAAAATCCCATTGATGGAGGACCCTGGTAGGCTGCAGTCCATG
Organism: Bos taurus; assembly: GCF_002263795.3. Classification (NCBI taxonomy): domain Eukaryota; kingdom Metazoa; phylum Chordata; class Mammalia; order Artiodactyla; family Bovidae; genus Bos; species Bos taurus. The sequence goes on from NC_037335.1 coordinate 4,402,121, forward strand.
GGGTTGAGAAGAGTCAGACACGACTGAGCGACTTCACTTTCACTTTTCACTTTCATGCATTGGAGAAGGAAATGGCCACCCACTCCAGTGTTCTTGCCTGGAGAATCCCAGGGATGGGGGAGCCTGGTGGGCTGCCGTCTATGGGGTCGCACAGAGTCAGACACGACTGAAGCGACTCAGCAGCAGCAGCAGCAGCAGACACAACTTAGCAACTGAACAACAATGATAATATGTGATAATCTTTTTTTTAATTGCACCATTGTCATAGCTGAAGGATGGCTTTTGCTGTCATGTGTAGTGTCTGATAAAGATATGATCTTCTGGTCTGTAATTAAACAGCCAGTGTGACCACATTGGTCCATGCTGCCTGGTACATGGGGAGGGACAAAGGAAGGGCTACTTGCAGAGACTACAGTGTGGTCTTTCTCCTTCAACATGTGACTGTTTCTGGCAGTTCTTGTCTGTTGATTTGTAACAATGTCTTTTATTGTTACCGTTATCACTTATTTTGAAATTAAGATATGTAAATTCTAAGTGTCTTAATAGTCTCACTATTCCAACCCTGGTGACTCAGTTGGTAAAGAATCTGCCTGTAGTGCAGGAGACCCACGTTCAATCCCTGGGTCAGGAAGATGCCCTGCAAAAGGGAGTGGCAACCCATTCTAGTATACTTGCCTGGAGAATTCCATGGACAGAGGAGCCTGGCAGGTCACAAAGATTCAGACACAACTTAGTGACTAAACCACCATCAATATATATATGAATTATTATTTGTTATTAAGGTCATAATCATCATCATCCTCTCATTTTAAGCTGTGTCCTTGTTAGAGTGATCAGTTATATTGTCACTTTAGACCAGGAGTTCTTAGACTGAGGCATAACTCTCTGCTAAATCTCGTGGGTCCTTTAGAGTACTTAAAAATGCATAGCATAAAATAAATTACAAAAAAGCAAAGATATTGAAATAGAGATATAAAAGTATTTTTAAAGGTTAAGCATGTGATGTACAAATCACAGCGCCCCTTTATTAACCCACTAAACACCAAGTTCAGCAACTGCTCCACTTGAAAGAAGGGTGATCAAGCAGTGCTTCAGCATAACCGCCCCGTGTTGTCACAGTTGCTGTCGTTCAGTTGCTCAGTCCTGTCTGACTCTTTGTGACCCCATGGTCTGCAGCACACCAGGCTTCCCAGTCCATCCCCATCTCTCAGTTTGCTCAAACTCATGTCCATCACGTCGGTGATGCCATCCAACCATCTCATGCTCTACTGTCCCCTTCTCCTTCTTCCTTTAATCTTTCCCAGCATCAGAGTCTTGTCTTATCAGTCAGCTCTTTGCTTCAGGTGGCCAAAGAATTAGAGCTTCAGCATCAGTCCTGCCAACATGTATTCAGGGTTGATTTCCTTTAGGATTGACTGGTTTGATCTCCTTGTTCTCCAAGGGACTCTAAATAAAGTTTTCAGTATAAGGCGAGATAAAAAATTTTGAAATTTGTCTTGAAGAAGTCGCAAATCCTACTAATTCTGAGGTTTATGACCTATATTCACTTTTGAAGGAAGTGCTGATTTTCGTTTTTCTAGAAATTAAGATACATTTTAAATTCACACATCAGGCAAATGAAGGACCCAGATGAGCTGCACTGCTGGCTTAGCAGCCTTCTCCAGCACCGGTCTTGAGCTCCTCAGGCTCACAGATTATGTTCATTCTTGCATCTTTAGTAACACATTTAAGCAAAACACAGTCTGGGTGTTCAATATGTGGAATACATAAATGCACAAAAAAAGGTCAATGAAAAATCAAGGACATGCAAAAATGATCATGAAAGATGACATAATAGCAGATATAGTATTAAGAAGCTTCCAGATGAAGGTTTTAGCTAGTGATATGATATATGCTGCTGCTAAGTCGCTTCAGTCATGTCTGACTCTGTGCAACCCCATAGATGGCAGCCCACCAGGCTCCCCCGTCCCTGGGATTCTCCAGGTAAGAACACTGGAGTGGGTTGCCATTTCCTTATCCAATGCATGAAAGTGAAAAGTGAAAAGTGAAAGTTAAGTCACTCAGTCATGTCTGACTCTGTGTGACCCCATGGACTGCAGCCTACCAGGCTCCTCCATATATGGGATTTTCCAGGCAAGAGTACTGGAGTGGGGTGCCATTGCCTTCTCCAAATATAATATTTAGGAATATGAAAATACAGATGAATTTTGTATAAGCTAAGACTTGTGCCAGAGCCCATATGTGGGGGATAATTGTAGCCTTTTTAAAAGCTTTTTATTTTATATTGGAGTGTAGTTGATTATTAATAGTGTTGTGTTGGTTTTCAGGTGGACAGGGCAGTGATTTAATTATATATTTACATGTATCTATTATTTTTCAAGTTATTTCCCCATTCTGGTTATTATAGGATATGGACATGTACACATTGCTACATTTAAAATAAGTAACCAACAAGGACCTACTGCATAGCACAGGGAATCAGCTTAATTATGGCATTTTAAAATATTGTCTCTTTCCCAAGATAGATTGTTTTTAATTAATATTTATGGCAGTATAGCTGTTTTATAATATTGTGTTAGTTTCTGCTATATAGCAAATAAATCAGTTATACATATACATAGGCCCCCTCTTTTTGAGACTTCCTTCCCATTTAGGTCACCACAGAGCACTGAATAGAGTTCCCTGTGTTATACAGTAGGTTCTTGTTAGTTATGCTTTTATATGGATACACAGATATGTCAATCCCAGTCTTCCAATTCATCCCAACTCCTCCCTTCCCCTCTTCGTTTCCACACATTTTCTTACCTCATCTATGTCTGTATCTCTTTTGCAAATATATTCATCTATACCATCTGTCTATATTCCCCATATAAGCAATGTTATATAATATTTGTTTTTCTCTTTCTGACTTAACTTCATTCTCCCTTATGACCCAGCAATCACACTCATGAGTATATACCTGGAGAAAACGATAATTCCAAAAGATACTTGCTCCCTGATGTTCACTGCTGCAGTATTTACAATAGCTAGGACATAACAACCTAAATATCTATCATAAGATGAATGGATAAAGAAGATGTGGTGCATATATGCAGTGGAATATTACTCAGCCATAAAAAAAAATGAAATGGTGCCTTTTGCTGAGACAGGGATGAACTTAGAGACCATCATAGAGAGTGAAGTGAGTCAGAGGATACTCATGGCCTTTTAATGTCCTGGGTGACTTGAAAGTTGGTCTGGACTGACCCCACTCTTGGATGAGTGTCCTGCTGACCCATTCATTCATTGTTAGACTGAGGACTTTGCAGCTAGGTCCTGGGACCCTTCTGATGGAGTGAGACTCTCCTCCTTTGTTTCTTATCTCTTTCTGCTTCCATCTCTGCTCCCAAGTCCATAAGGGCCCTCCAGAGGGCTGAAGCAAGTGTTCAGAGAGGTGAGCCTACCTCTGTGGACTTTATTATCTCCTCGGCAGTCTTGGTTCTAGAGCTGTCTGCATGTCGCAGCCTCAGGAGTACTCAGCAGCTTGAGACCTGTCTGCCTTGCACCTCCACCAACTCCACCATCTATGGATTAAAATGATGACAGGTGAAAATGCATTTTTTGTTTCCCACCTACATACATATGGCTATAACTGCTGTTTGTAGGAGGAGGGAAGGCATACAGAGATTTGTTACATAAAGTGAAAAAAATGAACTAAAATTCCTAATGAGAGAACGCTTAAGCAAACTTTGCTGTTCAGCCGGGTCTCAACAAAAATAGATCCTAATTCTGCCTGTTCAAACTCATTGACATACTTCTACCCCTGACAAGGACAGATGAATTTGTTCAGCTTGTCAACTATGATGACCTGGAGAAAAAAAAAAAAAAAAAACTGTCCAAATTGTGGGGGTACAGGGACATAGCAGGAGTCACAGGATGCATTGAAGGGGGACAAAGAGAAAAATGCAGAATCGGTGCTCCCAGATGTCTGACGTGCTTGGTAGTAAGCCCTGTTCCCTGAAAATGAATGTGCTCAGCGAGCCTTGGAGCATGGATGCATGTGTGGGTTTTTTAAACTGCTTTAGCAGCTTGTACTGGCACTGTTAACACCAACAAGAAATGCTATTTCAGTTTGTGACTGTTGACAGGAACTAAAACAGAGTGATGTGATGTAGTGACAGACAGCGGATACTTTGCTAAGTTTGGGGTGCTATGCTGTTGCTTAGTTGCTCAGTTGTGTCTGACTCTTTGTGATCCCATGGACTGTAGCCTGCCAGGTTCCTCTGTCCATGGGGATTCTCCAGACAGGAATACTAGAGTGGGTTGCCATGCCCTCTTCCAGAGGATCTTCCCAATTCAGGAATCAAACCGGGGTCTACTGCATTGCAGGTGGATTCTTTACCAGCTGAATTATCAGGGAAGCCCCAAGATTTGGGGTAGGGAGGCATTTTTGAATCCATGGCATTTTAGTTGAGACCTGATGAGGAGAAAGAGGCAGTCATATGAACAGTTGGGAAAGGAACATTCCAGGCAGAGGGAAGGGAATTGCAGATGCAAAGATTCCACAGATGGGGAGAAGCTGTGCATGTCTGTGGAATAGGATGTGGAACAGAGCAGACACAACATGGGGTGCTCAGAGGCAGAGTCTCAGGAATTCAGGGCCCGGCGATGGGCAAAGCCATCCCTGACAGGGTCTCCTAAGTGTTGTGTGCACTCTGGGCTTCATTATAAGCCTAAGGAATCGATTCCCTTGATGGTTTTAAGTAGAAAGTGCTTGATTCGAATTAGATTTGGCAAAGCCTGCTTTGAGTCTTCATGTGAAATGGACAAATGATAACACAGGGAATCAGGGACGGATTACTTTGTCCTTATCCAGAGAGACAGTGAGGCGTCTGTACAAATGGCCTGTCCTTTACTAAAAGAGCAAGAGGAAACAGATTCTAGCAAGCAGAGGAAATATCCAGAGGTCTGTTTGGAAATGTTAAGCTTGAATCACAATTCAGGCAAACTTTTTTGAAGGGGTTAAGTGTTTGCTTCCTTTTCCTAAATAAACCACTGGCCAGAGATAATGCCTCTTTCCAAAAAACCAATTTGTTTAGTCCTTAAAACCAGGTTCTGGACCTAGACTGGGCTTCCCTGGTGGCTCAGTGGTAAAGAATCTGCCTTCAATACAGGAGACCTGGGTTTGATTCCTGGATCAGGAAGATCCCCTGGAGGAGGAAATAGAAGCCCACTCCAGTATTCTTGCCTGAAGAATCCCATGGACAGAAGAGCCTGGTGGGCTACAGTCCATGGGGTTGCAAAGAGTGGGACATGACTGAGCAACTGAAAAACAACAGATCCAGACTAAAGTCATGAAACTTTGCCTCTGCCTGTTACCAGCTGTATAACGTTGAACACTTACTGAAATCCTCTGTGCCTTGGTTTCCCCAAATAATAAGAAAGGGCAGTAATTATTTTCTAACAGAATTTCTAAAGACTAAATAAATTAATCAAGACATAGCCTTACAGTAGAGCCAGGCACACAGTAAGGGCATGACATGCTTGATTTCTTTTGAGGCTTCCTAAGCTAGTGTTTTCTGTTCAAACTAGTGGAATATTATAAGAGTCTAGGGAATATTCTTTTAGAATATTTGTTCATTCTATACTATTTATAGAATTTCCCCTGCATACTCTCTGTGCTTATTATGGGTTTTCTCTGACTATTAAAGGCGCTAATCTCTGCTTAAGTGAGTAAAAGAAGACAGGATGAGAAACCAGGTATTCATTGGAGGGGTAACTAGGCGAATATGACACTTTAGCTCTTTGTGGGCTCCTCATGATGTCATTGGGAGATCACTCAAGAGACTCCCCATGCAGGGCCCCTGACCTATATGTACTGGAAGGTGGATTGTCATCAGGACCTCTAACCTGAAAATGATGCTGTCTCTTTTTCCCCCAGCTTGTTAAAAAGTATTTCTTTGTATGCTTTCTATTTTAAATTAATTTAATGAATCAATTACTACTCCAAATGTGAAATTATATAGCAGAACATGAATTCTTGGAATGCAAAGCATCCATATACAATTAATATATTACTGCTGCTGCTGCTGCTAAGTCGCTTCAGTCGTGTCCAACTCTGTGCGACTCCATAGACAGTAGCCCACCAGGCTCCCCTGTCCCTGGGATTCTCCAGGCAAGAACACTGGAGTGGGTTGCCATTTCCTTCTCCAATGCTTGAAAGTGAGAAGTGAACAGTACTAAATTCCTAAAGCATCGCTAAATAAAATGTGATTGTTTTACTATGAACCTGGAAACATTACAAAAGAGTGATTAAACAAGGCATAACTGAATTTCAACAGTACAAATCTGCTGAAGGGTCTTCTGACATTCGCAACATTTGGAATTTTTCTAAGGAACATTAATAAGAATGTTGATGCTATGCTGTTTATACTTCACAAGGCTGGGAGGCTTTGTGAATTATTTTGTCTGTAATGCCACGAAACAGAATTATATATTTAAAAGCAAAACAGGGTTCATGGCTGTTTGATGACTGCTTTGCTAGAAATACTGAGTCTAGAAAAAGGTAAATTCCATTTTCCTGTTTTGGTCAAAGGCTACCTGGACATCACAAATAAGGATGGTTGTTAATAAGGGGAGGCTGAGGAGATGACCACGTTTTCAATGAGAAAACTGAGGACCCACAGTCTTCAAATAATTGGAGATTTTTTTTGTAGAGGAAAGGATCAATTCCTTTTAGCTTTAGGTAAAACTTACAGAGGGCTTCCCTGGTCGCTCAGATGGTAAAGAATCTGCCTGGAATGCAGGAGACCTGGGTTTAATCGCTGGGTGGGAAGATTCCCCTGTAAGATGCAAAAAGTGATGACTTTTCATGCATAAATAATTGCTCAAAATGCATGAAAAAGATTAGACTACAGAAATTCTCATGGTCTCTTTATTTTTTATCTTGTTTCTACCATCCATGCTAGGAAAATTATGTTACAAGGCCATCAAGTTACAAAGGAAAATATTTGCTCAAGTTTTTAAATTGATTTCATTTGCTTACACAATTATATGTTTCAGAACTCACAAACAGCCTCATAGTCTTACATGTTTCAAAACTACATGGGTAGATTCTGATCCAAGTAATTTCTCAAAAAGTAACACTAAGATGTTTCAGCATTCTGGAAATTCTCCATTGCAAGCTCTGCTCAGCGTGTAAAGGTCCATAAGCCCACTGAGAGACTGGTTTATTTAATGACCCCCAAAGCATCAGTTCAGTTCAGTTCATTTCAGTCACTCAGTCGTGTCTGACTCTTTGTGACTCCATGGACTGCAGCACACCAGTCTTCCCTGTCCATCACCAACTCCCAGAGCTTGCTCAAACTCATGTCCATCAAGTCAGTGATGCCATCCAACCATCTCATCCTCTGTCATCCCCTTCTCCTTCCCTCAATCTTTCCCAGCACCAGGGTCTTTTCCAGTGAGTCAGCTCTTCACATCAGGTGGCCAGAGTATTGGAGTTTCAGCTTCAGCATCAGTCCTTTCAAGGAATATTCAGGAATGATTTCCTTTAGGATTGACAGGTTTGATTTCCTTGCAGTCCAAGGGACTCTCAAGAGTCTTCTTCAACACCACAGTTCAAAAGTATCGGTTCTTCAGCACTCAGAATTCTTTATAGCCCAACTCTCACATCCATACATGACTACTGGAAAAACCAAAGCTTTGACTAGATGGACCTTTGTCGGCAAAGTAACATCTCTGCTTTTTTTAATATGCTGTCTTGGTTGGTCATAGCTTTTCTTCCAAGGAGTAAGTGTCTTTTAATTTCATGGGTGCAGTCACCATCTGCAGTGATTCTGGAGCCCATGAAAATAGTCTGTTGCTGTTTCTTTCTTTTGCTTCCCCATCTATTTGCCATGAAGTGATGGGACTGGATGCCACAATCTTCGTTTTTTGAATGTTGAGTTTTAAGCCAGCTTTTTCACTCTCCTCTTTAACTTTCATCAAGAGGCTCTTTAGTTCCTCTTCACTTTCTGCCATAAGGTTGGTATGCAGATTATCAAAGCATTCAGTTCAGTTCAGTTCAGTAGCTCAGTCATGTCCAACTCTTTGGGACCCCATGAATCACAGCACGCCAGGCCTCCCTGTCCATCACCAACTCCCGGAGTTCACTCAAACTCATGTCCATCGAGTCAGTGATGCCATCCAGCCATCTCATCCTCTGTTGTCCCCTTCTCCTCTTGCCCCCAATCCCTCCCAGCATCAGAGTCTTTTCCAATGAGTCAACTCTTCGCATGAGGTGGCCAAAGTACTGGAGTTTCAGCTTTAGCATCATTCCTTCCAAAGAATTAGTGTGACATAATTTTGGAGACTCTATTTGAAAAATGATGCATTCCACCTTTACTTACTATTTTTGGCTGTTCTGGGTCTCTGTTGCTTTGTGGACTTTTCTCTAGTTGCGGTGAGCTGGGGCTCCTCTCTAGTTGCCATGCATGAACTTCTCGTTGCAGTGATTTTTCTTGTGGTGGAGCACAGACTTCAGGGTATGTAGTCTCTGTAGTTGCAGCTCCCAGGCTCTGGAGTTGTGGTACAGGCTCAATAGTTGTGGCTCATGGGCTTAGTTGCTCTGAAGCCTGTGGTATTTTCCAGACCAGGGACTGAACTCTTGTCTCCTGCATTGGCAGGTGGATTCTTTACCACTCAGCCACCAGGGAAGCCCTTTGACTATCTTTTTAAGGAAGGCGGGTCCAGGCTCATTGGTCCCCCAAAATGGAGTAGTTCTAGAAGTTCAAATATTTTTAAAGCAATAACAAATTTCATTCAATTTAATGCTACACTTCATTGATTTATAGCAAGTACATACACACAAGGATAAAAAGACAAACTGACATCAACCTCTAGTCTTTTAACAGATGGCTAGAATTATAACTCAATGAAATAAACATGATTTGGTCTCTTTTTTTCCAAGCAGAAGTAATAACAAAGGATCAAAATATGGAATTATATTAGTAATACTGCTTCATTTATTCATTCATAGGCTTAATAAATAGAGGCTAGAGCTTGCTGCTTTAATTTTCATTTCATTCAAATTTATATTTGCCCTTCCACAAATTCATTTTTCTGAATGGATTTCCGTGTCCCAGACAAGCTGACAAAATGGCACTTGGATGCATTAGAATTTTAAATGACATCAGGACAAGTAAGTAATTACAAATAATTAAAATGAATAGTTTATCATCAGCTAAATGTGAACTGGTACAACACAGAGAAATGCAATGCTGTCTTTCCCCATTTTTTATCTGTTATTAAGTATGCCAATATACATCACAGTAAAGAGCAAGAAATGTTTACAGCAGTCTGTGAATTGAAAAGACATGCATGCACTTCAGCATATGGATCTATTTAATAATATAAAAGTATAAACATTGTTAAAATATCAAAATTATTGCTGAAGAGACTAATGGTCATTTTTAAGGGAATGCTGTTTTTAATCACACTTTTAATTTGCAGAAATAGTGCAAAGAGAGTCCAGAGAATTCTCATAAACTCAGAGCAGGGTTTCTGCTGTCATTAACATCTTACATCATCAGGATTCATGTATCACCATTATTGAAGAATGTTGATATATCATTGTTAACTGAAGCCCACACTGTTAATACTTCTGTAACTTTTGCCTGATTTTTTTTTTTTTTTTTTTGATCCCAGCCTGTACTCTCAAGGACCACATCACATTTCATTAGGCTCTTCTGGGCTATGAGTTTCATGCACTATCCATGTTATTGATGACCTTGACCATTTTGAGTACTGCTTAGGTATAAAGCCCTTCATTTGGACTTTGCCATTTTTCTCATGATGAGATTGGGGTTGTGAGTTTTTGGAAGGAAGACCACTGAGGTAAAGTGCTATTTTTATGACATTATATTAAGGACACATAATCCTTCAATGACTTAACAGTCTGATGACTTAGCAGTATTGATGTTGACCTTGACCATCTTTCTGATATCATGTTTATCAGTTGCTTTTTTTTTTTTTTTAATCTCTGGTCCCAACTCCCCTAATGCTGTACACTTCAAAATAAAGTCACTAGGCCAACACTTAAGGAAAGGAGAATTATGCTTCACCCACTCGAGGATGGACTATCTACACAAATTAGTTGGAATTCTTCTACATGGAATATTTGTCTCTTCCTACTTTATGTACTTAATCATTTACATATATCAGTAGGTCTCATGAATATTTACTTAATATATTGTGTTATAATCTAATTTTATCTTATTGTTTGTCCAAATTGTTCCAATTTTGGCTATTTGTTAGTTATTTCAGTTGATTTTTGTGTCCCTTTTGTGGATCTCCATCGCTGTGGATATTTGTTGTTGATTTTTGTTTGTTTAATTGATTGGTTGATTGCTTATTCATTCATTCATTCATTATTTTCATTCATTCATAGGCTTTATTTTTTTAGGGTAGGTTTATAGCAGAATTAGATTTTCCAATCTCACAATCTCTCTCCAGACCATTCATATTTGTTTAAACTGATTATTGATATATTTACCATTTTTAGCCGTTTTCTATATGTTGCAGTAGTTTTTTTCTTTTTTCCTTCTTTCTCCATTCCATAGTTCTAATTGGTTATTTTATGTGATTCCACTTATCTTCTATCTTGATATTAACTCTTCTGTTTTACATTTTTTTTGTTGTCCCAAAGTTTGTGTTCTTAAATTTTTATTGCAGTGCAGCTTAATCCCTGTATTATGGTAGTTTCAGGTGTGTTACTTAGTGATTTTATATTTAGATGTTATGAAATGATCTTCATGATAAATCTAGTATCCATCTGTAACCAGAAAATGTTATTACAATTGATATAATAACTATTATATAAAGTTATTATATATATTATATATATATTATTATATATATAATATAAAAACTATTATATAAATAAAAATAAATATTATATAAAGACTATTGATAATGGTCTCTATCTCTTTCTTCTGGTTCTCCACTTTACGATTGTATAATTGGCATAGTAATTTTATATGATGCCTTGTATTTCTGTGGTATCCACTGTAACTTCTCTGTCCTTCCTGATTTAATTTATTTGGATCCTCTCTCTTTTTTGCTGGATGAGTCTGGCTAAAGGTTTATTGATTTTGTTTATCTTTTCAAAGAACCAGCTGTTAGTTTCACTGAACTTTTCAGTCTCTCCTTTATCTCCACTCTGATCTTTATTTATTTCCTTCTACTAAATATGAGCAATCTTGTTCTGCATTCTCTAGTTTCTTTAGATGTTAGACTGTTTATTAGAGATTTTTCTTGTTTCCTGAGGCAGGCTTGGACACCCCCCCACCCACCTTTGGGAGAACAGCTACAACTGTTATAGCCCCCCATTTGCAGGTCCCTGACCATGGGGTGTGAGTCCTGGCTATATAGTTCTCTGCTCCTCCTACCCATCTTGTGGTTCCTTCTTTGTTTTAATTTATTTTTAGGTGAAGGGTAACTGCTCTACAATATTGTGTTGGTTTCTGCCATACATCAACATATATCAGCCATAGGTACACATATGTCCCCTCCTTCTTGAATCTCCCTCCCACCTCCCACCCCATTCCACCCCTCTATTTGTCACAGAGCCCCCGTTTAAGCTCCCTGACTCATACAGCAAATTCCGATTAACTATCTACTTTATAAGTGGTAATGTATGTTTCCATGTTACTCTCTCCATTTGTATCACCCTCTCCTTCCCCGCCATCTCTCCATCATCGCGTTGATAAGTCTGTTCTCTGCGTCCGAGTCTCCATTCCTCCCCTGCAAACAGGTTACTTCTCACATCTTTGGTTTTGGAAAGCTTGTTCTCCTGGTCTTCAGCTTACTCTCATAGATGCTAGCTCTGTGTGCGTGTGCTAAGTGGCTTCAGTTGTGTCTGACTCTGTGCGACCCCATGGACTGCACCCTGCCAGGCTCCTCTGTCCATGGGATTCTCTAGGCAGGAATACTGGGCTGGGTTGCCATTTCATTCTCCAGGGTCTTCCTGACCCAGGCACTGAACCCACATCTCTTGCATTGGAGGCAGATACTTTACCACTAGCACCACCTGGGAAGCCCCCGGCTCTGTAAGCAGTTGTAATTCCATGAAAGGGGTTGGGGGAGAAGGCGGGTCAGGTTGTTCTGGTCCACTGCCACACCTCCTTATTCATTTCTGATTAATCTATGCTAAATAACAGGGTACTGCCTTGTATGCATGCAGAATCCTTATAATTGATTATCCCCTGTGCTTCCCCTCCATCCCCTTATCATATTGCTGTCATTTGCATCACTTATCCATGTGCTCTATTCCCAAATTCAATGCTATTATTATTTTAAACAAACCATTATATTTTAAATCAACTAAGAATAAGAAAAATAAGATATGTTTTACCCTCATTAATTCCTGCTTTGATGCTCTTCTTTTCTTTATGTACATCTGAGTTTCTAAACTGTATCATTTTTCTTCTACCTGAAGAACTTTTTTTTAACATTTTTTATCAGGGAAGTCTGCTGGCAATAAATTCCCTCAGCTTTTGTTTGTCTGAAAAACTCATTATTTCTTCTTCATTTCTGAAAATCAATTTATTTGGATATTGAATTCTATGATTGTATTTTGTTTTGTTTTTTCCTTTCAGTAATTTTAATATTTTACTTCACCCTCTTGCTTTCATGGTTTCTGGCAAGGAGTCCTCTAAAAGTTCTCTGTTCTTTGCTCTAAGTAAGGTGTTACTAACACCCTTGTGATATTGTGATTTATATGGAATATACACTTGGTGACTCAGATGGCCAAAATATATTTAACATATGTATTTGGTCTACATCTATGTTTCTAAGCTCATAGCTCCCAAATCCTCAGAACTTTCTGAGTGATAAGAGCAGTAGGAGCATCTTTTGTTACAGTATTGGGTCTTTTGTCCTCAGTTCTTGAGATGCTTCAGGGCCATAAAGGTGAAATGAGTGTCATTATTTTTAACCAGCCCCTTTCATCTACAACTGAGTTTAAAGTAATAACGTGATTTTTGGAGATCCCTTAAAGACAGGGGCTGGTTGCCAGGGAAACCATCTATGAACAGAAGGTTAGAACTTTCAGTCCAACCTCTGATTTTGTGGGAGAGGAAAGCGGCTGGAGTTCACAAAGGCCAATGATCTGATCAGTCATGAATATATACTTAGTTGCTCAGTCATTTCTGATTCTTTGTTACCCCGAGGACTGTAGCCTACCGGGTTCCTGTGCCCATGGGATTTCCCAGGCAAGAATACTGGAGTGGGTTGCCATTCCTTCTTCCAGGGGATTTTCCCGAACCAGGGATAGAACCCATGTCTCTGGTGTCTCCTGCATTGGCAGGTGGGTTCTTTATCACTAGCGCCACCAGGAAAGCTCTTTTAATTCCCATGCTAGTGCTCTCTTAGCGTCCATCAGTTTCTCAAAATTATGATTTAATGATTACCTCATATGACTCCTGAAGCGTCTGATCCAAGTAGAGAGATTTGAACTCCAACTCTGGATTTGCCTCTTTCTCTGGATTTCTGGGTACTAAAAAATGTAGCAGATTTTTCAGTTTGTTTAGCTTTATTCCTGTAGTAAAGACAAGAGGGACAACTTTCGAAGTCTTTACAAGCTGGAGCTGAAACCAGAAATCCAGTCTGGTACACTTTTACAACTTATTTCAAGATTAGTTAATGCTGTTAGAAAAACTTTCAAGATCTTAATGTTCTTAGCATTTATAAAGACCAGAGTGTTCAAGACTTTAAATTACATGATCTTTCTTTCTTAGCTACATCAGTACAGTTCAGTTCAGCTGCTCAGTCATGTCCAACTCTTTGCAACCTCATGGATTGCAGCACGACAGGCCTTCCTGTCCATCACCAACTCCCAGAGTTCACTCAAACTCATGTCCATTGAGTTGGTGATGCCATCCAACCATCTTGTCCTCTGTCATACCCTTCTCCTCCTGCCTTCAGTCTTCGCAGCATCAGGGTCTTTTCAAATGAAAAGGTGGCATCAGGTGGCCAAGTATTGGAGTTTCAGCTTTAGCATCAGTCCTTCCAATGAATATTCAGGAATCATTTCTTTTAGGATGGACTAGTTGGATGTCCTTGCAGTCCAAGGGACTCTCAAGAGTCTTCTCTAACAGCACAGTTCGAAAGCATCAATTCTTTGGTGCTCAGCTTTCATTATAGTCCAACTCTCACATCCATACATGGCTACTAGAAAAACCATAGCTTTGACCAGATGACCCTTTGTGGGTGAAGTAATGTCTCTGCTTTCTAATATGCTGTCTAGGTTGGTCATAGCTTTTCTTCCAAGGAGCAAGTGTCTTTTAAATTTATGGCTGTAATCACCATCTGCAGTGATTTTGGAGCCCCCCAAAATAAAGTCTGTGACTGTTTCCACTGTTTCCCCATCTATTTGCCATGAGGTAGTGAGACCGGATGCCATGATCTTAGTTTTCTGAATGTTGAGCTTTAAGCCAAGTTTTTCACTTTCCTCTTTAACTTTCATCAAGAGGCTCTATAGTTCTTCTTTGCTTTCTGCCATAAGAGTGGTGTCATCTGCATATCTGAGGTTATAGATATTTCTCCCCAAAATCTTGATTTGAGCTTGTACTTCATCCAGCCCTGCACTTCTTATGATGTACTCTGCATATAAATTAAATAAGCAGGGTGACAATATACAGCCTTGATGTACTCCTTTCCCAATTTGGAACCAGTCAGTTGTTCCATGTCCAACTCTAACTGTTGTTTCCTGACCTGCATACAGAGGCAGGTCAGGTGATCTGGTATTCCCATCTCTTTCAGAGTTTTCCAGAGTTTGTTGTGGTCCACACAGTCAAAGGTTTTGGCATAGTCAATAAAGCAGAAGTAGATATTTTTCTGGAACTCTCTTGATTTTTTTTTATGATCCAGTGGACTTTGGCAATGTGATTTCTGGTTTCTCTGCCTTTTCTAAATGCACTTTGAACATCTGAAAGTTCATGGTTCATGTACTGTTGAAGCCTGGCTGGGAGAATTTTGAGCATTACTTTGCTAGCATGTGAGATGAGTGTGATTGTTCAGTATTTTGAGCAGTCTTTGGCATTGCCTTTCTTTGGGATTGGAATGAAAAGTTGACTTTTCCAGTTCTTTGGCCACTACTGAGTTTTCCAAATTTGCTGGCATATTGAGGGCAGCACTTTCACAGCATCATCTTTCAGGATTTGAAAGAGCTCAACTGGAATTCCATCACCTCCACTAGCTTTGTTCGTAGTGATGCTTTCTAAGGCCCACTTGACTTCTCATTCCAGAATGTCTGGCTCTAGGTGAGTGAGCACACCATTGTGATTATCTGGGTCATGAAGATATTTTTTGTACAGTTCTTCTGTGTATTCTTGCCACCTCTTCTTAATTTCTTCTGCTTTTGTTAGGTCCATACCATTTCTTTCCTTTATTTTGCCCATCTTTGCATGAAATGTTCCCTTGGTATCTCTAATTTTCTTGATGAGATCTCTAGACTTTCTCATTCTATTGTTTTCCTCTATTTCTTAGCTACATAGGTTACTAATTTTCACATAAGTAGTTATTCTGTAATACTTTATTATCTTTGCCAAAATATTAACTTAAAAGCTTATGATTGTTAGGTTATATCAGATTGAAAATATAATTAAATTCTCATAATTTACTATAGGAAAGTGTATGTTGTTATATATTTATACTGTGTGCTGAGTATTATAATGGATGTTTCAGTGTATTAACCTTATCTTCATTTTACAACTATGTAAGAAAAAATGTTTTATTCCCATTTTATAGATAAAGTGAGGTATTGAAACCTGTGCTCTTAATCACCAATTATTTTATCTTTCTAAAGAAGCAAATTATCCATGTCTGATTATAAAAATGAAATATTTTATTTTATTTTTTCTTCTTTTTTTATTTTTTTAATTTTATTTTATTTTTAAACTTTACATAATTGTATTAGTTTTGCCAAAAATCAAAATGAATCCGCCACAGGTATACATGTGTTCCCCAATTGACATGAAGTATCTCCTTCATTGATACTTTTCAAGATACCAAAGGACACAAAGTAGAATAAGTTGCACAGTTGTGCAATTGACACTCTTAAACCTAGAAATCATAAATATTCCACAGATCTTCATTTATTTTGTTTCATGGCCAAACATAATAAATATTTTCAGCACTTAATAATATGCTGTTCAATCTCATATCTGTGTTCTATAAAATAGGACATTTAGTTCTAATTAAACATTTTGCATTTAGTTCTAATTAAAAAAATTTTTTTGACTGTAAGCTATAATTATAATAATTAAAGTTGCTTTCCCATAAGTGAATTATTTGCATGGTACAGAGTAGTTACCAGGAAAACACAATGATCTATTGTCTTTCATGTCTACAATTTGTTGAACAAGAGAGTCTAAATTAAGAGCTTGGAAACTTCTTTGCTGATATTTGAAATAATTAGCTGTGAAAGTCATGGTCCAGAACCCTTTTAAGATTTAAATTTTAAGTGCTTTCTCTTTCACTTGTCATGTCTTTACATGTTATTGCTTGGTGTTTAAAGTGGAGATTACCCTCCTCTCCTTGAACACTGTAGACAAATTATATTTATGCTCAATAATCAATACTTTTTAAAGCTGCCTAGTTTAGATATTCAGAGGCATTAACACGCCTGAAAGGATTTTTGTTTCATCCACATAAGAACAAGTCTGTGTAGTCAGATAAAATATATTGTGTAAATAACTTTTTAAAGTGCAATTTTCCAGTGGAAAATATTTTTCGTTCAACCGGTGAATCCACTTACCTACTAGGGATACTTCTTCTAGGTTTTAGGTACCTTAAATTCAGTGTGTCCCAAACTCATCTCTGCCCAATCTTTTCCCACAATATATAAATTAGTAAAGTGTGAAAGATTTCATTGAAGGTAATATAATTTAGTTTACTGGTTTCCTATATATTTTGCAGAGCTTCCCTGGTGGCTCAGATGGTAAAGAATCTGCCTGCAAGATTCGATCCCTGGCTCGGGAAGATCCCCAGGAGAAGGGAATGGCTACCCACTCCAGTATTCTTGCCTGGAGAATCCCATGGACAGAGAGGAGCCTGGTGCACTGTAGTCCATGGGGTTAAAATGAGTTGGGACATGACTGGGTGACCATTTACTCCATTAGTGGATATATAAAAGTGTCTGGGTCACTTACAACTTGGAAACAAGTCCTGACACTCTATTTGATTTTTTTTTTTTTTTTGTCAGTGTCACACCATGGCAAAAGACGTTTGCTCTTCCTCTCTCATCTTCATTTCATGCTTCTGTGTCATATTTTTTCTTTTAGACATAGCACGGTGAGTTCAGATTAGTACAAAAATAGAGTCACATTTTAAAATACTGTTGATTCTGGAGAACAGCTGAGGATGCCCTGTGTTTCTGTTTTTGTTTTCCTTGACGAGTTGATAGGGTGGAATTCCAGAGGCACCCTATGGTGACCTTCTGAAGAAAAATTCAGGGGTCATGACTCTGGCTTAATACACCCAGAAAACTTCAAGTGTATAGATTCTCCATCATCTGGGGATCAGGTGATTCTTGAAGGTTAATAAGATTTTGTTTTTTCAATATGATCTTTCTTTGCTTTTCAATTTTCTCAGAAATGCCATCTACTTCTGTACTGTTTTCTTTATTGTTTTTATCTTCCCCCTTAGGAATCACAAAGAGAATACTTTGAGATGGGAGTAAATCTCAGAAAATTTGTCATTTTTGTAAAATGCTGATCTGTTGAATATTTCACTGAGATATACTGCTGCATAGAAATCAGGATGTGGAGGGCTTTCCTGCTGACTTGGCATGTTTCTGTCGTGATGCAAAAAGTAAATATTAGAGTAATTTTGAGGGTCAGTAACACAACTCTCCTGCATCATATGATTAAACGGAGATAGGGCCTGTCAGCTGGATTATGATGACTGCTGAGCTCCTTACCCTATTTAATATCAGGGCAGCTTTTATTAGGCACTTCAGTCAATTTTCTTTAACTAAGGTGTTAGGTGCTCAGTCCTGTCTGACTGTTTGTGACCCTGTGGACTGTACCCCTCCAGGCTCCTCTGTCCCTGGGATTCTCCACACAAGAACACTGGAGTGAGTTGCAATTTCCTATTCCAGGGCATCGTCCCAACCCAAGGATAGAACCCTAGTTTCCTACATTGCAGGCAGATTCTTTACTGTCTGAGGCATCAGGGAAGCCCTCTTTAACTAAAAATTCTCTCTTCATGATGTTGTCCTTTACTCCAAGGTGAACAGTTTACTACTAATCTCTCTGGTTACTTACTAACCAAAGTTTTGTTTACTGACAATTAATTCTTGCTATAATATTAATGAAATATAGAAGTTAAGAATATAGAAAAGGAATTAAACAGCCCCTTTTTTTTTTTTTTTTTCTATTTCTGCTACCTGGACATGCATTTGATCTAAACAGGGAGGTATCTTCAAAAATTCTTCACTAATATCCCAATAATTCGTACAATGAGAGTCATATGATCTTTGTGTAAACAAACGTTTAAATCTTTCCAATAATCAAAGAATAAAAGATTCATTAAGAAATAGTTTCAGGCTCCCCCTTTTTGTTAAACATGTTTTTACATCCAGTTTTCCCAGTACCATTAATTGAAGAGGCTGTCTTTTCTCCATTGTATGTTCTTGCCTCCTTTGTCAAAGATTAGGTACCCATATGTGCTTGGTTATCTCCAGGGTTTCTGTCTTGTTCCATTGGTCTTTATTTCTATTTCTGTGTCCGTTCCTTACTGTCTTGATGACTGTAGCTTTCTAGTATAGTCTGAAGTCAGGAAAGTTGGTTCCTCTAGCTTTGTTTTTCTTTCTCAAGATTGCTTTGGCTATTTTGTGTCTTTTGTGTTTCCATACAAATTGTGAAATTGGAACATATATATGGAATCTAGAAAAATTATACAGATGAACCTATTTGCAGGGAAGGAATGGAGACACAGATGTGGAGGACAGCCTTGTGGACACAGTAGGGGAAGGAGGGTGGGATGAATTGAGAAAGCAGCATTGACTTTATATATATATGTCCATGTGTGAAATAAATAGCCCAAGGACCCAGCCTGATGCTCTGTGATGACACAGAGAAGTCATATATATATATATATATATATATATATATATATGACTGATTTGCATTGTTGTATGGCAAAAACAAACAACATTGTAAAGCAATTTTACTCCAATTAAAAATTAAATTAAAAACAAAACAATGAGGTATTACAAAAAGGACTTGGATCAGAGTCATGTGGACACCATGTGTAGCACAGTAAATTATTGTGATCTTCATATAAAACTTCTAAAATGGTTGCCTTAAGATTAAAAATCATAGTTTCAGAGAGATCAGAACCAGAAGCAAGAGCTGTTAGTAGAAGTCTTAGATTGTGTGTTTCTTATATTACATGAGGGCTTCCCTGGTGGCTCAGACAGTAAAGAATCCCCATGCAGTGCAGGAGACCTGGCTTTGGTCCCTGGTCGGGAAGATCCCCTGGAGAAGAGAATGACAACACACTCCAGTGTTCTTGCCTGAAGAATTCCATGGACAGAGGGGCCTGGGTGCTATAGTCCATGGGGTCACAAAGAGTCAGACACAACTGAGAGACTAATAAATTCACTCTATATTACACAAATATAGGCATCTAAATAAGATGTTGGTATGATTAAAGCATGAGTATGATAGCATTCTTTTTTTTGCAAACAGATTCCACCCAGAAATATGCGTAATAAAATTAATTATTTCAATATTACAAAACATCATCCTGCAAGGTGTGTGGTCAGTGTAACTGCGGGTCATCAGGAAAAAAAAAACTATCTTGGATCCTGAGCATGTTGTTTTGTCTTTTTAGTGCTCAACATAAAATCCAAAACACTGTTTAGTTACCTACACAGCCACCTTGTAGAGGTAGTTTCATTAAAATAATGCGTGAAAAAATCATTCTGTGCTCCCAGGTATTGAGGTACCAATGTGGATACACAGGATACATGTATCTGTTCAGGGTGCTGGTAATCTCAGTCAGATTTAAACCAAATAAAAGACACTGCTGTCAGTTTGTGAGTGAGGCTGAGTGAGGTCTTGATTAACAGTATGGTGTACACCTGGACACTGGGTTCAGTTCAGTTCAGTCCAGTCGCTCAGTCACATCCAACTGTGACCCCATGAACCACAACATGCCACGCCTCCCTGTCCATCACCAACTCCTGGAGTTTACCCAAACCCATGTCCATTGAGTTGGTGATGCCATCCAATCATCTCATCTTCTGTCATCCCCTTCTCCTCCTGCCCTCGGTCTTTCCCAGCATCAGGGTCTTTTCCAATGAGTCAGCTCTTCACATCAGGTGGCCAAAGTATTGGAGTTTCAGTTTCAACATCAGTCCTTCCAATGAACACCCAGGACTGATCTCCTTTAAGATGGACTGGTTGGATATCCTTGTGATCCAAGGGACTGTCAAGAGTCTCCTCCAACACCACAATTCAAAAGCATCAATTCTTCAGCCCTCAGCTTTCTTTATAGTCCAACTCTCACATCCATACATGTCTCTGGATAAACCATAGCCTTGACTACATGGACCTTTGTACTTTGTTGATAAAGTAATGTCCCTGCTTTTAAATATGCTGTCTAGGTTGGTCATAGCTTTCCTTCCAAGGAGTAAGTGTCTTTTAGTTTCATGGCTGCAATCACCATATGCAGTGATTTTGGAGCCCAGAAAAATAAACTCTGTCACTGTTTCCACTGTTTCCCCATCTATTTGCCATGAAGTGATGGGACCGGGTGCCATGACCTTAGTTTTCTGAATGTTGAGTTTTACACTCTCCTCTTTCACTTTCATCAAGAGGCTCTTCAGTTCTTCTTCACTTTCTGCCATAAGGGTGGTGTCATCTGCATATCTGAGGTTATTGATATTTCTCCCGGCAATCTTGATTCCAGCTTGTGCTTCTTCCAGCCCAGCATTTTTCATGATGTACTCTGCTGCTGCTGCTGCTGCTGCTAAGTCACTTCAGTCGTGTCCAATTCTGTGTGACCACATAGATGGCAGCCACCAGGCTCCCGCATCCCTGGGATTCTCCAGCCAAGAACACTGGAGTGGGTTGCTATTTCCTTTTCCAGATGTACTCTATTTATAAGTTAAATAAGCAGGGTGACAATATACAGCCTTGATATACTCCTTTTCCTATTTGAAGCCAGTCTGTTGTTCCATGTCCAGTTGTAACTGTTGCTTCCTGACCTGCATACAGATTCCTCAGGAGGCAGATCAAATGGTCTGGTATTCCCATCTCTCTCAGAATTTTCCAGAGTTTGCTGTGGTCCACACAGTCAAAGGCTTTGGAATAGTCAGTAAAACAGAAATTGATGTTTTTCTGGAACTCTTTTTTTCAATGATCCAGTGGATGTTAGCGATTTGATCTCTGGTCCCTCTGCCTTTTCTAAAACTAGCCTGAACATCTGCAAGTTCATGGTTCACGTATTACTGAAGCCTGGCTTGGAGAATTTTGAGCATTACTTTAGTAGTGTGTGAAATTAGTGCAATTGTGAGGTAGTTTGAGCATTCTTTGGCATTGCCTTTCTTTGGGATCAGAATGGAAAACTGATCTTTTCCAGTCCTGTGGCCACTGCTGAGTTTTCCATATTTGCTGGCATATTGAGTTTAGGAATGTTGAATGTCACCCAGTTTTATAAGTACTTGAATTTGTTTAACATTTTGAAATCAAAGTATTTGATATTGTGATGCAAATTTTAAGATATAAAAGTAAGAGGGGCCCTCCTCAGTGTACCCTCCTCCCCGCTTCATACATCTGCAGCCCTAGCTTTGCTTCCCAAACCATGTTTACACAGTCTAGAGGATGGACTGGGGGTTCCGGGAGGCAACACTCACTCAGGCTTATTTAATTCTCTTCACTTCTTGGAATTATGTTAACAGTGTCACATCTGAGAATTTAAACAGAATGGAAAGAAGAAGATAGTTCTGTCCACCAAGGAAATTATTTTGTATCCTGACATTAACTTATCAGTCTGTTTTGTGGGTATGCAAACATGGAGAACCTTCTCTGTAGGTTACTGTAGGCTCCTTGCATGCTCTGGACTTGGGTTGAAACCTAGGAAGGAAGAGGATATTAGAACAGAAGTAACTTCTGCCTCACATGATATTATTTTGCTCTTCAGTTTGAGAGTCATTAATGACTCTTTAATGCCCAGTACATTGAGTCTAAAGTTCTGTCTATGAAAATCTTTGACTTTACCTGTCTCTCTAGTTTTATTTCCTAACCTTTTGATTGGTATGTAGTTGGTTTACAATATTATATTATTTTCAGGTATACAGCATTGTGATTCAATATTTTTACTTATTATACTCAATTAAAAATTATTAGACAATAATGAGTATAATTCCCTGTTTGTAAAGTATATCAATGTTCCTTATCTATTTTATACCCAGTAGTTTTTACCTCTTAATTCTGTACTCCTAATTTACCCTTCTATCCTTCCCTCTCCCTACTGGTAACCACGAGTTTGTTTTCAGTGTCTCTGGATCTGTTTCTGTTTTGCATATACATTTGTTTGTGAAAGTGTTAGTGGCTCAGTCATGTCTGACTCTTTGTGACCTCATGGACTGTAGCCTGCCAGACTCCTATGACCTGGGATTCTCTAGGCAAGGATACTGGAGTGGGTTGCCATTCCCTTCTCCAGGGGGTCTTCTTGACCTGGGGATTGAACCCAGGTCTTCTTCACTGCAGGTGGATTCTTTACCATCTGAGCCACCAGGGAAGCCCACATTTGTTTGTATTATTTTTTAAATTCTACATATAAGGGATATCATACAGTGTTTGTCGTTCTGTATCTGACTTACTGCACTAAGCATAATATTCTTTAGGTCCATATATATTGCTGCAAATGGCAGAACTTCATTCTTTTTATGACTGACTAGTATTCCACTGTATACATGTTCCACATCTTCTTCCATTTATCTGTTGAAGGACACTTGGTTTGTTTCCATATCTTGGCAACTGTAAGCAATGCTGCTATGAACATTGTTTCCTTGTATCTTTTCCAATGATGTGCTTCTGTTTTTATTTCCAGTTGTACACCCAGGAGTAGGATTGCTGGATCGTATAGTCATTCTAGATTTAGTTTATTTTGAGAAACCTCCGTATTGTTTTCCACAATGGCTGCACCAGTTTACGTTGTACAAACAGTGAACAACAATTCGTTTTCCCCCACATCTTTGCCATTTGTTATTTGTATATATTTTGATGATAGCCATTCTGACAGGTATAAGATTATCTCATTATGGTTTTGATTTGCAGTTCTACTAAAATTACCAGTATTGAGCATGTTTTCATGTGCCTGTTGGTCATCTGTATGTCTTCTTTGGAAAGAAGTCTTCTCTTTCCATTTCTTGATTTTTTAAAATATATTGAATTGCATGTGCCATTTATATAGTTTGAATATTAACCCTGTTGATCATATGTTTTCTCCAATTCCATAGTTTGTCTTTCATTCTGCCAATGGTTTCCTTTGCTGTGAAAAAGCTTTTAAGTTTAATTAGGTTCAGTTTGTTTAATTTTGCTTTATTTCCTTTGTTTTGGAGGACATATCTGGAAAATATTTATATAATTTATGTTAAGGAATATACTACCTGTGTTCTCTTAAGATTTCAGGTCTTACATTTAGATATATACCTACATTTCTGTTCATTTTTGTATGGTGTGAGGAGGTATTTTAATTTCATCCTTTTATTTGTATCCTAATATTTTTAAATGACTGAATAAGTGGATAATGAGGGAATCATGAGAAATATCCACGCTAGTGTATTTTCAGTAATCTGTAAGATTTAAAGGCTGATGCGTGTGGTTCAAATTCTAGTTTGCCACTTATTATTTATGAGTTCTGGAGGACTTTATTATGTGACCCTAACATCTCTGAACTTGAGTTCACCTCCTACTTTTATGAGGATAGATTTTTACAAGAATAAATGTCAGTTATGTCTTTTTTTTTCAGCCATGTTACTCATTATATTACTATTTCTGTCATTGTATTATTTTTCTATATGTGATTGCTTAGAGCATTTCTCTGATAGCAATAATATATAAGAAACTTAATGATGAGGAGGAGCTAAGATGGCAGAGGAGTAGGACAGGGAGAACACTTTCTCCCCCACAAATTCATCAAAAGAACATTTAAACGCCAAGTAAATTCCACAAAACAACTTCTGAATGCCGTCAGAGGACATCAGGCACCCAGAAAAGCAACCCAAGTCCTTGAAATGAGGTAGGAAAAAATATAAAAGACAAAAAAAGAGACAAAAGAGGGAGGGACGGAGTTCCATCCCAGGAAGGGAGTCTTAAAAACAGAGAAGTTTCCAAACACCAGGAAACGTTCTCACTGCCGAATCTGTGCCGAGCCTTGGAAGCACAGAGGGCAATATAACAGGGAGGAAAAATAAATAAACAATTAAAACCTGCAGATTGCAAGCCCTACAGTAACTCCCCCAGTGGAGAAGCAGCACAGACGCCTGCATCTGCCATTAGCAAGCGGGGGCTGGGCAGGGAGGCGCGGTGCAGACTGCATCGCTTAGAGTAAGGAACTGGCCTGAATACCCCAAGCGCTATCTGAGTGAAATAATTTGGGCTAGCAAACCAGACTGTGGGATATCTACCACGTGAAAAGCCAGCCCTAACCTAAGACACTGCCAGGCACTCGTAGGGAACAAAGGACTGAACAGAGATAGCCGGCTGCAGACCATCCCCCTTCGGTGACAGGCAGCCAGAGCCGGATGGGGGCAATCGCAGCCCCAGAGAGACATTATCTATAAAACTGTAAGCAGGCTTTTTTGCTATTTAAAACTTCTTGGGGGTCTGGACGGTCAACATCCGCCTGAGAAGGTGCACCGGTTGTACACCTAGATAACCGAGCATAAGTCGCAGCAATCATGCCCACCAAACACCTCATCACCTGAGCTGCTCGGACCTGGGAAAGGCACAAAACACAGGCCCAACCAAGTCTGCGCCTCTAAGGACTACCCGAGTGCCTGAACCTGAGTGGCTTGGACCGGGGAGGTGCAAGCAGCCCAGGGCCGGCCACGGATGGTTCCCGGTGGAGCAACCTAGAGCCTGAGCAGTGTGGGCAGGGAGGCTACACGCGTCGTGAGTGGGGGCAGACCCAGTGTGGCTGAGGAACTGCGAGCACATGCCAGTGTTATTTGTTTGCAGCATCCCCCCCTCCCCAGAGCACGACTGACCAAGTGAGCCTAAAAAAAAAAAAAAAGTGTCCACCACCAGCCCCTTTGTGTCAGGGCAGAAACCAGACACTGAAGAGACCAGCAAACAGAAGAAGCTATAACAGAGGGAACCACCTTGGAAGCTACAGGCAATAGATTAAACCTTGTGGTTAGTACTGACTACATAGAAAGGGGCCTATAGATCTTGAGAAATATGTCAGACCAAGGAACTAGCCAAAAATGAACTGACCCCACAAAAATCACAACAAAACCAGAGAAAGTCCTATATATATTTTTACGATCATTTTTTCTTTTTTTTAAATTTTTTTAAAAAATTTTAAGTCCTCTATTATTCCTTTAATTTTCACTTTTATAACCTACTATTACTTTGCAAAAAAAAAAGACCCTATTTTTTTTAAGCAAACTTCATATATATATTTTTTGTAATTTTTGTGACCTTGTTTTTTTTTTTCTCTTCTTCTTTTCTTTAACATTGTATTTTTGAAATTCCAATCTCTACTCTAGATTTTTAATTTTAGCTTTTTGGTATTTGTTATCAATTTTGTACCTATATTTTTTTAATAATTTTTGTGAATTTTTTTTCTCTCTCTCTTTCTATCTCTTCTTCTTTTATATAACACTGTATATCTGAAATTCCAAACTCTACTCTAGATTTTTAATTTATGCTTTTTGGTATTTGTTATCAATTTTGTACCTATATTTTCTTTATAATTTTTGCGACTTTGTTTTTGTTTTTTTTCTCTTTCTTTTTCTTCTTCTTTTTTTTTAACATTGTATTTTTGAAATTCCAATCTCTACTCTAGATGTTTAACTTTTGCTTTTTGGTATTTGCTATCAATTTTGTACCTATATTTTCTTTATAATTTTTGTGACTTTGTTTTTGTTTGTCTTTTTTTTTCTCTCTTTATTTTCCTTCTTCTTTTCTTTAACATTGTATTTTTGAAATTCCAAACTCTACTCTAGATTTTTAATTTTTGCCTTTATGTATTTGTTACCAATTTTGTACCGTTAAGAACCCAATCTTCAGTACCCATTTTTCGCTAGGGAGCGAGATTACTGGCTTGACTGCTGTCTCTCCCTTTGAACTCTCCTTTTTCTCCACCGGGTCGCCTGTGTCTCCTTCCTAACCCCTCTCTACTCTACCCAACTCTGTGAATTTCTGTGTGTTCCAGACAGTGGAGAACACTTAGGGAACTGATTACTGGCTGGTTCTGCTTCCCTCCTTTTCATTTCCCCCTTTTATCCTCCTGGCCACCTCTGTCAATTTACTCCTTCTTCTCTTCTCTGTATAACTCCGTGAACATCTCTTAGCGGTCCAGTTGTGGAGTGCACATAACGAAGTGATTATTGGCTAGCCCACTCTCCTCTATTGATTCCACCTCATCTCATTCAGGTCACCTCTAACTCCCTCCTCCCTCTTCTCTTCTCCATGTAACACTGTGAACCTCTCTGGGTGACCCTCATGGCAGAGAAACTTTTCATCTTTAATGTAGATGTTTTATCAATGGTGTTGTATAGAAGGAAAATTGTTGAAACTACTGTAAAAAGTAGACCAATAACTGGAAGCAGGAGGCTTAAGTCCAAACCCTGACTCCAGGGAACTCCTGACTCCAGGGATCATTAATTGACAGGAGCTCATCAAATGCTTCCATACATACACTGAAACCAAGCACCACACAAGGGCCAACAAGTTCCAGGGCAAGATATACCAAGCAAATTCTCCAGCAACACAGGAACACAGCCCTGAGCTCCAAGATACAGGCTGCCCAAAGTCACCCCAAAATCAGAGACATCTCATAACTCATTATTGGACACTTCATTGCACTCAAGAGAGAAGAAATCCAGCTCCACTCACCAGAACACCGACACAAGCTTCCCTAACCAAGAAACCTTGACAAGCCACCTGTACAAACCCACACACAGTGAGGAAACGCCACAATAAAGAGAACTCCACAAACTGCCAGAATACAGAAAGGACACCCCAAACTCAGCAATTTAAACAAGATGAAGAGACAGAGGAATACCCAGCAGATAAAGGAACAGGATAAATGCCCACCAAACCAAACAAAAGAGGAAGAGATAGGGAATTTACCTGATAAAAAAATTCCGAATAATGATAGTGAAATTGATTCAAAATCTTGAAATCAAAATGGAATCACAGATAAATAGCTTGGAGACAAGGATTGAGAAGATGCAAGAAATGTTTAACAAGGACCTAGAAGGAATAAAAAAGAGTCAATATATAATGAATAATGCAATAAATGAAATCAAAACCACTCTGGAGGCAACAAATAGTAGAATAACAGAGGCAGAAGATAGGATTAGTGAATTAGAAGATAGAATGGTAGAAATAAATGAATCAGAGAGGAAAAAAGAAAAATGAATTAAAAGAAATGAGGACAATCTAAGAGACCTCCAGGACAATATTAAATGCTACAACATTCAAATCATAGGGGTCCCAGAAGAAGAAGACAAAAAGAAAGACCATGAGATAATATCTGAGGAGATAATAGTTAAAAACTTCCCTAAAATGGGGAAGGAAATAATCACCCAAGTCCAAGAAACTCAGAGAGTCCCAAACAGGATAAACCCAAGGCAAAACACACCAAGACACACATTAATCAAATTAACAAAGATCAAACACAAAGAACAAATATTAAAAGCAGCAAGGGGAAAACAACAAATAACACACAAGGGAATTCCCATAAGGATAACAGCTGATCTTTCAATAGAAACTCTTCAAGCCAGGAGGGAATGGCAAGACATACTTAAAGTGATGAAAGAAAATAACCTACAGCCCAGATTATTGTACCCAGAAAGGATCTCATTCAAATATGAAGGAGAAATCAAAAGCTTTCCAGACAAGCAAAAGCTGAGAGAATTCTGCACCACCAAACCAGCTCTCCAACAAATATGAAAGGATATTCTCTAGACAGGAAGCACAAAAACGGTGTATAAATTTGAACCCAAAACAATAAAGTAAATGGCAACGGGATCATACTTATCAATAATTACCTTAAATGTAAATGGGTTGAATGCCCCAACCAAAAGACAAAGACTGGCTGAATGGATACAAAAACAAGACCCCTACATATGCTGTCTACAAGAGACCCACCTCAAAACAGGGGACGCATACAGACTGAAAGTGAAGGGCTGGAAAAAGATTTTCCATGCAAATAGGGACCAAAAGAAAGCAGGAGTAGCAATACACATATCAGATAAAATAGACTTTAAAACAAAGGCTGTGAAAAGAAACAAAGGATCAATCCAAGAAGAAGATATAACAATTATGAATATATATGCACCCCACATGGGCGCACCACGATATGTAAGACAAATGCTAACAAGTATGAAAGGAGAAATTAACAATAACACAATAATAGTGGGAGATTTTAATACCCCACTCACACCTATGGATAGATCAACTAAACAGAAAATTAACAAGGAAACACAAACTTTAAATGACACAATAGACCAGTTAGACCTAATTGATATCTATAGGACATTTCATCCCAAAACAATGAATTTCACCTTTTTCTCAAGTGCACATACAGATCACATCCTGGGCCATAAATCTAGCCTTGATAAATTAAAAAAAAATTGAAATCATTCCAAGCATCTTTTCTGACCACAATGCAGTAAGATTAGATCTCAATTACAGGAGAAAAACTATTAAAAATTCCAACATATGGAGGCTGAACAACACACTGCTGAATAACCAACAAATCACAGAAGAAATCAAAAAAGAAATCAAAATTTGCATAGAAATGAATGAAAATGAAAACACAACAACCCAAAACCTGTGGGACACTGTAAAAGCAGTCCTAAGGGGAAAGTTCATAGCAATACAGGCAGGCATACCTCAAGAAACAAGAAAAAAGTCAAATAAATAACCTAACTCTACACCTAAAGCAACTAGAAAAGGAAGAAATGAAGAACCCCAGGGTTAGTAGAAGGAAAGAAATCTTAAAAATTAGAGCAGAAATAAATGCAAAAGAAACAAAAGAGACCATAGCAAAAATCAACAAAGCCAAAAACTGGTTCTTTGAAAGGATAAATAAAATTGACAAAACATTAGTCAGACTCATCAAGAAACAAAGGGAGAAAACATCAAATCAATAAAATTAGAAATGAAAATGGAGAGATCACAACAGACAACACAGAAATACAAAGGATCATAAGAGACTACTATCAACAATTATATGCCAATAAAATGGACAACGTGGAAGAAATGGACAAATTCTTAGAAAAGTACAACTTTCCAAAACTGGACCAGGAAGAAATAGAAAAGCTTAACAGACCCATGACAAGCACGGAAATTGAAACTGTAGTCAAAAATCTTCCAGCAAACAAAAGCCCAGGTCCAGACGGCTTCACAGCTGAATTCTACCAAAAATTTAGAGAAGAGCTAATACCTATCCTACTCAAACTCTTCCAGAAAATTGCACAGGAAGGTAAACTTCCAAACTCATTCTATGAGGCCACCATCACCCTAATACCAAAACCTGACAAAAATGCCACACAAAAAAGAAAACTACAGCCCAATATCACTGATGAACATAGATGCAAAAATCCTTAACAAAATTTTAGCGATCATACTCCAACAACACATTAAAAAGATCATACACCATTACCAAGTGGGCTTTATCCCAGGGATGCAAGGATTCTTCAATATCTGCAAATCAATCAATGTAATACACCACATTAACAAATTGAAAAATAAAACCCATATGATTATCTCAATAGATGCAGAGAAAGCCTTTGACAAAATTCAACATCCATTTATGATAAAAACTCTCCAGAAAGCAGGAATAGAAGGAACATACCTCAACATAATAAAAGCTATATATGACAAACCCACAGCAAACATTATCCTCAATGGTGAAAAACTGAAAGCATTTCCTCTAAAGTCAGGAACAAGGCAAGGATGCCCACTTTCACCATTACTATTCAACATAGTTTTGGAAGTTTTGGCCACAGCAATCAGAGCAGAAAAAAAATAAAAGGAATCCAAATTGGAAAAGAAGAAGTAAAACTCTGACTGTTTGCAGATGACATGATCCTCTACATAGAAAACCCTAAAGACTCCACCAGAAAATCACTAGAACTAATCAATGGTTATAGTAAAGTTGCAGGATATAAAATCAACACACAGAAATCCCTTGCATTCCTATATACTAATAAGGAGAAAACAGAAAGAGAAATTAAGGAAACAATTCCATTCACTATTGCAACGGAAAGAATAAAACACTTAGGAATATATCTACCTAAAGAAACTAAAGACCTATATATAGAAAACTATAAAACACTGGTGAAAGAAATCAAAGAGGACACTAATAGATGGAGAAATATACCATGTTCATGGATTGGAAGAATCAATATAGTGAAAATGAGTGTACTACCCAAAGCAATCTATAGATTCAATGCAATCCCTATCAAGCTACAACAGTATTCTTCACAGAGCTAGAACAAATAATTTCACAATTTGTATGGAAATACAAAAAACCTCGAATAGCAAAAGCTATCTTGAGAAAGAAGAATGGAACTAGAGGAATCAACCTACCTGACTTCAGGCTCTACTACAAAGCCACAGTTATCAAGACAGTATGGTACTGGCACAAAGACAGAAATATAGATAAACAGAACAAAATAGAAAGCCCAGAGATAAATCCACACACATATGGACACCTTATCTTTGACAAAGGAGGCAAGAATATACAATGGATTAAAGACAATCTCTTTAACAAGTGGTGCTGGGAAAACTGGTCAACCACTTGTAAAAGAATGAAACTAGAGCACTTTCAAACACCATACACAAAATTAAACTCAAAATGAATTAAAGATCTCAACGTAAGACCAGAAACTATAAAACTCCTAGAGGAGAACATAGGCAAAACACTCTCTGACATACATCACAGCAGGATCCTCTATGACCCACCTCCCAGAATATTGGAAATAAAAGCAAAAATAAACAAATGGGACCTAATTAAACTTAAAACCTTCTGCACAACAGAGGAAA
The DNA here is from genome assembly GCF_002263795.3 of Bos taurus. NCBI lineage: Eukaryota > Metazoa > Chordata > Mammalia > Artiodactyla > Bovidae > Bos > Bos taurus. The sequence goes on from NC_037335.1 coordinate 4,433,386, forward strand.
CTATAAGCAAGGTGAAAAGACAGCCTTCAGAATGGGAGAAAATAATAGCAAATGAAGCAACTGACAAACAACTAATCTCAAAAATATACAAGCAACTCCTACAGCTCAATTCCAGAAAAATAAATGACCCAATCAAAAAATGGGCCAAAGAGCTAAATAGACATTTCTCCAAAGAAGACATACAGATGGCTAACAAACACATGAAAATATGCTCAACATCACTCATTATCAGAGAAATGCAAATCAAAACCACTATGAGGTACCATTTCACGCCAGTCAGAATGGCTACGATCTAAAAGTCTACAAGCAATAAATGCTGGAGAGGGTGTGGAGAAAAGGGAACCCTCTTACACTGTTGGTGAGAATGCAAACTAGTACAGCCACTATGGAGAACAGTGTGAAGATTCCTTAAAAAACTGGAAATAGAACTGCCTTATGATCCAGCAATTCCACTGCTGGGCATACATACTGAGGCAACCAGAATTGAAAGAGACACGTGTACCCCAATGTTCATCACAGCACTGTTTATAATAGCCAGGACATGGAAGCAACCTAGATGTCCATCAACAGATGAATGGATAAGAAAGCTGTGGTACATATACACAATGGAGTATTACTCAGCCATTAAAAAAAATACATTTGAATCAGTTCTAATGAGGTGGATGAAACTGGAGCCTATTATACAGAGTGAAGTAAGCCAGAAAGAAAAACACCAATACAGTATACTAACACATATATATGGAATTTAGAAAGTTGGTAACAATAACCCTGTGTATGAGACAGCAAAAGATACACTGATGTATAGAACAGTCTTATGGACTCTGTGGGAGAGGGAGAGGGTGGGATGATTTGGGAGAATGGCATTGAAATACGTATAATATCATGTATGGAACAAGTTGCCAGTCCAGGTTCGATGCACAATACTGGATGCTTGGGGCTGGTGCACTGGGATGACCCAGAGGGGTGGTATGGGGAGGGAGGAGGGAGGAGGGTTCAGGATGGGGAACACATGTATACCTGTGGTGGATTCATTTCGATATTTGGCAAAACCAATACAATATTGTAAAGTTTAAAAATAAAATTAAATTAAAAAAAAAAGAATCTTAATGACATCCAATGTAAGAATTCACACCCATCACCATATTCTATTAACACTTACTGTAGTATACTTTGGACCACATACTTCATCATTTGCTTACTGTATATAAGTTTTGTGTCTTCAACTATGTTGTAACTTTTCAAGGGCAGTGGGAATAACTCAAACATCTATAAAAATAGGAAAGACTGTGAAAACAACTCACATTTATATATATATCACTTTATATTTATATATATATATATATATATATATATATATATATAACTTTTACTACTCGAAAGTTCTTGTCAAGTGGATAAGTCGGGTATTATTTTTATTACTCTAATTTCTGATATGAATTAGCTGAGGGGCCTAGAGAAAATGTACGTTTTTTTTCATATGGTTTGAAACCTTAATTTATGTCTTCTGACCCCAGATCCAGAGTCTTCCATATGTCGTGTGTGCGCGCGCGCGCGTGTGTGTGTGTGTGTGTGTGTGTGTGTGTGTGCACTTAGTTCCTCAGCCGTGTCTGGCTCTCTGTGGCCCCATGGAACATAGCCCACCAGGCTCCTCCGTTCCCTGAGATCTTCCAGGCAACAACAGTGGAGTGGGTTGCCATATCAGGAGAGGAGCAAATGAACCTAGCCTTGGCTATGCCTCTCATGGAAGGAAAGGCCAGAATTCAGTAAAGTCATTTATTGACGGTCAAGATTTGGCTCAGATGGTAAAGAATCTGCCTGCAATGGCAGAGACCCGGGTTTGATCCTTGGGTCAGAAAGATCCCCTGGAGAAGGGAATGTCTACCCATTCTAGTATCCTTGCCTGGAGAATTTCATGGACAGAGGAGCCTGGTGGGTGGCAAAAAGAGTTGAACATCACTTGACTGAGCAACTAACACTTAGACTTGCAAGCTTTCAGAACTAAGATGGTTCTATTCAAATGGGCTGGGACTGATTTAGGTTTATTCATCTACCTCTCTGTGCTTTCCAGGTGGCTCGGCAGTAAAGAGTCCACCTGCCAATGCAGGAGACACGGGTTTGATCCTTGGGTTGGGGAGATCCCCTGGAGGAAGAAATGGCAACCTACTCCAGTATTCTTGCCTGGGAAATCTAACGGACAGAGAAGCCCAGTGGGTTACAGTCTATGGGGTCACAAAAGAGTCAGACACAGCTGAGCAAGCATGCACACACACGTACCTACCTTTCTGGTAGGTGAAAAGAATGTAAACACATCTAATCTCTATTTTGATCATTAGCCATCAAAAAGATAAACTAATTAAAAGGGTCTACTGTACATCGTGACACATGTTTTTTGAGTGAGTCTTGCATTTTTTTAAGTTTTAACTAGAGTTGATGTACAATGTTATGTTAGTTTTAAGTGAACAACACAGTGATTTTTGTAGATTATACTCAAGTTAAAGTTTTTATAAAATGTTGGCAATATCCACCGTGCTGCACACCACATTCTTGTATCTTAGCTTTTACCTACTATTCTGCACTTATTAATCCTCTGCCCCTATCTTGCCCCTCCACGCCTCTTCCCAGTAGCAACCACTACATTTTTTTCTCTGTATCTATGAGTCTGTTTCTGTTTTTTTCATTTGATTTATTTCCCAGATTTCACATATAAGTAACATCATACATTATTTTATTTCTCTGACTTATTTCACTAACCATAATACCCTCCAAGTCCATCCATGTTGTTGAAAATGGCAAAATTTCATTCTTTTTATGGCTGAAAAATAATCTATTATATATATTATACGTACCACATCTTCTTTATCCATTAATCTGTTGATAAATGCTTATGATGCTCCCATGTCCTGGCTACTGTAAATAATACTGCTATGAGTATGGGAGTGCATATACCTTTTTGAATTTCTATTTTCATTTTCCTCAAAAATATACCCAGGACTGGATTGTTGAATTATATGGTAGTTCCGGTTTTAATTTTGTAAAATCCCCCATCTGTTCTCCATAGTGGCTGCACCAATTTACAATCCCACCAACACTGTATGAGCTTTCCCTTTTCTCTACTTCCTAGACAACAGATTTATTCTTTTTGATAATCACCAGCATAACAGGTGTTTGATGATATCTCATTGTGATTTTGATTTGCGTTTCTTTGATAATTATTAATAACAGGTTTAAGCACCTTTCCACGTTAGCCATCTGTATCTCTCCTTTATAAATTTGAAAAACTTTTTTTCAGGTCTTCTGCCCATTTTTTGATCAGACTTTTTTTTTTTTTTGGAAGTGGAGTCACATGAGCTGTTTACATGCTTTGGTTATTAACCCCTTCTCAGTCATATACTTTGCAAATATCATCTCCTATTCCATGGTTTGCCTTTTTGTTGTGTTGATGGCTCTTTGTCTGGGCAAAAGCTTTTAATTAGGGGCATTTAATTTTTTTTGTTTTGCTTCTGTTTCCCTTACAAGAGGTGAGAGGAAAAAAAGAAAAAAAAAAATTGCCAAGATTCATGGCTGATTTTCCTAATGTGATCATTGTGTTTCTTCCTAGTCATATGGATTTGTTGGTCAGTCACTAAGTCATGTCTGACTCTGGACACTGCAGCATGCCAGGCTTCCCTGTCCTTCACTATTTCCCCATGTTTGCTCAGACTTGTGTCCATTGAGTCAGTGATTCCACCCAACCATTTCATCCTCTGCCACTCCCTTCTCCCCCTGCCTTCAATTTTTCCCAGTATCAGGGTCTTTTCAAATGAGTCAGCTCATTCAATCAGGTGGCCAAAATATTGGAGTTTTCGCTTTAGCATCAGTCCTTTCAATGAACGTCCAGGACTCATCTCCTTTAGGATGGACTGGTTGGATCTCCTTGCAGCCCAAGAGACTCTCAAGAGTGTTCTCCAACACTACAGTTGAAAAGCATCAATTCTTCAGCCATCAGCTTTCTTTATAATCCAAGTCTCACATCCATACATGACTACTGGAAAAACCATAGCTTTGATTAAACAGACCTTTGTTGGTAAAGTGATGTCTCTGCTTTTTAATATGCTATGTTTGTCATAGCTTTTCTTCTGAGAAGCAAGCATCTTTTAATTTCATGGCTGCAGTCACCATCTGCAGTGATTTTAGAGCCCCCCAAAAAAGTTTTACATAATTTCCCATCTGTTTGACATGATGTGATGGGACTGGATGCCAAAATCTTAGTTTTCTGAATGTTGAGTTTTAAGTCAACATTTTCACTCTCCTCTTTCACTTTCAACAAGAGGCTCTTTAGTTCTTCTTCACTTTCTGCCATAAGGGTTGTATCATCTGCATATTTGAGGTTATTGATATTTCTCCCCAGCTATCTTGATTCCAGCTTGTGCTTCATCCAGCCTTGCATTTCACATGATGTATTCTGCATATGAAATAAACCTTCATGTACTCCTTTCAGAATGGTAATTGTCAAACAAAATGAATTCCCTGGAGGCCTAAGGAAATAGGAGAAACCATTCAAGAACTGTGCGTAATAGGTATTATATGCCCTGCCTCAGGTGCTTTAAACAGCCCCATGTGGCTGGGTAAAAAGCCAGATGATGTCAGATGATGGTGGACAAGGAGACATGTTCAAAAGTCATGATGCACAAGATAGGGCAAAATAGCTCAGTGTCAGATGGAGGTTCCATCTTTCCTGTAATCTACAAGTAGCAGGATTTGTAGAAAGAAACAAATGGAATACTAAAGCCATGGGTTAAATTACTAACAAGTGAAACAACATGGCTGGGGAGACTGAGGTACAAGCTAGGTTTTAAGACATTTGAGCAATGGAGCCTGTTGTGCCGTATGCCAGACCAGGGACCCCTGCAGAGGCACCTGGCACTGTAAAGGTACAGAGTGAAGGGATACAGCCACTCCCAATGCTCACTGGGGATCAGTGTGCTGTGGGCTGAGAACACCAAGCCCCATGACACCGGGGACAGGTACAGCTCTGAGAGTTGACCTAGGACATCCTATAGGGATGGGGGCATTACCTGACACCCCTGCCTGAGGGGGAACCACTCAGTGTCCACTGGGACCCATTGTCCTGCTGCTTAGTGGGTCTGTGGAGATGCATCATACCTGGAATTGGGTGCATTGTTGAGCAAGGGGAGAAGGTGAGGCCATTGTCGGGTATCTCTAGCCCCTAGTCCACCTCCTGTCACATGACACTGTTGTGTGCCCAGAGCAACATACTTGTTGTGCACAACTAGGTCAAAGTCCTAAAACTGACCCCCTTGCTTTCCAAAATGCTGGGAAGACATGCTCTGTTTCCCACTGGAACCACTGCTCAGCTGCCATCTTTGTTCCTCCCATTGGTCTGTGACAGAGGATGAGATGGTTGGATGGCCTCATCAACTCAATGGACATGAGTTTGAGCAAAGTCTGAGAGATAGTGAAGAACAGGGAAGCCTGGGGTCCTGCAAAGAGTCGGACACAGCTTAGGCACTGAACTACGACAGTGGCCTTCAGGACATCATAGCTCACACAGAGGCCCACATTTCAGGCCAGGAATCCTTGAAAGATGCCTGAAAACCTCAGTGTCTCTAATGAGAAGAACCATCCTCCCCAACAGGATGGCCTTGGGCACCATCTCTGCCTCACAGAAGGTATCGCCCAGACAGCACTATATCTTCACATCAATGAGTCTGCTGCTGTGTCATCTTTATTTAGTCATTGGAGGATGTAATGAAAGTCCTTCTTGATCAGACCCCAGCCTAGAGGACTTCATGAACCAGTGGTTTGGATCACAGGAGCTCTTGCTGGAAGCACATTTTTATTATTTTGAGAATAATCTTGATCCAAATCTTCTCTTGCCTAGAGCTGTATTCCAATTATAAAATAAATATCAATCAGAAAAAAATGCATGAAGCTTTTTTTTGTATTGGTATTAAACCTCAAAATTGTTTTATTCCAATTTCTTTTATTTTTATTATATTCCTGTTTATTTTTCCATCTTTCTTTCTTGTCATCCTCCTTTCAAAATTTATTCTTAATAAATTTTTTAAACTCACCATCATCCTTGTGTGTTAATTCCTCTGTTGTTGTTTTCCTGAACTTACCACTATAATGAACATTTTTAAAAATATATTTAGATAATAGTCACCTGATCTGGAAAGTCTGTCCTCTGATTTAACTACCATTTTTTAAAAAATATTAAGATCCATTTTTATTCTTTTCAAACTAGTGGAAGCTTTATAAACCATAAAGATGGACTGAAGGTGGATACTTTTTCATAAGTACAATAGTTGTCCTGTTTCAGACAAAGAAGTAAGACCTTTTATTTGCAAAGGCTCTTAGGGTAAACTTCCCTCACTGAAACTATTCATCTTTTGTTTTACCTAAATTGAAACTTTCAAAAGTGTTCTTTTATTTTTTCTGTTGATGTATTATTTCCAAAAATGAACTAAATGAAAATGATGTGTGAATATGAAATCATTTATTTTATATTATCTTGACTTTTGAGATTGTGAGGATAAGCTTCATCCCAAACATTTTATTTATTACCAAAATAAGCACCATAAAGAAAGAAGCAGCTTCAGCCAGGTACACAAAAATAATAGTTAAGGTGACATTAGAACACACTGAGTTTCACCAAAGCATAGAGCATGTTGTGACTACACTGTTGATTTGGTGATCATTTCAACTGTAAGCATAACCACACACCATATTTTAACAGAATTCTTGATGGGAGGCAGTATTTCATAGTCCTTGCTGCTGCTGCTGCTGCTGCTAAGTCACTTCAGTCATGTCTGACTCTGTGCGACCCCATAGACGACAGCCCACCAGGCTCCCCTATCCCTGGGATTCTCCAGGCAAGAACACTGGAGTGGGTTGCCATTTCCTTCTCCAATGCAGGAAAGTGAAAAGTGAAAGTGAAGTCGCTCAGTCGTGTCTGACTTTTAGCAACCCCATGGACTGCAGCCTACCAGGCTCCTCTGTCCATGGGATTTTCCAGGCAAAAGTACTGGAGTGGGGTGCCATTGCCATAGTCCTTAGCACCCCAATTTTGGTCTTAATAGAACTGGCCCAAGTCGTGGCTTGGCCACTGTAGTTCATTCAAGTTATTCTATTAATACTTTTAAGTGGCAGATACATGGAGTCAAAAGACTCTTGTAAAGAATGAAGTCTTAGACTCTTGTAAAAGTCAAAGACTCTTGTAAAGACTGAAGGATCTTCTATACATAGAGTGTCTTAGTACCTGGTACACAGTGAGCATTCAACAGATGCTTGCTAATACTGTCACCAGGCCATTAGGATGTACTTGATCAAAATGAGTGGAAATTGTACAAATCACACAAAAAAGTATTTTGTTTTAATACAAAATCAATAGCCCTACTGCCATCTACACTTTGGGCAAGTAAAAATGGCTAAGCATTTATGCTTAGGTGAAGTGGTGCACTAAATTATGAAAGGCTTTGGATAAAATAAAATTGGAAATGTAGGTGTTGTGTGTGACACAGGCTCTTATTTTAAAAACAGAAAAAAGGTTTTAAAATGTGTGTCCATCAGGTCACTAGCAATGCTTTTCTTTTCAGTAGATGGGGAGAATCAGTTATTGGAGTATTTTTGATTGCCTATGATGCATCTGGCTGTATTTACCAGCCATACAGAAGGAACTACCTCCTTTTTATGCTCTGAATACTTTCCTTTTCCACAGACATTCCCACTGGGCCTGGGAGATGGGCAGTTCTATGCATGGACAGATGGTTTGAGAAGAAAGGACTGGCATGACTATGGCAGCATGCAGAAAGAGGCTATGCGCTCAGGTATGGAGTTCAGTGTAAGCCAAGTGCTGCTTTGCTTTGTCACTTACAGCATCTCTCATTAGCCTTCCTTCTGAGCACAGGAAGGTAGGTTTCATGGCACCGTTGGTGGTCAATGATGGGCAGAACCAAAACAATTTCAAATTTCAGAGAGGAAAAAAAGAAGAATCACATTTACAATAGGAGATGGACAAGAGGTCATTTGAGTTTTAGAAATCTGTCGTGTTGTATACTTCTGCATGTTTTTCAATCATTGCTGAGGGTATCTTGAATTGCTCTGTGAGTCTTAACTTGGCACAGACATATCTTGAGCTCAGTTCACTCATTGGGACTGTGGTGTATCTAACTGGCTGGGCCAAGGATGAAAGGAAGACCACAGTTCTAAACACTGGCAGGTGGATCAGAGGAGCCAAGGACCTGAGGTTGATGATATTTGGGCAAGCTAACAGGCGGTTCAGTGGAATTCAGTAGGTTCATCTACACAGAGCACAGTTATAGTCTTGAGGTAGTGATAGAAGAAGCATTTTACATCTTAGAAAAAGCAAAGGGTAAAAGGAAGTCCTTCTATAAGAACTTAGGTTGTTGCCAACAAGAATTCAGAAGGGTGCACCAGTAGTAACCCAGGGATAATAACATGATAGAAGTCCATATTGTACTATTCAAAATAAGGAGCTCTGTTGCTGCATTGTTGTTTGCTGGTCTTTTCTTTGTCATGGTGAAGATATCACAGGAATAGAGAAGCTGTGGTTTGCTAAAAGCATCTGCCTAGCAGTGAAACTGTGCATCCCAGGTCAGATGATTAGCAGAACCCTGGGAAGCTGCAGGCTGAGATTCTTCTGGCCAATCTTCCTCAGAACTTTCCAGCCAGGAAGACAAAGGTGAGGGCATTCACATGGTCATGAGGCTCTTCAGGGCTGCAAATGTTCTTAGCTCTGGGTCAGGGGTGCCTGACCTAATGAGAGTCTTCCAGTTTCTTCTTTCGTTCCTTTTCTCTTAGTAAGAATGTCGCCTAACCCCTGCTTGCCCCAAGAACATTCCCTGTGTTCAGAGCATCAGCCTCTTCCAGATTACATCATCCCTCCAGCCTTGTTTGGCCAAGACTCTACGCAGGGTCATGAAAGTGAGCTCTTTAGCAGTATTCTCACTTTCCTAGTTCTCTCATCTTCTCCCTCTGTTTGCTTGATCAGCCCTCCCTTCAGCCAGCCCTCTGTTCCTCTTTTTAACCACTGGAGAGCTGATCCCATAATTTAACAGGAAATTCATCATCGTTATCCTCATCAACTTAAAAGGTACTGAATAGATGTTTTGTGCTGGGTGCTTTACATACGTATTTTGTTTAAACTTCAGAGTGACTCTGATAAGTATTGTAATCTCCAATTCTTTAAAAGAGAAAAGGAAAGAAAAAGAACTGAGTTCTTAAGAGCTCATGAAATCTTATCCAAAGTCAAATGGCTAACCAGATGCAGAGCACGATTAAGTCAGGTCTTCTTATGCTCCATTACACCCTGCTATCAGACACCTAGTAACAAAATCTGGGCAAAATGAAGTCATGACAGGACACGTATGAGAGAGAGACACATCTGGCTCTTATTCTAGCTTTTTTTGCATAAGTGGCAAGTCAGTTTGTCTTTCTGATATTTTACTTTGCCGAATTGCTATTACGACTGTAGATTATATATTTATATTTAAATAATTGGCCTATTATTTATACATGTTATAAACTCTACCAATGATAACTGTAATAGTCCATCTAAATTATTTTCACTTGATTTGGTGTGCCTGTCTTATGCTTGTGCCAATATATTTTGGATACAAAATGGAATACTTCACATTTATTTCTGTATAATACTACCCTTTCTGCCTACTGGAAAACATACCTTTAATTGTTACATCCTTAGTGGGGCAAAAGAAATTGACCTATAAAGAAAATTGGTACTATAGCAAGTTTCCTAAAGTAGATATGTCTTGTGCAATTAAAAAGCTCTTAAGTAGTAGTATGTGTATGAGTCACTGGAGGATATATGAAAAGCACAATAGACTGTAATTCATTTTTTAAATATTGTAAAATATAAATAAAAGGAGTATGCACACACAGACATACATGCCATTACAAAGTCAAAATCAACACCTCCGTCCTTAATAAACAGGCCAAGTAATATGGTTATCAGTGCTATTCTGTCTCCTCCAAACCTTGAAATCCATGTTCCCACTTACTTTCCTCTATAATTTCTTACATCTAAACTAATACTGTTACATTCTGCCTGTGTTTGGACTTTAAAAATTGAAGCATAGTGTATGATTTTCTTCTTTCATTCAGAATTGTTTCTGAGACCCATCCTTCTGCATGTGTGCAATTCTAGTTGATTCATTATTACTGCTGTTTCATTTTCTACAACAGTTTCCACTTTGTAAACATTTTGAGAGTTCTTGGGTTTTGGTTATGTGCTCTAAGTATCCTTGCTCATGGTTATGGGATAAAGGCAATATTTTCTTAGGGTACATATTTAATAGTAGAATTGCATGTCCAAGGAATACGCATTTCAATTTTACTATGTAGTACATGACAAACTGTTTCCCAAAGTTGATATACCTATTTTACTCCAGTAATGGATGGAATTCCCATTGCTCTGCATCCTGTCAACACTTAATGTTGCCTGATTTTTCATTTCTTCTGTCGTGGTGGTATGAAATAGGTACTCACTGTCACATGAATTTGCATTTTACTAATTTTAATGTAGTTGATCTCTTATTTATGCTTATGAACCGTATATGCCTACTTTTGGGTAAAATTCCTATTCCTTCCTATTTCCAATTTTTTAATTTATTTTTTCTTATTGATCCACAGAGTAATCTTATTTTGAATAATATCTTTTCCTGGTTTTATATGGTGAAAATATCTTATCCCAGAATTGTAAAATTTTTTTAATGTCTGTCTATATTGTTTAATGAATAGGAGTTCTTAATTTTGTTGTTGTCAAATTTGCAAATCATTTGTAAAGGATAGGTTTAATTGATGTTCCATACTGTCTTTTTAAGCTTGAGAATTTTACCTTTTACATGGTCTGAAATGCAGCTCATCTTCATTTTTATATCATGTGAGGTAGGGACCCAATATTTATTTAGTTTTGCCTAGTTAGCTATCCAATCAACAACACCATTTCCTAGAAAATGTATTTTTCTCCACATAGACCATAAGTGTTGACTCTGTTATTAAAAGATTCCATATTTGTGTGTTATCTTTCTGGCTTCTCAATTCTGCCCCATGAGTAAAAATCTTTAAACTAATAACATAATGTTTCATGTATGAATCTGTTATGTCTGTTCAGTCGCTTAGTCGTGTCCAACTCTGCCACCCCATGGACTGCAGTACACCAGGCTTCCCTGTCCATCACCAACTCCCAGCGCTTGCTCAGACCCATGTCCATTGAGTCAGTGATGCCATCCAACCATCTCATCCTCTATCATCCATTTTTCCTTCTGCCTTCACTCTTTCCCAGAATTAGGGTCTTTTCTAAAGAGTCAGCTCTTTGCATCAGGTGGCCAAAGCTGAATACTATATCTTTATAGCAGTTGTTGAAATCTGACAAAGTTCATCCTGCTTTCTTTTCTTCCTTGAGAATGTGTTGCCATTCTTAATGTAAAACTTTTCTTTCAAATTTTACTTTAAAATTTCTTTAAAATTTTATTCAGCTTCTCAGACTATATGTACACATACACAGATATACACAAAATATTGGAAGTTTACAACTGTGTTAAGTATATTGATAAATTAGGGAGTAATTTGCAATTTTCAATATTAAATTATTCATTCTGTGGTTTATATTTCTTGGTGCTTGTCATCTTTATGGGTATGTTTATAATTTGATTGTCAGACATTTTCAGTGGTTTTCCTAGAAAATTAACATTATATGGGTGTTGAGCATGATATTAATCTTATCAAGATTCTGAACTATTTGTTGCTGATATAGAGAAAGTTTAATTATTTTTTAATATGGACTCATTTTAGAAAACTTTCTAAACTCTTCTGTGGGTTATAATCATTTACCAATAAGTGATTTTGGATTCTCAATGTAGATATTCATAATGCCTGTACGTAGTGACAGTGTGCAAAATGTTTTTCCATCCTGTACTCATAATTTTAGTTATTTTTACTGTTTCTGCATTTGCCAGAAGCTCGAGTATCATATTGTCTAATGGATATTGATACCTAGTTTTGACTTATGATTCTGACAATAGCAAATTAATACTTGTGTTAGGATTTTATCTACTTGATGAAAATGTACCATACCCTGTTAACTAAGTCATCTGGGTATGGCTTTCTGAGACTTTTACTTTTTACATCTTAATGAATGTTGATTTTAATCAAAATGTTTGTTTGGTTGTATCTATTGATTAAAATGCATTTTCTCCTTTGTTTTTTTTTTTTTTTTTTTACTTTACAATATTATATTGGTTTTGCCATACATCAACATGCATCTGCCACGGGTGTACACATGTTCCCCATCCTGAACCCCCCTCCCGCCTCCCTCCCCAATACCATCCCTCCAGATCGTCCCAGTGCACCAGCCCCAAGCCTCCTGTATCGAACCTGGACTGGCGATTCATTTCATATATGATATTATACATGTTTCAATGCCATTCTCCCAAATCATCCCCCCCTCCCTCTTCCACACAGTCCAAAAGACTGTACTATATATCTGTGTCTCTTTTGCTGTCTCGCATACAGGGTTGTCATTACCATCTTTCTAAAGTCCATATATATGCGCTAGTATACTGTATTGGTGTTTTTCTTTCTGGCTTACTTCACTCTGTATAATAGGCTCCAGTTTCATCCACCTCATGAGAACTGATTCAAATGTATTCTTTTTAAAGGCTGAGTAATACTCGATTGTGTATATGTACCACAGCTTTCTTATCCATTCATCTGCTGATGGATATCTAGGTTGCTTCCATGTCCTGGCTATTATAAGCAGTGCTGCGATGAACATTGGGGTACACATGTCTCTTTCAGTTCTGGTTTCCTCGGGTGTATGCCCAGCAGTGGGATTGCTGGCCGTATGGCAGTTCTATTTCCAGTTTTTTAAGGAATCTCCACACTGTTTCTCCATAGTGGCTGTACTAGTTTGCATTCCCACCAACAGTGTAAGAGGGTTCCCTTTTCTTCCACATCCTCTCCAGCATTTATTGCTTGTAGACTTTTGGATCACAGCCATTCTGACTGGCATGAAAATGGTACCTCATTGTGGTTTTGATTTGCATTTCTCTGGTAATGAGTGATGTTGAGCATCTTTTCATGTGTTTGTTAGCTATCTGTATGTCTTCTTTGGAGAAATGTCTATTTAGTTCTTTGGCCCATTTTTGATTGGGTCATTTATTTTTCTGGAATTGAGCTGCAGGAGTTGCTTATCTATTGATTTCTTTCTATTGATTTGTGATAGCAAACTTTGAATTTATGGACTAAATCTGTCTTTTTATGTATTACTAGATTTGGTTTGCTAATATTTTAGTGATTTTGTATGTCTATTTCTGAGTGAATATTGGCCATGAATTTTTCTTTCTCATAGAATCCTTGTCAAGTTTTGGTAACAATGTAATGATAACTTTGTAAAATGACTTGAGTAATGATTCTCATTCACTAAAACTTTTTAGTTTATTGTCATATGTTAGAATTATTTATTTATAGTTATGATAGTCTTGTGGGTGAAGATTATTTGAACGTGGACTTTTCTTGGAGAAAAGATTTTTCACAGTGGGGTTAAAATTTTCATATTTATTGACACATTTATTCATAACATTCCCTTAAGAGTTTTATAATGTCTGTTGTACTTCAATTCATGGTGCTTTTACTTTGAAATATCATTTATTTGTTTTTCTGTCAGTTTTTCTTTATCTGTTACACTAAGAAATTGTTGATTTATTAATCATGAATAATGAAATAATATTTTCATCTTATCTATGGTATGTTTTTTCATTAATTTATAGTCATATTGGTATTTTCTTCTTTCATTTGACTTTTACTACATTTTTCCATATTAAAAAGTTAGATTCTTATCTCCTTAATTTCAGCCTTCTTCTATTGTGAATAAGAATTTAGGACTCTAAAATTTCCCTCCAAACACACTTTAAGTACATTACATTGATCTGTGGTTTAATGTTTTATATTTATTATGTTTTAATTATACTACATTTTAGTTATATTTTCAAATGTATGTCCTATTTAATAAACACTGAAATTACCTTAAAAATACAAACACCCATAAGCTGCTTCCTGGTGGGACCTCAGCGATCTTTATTAAAATATATTCATAAAGTGCTGGTGTGTGCTCAGTTGCCGCTCAGTAGCTTCAGTCGTGTCCCGCTCTGTGCAACCCTGGACTGTAGCCCTTCAGGCTCCTCTGTCCATGGGATTCTCCAGGCAAGAACACTGGAGTGGGTTGCCACTTCCTCCTCCAGGGGATCTTCCTGTCCTAGGGATTGAACTCATCTGCATCACCACTAGCACCACCTGCTTTTTGCAGATATTTTTGTTAGGGTTTTTACTGATGTTGTTGGTTTATGTTTTGTTTTGTTTTGTTTTGGCAATTGTATCTTTATGGCATATTTGATAATTTTTTAATAACAGATATTTTAAGTACTAATTTCTATAAAAGTAGGTGGAATTTAGAAGGTAAAGTAGTAGCTGAGTTATAAGGAAATGGTGAAAATGCTTTCTCCACCTTTGAGAAAATGGAGTTTTCTTCTTATTAAATTAATTTTTTTTGGAGTATAGTTGCTTTGCAATGTTGTGTTTCTGCTGTACAGCAAAGTGAACCAGTCATCAGTATTCATATACCCCTCTTTTTTTTTTTTTTAATTTCCTCCCCATTTAGGTCACCACAGAGCAAGGGGTAGAGTTTCATGTGCTATATAATACGTTCTCATTATTTATCTATTTTATACATATTAATAGCATCAATACTATATTTGTGTCGATCTCAGTCTCCGAATTCATCCCCCCCTTTCTCCCCTGGCAAGCATAAGTTTGTTCTCTATATCTGTGACTATTTCTGCTTAGAAAAAGTTCATCTATTCCATTTTTTCTAGATTCCACATATCAGCAAAATTTGTTTTTCTCTGACTTAACTTCACTCTGTATGGCAGTCTCTAGGTCCATCCATGTCTCTGAGATTGCTCTATTCATTCCTTTCTGTGGCTCAGTGATATTCCATTGTATATATGTACCATATCTTCTTTATCCACTCTGTTGATTGACATTTAGGTGGCTTCCATGTCCTGGCTATTGTAAACTGCTGCGCAGTGAATATCAGGGTGCATGCATACTTTTGAATTATGGTTTTCTCCAGATACAGAAGTGGGATGTTGGATCATTTGGGTAGCTCTATTTTTACTTATTTAAATAACACCTCATTAGTGGCTCATACCAATTTAAATTCCCTTCAACAGTGTAGGAAGGATTTCCTTTCCTCTACACTCTCTGCAGCCTTTATTGTTTGTATCAATAGATTATTTGAGAATGGCTATTCTGACCAATGTGAGGAGATACCTCATGTAGTTTTGATTTGGCATTCCTTAATAATATGATGCTGAGCATATTTTCATGTGCCTCTTGACCACCTATGTATTTTCTTTGGAGAAGTGGCTCTTTAGATGTTCTGCCTGGTTTTTTTGATTGTGTTGTTTGTTTTTTTTTTTTTTTTTTTTAGTAAAATCTTCCAATTATGCTTATATTTGAAAATTTGCCTATAAAAATATTGGAAAATTATAGTGCCAGAAGGTAGTTTTCTTTTCTTTTTTTTTTTTTTTTATTGCCAAAAGGTAAGATTTATTTATTTTTTTTTTTAAATTTTTTTTTAATTTTTTTTTTTTTTTTAAAATTAAAAAAATTTCAGGTATACACGTGCTCCCCATCCTGAACCCGGTTGTATAAAGCTGTTGTATAGTTTTGAGATTAGTCCGCTGTTAGTCAATTTGATTGAAAAATATTTTCCTTCCATTCTGAGGGTTGTCTTTTCATTTTGTTTATGGTTTCCTTTGTTGTGCAAAAGCTTGTAAGTTTAATCAGGTCCCATTTGTTTGTTTGTTTGTTTTTAATTTCTTTAGTCAGTATTCAGCCTTACATTTAGGTATTCAATCCATTTTAAGTTTATTTTTGTGTATGATGTTAGGGTGTGTTCTTTCAGTCTTTTCTGTGTAGCTGTCTAGTTTTCCAGCATCACTTATTAAAGAGGCTCTCTTTTCTCCATTGTATATTCCTGCCTCCTTTCTCATAGGTTAGGTAGCCAGAGTTGCATGGGTTTATCTCTGGACTCTATCCTATTCTATAATCTATATTCCTGTTTTTGTGCCAGTGCCATACTGTTTTGTTGACTATAGCTTTGTAGTAAAGTCTAAGTTCAAGGGGCTGATTCCTCTAGCTTGTTCTTCTTTCTGCAAGATTGCTTTCATTAATTTGGAGTCATTTGTGTTTCCATACAAATTGTGAAATTTTTGTTATACGTCTGTGGAAAAAAATGCCCTTGATAATTTGATAGTGATTGCAACTGAAATCTGTAGATGTCTTTGGTTGAGGAAATGGAGAGTTATTATATAAAAAATGTACATATATAAGGAGCAATTAAATGATTTCCAAACATTAGGTGTAACTTAGTTATTTTTGGGTACATGCTGTATTCCTTAGAGTTTATATTAAATGTATAAGAATTTTTTAATTTGTTAGATAGAATTCTAATTAATGTTTTTTAAGTTTCTATTATTTCATAGTATTTGTTTTGGGAAGTAGCATTAACCAAACCAAATTACTATAGAAGAATAATGTCCAAATACCATTTCGGGTTCAGGCAGGCTTCTAGAGGAAGTAAACCAAATTTTTAAGAATAAAGTCATATCCCTGACCAGACACATTTTGTGCTTTCATCTAATTAGATTTTTCTGAATTCTCTTTCTCATTATTTCCTATGATCAAAGTCATATTTTAGGCACTATTGATTGTGCTCATATATCTTATATATGATCCCATTATATTTATTTAGTTTTCATATCATTTTAGAATTTAGTGACATTTGATTTTTATTCCTAGCACTTAGCTATCCTTTTGAGTTTTATATATCACAAAATGGATAAACATGCTTTTTGAACCATCATTCAAATTATTATAACAATTGATGGGAATGACCTGAAATACAGACTGTTTTGAAATATTGAGATAGTGTCTGATTGATGGGTCATGGGTCAATATCAGTTAAGCTTGGTATAATCATTTATATTAATAGCAGCTAAGATATGCTACTAAAGGAGGTACTCAGCTGACATCATTCCATGTATAAATTGAAAAATGTGACAAATTCTGATATAAAGACAAACTCTGCCTATGGCATTCCTCTGAATGATGAATCTCATAATTTCTGCTGGATGTCCAGAAAGAAAATTCAATTAGTGTAGGCAGCTGTTTCTCTAATTATGTGATATTCCTTATTTCTCCTACCACTGCTGTTTAAGTGGTAAATGCTTTTTTAAGTCAGCCATCCAGAGTGATGCAGGGGGTGTATGTAAGTGCATCACATCTTGGTGTAGTTTATGAAATCCTTCATATGGGCCCCTGATCTGTATTTCTAGAGAGTATCGTATTTTTAGTTTTGATGTAAAAATTTTCTTGTCCATTATTTTTATTCTAGCTCAGATTTCACTGTGTTTATCACTAGATTTTTGAATGTCAATATATGTTGAATCAACAGGAGGAAAATCTGTTTTTCAATCTTTGTAGGGGCTCTCTTTCTCTGAAATAGTTTATATTCTCATATAATCACAACCATGCATTCCACTATGTGGATTAGATATCCTGTGGAATTATATCTACGTTCTCATTATTTCCATTTGTGTAGTTAATCATAATACAGGTTTTACAGTGAAGATTTTCTCTGTCTTTGTCATTTATTCAATTGTTGATTCACTTATTTGACAATACTTAAAATATGGATGTCACTATATTCAAATACTATTCAAAACTATGGAAGAAAAAAAATAGACAAAAATGAATTCTAGTAGCATTTCTGTGGCATGAGGATAGTTGCAGGTGCTTTCACTCCAGCCATGACCCGTGGTTGTCACAGAGCCATGACATGACATGGTTATCGACACCACGGCTGTTTAAATACTGACTGTTAATCTCTCCTGCCTAAACTTTTTCAGTCACCTCCTCACTGATATCCCTACCCCAGGGTCAGTGCTTCAAATTGCAGCTAGAGTCATCTTCTAAAAACACATAACCAGATCATTCCACTCCTCTGCTCCAAAGCATACAAACCCAGTGATCAAATCCAAAATGTACTGCAAGTCCTTTCTGTGAATATGAACTGCAGCACTATCCACTCCCAGGCTTCCCCAGGGCCTCAGTGGAGAAACAACCCACCTGCCCATGTAGAAGTGGGTTCAACCCCTGGATCAGGAAGATCCCCTGGGTCAGGAAATGGCAACCCAATCCAGTATTCTTGCCTGGGAAATCCACAGACAGAGGCGCCATGTGGGCTACAGTTTGAGGGTCACCATGACTTGAGCACGACTGAGCATGCACAGGATCCACCCCTGACCAGCGGCTCTCATCTCCTCATCTACTGTTTGGTGTGTAGTGTCTCCACTGGCCACGTTGTCCTCTGCTTTCCCTCAAGAATGATAAATATGTTCCAGGAACTTTTCGCTTGTTGTTCCCGCTGTGTGGACCAAATGCTGCGGTCTGTATTGTCACTGCCCCTCCCCCTTCCGTAAGGTCTCAGACCATGTATCAGCTGTTCCTATGTGCCTGCCCCAATCACCATATCATCGTGTAGAGACAGAATCCATTTCATTCACTCTCCATCTTTGGACCCTACTTAATTTTTACAGCAGTTATCCTTCTATCTCTGGAGTAGGAATTGGAAATCCCCTCCGGTATTCTTGCCTGGAAAATTCCATGGACAGAGGTCATACTAATGATGGTGAGTTTCCATCACAAGACCTCTGAAAAGCCTGAACTAAAACTATTTGAGAGGTAAGGAAGCACCATGGTTTAAAATGATTCACAGTGGGTTTTCCTACGTTCCTTTAAACAAGAGCTCCCTTTAGTGCTGATCAGGGACCCATTTTGCTCTTAAATGTCTTTATTCTGCTTAATTGAATGAGATTGCCAGCTGCACAGAATGAAAAACAAAATGTGCTCCATCTGGAGAGACCATAAGTGCTTTGCTTTCAGGGAAAAAAAAAAAAAAGGTCACTGTGCCATAACTACAGTGGCTCCTGGCCATCTTTTATGGATGCCTCATGTCTCATTTTTTGTTTCCTGTACTATATAGCAGGTCCTTGATTAGTTACTATTTTATATATGAGAGTGTGTATATGTCAGTCCCAACCTCCCAGTGTATTCCTCCCACCCTCTCTCCCTTGGTAACCATAGGTTTGTTTTCTGCATCTGTGACTCTGTTTCTGTTTTGTAAATAAGTTCATTTGTACTGTTTGGTGGGGGAGGGGCAGTGTTCCCCAGGTAGCTCAGTTGTACAAGAATCCAATGCAGGAGACACGGGTTCAATCCCTGGGTTTGGGAGATGCCCTGGAGGAGGAAATGGAAACCCACTCCAGTATTCTTGCCTGGAAAATGCCATGGACAATCCATGGAGCCACAAAGGGTCAGAAAAGACTTAGTGACTAAACAACAGCTTTTTTTTTTTTTTTTTTAGATTCCATATATAAGTAATAGCATTTGTGTCTCTTAAAAGTAGTATCTGGCCTTTTTTTGTTACTACAGTGAACATCATTTATTGTTAACAGTTTAGTCTAATTTATACATCTACGATGTGTTCTCAATAAATTTCATAATGAAGTTTGTTGGAAGGTGGTAAAATTTGGGAATATTACCAAAACAACATTATTATTCATTAGATTAAAATTAACTTTTAATGAAATATTTCCTTTGACACTCATTCTATAATAATGAAAACATAAACTGGAACTGAAAAGACAGTGAGCATTCTGTTGAGATGTATTCTTTATGGGCTAATAATAGAATGAAATTTAGCTGAAACTGAGGTAAGTGACAGTTACCAAGGGAGAATTCCCTTCAGTATCACAATATGAAAATAGCAATATAGACACATCTCAGAAAATTTGTTAAACTGCACTCAGTTCATGTTTTTTAAAAAAAAAAGTTAACTTTAAAACAAAAATTCAGTTTAAGCATATGTTGCAAAAGTTGAAATATCAACTTCCATAAGCAAGTGTATATGGGCTTAATTAGCCTTTTTTTCTCATTAGTGGTTTAATTAAGCTGTGGTTTAATGATGATGCTTGTTTCAGAGTTATTTTAAGTGTTAATTAAGTTAAATAAGTAAACTATCTGGGCTGTAGTATATATTCAATATATGGATATCTGTATACAGGCAGACCTCGTTTTATTGTTCTTCATTTTATTGCACTTGGCAGATATTACTTTTTTTTTTTTTGCAAACTGAAGGTTTGTGACAACTCTGCTTTCAGTAAGTCTATTAGCACCATTTCTCCAACACATTTGCTCACAATGTTGTAAACATTTCTATTATTATTACACTTGTTAAGGTGATCTTTGCTCAGGGATCTCTGAAGTTCCTATTATAAATGTTGGGAGGCACCATGGACCACACTCACAGAATTCAGGGGAGTTGCTAAATGGCTGTGTTCTGACAGCTCCATGGCTACCCACTCCATCTTTCTCCTTCCTCAGGTCTCCCTATTCCCTGAGACACAACAATATTTGAAATTAGGCCTATTAATAATCCCACATGGCTCTCACGGTGCTCAAGTGAAGGGAGCTCCATGTCTCTCAATTTAAGTCAAAAGCTAGACAGGTTGAAGCTTAGTGAGGAAGGCAGGTCAAAAGCTGAGACAGGCCAAAAGCTAAATCTCTTATGCCAAACAGTGACCAAGTGTAAGTGCAAAGGAAAACTTCCTAATCAAAATTAAATTTGCTGCCACTATAAGCACATGAATGATAAGAAAATCAAACAGCCTTACTGCTATGAAGAAGGTGTAGTGGCCAGGATAAAAGATCAAACCAGTCTCAACATTCCCTTAAACCAAGGCATAATCCAGAGCAACTTTCCAAGTCTCTTCAGTTCTATGGTTGTGTGTTTATTCACTTCAGTAGTGTCCAACTCTTTGTGACCCTATGGATTGTAGCCCACTAGGACCAAGACCATTCCCATAGAAAAGAAATGCAAAAAAGCAAAATGGCTGTCTGGGAGGCCTTACAAATAGCTGTGAAAAGAAGAGAACCAAAAAAGCAAAGGAGAAAAGGAAAGATATAAACATCTGAATGCAGAGTTCCAAAGAATAGCAAGAAGAGATAAGAAAGCCTTCTTCAGCAATCAAGGCAAAGAAACAGAGGAAAACAACAGAATGGGAAAGACTAGGGATCTCTTCAAGAAAACCAGAGATACCAAAAGAACATTTCATGCAAAGATGAGCTTGATAAAGGACAGAAATGGTATGGACCTAACAGAAGCAGAAGATATTAAGAAGAGATGGCAAGAATACACAGAAGAACTGTACAAAAAAGATCTTCATGACCCAGATAATCACGATGGTGTGATCACTGACCTACAGACAGACATCCTGGTATGTGAAGTCAAGTGGCCTTAGAAAGCATCACTATGTACAAAGCTAGTGGAGGTGATGGAATTGCAGTTGAGCTATTCCAAATCCTGAAAGATGATGCTGTGAAAGTGTTGCACTCAATATGCCAGCAAATTTGGAAAACTCAGCAGTGGCCACAGGACTGGAAAAGGTCAGTTTTCATTCCAATCCCAAAGAAAGGCAATGCCAAAGAATGCTCAAACTATCGCACAATTGCACTCATCTCACACGCTAGTAAAGTAATGCTCAGAATTCTCCAAGCGAGGCTTCAGCAATATGTGAAACATGAACTTCCTGATGTTCAAGCTGGTTTTAGAAAAGGCAGAGGAACCAGCGATCAAATTGCCAACATTCCCTGGATCATAGAAAAAGCAAAAGAGTTCCAGAAAAAACATCTATTTCTGCTTTATTGAATATGCCAAAGACTTGACTGTGTGGGATCACAATAAACTGTGGAAAAATTCTGAAAGAGATGGGAATACCAGACCACCTGAACCTGACTCTTGAGAAATTTCTATGCAGGTCAGGAAGCAACAGTTAGAACTGGACATGGAACACAGACTGGTTCCAAGTAGGAAAAGGAGTACATCAAGGCTGTATATTGTCACCCTGCTTATTTAACTTATATGCAGAGTAACATCATGAGAAATCCTGGACTGGAAGAAACACAAACTGGAATCAAGATTGCCGGGGAGAAATATCAATAACCCAGATATGCCAGATAACACCACCCTTATGGCAGAAAGTGAAGAGGACTCAAAAGCCTCTTGATGAAAGTGAAAGAGGAGAGTGAAAAAGTTGCTTAAAGCTCAACATTCAGAAAATGAAGATCATGGCATCCGTCCCACCACTTCATGGGAAATAGATGGGGGAAACAGTGGAAACAGTGTCAGACTTTATTTTTCTGGGCTCCAAAATCACTACAGATGGTGACTGCAGCCATGAAATTAAAAGACGCTTACTCCTTGGAAGGAAAGTTATGACCAACCTCATATTCAAAAGCAGAGATATTACTTTGCCAACAAAGGTTCGTCTAGTCAAGGCTATGGTTTTTCTTGTGGTCATGTATGGATGTGAGAGTTGGACTGTGAAGAAGGCTGAGTGCCGAAGAATTGATGGTTTTGAAGTGTGGTGTTGGAGAAGACTCTTGGGAGTCCCTTGGACTGCAAGGAGATTCAACCAGTTCATTCTGAAGGAGATCAGCCCTGGGATTTCTTTGGAAGGAATGATGCTAAAGCTGAAACTCCAGTACTTTGGCCACCTCATGCAAAGAGTTGACTCCTTGAAAAGACTCTGATGCTGGGAGGGATTGGGGGCAGGAGGAGAAGGGGACGACAGAGGATGAGATGGCTGGATGGCATCACTGACTCGATGGACGTGAGTCTGAGTGAAACTCTGGGAGTTGGTGATGGACAGGAGGCCTGGTGTGCTGCGATTCATGGGGTCGCAAAAAAGTCGGACACGACTGAGTGACTGATCTGAATCTGATCTGATCTGAGGCCTCACTCTCAATGGGATTCTCCAGGCAAGAATACTGAAGTGGGGCTGCTATGCCCTCCTCCAGGGGATCTTCTCGAGTCAGAGATCAAACTCCTGTCTCGTATGTCTCCTACATTGGCAAGTGTGTTCTTTACCACTAGCACCATCTGGGAAGCCCTCAATTCTGAGGGCTGAGAAAGGTGAGGAAACTGCAGAAGAAAAAGTTTAAAGAAAAGTGACTGGGTCATCAGGCTGAAGGAAAGAAGCCATCTCCATAATATAAAAGTGCGAGGTGAAACAGCAATTGCTGATTAGTAGCTACAGCAATTACCCATGAGATCCAGCTAAGATAATTCATGAAGGTGGCTGCACTGCACATGAGTATTTCTGTGGAGATGAAACTACCTTCTTTTGGAAGAAAATACTGGGGACCTTCCCAGGTGGCGCTGAGGTAAAGACTCTGCCTGCCAATGCAAGAGATGCAGGTTCAGTCCCTAGGTCAGGAAGACCCCCTGGTATAGGAAATGGCAACTCACTTCACTATTGTTGCCTGGGAAATCCCATGGACAGAGGAGTCTGGTGGGTTATACAGTCCATGGGGTCTCCCAGAATCAGACATGACTTAGAGACTAACAAAAACACCAATGCTATGATAACTGAGTTTCCCATGACTTGAAGGAAATCGTTCATTCCTTTGCTCTCAAATAGTCATTGCTGCTACTGCTGCTAAGTCACTTCAGTCGTGTCCGACTCTGTGTGACCCCATAGATGGAAGCCTACCAGGCTCCCCCGTCCCTGGGATCTCCAGGCAAGAACACTGGAGTGGGTTGCCCTTTCCTTCTCCAATGCATGAAAGTGAAAAGTGAAAGTGAAGTCGCTCAGTCATGTCCGACCGTCAGCGACCCCATGGACTGCAGCTTCCAGGCTCCTCCGTCCATGGGATTTCCAGGCAAGAGTACTGGAGTGGGGTGCCATTGCCTTCTCTGTCATTTAGGCTTTGTATTTTTTGGCACAAGCATAGAGATTCAGTGATAATTTGAACACGCTCCAAAATTCATATCCAGGACCCGCCATATAGTTGATCAGTAATGAGTTCTGGGCCACCCCAGCTCCTTTATCTACCAAGGGCTATAGAGGAAATATATAAAGGAAATGGAAAAGGAGAATGCCAATGGGAGAAACCAAACAAGACTTCCATACACTAGTTCAGAACCAGAGACCCTAGTTTGATTTGATGCTCTTTAAGTGAGTTGCAGAGGTTTTGGAGAAGGCCTTCATGAATGCCAGATGAAATCACCTGTGCCTTACAACACTTCTAGTCCAGAAACATGGCGTAAGTGGTCCCTCAGGAATACTAGAAGCTCAGATCTAGCATTTTTATTTTATTTATTTTTTATTGTATTTTTAACTTTACAATATTGTATTTGTTCTGCCACACATCAACATGAATCCATCACAGAATACATGTGCTCCCCATCCTAACCCCTCCTCCCCCCCTCCCTCCCTGTACCATCCCTCTGGGTCGTCCCAGTGCACCAGCCCCAAGCATCAGTATCGTGCATCGAACCTGGACTGGCACTCATTTCATATATGATATTATATGTGTTTCAGTGCCATTCTCCCAAATCATCCCACTCTCTCCCTCTCCCACAGAGTCCAAAAGACAGTTCTATAAATCAGTGTCTCTTTTGCTGTCTCGTATACAGGATTATTGTTACCATCTTTCTAAATTCCATATATATGCATTAGTATACTGTATTGGTGTTTTTCTTTCTGGCTTCACTCTGTATAATAGACTCTATAATGTTGCATTAGTCTGGTGTATGGCAAATTTACATATATATGTATGTATGTATATATTTCAGATTATTATCCCATATATGTTATGACAAATATTGAGCATAGTTCCATGTCCTATAAGCAGGTCCTTGTTAGTTATCTATTTTATATGTAGTAGTGTGTCTATACTATATACAGAGGACAATATATATATAATATATATATATATATATATACATACACATATATACAAGGAAGCGTCAATAGTTTGGCCAGCTGTGAAGGGCCAACTCATTGGAAAAGACCTTGATGCTGGGAAAGATTGAGGGCAAGAGAGAAGGGGGAGACAGAGATTAGATGGTTGGATGGCATCACTGAGCGAATGGACATGAATTTGAGCAAACTTCAGGAGATAGTAAAGGAGAGGATGCCTGGTGTGCTGCAGTCTATGAGGTCACAGAGTCAGACAAGACTGAGCAACTAAGCACACAAGATATCATAAAATAATGGAAAATTAGGATTTGATGGTCAAGGGATTTAATTTAATACAGTGTTTGGTTTACTGATGTGAAGTGACTAAGAAAGCACTGCAGAATTAGTATTATCAGGCATTTAATAGTAATTTTAATTTCCTTGGTGACCAACTGAGCCTTAGGCATCCAAATACATTATTGGACTACAATGAATAGATTAATATAATAGACACTGACCTAGATTAACTGTCTAATAGAATTTGGTAGTGCATATTAGGGCTTCCCTGATAGCTCAGTTGGTAAAGAATCCGCCTGCAATGCAAGAGACCCTAATTTGATTCCTGGGTCAGGAAGATCCCCTGGAGAAGATATAGGCTACCCACTCCAGGTTCTTGGGTTTCCCTTGTGGCTCAGCTGGTAATAATCCACCTGCAGTGGGGGGACCTGGGTTCAATCCCTGAGTTGAGAAGATCCCCTGGAGAAGGGAAAGCTAACCACTCCAGTATTCTGGTCTAAAGAATTTGATGGAATACTGTCCATGGAGTCACAAACAGTGAGACATGACTGAGCAACTTTCATTCACTCACTCAGTGCATATTAACTGAGATGTATTTATTGGTAGAGATTCCATTCATGCACAAAATAATTTTATATTGTTTTGAGGGACAAGAAGCATTAAGGAAAAACTTTTGAAGTTTTAGCAGATGTTTTATGAATAAATTATGGGCCGAGCCCACCAGGTTCCTCTGTCCATGGAATTCTCCAAGCAAGAGTATTGGAGTGAGTTGCCATTCCCTTCTCTATGGGTCTTCTTGACCCAGGGGTTGAACCCAGGTCTCCAGCACTGCAGACAGATTCTTTACTCTCTGAGCCACCAGGGAAGCCTAAATTATTGGATTGATATTTAATTCTTAGCCTTTGTGTATTACAATTTAGAAATATTTTTATGTAACTTAATGAGATATTTTATAAGCCTCTGATATATGCATCACAAGAATTTTATAAACAGAAAAGTCTTTAAAATTATTATCTAAATTTGGAAAGCCAGTTAACATTATGACAAAGGTCTAGCCTTTTTTCTATAAGTCCTATATTATTATTTACTTTATATGACATTTTATTATTTAATCTTCTCTGTTTTTACAGTTCCTTAACTTGTATACAGTGATTTTTTTTTTTTGCACATTGCCTCAGTGTTTCTCACAAAAATCCTATAAAGTATGGATAGTAAATATTAATATTATTTCAAAATAAGGAAAAATTTAGAAGAATGATTTTTTACATATACATGTATGATTTTATACATGTGCATGTATGTTATATCAAGTGGTTATATATGCATACACACATATATGTTCAAATCAATGCCATAACTCCAGGGAATCCTGGGGACTGCTCTCTTTTATCTGCTGCTTATTCTCATCTCTTTATGAGAATCTCTCAAAGTCTCTTTGACTTTCCTCTTGGACTCCTGCCCTTTATAACACCTGTGCCCTAAATTGCCCTGTGCTCATCCACCTGTGTTTCCAGTGGCTCCCAGGTTCATGGTGATAAACTTAGTTTCTCTGATGACTCAGTCCTCCAACTATGCTCAGAACCCCAGATCTCCTCTCTGTGAACCCTCCCATGTGTCTGGAATCCTTGAGGTTTATATGTCCTCCAAATCCTGATGCCCTCATTCTCTGAATCTGGCCACTGCACCTACAACAGACAGCTACTGGCGTGCACTTTGTCATTAGTCACTTGAACCTGAGCTCTCTCCAGAGAACCTTACAAAAAACAGTTCCTTCAACCAGTCCTTGTGTCTAAAGAACTCAGCTCAAGGAGGAGCCAAGATGGCGGAGGAGTAGGACGGGGAGAACACTTTCTCCCCACAAATTCATCAAAAGAGCATTTAAACGTCGAGTAAATTCCACAAAACAACTTCTGAATGCAGAGGACATCAGGCACCCAGAAAAGCAACCCAACTCTTCGAAAGGAGGTAGGAAAAAATATTAAAAACAAAAAAAAGAGACAAAAGAGGGAGGGACGGAGTTCCGTCCCGGGAAGGGAATCTTAAAAAGAGAGAAGTTTCCAAACATCAGGAAACCTTCTCACTGCAAACTCTGTGCCGAGCTTTGGAAGCACAGAGGGCAACATAACAGGGAGAAAAAAATAAATAAACAATTAAAACTCGCAGATTGCGAGCCCTACGGTAACTCCCCCAGCGGAGAAAGCAGCGCAGACGCCTGCATCCGCCATTAGCAAGCCGGGGCTGGGCAGGGAGGGCGCGGCGTGGGCTGCATCACTGAGAGTAAGAATCTGGCCTGAATACCCTGAGCGCTATCTGAGCGAAATAATTTGGGCTGCAAACCAGACTGTGGGATATCTACCACGCGAAAAGCCAGCCCTAACCTAAGACCGCCAGGCCCGCGCACGAACAAAGGACTGAACAGAGATAGCCGGCTGCAGACCTTCCCCCTCCGGTGACAGGCAGCCAGAGCCGGAA
This sequence comes from Bos taurus, assembly GCF_002263795.3. Lineage (NCBI taxonomy): Eukaryota > Metazoa > Chordata > Mammalia > Artiodactyla > Bovidae > Bos > Bos taurus. Next base: position 4,461,063 of record NC_037335.1, read on the forward strand.
GGGGGCAATCGCAGCCCCAGAGAGACATTATCTATAAAACTGTAAGCAGGCTTCTTTGCTAACTAAAACTTCTTGGGGGTCTGGACGGTCAACATCTGCCTGAGAAGGTGCGCCGGTTTTACACCGATAACCGAGTGGCGGGGAGGCGATAAGTCGCAGCATTGGCGCTCGCCAAACACCTCATCACCTGCTGCTCGGACCTGGGAAGAGCACAAAACGCAGGCCCAACTGAGTCTGCGCCTCTGAGGACTACCCGAGTGCCTGAACCTGAGCGGCTTGGACCTGGGAGGTGCATGCAGCCCAGGGCCAGCCTCGGATTGTTCCCGGCGGAACAACCTAGAGTCCGAGCAGTGTGGACAGGGAGGCTACACGCGCCGTGAGCGGGGCAGACCAGGGTGGCTGAGGCACTGCGAGCCCACGCCAGTGTTATTTGTTTGCAGCATCCCTCCCTCCCTCCCCACAGCGCGACTGAACAAGTAAGCCTAAAAAAAAAAAAAAAAAGTGTCCTCCACCGTGCCCTTTGTGTCAGGGCGGAAACCAGATACTGAAGAGACTAGCAAACAGAAGAAGATATAACAGAGGGAAACGCCTTGGAAGCTACAGGCAATAGATCAAAACCCTGTGGTTACTACGGACTACATAGGAAGGGCCTATAGATCTTGAGAAATATAAATCTGACCAAGGAACTAGCCAAAAATGAACTGAACCCACAACACCCACAAAAAAAAAACAAAAAAAAGTCCTAGATATATTTTTATTATTTTTACGATCATTCTTTCTTTTTTTTTAATTAAAAAAAAATTTTTAAGTCCTCTATTGTTCCTTTAATTTTCACTTTTATAACCTATTACTTTGCAAAAAAAAAAAAAGACCCTATTTTTTTTTCTTCAGCAAACTTCATATATATATATTTTATAATTTTTTGACTTGTTTTTTTTGTTTCTTTTTGTTTTTTTCTTCTTTTCTTTAACATTGTATTTGAAATTCCAAACTTACTCTAGATTTTTAATTTTGCTTTTTGGTATTTGTATCAATTTTGTACCTGTATTTTTTTTTTTTGATATTTTCTATTTTTTTTTTTTTTCTTCTCTTTTCTTTTCTCTTCTTCTTTTTAACATTGTATTGAAATTCCAAACTCTACTCTAGATTTTTAATTTGCTTTTGGTATTAGTATCAATTTTGTACCTGTACTTTCTTTATAATTTTTGCGACCTTGTTTGTTTGTTTGTTTGTTTTCTCTCTTTTTTTTTCTTCTTCTTCTTTTTTTTTAACATCGTATTTTTGAAATTCCAAACTCTACTCTAGATTTTTAATTTTTGCTTTCTGGTATTAGTTATCAATTTTGTACCTGTACTTTCTTTATAATTTTCGCGACCTTGTTTGTTTTTGTTTGTTCGTTTTTCTCTCTTTCTTTTCCTTCTTCTTTTCTTTAACATCGTATTTTTGAAATTCCAAACTCTACTCTAGATTTTTAATTTTTGCTTTTATGTATTTGTTACCAATTTTGTACCTTTAAGGACCCAATCTTCAGGACCCATTTTTCACTAGGGAGTGAGATTACTGGCTTGACTGCTCTCTCTCCCTTTGGACCCTCCTTTTTCTCCACCAGGTCGCCTGTGTCTCCTCCCTAACCCCTCTCTACTCTACCCAACTCCTGTGAATTTCTGTGTGTTCCAGACGGTGGAGAACACTTAGGGAACTGATTACTGGCTGGATCTGTCTCCCTCCTTTTCATTCCCCCCTTTTATCCTTCTGGCCACCTCTGTTACCTTCCTCCTTCTTCTCTTCTCTGTATAACCCCGTGAACATCTCTGAGTGGTCCAGTTGTGGAGTGCACATAAGGAAGTGACTACTGGCTAGCCCACTCTCTCCACTATTGATTCACCTCATCTCATTTGGGTCACCTCTAACTCCCTCCTCCCTCTTCTCTTCTCCATGTAACCCTGTGAACCTCTCTGAGTGACCCTCACTGTAGAGAAACTTTCATCTTTAATGTAGATGTTTTATCAATGGTGCTGTATAGAAGGAGAAGTTTTGAAACTACTGTAAAAATAAGACCGATAATCGGAAGCAGGAGACTTAAGTCCAAACCCTGACTCCAGGGAACTCCTGACTCCAAGGAACATTATTGACAGGAGCTCATCAAATGCCTCCATACCGACACTGAAACCAAGCACCACACAAGGGCCAATAAGTTCCAGGGCAAGACATACCAAGCAAATTCTCCAGCAACAAAGGAACACAGCCCTGAGCTTCAAGATACAGGCTGCCCAAAGTCACCCCAAAACTATAGACATCTCATAACTCATTACTGGACATTTCATTGCACTCCAGAGAGAAGAAATACAGCTCCACCCACCAGAACACCGACACAAGCTTCCCTAACCAGGAAACCTTGACAAGCCACCTGTACAAACCCACACACAGTGAGGAAACGCCACAATAAAGAGAACTCCACAAACTGCCAGAATACAGAAAGGACACCCCAAACTCAGCAATTTAAACAAGATGAAGAGACAGAGGAATACTCAGCAGATAAAGGAACAGGATAAATGCCCACCAAACCAAACAAAAGAGGAAGAGATAGGGAATCTACCTGATAAAGAATTCCGAATAATGATAGTGAAATTGATCCAAAATCTTGAAACTAAAATGGAATCACAGATAAATAGCCTGGAGACAAGGATTGAGAAGATGCAAGAAAGGTTTAACAAGGACCTAGAAGAAATAAAAAGAGTCAATATATAATGAATAATGCAATAAGTGAAATTAAAAACACTCTGGAGGCAACAAATAGTAGAATAACAGAGGCAGAAGACAGGATTAGTGAATTAGAAGATAGAATGGTAGAAATAAATGAATCAGAGAGGATAAAAGAAAAACGAATTAAAAGAAATGAGGACAATCTCAGAGACCTCCAGGACAATATTAAACGCTACAACATTCGAATCATAGGGGTTCCAGAAGAAGAAGACAAAAAGAAAGACCATGAGAAAATACTTGAGGAGATAATAGTGGAAAACTTCCCTAAATGGGGAAGGAAATAATCACCCAAGTACAAGAAACCCAGAGAGTACCCAAACAGGATAAACCCAAGGAGAAACACCCCAAGACACATATTAATCAAATTAACAAGATCAAACACAAAGAACAAATATTAAAAGCAGCAAGGGAAAAACAACAAATAACACACAAGGGAATTCCCATAAGGATAACAGCTGATCTTCAATAGAACTCTTCAAGCCAGGAGGGAATGGCAAGACATACTTAAAATGATGAAAGAAAATAACCTACAGCCCAGATTATTGTACCCAGCAAGGATCTCATTCAAGTATGAAGGAGAAATCACAAGCTTTTCAGACAAGCAAAAGCTGACGAGAATTTCTGCACCACCAAACCAGCTCTCCAACAAATACTAAAGGATATTCTCTAGACAGGAAACACAAAAACGGTGTATAAACTCGAACCCAAAACAATAAAGTAAATGGCAACGGGATCATACTTATCAGTAATTACCTTAAACGTAAATGGGTTGAATGCCCCAACCAAAAGACAAAGACTGGCTGAATGGATACAAAAACAAGACCCCTACATATGTTGTCTACAAGAGACCCACCTCAAAACAGGGGACACATACAGACTGAAAGTGAAGGGCTGGAAAAAGATTTTCCATGCAAATAGGGACCAAAAGAAAGCAGGAGTAGCAATACTCATATCAGATAAAATAGACTTTAAAACAAAGGCTGTGAAAAGAGACAAAGAAGGTCACTACATAATGATCAAAGGATCAATCCAAGAAGAAGATATAACAATTATAAATATATATGCACCCAACACGGGAGCACCACAGTACGTAAGACAAATGCTAACAAGTATGAAAGGAGAAATTAACAATAACACAATAATAGTGGGAGACTTTAATACCCCACTTACACCTATGGATAGATCAACTAAACAGAAAATTAACAAGGAAACACAAACTTTAAACGATACAATAGACCAGTTAGACCTAATTGATATCTATAGGTCATTTCATCCCAAAACAATGAATTTCACCTTTTTCTCAAGCGCACATGGAACCTTCTCCAGGATAGATCACATCCTGGGCCATAAAGCTAGCCTTGGTAAATTCAACAAACAATAGCAATCTATTCAGCTTTTTCTGACAACAATGCAAGTAGATTAGAATCTCAATTAACAGGACGAAAAACTATTAAAACTGCCAACAAGAGGCTGAAACAACAACGGCTGCTGAATAACCAACAAATCACAGAAGAATCAAAAAGAAATCAAAAATTTGCATTTAGAACACGAATGAACAAATGAAACACAACAACCCAAAACCTGTGGGCACACGGTAATTACCAGTGCTATAGTCCTACATTAAGTGCGAAAGGTAGTTCTTTCTAGCAAACCAAGCATTCAAGCTCAAGCAATATTGACCTAATAAGATCGAAATCATAACTACTTATCATATATATGATACATAAAGCAACTAGAAGGAAGGCACGAGGAAACCTTGGGTATATGTAGTAGGGTGAGAGAGATCTTGTATAAGAGAACCCTTAGAGCAGAAATAAATGCAAAACGAATCTCTATTATAGTGAGGGTCCATAAGCAATTAATGAGAGGTTCCAACCAGAGAGAGCTGGTTCTTTCGTATTAATAAGAGTCTAATGACAAGAGCTCACATGTGTATGCGCAGAAGCAGTGCTGATGAATACAAAGGATAAATAAATCTTCGAAAGTCAACAACTCATATTAGATATTATATCGTTAGAGAGAAGATCTAAACCTCATAAGCCCATGAAGTATTAGAGGTATATTAATGAACTAGATCTTACCTGTATCGACCTCAATCAATTTGTAGATATGCAATAGAGAGAATGCGCCCGTGAAAGAAATGGAGATGAGACATCTTGGTATAGCTTAATAGAGACGCTCTACACACTTTTCACAGCTGACGACCAGGAAGATGAGATTCAGAAAATCTTACAGCACATCTCTCACAATGCATATCGTGCATAATTTTGAAACCCAGTGGTGAATCATAAATTTACTAGTGTCATACTTAAATAGACTACTCAGCCGTTGTATCCGACGACGCACGGGTCGACAGTTGTATAATGGTTCTACCTCACATGAAATTCTAGTATGAAGAAGGGTTCACTAGCTGTATATTCTTCACTGTCTACACAGAGCTGTCAGAAATTTGCAGAGGAGGTACACTCAGAGAGTCTCATGTTTCTACTCATCGACTCACCTCATCACTACCCTTAATACCCACTGAAAGACCACTATGCACCGATACAATTCCTCACACTATATTACAATACGAGACCTACAGCGCCTCAATATGTTCGTCCTTCACGACTACACAGTGCACTTTCATGATGCGTTTGATAGGAAATTATATCCAGTGATCAAGGTTACCTTCTAGGTTCTGACTAACTCAGAATTCCACCAACACAGTTAAGAGAGTTATTCATGCACTTAGATTTACTATTTGTTAGTGTGCCTCTTAATCCTCAGCGAGATCAGAACTGCTCTCATCAATGTGAGCTTACGACCTGCAAATCAACTCACAATGTACGTACACCATCTCAATATTCACATCAATCATGTTAGAAAGTAACCATTAGAGAGAGACTCGATGAGAGTGTTATACTTCATTCTAGTAGGTAAAGGGCCATGAGCAGCCTATTTGAGACTGCATTCTAATATGTCAAGCATCCATTAGGTTGATATATAATTCATCGTGCTTCCTACGAAGAAAATGTCAGAAGTAACGTGTAAGTGGGTGAGACATCAACTCACTTCATAACTTGAAGATAGTGTATCATGATGAACTGCAGCCACAGGAGAACATCATTTCACTTCTCATTGGCTTGTAAGATTGGAGTAATAGGATGTTCGTGCGTTAAACGTGCAGGGACAGACCCATAGACACTAGGGGTGCCGGCAAGACATCTTCTCACCATGTGTAACTATGATGTTTGGTGGACAACTCTATAAGACGTGTGGGAAGGTCTATGTGGGCTCCGCGAGCAGCCATATAGAAGAGAAAAATCGAAGATATAAATAGGAAGAGATAATTCGTGTGAGAGATAACGTGGAAGAGATATGATTGATACTTCAGTGAACATTTGGATCAGATGACATGATCCTCTTGAACAACTGCAACAATCCCTAAGAAGATCACACATCAAGAGCTCAGAGAAACTTATCTAAAGTAAGCACTTAAAGTAATGAAAAGCATCCACTGACTACAGTCAACAGGTTCAAGGTTATATTCTGCAGACAATCACCACCACAACAACAGAAATCACCTCGTACTGCATTTCCTGAGTCCTCTAAAGATGTAAGGCAAACTACGTAAATATCTGAATGCTAGAAACAGAAACAAGAGTGTGAAATAAGTAGTCAAGGAAACAATTTCCATTCGAAGTACGGCGATTGATCCCTTCTAATCTAGATAAAAGAGAGAATTAAAAGACAGATCACCTCATTAAGGAATTAAATTTTCAGCACTATTCTAGATAAACCACTACAAGAAACAGTAAAAAAAGACGACCCCTCTATATCAGACAACTATCAAGAATATACACAATCGGTGTGTAGAAAGATACATTGAAAAAAGAGGCTAAAGAGAGTGACTAAGATTAGAAAGAGGAAGATCAATATTCCCAGAATTTAGTTTCATAACCGCTCAAGTTCAATTCCAGGGATTGGAAAAGAATGCCACAATATAGTGAAAATGCAGTATACTACCCGCAAAGCAATTTATAGATCTCAACGCAACTCCCTATCAACAGTGCGTCTTACCGATCCATACAGATCTAATTCTTCACACATGGACTGCCAGCATTTGGAAGAGCTCAGGAGACTAATAATTCTCCCCACAGTTTTGTATGGAAATACATACAATAAACCTTCGAATATGCCAAAGCGATACTTGAGAAAAGAAGAAATGGAACTGGACGGACATGAACCTACCTGACTTCAGGCTCTACTACAAAGCACAGTTATCAACGACAGTACTCGCCGCTACTGATTTTGTCGCTCACTGTCCATGAGTTGAACTGATGGCGACAATCCCAAAGACCCACATAATTCCATTTGATCATGGAATAAAATAGAAAAGCCCAGAGATAAATACCACGCACATATGGACACCTTATCTTCGACAAAGGAGGGCAAGAAATACAATGGATAAAGACACTCTCTTTAACCAAGTGTGCTGGGAATCGGTCATTCCACTTGTAAAAGAATGAAACTGGACCACTTTCTAACACCATGTTTCAATCTTTCATCACCATCCCAAATACTGACTTCCGTCTTTCACACGTCACCAATACTGGATGGTAGAGAGAATCTCAACGATTACATGAATCCTTCCCAGGAGTAATTATCTATTAAAACTGTCTCCATAGAGAGAACATTAGCAAAACACTCTCCGATGGCTATAGACCTTGACAGTTCGTATTTTCAGTGGCTCACGATGTCAGTCGCACTTCATGCATACTACTATTTGACCGTCCAACTTCGGTTGATCTGCTTTGTATCTCCTTTCCGTAGGGAATTCTCAGGCTCTCCTCCACACCCAGACAAATCAGAGTTTTGCACAGCACATATAAAAGCCATATAAACATATTAGTGGGAGCCGCTTAACACTAGTAACCTTCTTAAACTCTACCTAGTCTCATATTTCTCGCACAAGAGGAGACATGTGACTAGAGACAAAGAGTGATAAAGTGAGCATCGAGCGCTAGTATTTACATGACTTGCTTGTGTGTAGTAAACGAAATTGAGATAATCTAAGTGTGGGATAACATGAAAGCGCTCAATCTCTCTCCGAGGAGCAAAGTGAGTATCTAACTATTATATCTCATAATAAACTTGATACGCATATGGAGACACGTCTCCAACACTCATCTATGACAAGTCATACATACTTTGCGACAGGAACAAGATAACATCGAAACCCTCTCCAAACCTAGAGTTAACCAATTAACTGGTGTTCTCCAAAGAACAACCGCATACATATTATGACGATTCTATGCAACAGTCAATAAGGAAGGGATACATACAGATGGGCTAACAATGACATGAAAAATTAAGGTTTATCTATTGTCATGCTAATCGACTCATTATCAGAGAAATGCAAACATAAAAACCTCTTAAACCTCATCAGAAAGTTTGTTACCTCTTCTTATTTCTACCAACCATTTCCGAGGCCTTCTTTAAGTTCTTTCACCTATTTCTGACTTTCTCACGGCGTTGAGGTTGCTGACTGTGAATGGCTGCAGATTCTGCGGTTATTCGAGACAATCTTCTATCTCACATAATAATCTCGGAGAGGGTGGTAGCTGAGCAAATATGCGGGATTCCACGCCTTGCAGTTTTTACATTACACAGCTTTTCTTGTTCCAGTGGTCACTATCAGCGCAAACGCTGTAGTTACTGCATCCAGTTACATACGCCCGTGCCATACTCACGTTTTGCCTCCTCTGTAGCTTCTTCCCACTCATAGGGAGAGACAGAAGTAGGTTGCTGCAGATCTGTTTTCCCACTTCCTCTTCTATAAAAACTGACGATACTCAATTTGAGTGTTAACTTTTTTGGCCTGATCATGCTTTCTCAGAAAAAGTGGAGGCCAACCGTCCTAGTCTACTTATATGATCCAGAATCCCACTGCTCTCCTGGCAAATTTTATTTTTCATTTTTTCATCTATTTTTTCTATCCATTTTTCAGTGTTTTCTCATTTTCTTTGACGGTAGGGGACATCACTCACCCCTCTAGAAGTGGAACAGAGGACACGGTTGTAGTACCAAATGCTTTCATTCCTTATCTCATGGGTTTTTTCTCTGTTGATCTTATATCTGTAGCTGTGTGCCTCACTGTCATCATATTAGTTACGTTGTTTATTCATAATTTATTTTATATTTCTTCTTTTTTACATTAAATATGCTCTTCTAAGACATCGTGTAGTTTTATTTCAATCATTTTTACCTACACTTTCCCATCCATCATTGTTTCGTTTTGCTCCCTCTCCCCTCACTCGCCCCACATCAGGCGGATGAATGGATAAGGGGTTAAAGTGGTGGTAGCAAACGAGATTCTACATTATAGCACAATGGAAGGTATACCTTACAGAGCTCCATTGCGCTTAAAAAAGAAATACGAATTTTGAATCTCAGTTCTGTGTAGCTATCATAACCCGTTTTAAAATCTAAGGATGAGATCTGGATTGTGAACCACTCACCCTGGCTTGTGATGCCAGGCTTCGTTATATTGATTATAACACTAAAACTCAAGAGTGAAGGTAAAGCCAGTAACGTGCGAAATAACAACCAATACAGTATAACTAACACTTGCGGCGTAGCGCAAGTTCATTCATGTGGGAATACTATGAAAAGTCATGTACACAAAGGGTGCAATACACCTGAGCCGCATACCCTGAACATGACATAGAGTGAACGAAGCGGAAAAGCAAGGGCTAAAGAGAGCCACAAATACTGATGTTATAAGAACAGTCTTATGACCTCCAGTCTGAGTGGAGAGAGGGCACCGAGGGTCGAGAAGATCAACCAGAATATGTGCAGGTGACTTGGGCAATCGAGGAAACATATAAAATCATATCGTTAGGGGATGGAACCGAGTTGCGGGCTATACTCTGTTTCAAGTCCCTAACCAGGTCTCCGATGCATCGCAATTACCCTGGATTGAGTCATTTGGGGCTTGGTGTCATTTTTATTATTTCCAATTGCCCTGGATTCAGACTCGGCCAGAGGGCATGGTAAATGCGCGAAGGAGAGGATGTGAGGTAGGTTCCCGCGATGCCTGGGAGCGCATGTTATAACCCTGTGCGGATTCATTTTGATATTTGAGGGCAACACTAATACAATCTCATGTCCTAACGCTTTTTAACAATCAAATATAAAATTGGAAGGAGATAAAGTAAAAAAAAAAAAAGAAATATATACCACAACTAATAAATGAAGTTAGGAAGAGGTTCGATGCCAGGAGTTATCAAGATACAATCTGTGTTCTCCATTACTAGTAACACTGAATCATCCCAGCAGATTGTATTGTTTTTTATATATACCGCCGAGTAAGTTTTTAATATGATACATGTAATAAGTTACCGTCATCTTTCTATATTTCAGACCAATAAAATAAAATCAATGTATAGACGTTAGTTATACTTAGAAAATTTTATATATATATTTAAAAAAATAAAAAAAAAAAAGAAACAAAAAAAGTTTGAAATATATACTTACTAGAGACTTAAAACAAAACAAAAAAACAAAAAAAAAGAAAATAAACATTATCAAAACACAATATGATAAATAACAAAAGAAGAGGGGAGATGACAATACTAGATACTATGTTTAGCTAGCCTCGCTGAGTAATTCTAACTAAGTTTCATTTGCAGCGCAATAACAATAGTTAAGAAAATTCGGAATTGAAAACATACTAAGCACTGGTTCCTTATTCAATTTTGGGAGATCAAAATGGGATAGTTCATAGTTATTCTTTTGTATCAAAATGAGTTGATATTAGCTAATATCTCATTTGTCGTAGAACTCATAATGTATGCTCCTATTTAAGCCTTTTAAATACAAGCTGTCCACCCATAATGCCATTACTCTCGGTATGTCGCTGATCTTAGTAATATGCAGGAAGACTAACATGCTAAAAATGAAGAGGGCTTTGACTTGCTTATATCCAATAGATTTGCTCTAGTCTAAATAAAGGACCAGTGGCCGTGCGAATGACGTGGGCTAAGAGTAAAAGAATATCACATTGATCACTCTCTTTCCGTTCTGGTTTCCTCGGTGTGTATGCCAGCAGTGGGATGCTGGATCAATAAGGCAGTCTAATTTCCAGTTTTTTTTTTTAAAGGAATTCAGACACTGTTCTCATCATAGTGGCTGTACTCAGTTTGCACTTCCCCCCACAGTGTAAGAGGGTTCCTTTTTTTCCTCACACCCTCTCAAGCATTTATTATTTGTAGACTTGGATCGCAGCATAATCTGACTGGTCGTGGATAAATGTGTACTCATACGTGGTTATTCTGCATTTCCCTCTGAATAATGAGTGATGTTGAGGCATCTTTTCATGGTGTTTGTTAGCCCATTCTGTATGTTTTTTTGAAGAAATGGTCTATTTAGTTATTTGGCCATTTTTTTGGATTGGGTTCGTTTATTTTTCTGGAGTTGAGCTGTAGGAGTCTGCTTGTATATTTTTGAGTTAAGTTGTTTTGTCTGGTTGCTTCAATTTGCTATTATTTTCATCCATTCTGAAGGCTTGTCTTTTTTTTTTTTTCACCTTGCTAAATAGTTTTCTTTGATGTGCAGAATGGCTTAAGGGTTAATTTAGGCGAGGAGGGTCCCATTGTTTTATTATTTTGCTTTTTATTTTCAATATTTCTGGGGGAGGGCGCTGGGGCGGGGCGGAGGTTGTTGTTGGGGCTGGTGTGGGGTCATACGAGGATCCTGCTGTGATGGTATGTCGGAGAGTGTTTGCCTATGTTCTCCTCTATGAGTTTTATCAGTTTTCTGGTACTTATGTTGAGATCCTCAGGAATCTTGTTGCAGATGACACTTTTATCCAAACCTTTTGAGGTTTATTTTGGTGTATTGGTGGTTAGAAAACGTGGTCCAGTTTCATTGCTTTTTACGTAACAGTGGTTGACATAAAGCCAGAAAATGGAAGAGGATAAAAGAGCCTGGCTGAAGTTGAAAGAGAGAGTGAAAAAATTGCTTAAAGCGTCAACATTCAACCACAAACTAAGATCATGGCAATCTGGTCCAAAGCATCAATACCTTTTCATGACAAACTACCGCACACCTATATATTACGTGAAATGCCTATGTATGAGGAGTAGGTTGTCTTATAAGAACAAGTTGACACGCAGCACACTTTGTATTTTATTTTCTCTGTGGGCCCTCTCAAATATTGCTCGAAAGAGAATACAGGGTCTCAATATGTGCGTGGAATTTAATTCGTGCGGAGGAGTGTTGTTTGTACTACTTTGGTAGCAGCCCATTGAAATAATCCCTAAAATTAGATAGACAAAAAACTATTTGCTCTCCTCTGTGATGATTATGAGCTAATTGACCAAAAGTAAAACTGTCTCCTACGGAACATAAATGGTATGTGGTCTTAAACTTTGGTAAAGTAGGAAAGGCCTGAGTATCATAGTACTCAATTGCGTGACAAAAGGTGCTGTTTCTTAGTGTCTCACCCCTGCTATGTTCTTTCTCTCCTATGTCAGTTGCATGTGGAGTTATGGTTGTAAAGTACCATACAGAAGATCGTCGTATGCTGGGCTATTCGAAGGATATAATTTGAGTTTTGTGATTGTAGCCTTTTCTTTCGAAAATACTCGTGGAAGCTCTGTGGGACAAGTAAGACATTTTGTTCCTAGCTACTGAGGTGATCATATCCTTGACTTTGGGATAGCAATATTGAGAACATAAAGGATTGTCCCGTATGAGACATCTATGAATATTCTGAATATTGATACCTATTGCTTTGGGTATGATGAAGCTCATCGATCTTTCGATAACCTGCTTGACTACTGTATATCCCAATCGCCACTTGAAACCTTCTGTGTAAGATGATTCTCCATTACTAATCAGTAGTGGCTAACATGTAGAATCTTCTTTGACTAACAGTTGTTTTATAAGGTATTATCTATAAATAGTAACCCGGTCTTTATTCTTGTGATGTTAAGCAGTGTAGGGAATATAATAGACTGAAGTGTCCAAAGGTGAAGTTTAGAATATGGATCCCGTTACCGTTGCATAGGGAAATGAGTATGGAATAGTGTGTTTCGCGATGGCTTAATTCTATCATCCCTCATTTCTGATGTATATTCTCGCATGTAATCTTGAAGGTCGTCAATATATCGCAAATTGGGGCAAAGGGATTTCTGTTTGGTGTGATGCATTTATATCCTGCAACGTTTTAAACGTAGACATGGTGGAAAATTATAGCTCTGGTGTTCTGAAGCTGGTCAAAATGTTTTCCCTATCGGTGGTGTCGGAAGTAAGAGTTTGAACTCATAGCTGTTTCTAATGTAGAAGGAGATGTAGTTGGTCATCGCATTGCAATTTGTAGAAGAACGTTTGATTGACCTGTGTATTTCTTCAAAGGAATTTCCAAAGTCATCTGGAATTTCTCCTAATATTTTAATTCAGTTTTTTTCTCGCTAATCGTTAGTTTGTCTGTGGCCAATGTATACATACCAAGAGTACCTATGTTGAACTTAGTTTAAATGGTAGAAAGTGTGCTATCGTGGACACAAAGCTGCAATTTAAGCGTTCTTTGTTTTTCATGTGATTCTTTATTAGGAAGATAATGCACTCTCATACTGTCAACTCACCAAATTGAGAGAAATACATGTTCTCGCACTGTGCCGCTGTTGTGTACAACTTATTTTCAAACTTGTTGACGTCTCTTATTATGTTTTGAAAGTAATGTATCTTCCTATTTCTATCTGCCGCTTTCTGGAGTAATCATGTTGTATGATAATCAAATGGCCAAAGTTGAATTTTGTCAAAGGCTTTCTTGCATAACGTGTCTGGATAGTGATTTAATTCAGTGTATGTGGGTTTTTACTACTTTTGTTACGAATGGTTAGAAATAGTTTGTGAAGTGTATCGGAGCAGGAATTTGAGCTCTTTGGCGGCTATATATTGACACATGAATTCTTGCACCGCTAGGGTCATACCAAGCCGACTTGAAGACTAAGTAGTGTGTGAGAGCGGTGTGAGCATGGGCAGTTGTATCTGTCTTAAATGTCTGTTATTTGTTGAATTCTGAAATACTGCATCATTGCAAACTCTAGTTACTAAAGCAAGAAAATCTTATTCTGTAAATCATTTTGCCATCTATAATGTTATTCATCTCTAGGCTTAATCTCGACGTTCAGGATGTTATTTGTCGGGCATGCTCAGTCTTTGTGTTGCACACCTATTTTGTGGAGACCATGGACGTATTACGTCTCCAATGCATAGCTCCAGGCTATAGTCTCTATTCGAGTAGTCTCCCAGCCATTGGGAGTGGTGAGATTGTCATGACCACCCCATATATCTATGGGTGAGATGAAGTGTCGAGTGGGCCACTTATAATTGAACTGAAGCTCTTCGGAAAGTATTACCCGACCAGGCGATTTTCCGAACTTCATGTGTTTGCGTCAAGAGTTTGAAAGCAGCCGAACATATGCAGGGTTGTGTGCTACTATCTTCCTAAATTTTATCCTCTCGAGTACGTATAAACTTAGCGAGGACACTGTGAAGCCCCTCGAGTTATAGAAACGGTGAGGCTCTCTTGTTTTGCCTGAAGAAGAGAATTATTGAATTACACAGATGTTTTAATTCTTCCAGATGGCTCTATGATGGGGTCGTTAAAGATTTTCTATTTCTTACTCGAGGTCCACGCATTATATGGAAGAAATAATTGTACCTTTCCTCTAAGAATTTGTCCCCATCTTCTTCCCAACGCTCTCGTCCTCTCAAATTTTTTGAACGTGGCACAAATCAAATGTAAAATAGAGTTGAGAGATATGTAAGTTGCTTCATTATGATCTTACCTGTTGTGAAAGTTCATCGTTGTTTCTGTTGTAGAAATCACACTTCATTTGTACTGTTATTTCTCTAAATTTTGTGTATGAGTCTCTAGCAATTTTTCTCCCTTTCGGCTATAAAGTCTTATGGAAGATTATAAAGGCAGATACTGGCCTTATTAAGAGTTGATGTGTACTCAATGGTAACCCTTAATTGAGGCCGCAATTCATAAAAGAAATTCAAGTTTTGTTTTCTTGGTTGTGTATTTCTAGGAGCATATTAGTTGAGATTTGGCACTTTGTTTTTTGAGACTGAACTTTTTTTAAAGAGTGTGCTGAGAAAGCGATAATTTTTTGACATGTTTTATTCTTCTCATGTGGAGTTTTATCATAGGAAAAACTCAACCTTTTTTTGGTGACATGAAAATACACAACTGGCGAACTCAAACATTCGTGATGCCACCTCAGCACTCTCCACCTTGCTTTGTTAACTTCTTGATTAGTCTAAAATGAATGATGTTAATTTAATTATCCGCTCTCTACTGGCCTGCTAATATGAGACTAAAGATTTTTCCTAATGTTTTACTCATTTGTCTTGTCTTATTCTGTAATGGGCAAGCTGCTCAGATGCTTCTTACTCTATTCTCCTTGCTGGCGCAAATATTTGTTGAATACAGAAAAATCTTTGATGAATTAAGTTCCTATTCAGTCTGAATTTCCTCTGATTTTAAAAATACAACATTAGTAGCGCTTTTGCGTGGGGATTTTAGGCTTCAGAAGGAAAGGGTGGATTTCATGTTCCAGCTCCTGGCTACCTAACTCTGTACCTATAAAAGGGAAACCACTGTGTTCTTGAAGCCCCAATTTACCATATATAAAATGAGGCGTCAAACTCTGATGCCACATTTGATATCCTTTTTTGGCATTACTTATATAAATTTGAGATTTTCTTCTTAATGGAAAAGTGCTTTTGCATTTTTGTATAGAAATTTGAACCTATAAGATGATAGCATTTAAAAATCATA